>NW_027555958.1:75951210-76581533 GCF_003287225.1 Phascolarctos cinereus
TTCCTAACTTCCCCATAGTGGTTCTCCCAGCCCCAAGGCTAACAACTTAGTTGTTACCCTTGCCTCCTCACCCCCTCTCCCTTCTGCCCTGCCCACATCCAATCAGTTGCTCAGTCTTGTAGTTTCTACCTTCATAATATCTCTCATAAACACCCCCTCTCTCTTCTGACACTGCCACCATGCCAGTGCAAGGCCTCAACACCTTATTCCTGGACTGCAGAAGCAGTAGCCCCCTGGTGAGCCTGCCAGCCTCAAATCTCTCCCTATTCCAGTCAGTGTTCCACTTACTGGATAAAGTGATATTCCTGAAGTACTGTTCTGACTAATTCAATCCCCTTCCCAAACTCCAGTGGCTCCATATGACCTCCAGAATCCTCTTACCACCCGATTCCTTCCCACCTTTCCAGTCTTCTTATACCTTATACTCCCTGTCACTTCCAGAGTCAAATATAAAGTCTTCTCTTTGGCATTCAAAGACCTTTGGAGTACACCCTCTCTCACCACTTTCCTTACACCTAACACCCCTCCATGTACTCTTCAATACTTTTTTCTGCTCCTTGGACAAGACACACTTTGCATTTCTGCTCTGAGCGCCCTGGCCATCTGCCACGTCTGGAATGCCCTTCCTCCTCATCTCAGCCTCTTGGCTTCCATCAAGTCCTAGCTAAAACCCTACCTTCTACAGGGAGTTTTCCCCACTCCCTCATAATTCTGGTGCCTTCCCTCTGTTGATTATTTCCTACCTATCCTGTATATGTCTTATTTATACTTAGCTGTTTGTACATCATCTTCCTCCATTAGATTGTGAGCTCTCAGGAGAGCAGGAACGTCTTTGGCCTTTCTTTGTGTACCCAGTATTTAGCACAGTGCCTAGCAGCTAGGAGGAGCTTAATAAACACTTATTGACTAATCAACAACTGTCCTCTAAGTCTTTCCAGTGACACTGGCCTTCTTGAGGTTCCTTGCACAGGACACCCCATCCCCCACTCCCTGTCTTTTCATTGGCTGTGCCTTAAGCCTACAATGCCTTCTCTCCTTTCCTCCTTGGTTTTCTTCAAGACTCAGTTGAAATCCCATCTTCTGCAGGAGGCCTTTCCTTCCTCCCCTCTATCCTGACTACTAATGCCTTCCCTCTGAAATTACCTCAAATTTACCCTGTAGATAGATATTGTAATATGTGTGTATATCGATATATAGAGATGTACATATATATATAACACACACATATAGTGCTAGTATAGTGTTAGTGCTCATAAATATATATATATGTATATATATATACACACACACACACACACACACACACACATACAAATATAGTGCTAGCATAATGTTAATGCTCACAAATACGCCCACATGTATTTTGTATGGACCATACATAGTTGTTTGCATGTTGCCTTTCCCATTAGAATGTGAGATCCTTGAGGGAAACATGGTGGTTTTGCCTTTCTTAGTATCCCCAGCACTTAGTCCAGTGTTTTGGCACGTAGTAGGCATTTAATAAATGCTTCATGATGATGATGATAATGATGTATAATCAGTCAATTAATTTTTTAAAGCTCACACTCAGAAGGCATAGGGTCTACCTATAGGTGCTATTAGACTTTGGGAAATGTGTGTTAAAAAAGAAAACCTAAGGGCATGTGGCTTCAGTTAGGATGTGGTCTTCTAGGCAAAGTGCAGTTGGGAGGTGGGAGGAAAGCAGCCACATCATGGGTTGTAAGAGGACTACGGCCCAGGCTCCAGACCTCTGTTGTCGTTGAGTTGTTTCGGTTATGCCCTACTCTTTGTGACCCCATTTGAGGTTTTCTTGGGAAAGGTACTAGAGTGGTTTGCTGTTTCCTTCTCCTACTCATTTTACAGATGAGGAAACTGAGGCAAACAGGGTGAAGTGACTTGAGAGCTAGTAAGCATCTGAAGATGGGTTTGAACTCAGATCCTCCTGACTCCAAGGACAGCCCTCTGTCCACTGGGCATTAGTAAAGTATGCTCATGACATGTGGAGTGGATGAGTAAACAGATGGAAAATCCTAAAGCTTTCGCGTGGAGTAACTGCTGCAGAATGGGAAGGGGCGTCAGAGCCCTTTGGGTTCAAGTGGTATCTGGTCAACAGTCTCCTCTTCCCGATGACATTCCCAACTGGGATATCCAGTTGGTGGGGGGGAAAGTAGTACTTAATAGATAAGGAAGAACAGGAAATCAGCATTATTGAAAAAAAAAAAGAAGACAGATCGACTTTTTGCTGTGTGATAACAATAATAGCTCATGTTCATATAATGCTTTAAGCTTTGCAAAGTGCTTTTTACACAAATTATCTCATTTGATCTTCACAAATACCCCGGGAGGCCAGTGCTGCTACTACAGCTGCTGTGGCAACCTGGTTCAGTGGAAAGACCATTCCCTTTCAAGTCCGAGTGTAGGGGGAGAAGGGAACCAGTATTTTATTAAGCACCTACTAGTGCTAGACACTGTTCTAAGTGCTTTTCAAACATTATTTCATTTTATCTTTGCAACAACTCTGTGAGGTAGGTGATATTACTTTTTTCTTTTTCTTTTTTGTCAATAATATTTTCTTTTTTCCAATTACACATAAAGATAGTTTTCAACATTCATTTTTTATTAGATTTTGAGTTACAAATTTTTCTCCTTTCTTCCCTCACTTCCCACCTCCCCAAAATGGCAAGTAATCTGACATAGGTTATATATGTGGTGCTATTATTTTTTTAAACTGCGGCTTTATACTTTAGAGAGGTAGCTTGGTGGCCTAGGATGCTGGTTTCAGGTTCAGGAAGACCTGAGTTCACATCCTGCTCCAGCCACTTACTAGCTGTGTGACTCTGGGAAAGTCATCCAAGCTCTCTCAGCCTCAGTTTACTCTTTTATAAAATGGGAATAATAATAGCATCACCCTCACAGTTGTTGTTCAATCATTGTTCAGTTGTGGCTGACTTTTCATGACCTCATTTAGGGTTTTCTTGGCAAAGATACTGGAGTGGTTTGCCATTTCCTTCTCCAGCTCATTTTACAGATGAGGAAATGGAGGCAAACAAGGTTAAATGACTTGCCTAGGATTAAATGAGATAACATATTAGAGTAGACCATGAGCTCCTTGAGGAAAGGGACTTTTGCCTCTTTTTTGCATCTCTAGCACTTAGCACAGTGTCTGACACGTAGTAGGCACTCATAAATGTTTATTGACTGACATATGTACACCTTAAAGCTCTATGTAAACACTGGCTATTATTATATCCTCAGGGCTCAGAGTGGTTTCCTGGCACACAGTAGGTGCTTAGCAAATGCTGATAGAAATAGTATGCATTGAATTGAATTGTGAAAGGAGGCAGTCTGGTCATGTGAAGGAGAACCAGGGATTAACAGATGGGCAGCATAAGAGCAGTGATAGGACTTGGAGAGGAAAGCCTCCAGAACACTGGATAGATTCCTTCTAGAGGAGAATCACCCAGGATGAGAGGACACAGATTGAAGAACATCTGACACTGATGAGATCACCAGTGCTTAAATTTTTGAAGCATAAAGGGGTTTAGATGAGGGAATAGTTAATGATTATGTAATGTTTTCAGACTTAAAAAGAGTTTTACATATGTTATTTTACTCTTATAACCACCTTTTGAGGTTGGTGCTATTATTATCCCCATTTCACAGATGAGGAAGCGAAGGCTGAGAGAATCTGGATGACTTGCCTAAGGTCACACACCTAGTAAGTGGCTGGCACAGAATAAGAAGTTCAAAACTAGCATGCTGTTTACTCACTAGGCCATGAAGTGTCCTCTTTAAAATATACAGCCACAGCTTAAAAAAAGTCATTCTATAAGCTTTTCTCTTTTTTTCTTTTCTTTTTGTTTTTTAGGCAATTGGGGTTATGTGACCTACCCAGACTCACACAGCTAGTAAGTGTCAAGTGTCTGATCTGAGGCTAGATTTGAACTCAGGTCCTCCTGACTTCAAGGTGGTGCTCTATCCACTGCACTGCCTAGCTGCCCCCTGTAAACTCTTCATTTAACAAATAATTTATTAATCTTCTATTATGTGCAAGTTACTCTTCTAGACAATGAGGAAGATGCAAATCAGAAAATAATTGTCAGTGGCAGGTAGGTGGTGCAGTGGATAGAGCACTGGCCCTGGAGTCAGGAGGACCTGAGTTCAAATCTGACCTCAGACACATAACACTTACTAGCTGTGTGACCCTGGGCAAGTCACTTAATCCCATTGCCTAGCCAAAGAAAATTTAAAAAAAATAATGCATTGTCCCTGACCTCACAGTACAGTAGTTAGCTTACTTAGTTGAAACAATTGTGGAGGACATTGAGTTAGGAGCAGATCTATAAATTGTTAGATAGGCAAAGTAAAGAAAGATTATGGAAATGATAGTCAAGATTTGAATAGTAAAGAGGATTAGTAGACACCAAGCATGAGAAGGACCTAGAGGAGTCAGTGTTCCCTGGCTACATTGAGGCCCACATCTCCAGTCATGTTGCTTTGAGTTGGATGTGTGGGAAATGGGTATTTCCTCGTCTGGGCCAGTGTCTGGGGTCAGCCACTTACTTGGTTTCTACAAAAGTTCCACTTCCTGCATCTGCAACAATTGTGTGAAGGATGAGACCATCTAAGGACATTGTCTTAGAGTTACAGAGCTTATTTTGTGTGAGTGGGAGGCGGTGCCTGTCAACACAAAACAGAAATAGCTCAGAAGACAGGACTGATGGTATATTGGGCTATGCCTCAAATTCTCCCCAGTCAGCCCTTTTCATCCTTCTTCTTCAAGTCTGGTTAGAAACGCCAACCGCAGTTTATTTGTGCTTGCTCATTCTGATAGCAAACCAACCAGTTCTAACAAATAACTAGAGTTGTTCTGCTTTGAGGAGATAGGGTTTGGTCAGGAACTTCCTAGAGTTTTGGTTTGCTTAAGCCATTCCTGAGACCTTGGGCAAATCTGAGGAGGGCCGTGGCATCCGTTCAGCCTGTGTTGCTATGGCTGCCACCATGTAGGACAAACACGTTTGACTATCACCTCTAGCCCTTTTAAATTTTTTTATGTCATGGACTCTCTTTGACAATTTGGTGAAGCCTAATTCTCAGAATAGTGTTTTTAAATGCATAAAATACATAGGATTACAAAGGGAAATAATTTATATTGGACCAACTATTGAAATATTTTAAAAAACAAGTTCATGGCCTCTGGGTTAAAAACCTGATGTATCCCAGGTGACAGTACCTCTCCCTCCCACCATAAGTCCCACCCCATAATTTCTTTTTCCCCCTTTCTTTGAAACTAACAGCAGTGCTTCCAGAAAAAGGTAAAATTAAAGTAGCAGATGGCTGCTTTTGACTGGTTTCATGGTTGGGTGGTGCATTTGTTGTTCGCCCTTTGTTTTTGAAGAGGACTGTGACATCAGGATGTCATGACATCCAAGGGAATTGAATTTAAGTGAGGCAGGGCTGTGCAAAGTCACCAACCTCATTCTTCCCTTCAGAGCCATATGGGTCCAGTGCCAAGATATAGATCAGGATGACTGCAGATGGCCCTGGTTGGATGGTGAGGACCAGTCCTCAATCCTTCCTTTGCTTTCGCTTGGTGATCTCACTGTTCTTCCCTCTGTCTCCTTTCTACTCACTTCACCCTACCTTGGGGGGTGGGGTGTAGGATGTGTTCAGGGAAGATTAGTATCTTTACTCTAAGGGTTGCTGAGCTCTTTTCAGTGTTGTTTTCCACCTTTAGTGTCCACCTGATTCACCCAACTCTCACCTGTAGCTCCAAGGAGCTGTCGAGTGTACAGTGGCCACACATTTCAGCAGACTGGCTAAACCAGGTTGCAGTAACTGAGGAGTCTCAAACCTGTCAATGGATTAGGAGGATGTCTACTCCAAGCATATGATTTCCTCTAGCAGAATGGGTGGATAAGATCAATTTGTTCCCTTGACCAAGAAGTGGTTGAAGCAGATGCTTGAAGCACTTAGGACCTGCTTAGACATAGAAGGTGCCAAGGCTACCCACTACATCCTGATCCATTGCATCACAAGTCATCTTGACTTTGTCTTGCCATTGGACTTCAATAACTCTGGAAGAGAGTGAGGCCCATGACTAACTTTGTGCAACTCTGCCTCACTTAAATTCAATTTATGCATAAATCAAAACACCTTTTTACCCATACCTTTTTACCATTTTTACCTATCTCAAAGTCCTGTGGTGACAGGCAAGAGAAGAAGCACCAGGTATGGATACGCTGAGAGCCATAGTCACAACTGGGCATGTAGGCAGCCCAGACTATAGGGTCATCTTCTCACTGGAAGCAGCACTGGGATTTGGCAGCCCCCTGGATATCTGAGCAGCCTTTTAAGGACCACACTGTTCTCCTCATCGTGTGAGGAAGGGGCTAGAAAAGATATCCTGAAAATTGTCTGCTTCACCCAACCCTGGCCTCTTTACTGTGGCAGACAGGGATCCCATCCTAGAGTCGAAACAAAAAAAAAAAGTACAAAAACTTTTGCAAAGATGATTCCACTCAACATCAATAAATGGAATGTGTGCACGCTTATGGACAATATGAAATCCAGTAGACCTGAAAGATGAACAACTCTTGTTGCAAGAGAACTCGGCAGGTATCACATCCAAATAGCAGCCCCGAGTGAAACAAGGCTGGTAAATGAAGGCCAGCTCACTGAAGCTGGAGCTGGATACACATTTTTCTGGAGTGGTCACAGTGCTGGGGAGCTCTGTAAAGCTGATGTAGGTTTTGCAATCAAAACTAATCTAGTAAATAAGCTTGCATGCCTACCAAAAGGAGTTAACAACAGGCTCATGACAATGTGATTGCCACTTGCAGGAAAATGTCACGCCACCATCACCAGTGCCTATGCTCCCACCATGATGAAGCCTGATGAGGTCAAAGAAAAATTTTATGAAGATTTGGAGACCCTCATCATCGATGTGCTGAAAGAGAACAAACTTATAATTCTGGGTGACTTTGATGCTGGAATAGGCACAGCTACTAGATATAGCAGGGAGTCCTTGGGAAGAATGGAGATGAAAACAGCAACAGCAAAGGTCACTTACTACTGAAGACTTGTGCATCTCATGACCTTCTCATCACCAGCACTGTCTTCCATTTATCTAAATGCAATGAAACTTTGTGAATGCATCCTTGCAGCAAACACTACCATTTAACAGACTATGTCATTGTAAGGAAAATAGACAGGATATGAGAGTGACAAAGGCGATGTGTGGTACAGAGTGCTGGACTGATCATAGACTTATCCTTTCCAAGCTAGTATTTGCATTCAACAAAAGCAGTATCCCCAAGACAAGGCGATTACCAGAAGGCCTAATGTCAACGGATTAGAGCAGCTTCTCTGAGCGGGAACAGTCATTGCTGACTTGGAGGGAAAGCTGAGCCAACACACAGCTGACAACAGTGGAGCAGAAAAGGCGTGGGCAGCTTTCAGAGATCTGGTGTACAGCATTGCGTTTGCTCTTAGTATGATTCTGAACATCACCAGGCAAGACAGAGAGCAGGTCACTGATGTCCTTTCTTAAGCCAAACTGCCAAGCATTCAAACTCTACTGCAGAGAGTGCAACTTAATAGGCTGGCTGCATTGTTCAAATGCCAAACATGTTTGCCTAAAAGACTATTTGATGAAGAACTCACACAAGTGACCTCACAGGAGGTCAGAAGAAGCAATACAAGGACACTCTGAAGGTCTCTCTGAAGAACTTTGGAATCGCTTGCATGACAAGGGAGACACTGGCAAAGGACTGACCAGTCCTCATGGTCCTCAAAGGGTCATGCCCTCAACAGAGAAGGCGCCATGCTCTATAAGTGAAGCAGAATTGCTGTAGCTCAAAAGAAATGTGAGAAGCACAGACTTAGAGAATCCACACCAAATGTTCCTGTGGACTATTTGTGCCTGACCTGTGGTAGAGTCTTCTGAGCTAGTATTGGTCTCTTGAGTCACAGTTGGACACACTGTACCTTGACTCCAACATAGTGATGCCATTTTGGTCCTCCTTGAGAACAAAGGACAATGACCAACCTTGGGGGAGGGGGAGGGTCCTGGGGCTGTTGGGCTTCCAGAGCACTTTCAACCTCGTGTTAGTAGAAGTGATATAGAAACAATTTAGTCTTTCTTCCCCTAGTGCAAAGCCTTACATTTGAGACTTAAAAGGATGGGAAATTCTAAAAATAAATACTACCTTAATCATGCATATATCATCTTTGCTTTACCTTTTCCCCCCAGTTACCTATATTGACCCACCAGCCACTCGCTAATCATTTTTAAATGAATGTCATTTTCCAAGAATGTTGAGTTGCTAAGAATAGGGGGAAATTTCTTCTGCTGAAAAATTCAAGTTAGATCATGAGCAAAATCTATGTATTAACTTTAAAAAATAACAAACATATCTTGTTTGCTTCTGTATGCTCTTTTTGATCCCCTTTTCAACAGTGTATTATTAAAGATTTCTTTACTATTAATAGTTTCTATCTACTGTACTCCCTGTGCATATAATTTCTGATTCTGCTTTCTTCCCTCTGCATCTTTCCACGTAAGTCTTTCCAAATTTCTTTGTACTTTCATTTTTGTCATTTTTCTTTGATGTTGTTGTTCAGCTATTTTTCAGTCCTGTTAAACTCTTTGTGACCCATCTGAGGTTTTCTTGGCAAAGAAACTGGAGTGGTTTGCCATTTCCTTCTCCAACTTATTTTACAATAAGGAAACTGAAGCAAACAGGGTTGGATGACTTGCCCAAGGTCCCAAGCTAGTAAGTGACTTAGACGGGATCTGAACTCAGAAAGATGAATCTTCCTGATTCCTGATTCCTGGCACTCTGCCCACTGGGCCACCTAGCGGTCCTGTGGGGGAAATATCATTTCCTCATGACAAGATCAGGGCCTGGAGTCAGGAACACCTGAATTCAAATCCAGTCTCAGACGCTTATTAGCTGTGTGACCCTGGGGAAGTTGGTGAACCCTGTTTGCCTCAGTTTCCTCATCTGTAAAATAAACTGGAGAAGGAAATGACAAACCAATCCAGTATCTTTGCAAGAAAACCCCAAATGGGGTCATGAAGAGTTAGACATGATTGAAAAAGGACTCAATAACATCAATGATAAAATTCCATAATTTGTTGTCTTTAGTATTTGGACATGTAGGTAGTTTCCGGTTTTTTGAGTTTTTTTGTTACTAGATGTAAAGCTACTACAAATACTTTTTGTACAGTGAGGTCTTCCTCTCACTCTTTCCTAAAATTTTTAGGGTACAGCCCAAAGGGAGTCACTCAACCAAAGGAGGTGATCCATTTGAAGCCCTTTCTGCATATTGCAAGGTTACTTTGAAGAAGAACATTTGAGAAGACTTTAATTCTGATGATCTTTTTTTTTCTTCTTTAGCAAAGGGGAGTTAAGGGATCAAAGGGTGATAAATATTGTTGACAGTTTTGCGGACCACCCAGCTGTTCATATGATTCTTGAATTTTACAATAACAAATAGTGGAGTGAGTCAGAGTTGGTGAGGAAAAACTATGAGTAAGTATAAATCATAGGTATTTGGAAAACCCAGTTCTTTACATATGGAGTGCTATCATAATAACCTAGAGCGATTTAGACTGACTAGATTTTTAGGTATTATGTCTGAAAACTTCTTAGTAGCTCCAGAGAAACCTTCCACCTTTAGGCAGATGTTCAAAAACACCACAATGAGGGCAAAGTCTTTATTTTCTTTTAAGTTTTGTCTTTAAATATTCTACAGACCCAAAAACATCAATTACTGGAATAAGGGTTCACTATTTGACAAAAACTGCTAGGAAAACTAGAAAGCAGTTTGGCAAGAATTAGGTATAGACCAGCTTCTCAAATTGTATGCTAAGAAAGACTCCACTTGTATACTTGACATAGCTGTAAAAGATGACATATACGTATTAGAAGAGCAAGGAAGAAATTACCTTTTCTATCTATGGATAGATGAGTTCATGACAAATCAAGGGCTGTAGGGATATCTCTATCCCTGCATCATGGAAGGTACAGTAGACAATTTTGATTATATAAAGTCAAAAAGTTTTTGAAAAAACAAAACCAATGCAGTTGAAGTTAGAGGAGAAACAGGTAGCTGGGGAAAAAATAATCCTACCACATTTCTCTGATAAAAGTATCATATCTAAGATAGGTAAGGAACTCATTCAAATTTATAAAAATAAAAGTCATTCTTCAACTGACAAACATTTATGTCCTTATGAATAGGCAGTTTTAAAAAAGAAGAAATCCAATCTATCAGCAACCATATGGGGTGTCTCGTTTTTGCCATTGGCTTAAGCCCCCCACCAATTGTATTTTCTCCATTTTTATGGGTCCAGGCATCCCAGTTCCATTTAACCACTTCACAGTCAGATTGGGACAACTAGAAGGTGGATAGAATGCTGGGCCTGGAGTCAGGAAGACTCATCTTAGTGAGTTCAAATCTGGCCTCAGACACTTACTAGCTGTGTGACCCTGGGCAAGTCATTTGACCATGTTTGCCTCAGTTTCCTTATCTGTACAATGGGCTGGAGAGGGAAATGGCAAACCACTCCAGTGTCTTTGCCAAGTAAACCCCAAATGGGGTCATGAAGAGTCAGCCATGACTGAACAACAACAATAGCAACAACCACCACCACCAAATTATGATATGTGGACATAATGGAATATTAATTTTCCATAAGAAATGATGAAATGGATAATTTCAGAGTTCAGTAGTCACTGGATCATAGATTTAGAGCTTGAAGGGACCTTAGAGTTCCTCAAAACCATGCATTCTCTACTGCTGGTTCAATCTAGAATATCCCTTATGTCTGGAATCTCCTTACCCTGGAACAACCCATCATCCTTATAGTCTGCTCATTCTGGAGTTTTCTCCCACAAGACCTCTGAAACTGTCCATTTGAGTTGGTTTGCTGGTATGGAATCCCAATTTAATACACTTAGTTTTAGAGCACACTCAAATCCTTTGACTAATAATGTTTATTTTCTATTTATTTGCATGCTGCCAATGTGAGTTAGGTAGCACAACTATTATTATAGCCACTTTACAGATAAGACAACTGAGGCTCAGAGAGATTAAGTGATTTGCCCATGATCACGCAGCTACTAAGTATTTGGGACAAAATTCAAGCACAAGTCTTCCAATTCCTGGTATGGTACTCTATCCTTAGGTCTCATTGCCTCCCTAGCGATGTGGAGAGGATATGAGAACCTGGGTTCACAGAGGGAAGGGCTGCTTTGCTGCACTGGAGAAAAGGGTCTTCAAATCAAGTGCTAGATACTGGTGGGAAAAGGAGTTCCAGGCAACAATCAGCATGTAGGGGCACCAGGAGCTTGGGAATATGTTGAACCTTCAGTCAGGGGAGTCCATGTTTAATGTCAGAATCCCTGGATAGTGAATCAGGATTTCTTAAAGACTTCAGGATTGGGGGCAGCTAGGTGGCACAGTGGATGGAGCACTGGCCCTGGATTCAGGAGGACCTGAGTTCAAATCCATAACACTTACTAGCTGTGTGACCCTGGGCAAGTCACTTAACCCCATTGCCTAAAACAACAAAAAAGGGAAAAAAAGACATTAGGATTGGTTGAGTCACCACATCATTGTGCCTCCTCAAGAGGAATCTATCCATTCCTCAATTTTGGTAAACAGTCTCAGCAAATTTCCTTCTCCTCACCTACCCCAGCACCTGCTTATGGCCTTCCTCTGTCCCTGCCTAATTCTCCATGAATGTAACTTAGATGCTCTTTTCTTACTCTTTTACCTTTCTTCTATGTGTCCTTCAATCAATCAATCAACTAGTAAACATTTATTAAGCATTTACTACATGCCAAGCACTGTGCTAAGTGTTGGGGACACAAAAAGAGGCAAAAGATAGTCCCTGTCCTCAAGGAGCTTACAGTCCAATGGAGGAGACAACATGCAAACAAATACACACACACACACACACACACACACACACACACTCTCTCTCTCTCTCTCTCTCTCTCTCTCTCTCTCTCTCTCTCTCTCCAAGCCTTATACAGGATAATTAAGAAATATTTAACAGAGGGAAGCCATTAAAATTAAGAAGGGTTGGGAAGAGCTTCCTGTAAAAGTTGAGATTTTAGTTGGGACTTAAAGGAAGCCAGGGAAATCAGCAGGTGGAATTGAGGATGGAGAATATTCCAAGAACAGGGGATAGATAGAGGAAATGCCTGGATCCAAAAGATGACATGTCCTGCTTGGCTTAGAAGTCTTCTCTAGATCAGCTCCTTTCTTATGTCTGCTCCTTGGATCTAATGCCACAGTCCCACCCTGACCCCATCTTCTCTACTGTTCATGCTGGTCACCAGCATCACCTCTTGTACAGAATGACCTCATAGAGAAACATCATGGAGTAATGGAGAGAACATTTGACCTGGGGTCAGGAAGACCTGTGTTCAAATTTCACCTTAACTACTTTATCATCTGTGTTACCCTGGCCCAGTCACTTAACTTCTCTGTGACTCAGTTTCCTCATCTGTAAAATGAGATTACAGTAGAGAGAGTCCTTTCCCTTTCCCTTGATCTGCCAATATGTCAATGGCTAAATCAGTCAATAAATATTTATGAAGCTCCTACTATGTGCCAGGCACTGTGCTAAGTGCTAGAATGCATGCTTGCTCCCTCCAGTGATGCGTATTACAACCCACTCATGCCTTCTCAGCTTGGGTGACTTGTGTCCATGCCCTCCCATAAATTTGGCAGGTCAGAGGTCCACCCAATATGCCTTGCCTGTGTTCTCTTGATACCAGTGAAGCACACAGCTGCCAATCACTTATTCCTTGTTTTCCATTGACCAGCCCACCTGTTTCTGCCAAGCATTTCTCTCCACACTCTTTCTAGTGTTCCTGTGCGTCATGCCTTGTTTGTGATGGTTTGCTGTCTGTTCACACCCACCCTTTGGATGTTCCTCAACTTCAGTTCTTCAGAGATCGCAGTGTTCCTTGAATCACATCACGGGAAGGACATTGGTGTTAAAAATATGGGCTTTGTTGTTATTATGTTTTTTAATCAGAGTACTAGTTTGAGACAAGGGAAGATTTAGGAAAGTACATTTTAGGAGAGAGAAAAAGGTGAAATTAATGTCCTCATTGTGTCATCATAAGGAGATTATGGAAAAACTGGAGAGAAGCCATAAAAAATGATTAAAGCCATCTTGTAAGCAATTTTACAAACCCATTAATCTTTCTTCAGGCCACACAGAATTAACTAAACTATTGTTATTTATATTTATTATATTCACCTGACATCAGTGGCTATTGATTCGGAATCAGTGACTACTTTAGGCTTTGATTAAAGTGCTGGAAAAGAGTAATTAGGAGGAAAAATGAGTGAGAAGAGTAAATCTGCAGAAGAGAAAAGTACTCCAGGATCAAATAAATCCTCCACTCAGATGACAGATTGATCTTCTTACAGCACAGTTCTTATCATACCTGTTCCCCACCCCTCATTCTATAAATTCCAGTGACTCCCTATCACCTTTAGGATCAAATCTAAAATACTGTTTGTCATTCAGAGCCCTTCATAAAGTGACCTCCTCCTGCTTTTCAAGTCTTCCTACGTTTTACTCTCCTCTCTCCAACCTTCAGCTTGGTGACACTAGTCTCCTTGAACATGACAATCCATCTCACGACTCCAGGCATTTTTGATATTTGTCTCCCATTCCCGGAATTATATCACCACCTCATCTCTGTTCCCTGGCCTTCCTGGCTTCCTTTAACTGTAAGCCTGCCTTCACAGGAAGCCTTCCCCAAATGCTCTTAATGTTAGTGCCTTCCCTCTGAGGATACTCCCAGTTTACCCTATCTATTGCTTGTTTATACATAGTTGTTTGCATGTTGTCTCCCACAATAGACTGTGAGCTTCTTGAGGACAGGGCCTATCTTTGCCTTTCTTTACATTGCTGTGCTTAGCACAGTAGATACTTAATAAATGCTAGTTGACTGACTGACTGCTAATTTAATCCCAATGATTAAGAACAAGATTAGGGCCAAGGACAAACTGTTATCCATCTTTACAGAAGTTTAAGAGAAAATAGGTTATGTCACAACACAAGAGAGTTAGGCTAGACAGAAGGAAGAACTTAGAACCATTCATCATTTGGGAACTGAACTACTTTTTTTCAACTGAAACCTTTCTTACCTGGCTTATCTTGATACTGATGTAGTTCTATCTCTTTATTTGGCAAGTTTGACTGGAAAGGCTGGTGTTTCATCCTTCTGGAATCTGTGTCCCTGACCATCTGTTCTGTTTGTGGGAAACTAGGGGTCCCAATAACTCACATTTCCCTGGCACTTTAGGACCACCCTGTTAGATAGATAGTGGTACAGGCATCATTACCCCCTTTACAGATTTATAGAGGAAATTGAGATTTTTGAGAAGGAAGTGACTTGCCCTTGGTCACACAGCTAGTTAAGTGTTAGAGCTGGGCTTTGAACCCATATGATACCATATTGTCTCCTTCTTCCACTCACCTAAGCTTGTTCATTTTCATGGGACTTTGCAATCTAGACCTATTGGCTATGGACTTGGGTTCTACCTCCCTTTCCTCCCATCTGCCAAACCTTTCCTAACTGGTCTCTAAGCTATCTTCCCTTTTTGGGCTTCACACTTGGTGCCTTTACTTCACCATAGGATTATAGCATGCAGCTGTAACAGGAAGGGATCTCAAAGGTCAGTTAGTCCAACCTCTTCATTTTACAGATGAAGAAACTGAGGCCAAGAGAGGTTAAGTAATTTGTCTATGGTTCCACAGATAGTACAGTTATCATTTCTTCATCTCAACTTTCCCCATCGAGATTTCAGTCTATCACGGGTTAGCACAAGAAATTTAAATAGGAATATTTTTTGGACTTTTACAATAGCTGTAGATGACACATGAAGGCCAGCAGGTGACACAGAAAAAGTTTAGAAACTCAGAAATGCATAAAATGTATGTATAGTATTGTGCAGCATCAACCCAAATTTTACAACAAGGTATTGTAAACACTCTATAAAAGAAAAAGAAAAAATTCAGACTTCTCTGGTATGAAGGGAGGGCCAAAAAAATTTATGTGGATTTTCCAGATCACCGGGGAAGGGTGGGGGTGGGGTGGGGTGACAGAAGGGAGGCATACCATGGCTCTAAGCCCCTTGATATGGAAGGGATAACCGTACATGGCAGAATTGCATTTGAACCCGGATCCTCTGATTCCAAACTCAGTGGTCTTTCCTTAAATTTGATGCTCTGGCTCCTGAACTTCTCTGTTATCATGAACCTGTTCTCTCTGTTCCTGGTCTATTTGTCAGAAGCAAATTTCCCTGGCCAGGCTGTCGTGGCTGTCACTATAGTGAGTGAAATTTCTTATTGGTCTAGATGGCATCGGGCTCTTTGGCCTGGAATCACAGAGGTAGGCCTCCACGATCCTACATTCCATATGAATATGCTGTTCATAATGTGATCTCTTTCCTCAAACTGATCTTCATCTCTAATTTTGACCATCTTCTCTGGTGTCCTCCCCCAGCTTAGCTTGCATCACTCTGGTGATGGTGAACAGTGAATATCTTTCCTCAGTCTGCCCTCTTTGTTCTATCCCGTCTTTTCTCTGCACTCTTCCCAACCCCACTCCCATCCCCATTATCTCAGGGCCCAGTCATGACTCAGCCCACTCCCCAGGGAGAATGTATTTAATGAGCTCCAGGTTTTTCAGATATAAAAAATAATAATTGAGACATACAGTATATGGTATCAACATATTCTTCAATCATTTCTCCCAATTCCATCCCTCGCGCCCCCCCCCGGCCCCAGTCAATTATTAGGCAGACTTTAAGGCTACCAAAAATGCTTACTCACTTATCTTGCCCTTGAAATCTACTCCAGTGATTTGATGACCGATAGAAGTTGTAGCTGGCCTGTGAAATGTGGAAAGATGGATGTTTGTAGGGCTGGTTAACATACATCTAGCCCGAAACCCTAGAGGATGGAATGGAGGATCTCCTCAAAGTTCACTCAATATTAATAAGAGAAATATTTGTTTACTCTCTGCTAAGTACTAGATAAGAACCATAGCGAGAGGCATGGTGATGGAATGGGAAAATTTTAAAACCAGAAGATCTAGATTTGAGTTCTGGCTCTGATGCTTAGTAGCTGTGTGACCAGGGGCAAGTCACTTATGTAGAGAATAAATGTGTAGCATAACTCCAGGGGATTGAGTTCAATGTCTAGGATGGTCTAATTGACAGAAATAGTGAAGTCTAAAATGGAATTTGGTCTTGAAAGACAACATAGTGTAATGAAAGGAAAATTAGACTTGGGAGGAGTGTGTGTGTGTGTGTGTGTGTGTGTGTGTGTGTGTGTGTGTGTCTGTGTGTGTGCATAAATCAGAAAACCCAGGTTTGAATACTGCCACTGTAACCAATGGTAGGCTAACATTTCTTCTTACTCCATAGTGGTCAGGAGAGCTCTAGAGAAGGAAGTCTCCATTGAAGGGAATGGAGGGTGTGGAGTGTCTCTGGGAAAACTTGATTTCCCTTAAGGTGAAGTGGAGGAAAGATTAAATAAGGGAGAAGATGATAATACAGAGAAGTGGGGGTGGTAGATAAGTACGGTAGAAGGAAAGACAGGGGAAGAGTATGAATAGGTATATCACAATCAATCAATCAGTCAACAAAATCTTTATTAAATACCAGCCATGAGCTAGGCATTTTGCAAGGTACTGGTGATACAAACATTATAACAGTTATAGAATTTGGAACAGAAGGAACCTTAGAAGTCATTTAGTCCAAAGGTTCCTAGTGGTGTTTTTGTGCAATAGACCTCTTTGGATGTGTGGTGAAACCTACGGATCTGTTCTCAGACTACTATTTTTAAATGCATGGAATAAAATACATAGAATTACAAAGGAAAGCAATTGCATTGAAACAAGGTTATTGAAATATTAAAAATAACAAGTTTATGGATCCCAGGTTAAGATCCCATGATCTGGTTCAACATACTCATTTTATGAGAAGAGTGGCTTGCCCAAGGTAACATAGAAAGTAAGTGAAAGAGACTAGATTTGAAATCAGGCAATAAAGTGATATATTTTTCCATCCACCCAAGGAATTTTCAATCTTATTTTTGGACACAGAAAGTAAAAGTAACTATTTCTCATTAATAGCCCTATATTTTCCAGTCCTATGTAAAAATGGCACTTTTATTATTGCTTAAATTCCTGATTCAAGATTTACAAAACTATCCAATTCAAATTTTTTTTTTTTAAAGTATCTACCACGTGAAAGGCACGCTCCTGGGTGCTGCTAGGGAGGTAATACCAAAAACAGTCTCTGACCTGAAGCAGATTATGCTCCATTGGGAGAGATAACACAGTACATAGAAATATAGAGCCAGAACAGATCTTGAATTTTCATTGACATAGTGAACTCATAGATGAAGAAACACCTTCTACAAATGGAAGTCAGCAACTTTTCTTCACATATAGTCTCAGAAGTATGCGTGTATATATAATTTATTTATCTTTAATATTCTTTAAAAAATTTTTTGAGTTCCAAATTTTCTCTGACCCTTTAGCCTCTCCAAAGGCAAGCAATATGACATGTTCTATTCTTAGACAGCTGCAGAGCAGAGAGCATTCAGGCGTGAGATGACTTGCCTAGATTCACACAGTCAGTACATGTCAGAGGCAGGTCTTGCATGCAGATCTTTTCTGGCTGGCTCTCTAGGTTATGCTACCTTTCTTGAAAGTATATACAAAACAATGCAAAGTGATTTCGAGATGGGGCTAAGTACAGGAGGGATCATCCATGGTCATCTGTAGGAGGTGACAGGAATGCTGAGGGACTCTTCCAGGTGATGGTGAGGAGAGTGTACATAATTGAATGAAGGCAGTGGGGCAGTGGGAAAAACAGTGGATGAGGAGTCAGGAGACTATTCTTGTTCTACTTACTGCTCAGTAGTGGTGCTGAGTGACTTTGGGTTCCTATTTCCTAAAAAAGAGGATTAGACTTTTGTTGTTTTTCAGTCGTTTCAGTTATATCTAATTCTATATGATACCATTTGGGGTTTTCTTGGTAAATATACTGGAGTGCTTTATCATTTCCTTCTCCAACTCATTTTACAGATGAGGAAACCGAAGCAAATAGGGTTAAATGACTTGCCCAGGCCACACAGTTAGTATATGAGGCCAGATTTGAACTCAATAAGATGAATCTTCCTGACTCCAGGCCCACACTCTTCCTGGCTGGGCAATCCGGGCAGCTCTATAGGTGTGTGTGTGTGTGTGTGGTGTGTGTGTGTGTGTGTGTGTGTGTGTGTGATGGTGTCCTTCATTTTTGAAGAGGACCAAAATGACATCACCAGGCTAGCGTCAAGTTTTAGTGTGTCCACCTGTGGCTGATCAGACCTATATGAGCTCGGAATGTTCTATCACAGGTCTGGCACAAATAGTCTGTGTGAACCTGTGGGGTGGATTCTCTAAGTTTGCATATCTTGCATTTCTCTTGAGTTATTTCAATTCTGCTTTGATCATACAGCACAGCACCTTTTCTGATGTGGGCACTCCATGCTGAGCAGTCCTGTGCCAGTGTCTCCCATGTCACACAATCAATTCCAAAGTTTGCCACGAGCGCCTGTGTCCGTGGCTGTGTTTATTTTCCGGTCGAGTATGAGGAGAGAAAGAAAAACGCAGGCCAGGGGGGATGCAAGTAAAGAACCAGCTCTGTTTATTAATTTGAGGGCTAGTGTTTTTATACCTCACTCGTGGGAACAGCACCCAGAGTGGCAAAGGCAAAGTATCAACAATTATTTTTCTCATGGGAACAGTAACCAGAGGGAGTCCCCCCTTGAACTCTTTCCTCGCCTCCTGTAATCTTCAAGGTCCTTCTGTTCTCAAGAGAGACAGAGCAAGGAGGGTTGGAGAGCCCACATTTCTGACTTAGGCAGCCATCGGATACAGGAAATCAACAGGTAAAACCTGGACTGGCCTAAATCCTCTGACTTGTCAGTACTGTCCCTTGACAAAAGTTCTTCAGAGAGACCTTGAGAATGTCCTTGTATCACTTCTTCTGACCACCATGTGAATGCTTGCCCTGTGTGAGTTCTCCATAAAATACTCTGTTTTTGGCAAGCATATATTTTGCATTCGAACAACATGGCCAGCCCATTGGAGTTGTGATCTCTGAAAGCAGAGTTTGAATGTTTGGCAGTTGAACTCAAGAAATGATCTCAGTATCTGGTATCTTATCCTGCCAGGTGATCTTCAGAATCTTTGTAAGACAATTCAAATGGAAGCGATTCAGTTTCCTGGCATGGCACTGGCATACTGTCCAGGTTTCACAGGCATACAAAAATGGGGTCATCATGACAGCTCTGTAGACCTTCAGTTTGGTAGTCAATCTAATACCTCCTCTCCCATACTTTCCTTCGGAGCCTCCCAAACACTAAGCTAGCTCTGGCAATGCATGTGTCAACCTCATTATCAATGTGTGCATCTCTAGAAAGTATACTACCAAGGCAAGTGAACTTATCCACAGCATTCAAAACTTCTCCATCTGCTGTGACTAATGGTTCCACGTATAGTTAGTGTGGTGGTGGCTGATGGAGCACCTGTGTTTTCTTGGTGTTAATTGTTAGATCAAAATTAGTGCAAACAGCAGAGAATTGATCCATACTTTGTTGCATCTTAGCTTCAGAGGCTGCGTTGAGTGCACAATCATCTGCAAACAGAAAATCAGGTATCAACATTCCCTCCAGTTTGGTCTTGGCTTGTAGTCTTTTCAAGTTGAAGAATTCACCATCAAATTCAGTAGCTGACCTTGATGCCATGTTCATCCTCACTGAAAACGTTTGATAATATGGCTCAAAACATCATGTTAAAAAGCATGGGAGCAAGCATACAATTGGTTTAGGGAGCAGGCGCACAGAATATGTACTTCTGAAACAAGAACTCTAATCAGACTCCTATGATGACCACAAGGATGTTACCTCACCCTGCGCATGATCTCTTGAGGCTCATGCAAGCCCTTAGAGGTTTCTAGTTTAAGTGACAATTTACATGCAGAGAAGGGCTTTTCTCCTATGAACTTGAATTAATAACTTTCACGGAGCCTGAAAGATTTCTTAGTTCTCTTATAGCATCACGAGCTAATGGAGCTGTTGCAGAATGAGCCCATGGTCCCTGCACAGGGAATTTCCATGCTCTGAAGCTGAGGGGAGGGTGGAGTCCTGAAGGTCACTGCTGTGACTTAGAACAGCTTAAAATTTCAGTGAAGTCCTAAACAAAGCAGGATGTTTATTTTTGGAGGGAGAAGGTACTAGATGAAAAATTTCATTTAGAAAAAACTTGCTGCTTGTTCAGAGAAGAGAAAGCTCCCACACCTCCAGTTAATGAAGGAAGTTGTGCAGAATAATGGAAAGTATACTGTATTGGACTCAAGAAACCTGGGTTCAAATCCTGTCCCTACTACTTATGGTATGGATGACCTTGAGCAAGTCACTCCTCCTCCTGGGCCTCAGTGTCCTCATCTATAAAATAAGGGAGTTGGACTAGATGGCCTATGAAGGCCCTTCCAGCTCTAAATCTGTAATTCTAGTTAGGGTTGAATAAGGATAAAAAGAAGAGTCAGTTAGTGGAACAACAAAAATATAGGGAATTTATAGTAATATTATATTATTTAAATAATATAATGTTATCAATGTGTAATTATGTTATTAAACAATATATGCATAATATATAATTATATAGTATGCAATATATAACTATATATCATATAATATATAATAGTATCATTATATAGAATATATTGTAGATCACATGCTAATATATTCTATATTAATATAAATATACAATAATATACCACACAATAATATAATGATATATTATTGTGTATTATTATATACAGCAATATAAAATTATATAATATTAATTATATAATTAATAATAGATACACTTAATATATGGTTATATTACATAACATAATGTTATATATGATACCACTATTATATGTAACATTGAGATATAACACATTAAATAATAATATAATTATATATTATTTTATAATAATATGTCATATAAATGATGCAATATAATTTATTGCATCATTAAATATTGTACACATATTGCATAGTATGATACATTATTGTATAATTATATAGAAAAGTTTATTAGGTAATAACACAATATATTAACATATAATTTAATATAATATTTATATTATATTATGTGTTGTTTATATATAATAAATTACATATTATATAATTAGATATATTATATTTTTATATTAACCTATTATATATTTACATCTATTTAGTGTTATGTGACAGGCCTAATATGAAGTAATGTGAAGTATGAAGTAATAAATTAATCTTTTTAGTGGCTACAAGTCAATGAAACAAATATTCATTGAGTGCCAACTATGTATAAAGCACTAAGCTGGATACTGTGGGAATGAAAAGATTTCTACAGTGATTTACAAAAATCCTGGGAGACAGGTAGTGCAAGTGTAATTATTTCTATTTTACAGATGAGGAAACTCAGGCAGAGTCAGAGCTAGATGCGAACTTAGGTCTCCTGACTCCAAATCTAGCACTTTTAAAAAAAAAATTCGACCTACACTGACTCCTTCTTCAGAAGTATGAGTTATAGTCCCTGACTGTAAAGGGCTCACACTTTTGTTGCAGGCAAATTAGCTTTCCATATAGGAAACAAATAAATACAGTATGAAATAAAGGAGAGGCATCAGGGCAAGGGATTCTTTAGATTCAGGAAGACTTGAGTTCAAGCCTGACATGCTTAGGTATCCATGTTAAGTTAGTTACTTAACCTCCCAAGGAAAGTCTCAAAGATTAATTGCAGAGAAGATGCTGATGTCAATTGGTAGAGGAAGTTGTTCAAGGGGTCTTCCCTTATCACTGTTTTATTCAAAGAATATATATTAAGAAATACAATACCATGAGGCATAGTGGAAAAAGGTGCAGTGGATAGATTGCCAGACCTGGGAGTCAGGAAGACTCATCTTCATGAGTTCAGATCTGGCCTCAGACACTTACTAACTGTATGACTCTGGGCAAGTCAATTTACCCTGTTTGCCTCAGTTTCCTCATCTATAAAATGAGCTGGAGAAGGAAATGGCAAACCACTCCAGTACCTTGACCAAGAAAACCCCAAACGGGGTCATGAAGAGTCGGACATGACTGAAAAACAGCTCAACAACAACAACACAGGGGGTAAAGAATGTTAGGCTTATAGGAAGACCTCAGTTAGAATCCTGCCTCTACCACTTATTAGCTAAATGAACCATGCCATTGGGTTTTTTTTAGCCTAAATTTCCTCACCTATAAAATGCAGATAATCATACCTATAGTATCTCACTCACAGGGTTGTAACTCAAATGAGTTAACATGTTGTAAATCTTGAAATATTACGTAAATATCAGATATCATTATTTTTTATTATTACATAAGTAAGTACTCAGATAGACATAAACTGTCTGCCAATGGGTCAGGAAGACGAGAGAAGAGTGTTGGTGAGAGTTGTCATAGAAGTCTTGATAAAGGAAGTGGGATTTGATCCTAGAAGGCTGGGTAAAGTTTGGATGCGCTAGAGGAAGGGGGGCGGGGCTTTATAGCCCATCCTGAAGCTGAAGATTCTGCAAACTTCATAACTTTAGCAGAAGTGGTTGTAACTTACTGAAAGAAGAGGGATTGTCAGGAAATGAAAAGTACCAAAGGAAATATTGCTTAATATTTCTTGAAAACTAACCATGGGCTAAGCCCTGTATACAATTTAGAGGCAGACATTGGCCCAGCCACTGGGCTTCCAAGAGGCCATTGTTAATGCTTTGGGTCTTCTGAATCGGAAGAACATGCCCATTCCCTGCCAGGTAGCCCTGAGTTGCTCGGAACGTTGCATCCCAGGTAAGAAACTGAAATGCATAGAGTACAGCCTTCTTCTCTCCACAGAACACTCAAGTGTGAGAGAAATTTGTTAACTACACTGAACTGGTTAAGGATATCCACACAGGAATCAGCAAGAGGGGAAGTGGTGAATGAATTGTTGTGCAACAATAATATGAATCGTCTGGGAAGAGCAAGCCAGACCATGAAGTATTCTGAATGCCAAGTTGAGGAATTTTAGTTTGTACTGAAATTATTATTTTGCTATTATATTAATAACCAATTATTAAATTAGTATCCAGGGATTTTTTTTCTTCTTTATTTCTTCATTTAGGGCCCAGTCCCTGTAGGTCAGTCAGCCAGTCTTTGAAGGACATAGCTGGTGGATGAGATGTCCCTAACCTTTGGGGAACATGTTCCTCAATCTTGGGTAGGAACCCTCCCAACTAGAAGATCTCACTTCTGTTTAGAGTGCAAACAGAATTGAATCTAAGTGGATTTTTGCCCCAGCCAAGCCCCTGTCCTTGTACCCCTCCACTGGAGTTTAGGGTGACCTAGCTTATGAAGGAGAAAACCAACCAGAGTGATCTGGATGGAGATAGATTCCCCTGTCCAGATTTCTGGAGATGGCCAAGTCTCATGATCAAGTCACATTCTCAGCAGGAGTAGCTGAAGATTTTCTAGCCCACCTTCTCATTAAATATCCACCAATCAGAGCTGATTTTCACTTTTCAGGGGCATTTCCTTTCAAGAAAATATTAAGGCTTTCAGCCTGTCCATGTTTTCGTCTCTAGTTATTGAGAGAAACCACTGACAATCAATTTATTGATTATTAGCTAGCCTAATTAATAAATTGGTTATTAATTACCCAGAAACCATGTCTCTCCAGCTTTTCATTCATCCCAGTAACAAAGGAGCTAATGAAAATTCTTAAGCAGAAGAGTGGCATAGATCATAGGATAATAGGTTTAGGGGAACAGACCAAAAGGGCTATTTACTCCAATCTTGTTATTTTATAAATGTGAAAATTGAGGTCTAAGGAATGTAAGTGACTTGTGCAAGGTCATCCAAGTAACACATATAAGAGATGCTCACACTGTTGTCTTAGGAAAATTATTTTGGCAGCCCTGTGGAGGTTGAATTGGAGAGGCAGGAAACTGAAAGTTGAAGCACCAGCTAGGAGGCTATTGCAATAGTCTAGGCAAGGGGTAATGTGATCTTGAATTAGGCAAAGATGTCTTGGCTACTTCTGTGCCTAAATATGAAGGTATCAGTTAACAAGCATTTGCTAGGCAGCTCCTCTGGCCGTAGCTATTTGCTATGTATCATGGGACATACAAAAGAAGCACATTCTGACTCAAGAGAGAATTAGAATTGAGTTCTATGTTGCTTTGGATCCATAGAAATGAACAACCAGCATCCCAACATCCCATCTTGCTTCTGCATATCAGAATCAGGCAAAAAGGGACTTGGAAGAGGGAGGGAGCTGGTCTCTATGAGAAGTTAAAAAGAAAACTTTGCTTAGAGCATTATAATAATAGCTAACCTTTACATAGGACTTTAACAATGACCAGGTGAGGTAAATGCTATCATCCCTACTTCACAGATAAGGAAACTGAGTTGGAGAAAAGTGAAAATACTTTTCTGGGGACACACAGCTTATAATAATAATGATGATGATGATGATAGCTAGCTTATACAGCACTTTTATAGCACCTACTACGTGGTAGGCATTGAGATCCTCACAACTATGATGGAGGTAGACGCTATTGTTATCACTTTTTTTATAGATAAAGAAACTAAGGCAAACAGGCTAAGTGACCTATCTAAGGTCATATAGCTAGTAAGTGTCTGAAGCCCGATTTGAACTCCAGTCTTCCTAACTCCAGGCCTGGTACTCTATCCCCTGCACCACCTGGTTACCCCTAAGAGAAGTATTTAAGGAGAGTTTTTCTCACTCCAAGTCTACTGTTCTGTTCCAGGTCTTTCACTACCCAGAGCTGCATTCTTAGCTTGGTTCTCTTGGGAATAGGTTACTAATGGATGATGGTTGGCCAATGCAATGTTAGGGAATGTTAGCTAGATAGAATGTATCAGAAGTGTCGAACATGGGGCCCTGAGTTACATGCTGCCCACAACACTCCTGAGTGCAGACTGAACCAGATTATAATGTAATTGGGACATATTTAATAAAATAAATAAAAATACAACAAAACATAGATAATGTTAACATTTTAAAATTAAGTCAATATGTGACTCTTAGGGATCCTTATGTATGGTTTAATGGCTCTTATTTCTATTTGAGTTGGACACCAATGGGATACTAATAAGAATGAGATCATCTAGTATATGTGTGGTAACATTCTTTTATATCCTCTTTCAATTATTTCTCCATCTAATTTTGATGTTTCTTATTTTTCCTTCCTTGGTCTGCTCCTGAATTTCTAGACTTCAAAACCATGTCTCACCTTGGAACATCCAACAATCCCCACAGCTTTCTCGTCCTGGAGTATTATTCTACCAGGCTGGTCCCTTTTTTCCCCATTGGCTATTATCCCATGGGGCCACCGTTTTGTGGAGAGGCCCAGGTTTGCCAGTCTTTATTCTCCTCCTAGTTCTGGTCCTGACTTTCTGGACTTAAAAATCTTTATCAAGGGTACCCTCTTCCCCTTCAGTTCCATTTTGTGTGTTATCTTCTGCCATTAGAATGTAAGCTCCTTGAGGGCAAGGATTGTCTTTCTTTCTGCTTGTATTTGTACCCCTCAGCACTTAGCACAGTGCCTGGCACGTATTTAGAGCCAGGTGTCTGCTGAAGCCAGCTCCTATTGGCTTGTGAGAACTGATTTCAGTGTGAAGTATTTATACCTTGGAAATTGGCAAATACAACAAATTAGGGCTTGATTTATTGTTTTCCTGATCATCTAGACTTAAGAAAGTAATGGAGAAAATGTTAATCATTTAGATAAACTTCAAAGCTTGCAATAAATAGGTGTTTGTTTGCTTTGTTCCTTCTGGAGAGCATACCGCACACAAATAGTAAGAGCTTAATAAATGCATGTTTCTTTCCTTCCTTCCTTCCTTCCTTCCTTCCTTCCTTCCTTCTTCCTTCCTTCCTTCCTTCCTTCCTTCCTTCTTTCCTTCCTTCCTTCCTTTCATTCTCTTTCCCCTTTAATTCCTAATATTGCATACATTCATTTTGTAGTATGTGGCAGAGAGTAGTGCAAGGGGAAAAGGGAGTCCAGAATGAGTGGCACAGACAGAAGAGGGAAGATGGATAATTAGGGATTAGATGAGGAAAATCACTTGACCCGAGAAACCCAGCTGGCTCAGTGGCAAGAGAGTTCAGGGCCTCAGAACCTTGAGATGGAGTTGAGAGATCAATGAGGGGATAGTAAGGGAAAGCCCTGGGAGACTGGCATAGTGAGAAGAACATTGAATTTATAGTGTGAAGACTTATGTTCAAAGATCAGCCCTGTCATTTATTAGGCAAATCACTGCTTTTTCCCTCTATTTGTCTGAACCTCTTTATTTAGAGGCTCATGAACCACAAAGCCTTCACTGTTAACTATTCTAAATCACTTACCTTTTAGAGGCATCAGTTGTAGGCATCAGGTGCCTCATTTGTAAAATGATGGTATTGGAGAATTGAAGTAGCTCAAAAGAAACATGAGATGCACAAATTTCAAGAACCTATCCCAAATGTTCACATGGACTATCTGTGCCTGACCTGTGGTAGACATTCCAAGCTTGTATTGGTCTGATCAGCCATAGTCAGAAACACCATAATGCGACTCTAACGTAGAGATATCATTTTGGTCCTCTTCAAGAATGAAGGACAACAACCATGTTGACATGTGGTTCGCTGGGATAGTTCTAATGATCCAATCCCCTGTGGGATTCATACACCTTACATATTCAGATTATAAATGTTTCTCTTTTTCCTGCCTTAGTTGAGGCCCTCTTCCTCATCTAGATTACTGAAGTAGACTTCTAATTGAACTCCTGTCTTATGTCTCTCCTTGTTTCAATCCATCCTCTACATTGCTCCCAAAGTGATTCCCCTTAAGCACATATGTGACCATGTCACTCCCCTACTCAATGAATTTCAATGTTTTCTCATTGCCCTTCGATAAGCTATAAACCCCTGTGCTTAGCTTTTAAAGCCCTTCATAACCTCTTACTAACTTATCTTTCCAGCCTCATTCTATATTACTTCCCTTCCCACCTTTGGCAATCCTTTGTTCCTTCTCTTTGTTCTTCATACACAACACTCCATAATGCTCCATTTCCCAAACCCTTGCCCTCATATCTGGAATGCTCTCTTTCCTCACCTCTGCCTCATAGAATCTCTTTCTTCCTACAAGATGCAGTTCATGCACCATAGTAATCTTTTTCTGATCCCCCAACTGCCGATGGCCTTCCTGCCAAACTGCTTTGTATTTATTTTGTGTATATTTATATGTGCACCCATCTCCCTCATTAGAATGTAGTCTTCTTATAGGAAAGATTGTTTTATTCAGAGGGTTTGATCCTTAGACCCTAATACCTTGCTGTCACCACTTAAAAAAATACTTGTTGATTGATTCATTGAATAAGGCTAAAAGTCTTTCCTGCTTATTTTTCACATCTCCAATGAGAAAAGAAAACTCGAAGATTGGCCTTTAGATAAGTATCCTAGGGCTCATAACAGGGAGAGAAATGATGGTAAGAACCCATTAGGCCTCCAGATTTTTAGGTCTAGAATGACTGTTAGGGAAAACTCTGCCTTTGGAGGGAGAAGTCCCTCCTTCTGGTCCTCTCTCTCTTCTCTCTAAGCCATGTTTTAGTGAAAATTCATTTAGCAGCAGCCAGACCAAATCCTGATTATTCGTAACATTAGCAGATGGGGAGAGCATGAGCAAAAGAAACCATAAATAATCTTCCTTTAATAAGTTGTTTCAACCTCTTTTCCCACAGCAAGCCTTCCTCCACCCCAACCCTGTCAATGAGCATACAAAATAGGCTGATTTAAGGTTCAGCTGTTGCTTTTTTTTCCTCACTCTCTGGTATGAATATTTATGAACACTATGAAGGCCAAAACAAAGGGAAAAGGAGGAAGAACCAGATGCCGAGAACTTGGATACTCTCTAAACTACATTATTAACTCCTACATTGACTTATGGAATTGGAAGAGATGGCCTGATCCAACCTAATGCAAAATTCAGGTATCATCTTTGCAAGGTCCCAGACAGCTGGTCATCCCAATTCTGCTTGAATACTTCTAGTGATGATCAAAAGAGATACCATGCATAAAGCACTTTGCAAACCTGAAAGCACTATGCAAATATTAGCCATGATGAGGATGAGGTCATTACAGCTAAGATTGCATCAGATTTGTTATAAATTATATTACATTGTTCATTCATATGAGCTTGCGGTCAACTAAAACCCTCAGATCTTTTTTACATTCTCTCTTGTCATGCCAAGTTTTCCTTTTCTCTGCACTTGTCCATGAAAATGCACATACATAAGCACAAATATAGAATTTACCTTGAAGTTTATCTTATAGATGTGGGCTTATTATTCCATCCTACTAACATCTTTTTGCTTCCTGATTCTGTCACATGACAGGTTGGCTTTTTTTTTTTTTGGTCTTCATCCAAATCAGTGACAAAAGAATGCTAAACAGGAGAGGGCCAAGGATAGAAGCCAGTGGCACATTCATCAAGATAGACGACAATGCAAAATGATAGCTTTTCAGTAGATTTGTTAGGCCAGCTACCAATCCACCTAACTGCACTGTCTCTCAGCTGAGATTTTTCTCCCTAGTCCCCAAGGATATAATGAAGAGTTCTGCTGACATCAAGATGTGGTTTGCCTCTAGCTGTTAGGACAGTGGTGCTGCATGCAACATAACTAAACTTTCTTAGCTTCAAGGCAGTTGGTGTGGATTCTTTTCTCTATACGCTGCCATTTCTGCCTAGATGGGACTATGAGCAGCCAGCATGTTTTAAAAAAGAGCGGATACTGACACTGTTGAAAGATCTGAAAGCACAGATTAGAGGAGAGAGGAGAGGTGGAAGAAGTCTGCTAATAATAATAACAACAACTTCCATTTACAAAGCATTTTAAGGTTTACAAATTACTTTCTTCATAACAGCCCCTACTCTGTGATGTGGGTGGTGTAAATTTCATTGTTTTTTTTAATTACAGATGATTAAACTGAGGATTAGGAAATTATGACTTTGTCTTAGTGTGAGCTGTGATGGTTTCTGTGGCTTTACTTTTTTTTTTAGCCTAAGTTCTTACAAACTATTTGAATTATCCATTTCTTGCCCAGGATTCATGTTGTTTACCATTTTCTAGATTCTGGGATCCATAATTGTTTATATTTTGAAAATCAGACATTTGAAAATGGGACTCTTATTCTCTGTGATTTTTCAAAGTCTGAGTTTTTTAACCTTTCTTGTGTCATGGAGCCCTTGGGCGGGCTCGTGAAGCCTATAGACTCCTTCTCAGAAGAATGTCTGAAAATAATCAAAGGAAATGCTAATTTTCAGTTAGAGGTTAGTGAAAATAAAGACATAGCCTTCTTTTCCTATCTACCCCTGGGTATCTATCCTTGCGCCCCAGGTTAGAAAGCCCTGCAACAGAACCATTTTTTGTTGGTGTATAGTTATGTATAAAAACTTTCACTGTTCAGGGATTTAATGCATCTAGGTCTGGAGACTTGAACTTATTGGAAACAGCTACTTTATTCAATACCTTCTCGCTGTCTCTTTTCCCATCTTGAGCTTAAATCTCTCTTCATGATGTTTATTCTAGTCTTCTCAATTTAAAGGGACTTTCTTTGATGGACAATGTGGCTATAAAAGTATTGGGTGGTTCAATCATCTGCTAATGTGACATAGCCATCCCTCACTTAACCACATTTGCCTCAGTTTCTTCATCTGTAAAATGAGCTGAAGAAGGAAATGACAAATTCCTCCAGCATCTTTGCCAAGAAAACCCCAAATAAGGTCACAAAGGGTGAGACACAACTGAGAAGACTACAAAACATATTCTTAGAGCTTAGGGTTTTGTTTTCTTTCTTTGTTTGTTTGTTTTTGGCCAAAGCTCCCTTTACTAGTTTTAGCATTTGTCACAAGGCTTGCCTGATTATTGACAGGAGCCTTTGCTCAAGGCTTGAGTCTTAACACTGTTCTGTGTTCTTGTCATCTTTTATATTCCTCCTTGGTTATATCGCCTTCCTTCCAGCTTTTTTATTCCATCCATCTTTTCAGTGTGCTTCATCTTTCCAACATGCTTCATCTTTCCTGTTCCCAACCCGTCTCGATGAAAATAAGCAAGCAGAGTTTGGGGTTGGAAGGCAGAGGGAGGGGTAAAACAAGAACAGATTGTAATGAGGTAGGAGGATTTCAGGGTTCATGAACATGGAAGTGGTACATTTGTGGGTGATGGAAAGATCAGAACTTTGATCATCTCTATGCGGATGATGCATGCTCTTCTCTTCTGAGAATGAGGATGGATGTCTTCCTCGTGACTCTCTCTTGGTCTGTGACAATTTTATCAGCACTGACCCTATTTGTCAGAGGTTAAGGGAGAGGCTCTTATAAGCCTAGTGGATTGTCTACAGATGATGAGCCTGTTTTCTCTGAGTTCTGTCAAGAATACATTCCGCTTTGTTAGTGTAATTATAGCTTCAGAGGGATCATTACAAGTATTATTTTTTAATCCAAGAAAATAATATTTTTTTCACAAGTAAAAATTTGGGATAATTGAAGTCATATAGAAACATCTAAGTGGAGGACAAAAATCTCATTCTGTGAAGATGAAGATTTCCCTGGACTGCCTGAGAATATAGCTCAGCAAATCTCATCTCCTTGTACTTGTTTCCACTCCAGGCTTTGACTCACTTTGAAAAGTCATTTGGTCTCCTCTTGGTTCTCTTTATGACACACCTGAGACTTATTATCAATTTCCTTATATGGTAGCTGTGGCAAGACTGCCCTGGACACTTTCCCAGTTTTTGCTTCGGTAAGTCAGAGTGAAGCAACATCCCGAGACTTCTTGGCCAGGCTGGGACAGGAAGGGAGACAAGCTGCCTCCCATGGCTAATGCCTAGACAGTGTGTTCTTGCTTCTCTTTGTCTTGGCATGAGAATGAGAAAGCCATCAGCAGCCCTGGAGGAAATAAAACCTTTTCTTTCTGTTGTTTTGTCTGGGCCCCTGTTTTCAGATGATACAACTGTCCCAGCTGACCTTTTTTGATACTGACGCTGGGCACGTGCCCCCCAAGTACATATTGACCCCCTTTTCCAAATCAGCTGTCAATGAGCCTATGGTTGCAGGAACTTAAATAAACTTCTGCAACGACCACCCTGATCTATGCTTTTTTTTTTTCTCAGAATCTCAAAGGGTCAGTCAGGTCAAATTCTCTCTCTTTTTTTTGCCATGTTTTTTTTTTTTTTTAGGCAATTGGGGTTAAGTGACTTGCCCAGGGTCACACAGCTAGTAAGTGTCAAGTATTTGGTCTGAGGCCAGATTTGAACTCAGGTCCTTCTGACTTCAAGGCTGGTGCTCTTTCCACTGTGCCACCTAGCTGCCCCCATGATTTTTTCTTTAAAACTTATTAACATCTTTTATTTTTGTAACACCTTCATTTCTTAATATAGTCTTCCTCCTGTTCTCCCAGAAAGCTTTAAAATGAATAAAAAAGAGACAAAGCGTGCTTTTAAAAAACATCACTGTAAGTTCCCAATATCCCTCTATATAACCCCCACCACCAAAGTCTACCTTTTAACATGGAGAAACAGCTAAACCAACAGAATCTTAACACATCAACTATTCTTTTTTTTGATAATTAATTTATTTTTAGTTTTCAACATTCACTTCCATAAGTTTGTTTTAAATTTTCACCTCTTCCCACTTCTTTCCCCCCTCCCCAGATGGTGTACAATCTGATATAGGCTCCACGCATACATTCATGTTAAGCATGTTTTCCCATTAGTCATGATGTAAAGAACAATTAGAACTAATGAGAGGAACCATGAGAATGAAGGAATAAAACAAAACAACAAAGGAAAAGGAGAGCAAATAGTATGCTTCCATCTGCATTCAGACTCCATAGTTCTTTCTCTGGATGTGCGTAGCAGTTTCCATCATGAGTCTTTTGGAGTTGTCTTAGATTCTTGCATTGCTGTCAAGAGCCAAGTCTATCAAAGTCAGTCATTGCACAATGTGGTAGTTACTGTGTACAGTGTCCTCCTGGTTCTGCTCATTTCACTCTGCATCAGTTCATGTAAGTCTTTCTAGGTTTTTTTGAAGCCTGCCTGCTCATCATTTCTTATAGCACAATAGTATTTCATTACATTCATATATCACAATTTGTTCAGCCATTCCCTGATTGATGGGCATCCCTCAATTTCCAATTCTTTGCCACCACAAAAAAAGAACTGCTATAAATATTTTTGTACATGTGGGTCCTTTTCCCATTTTTATACACATCAACTATTCTCGACGGTATATGTAGTGTTCTACGTCCGTAGTCTAACCACTTCACTATAAAAAAAGAGAAATAGTTTTCATCATCAATCCTCTGGAGTCAAAATTAATCATTGCATTAATTTGGATTCATTTGTCTTTTAGTGTTGTTTTCAGTGTGGTTTTCTTTATATTATTGAGGGCATTGTGTATATTTCTCTCTTGGTTCTGCTTTCTTTTTGCTGCATCTGTTGATAAAAGTCTTCCCAAATTTCTTTGGAATTCCTCATATACACTATTTCTTACTGGAGCAGTAAAGTCCCATTACATTCAGATACCATAATTTAGTCATTCATGCCACAGTCAGTGGGTACCCACTTTGTTCTGAATTAATTTACTACCATAATAGCATAGCTTCAGTATTTGGTATGTACAAGGTATCCCAAAAATTTTTAATAAGACACTCAATATTTAGAACCTTTTGTCTTTTGGGCTATAGTTTCTAGCTTAATTTCAAAGGATACAGTGATAGCCAAACAATTATCTTAGTCCATGTCAAATACACACACACACACACACACACACACACACACACACACACACACACAAACACATACATACACAGAGGCACAAGGATATGTCAGTCAATTGCCTTATGGACTCCACTCAGTATCCCTGGGATTTCATAGTCCAAAACACCTCCTCCTTGGCCACCAGTCTACTGTGCGTCTTCTCCTATAAGCTCCTTAAAAACAGACTTTCATGTTTTTATGTTTGTGTCCCTAGTACTTAGCATAGTTCTTGGCACATAGTAAGTTCCTACTAAATGTTTTTTTATTTGTTTGTTCATTCATTCATTGATGCCACTTCTTAAACTCTTCTACCTCATTTGCACCTATTCAGCTAGGCTTCCTTAAAAGTAAGACTCTGGCTGGTGAAGTGAAATTTGATTAAACGAATAATATTTTCAAAAAGCTTTGACTTTGTGGGAATGCTGGCACAACACAAAATGTCATTATGATTTTTGGTGAAATAAAATTAAATTCCATCATTCTAAAATAATTTCTAAGGAATCCTGCCAGTAGTTCATACTTTGCATGGCTCTTTAAGAAACCATAAAGGTAATAACTCACATTTATACTGTGCTGTAAGGTTTACAAAATACTTTCATCACAATTATCTGTGAGGTACTTAGTATATTATCCTTATTTTATAGATGAGGAAATGGAGACTCAGAGAGGTAAAATAAATTTGTGGTCACAAGGCTAGTTAAAGTCAAAGCTGGGATTTGAACTGATTTAATGTGATGGTTAAGGGGCATGGTGCATAGAGTTCTGGACATGGACTCAGGAAGATCTCATTTTGAACTCTGTGTTAGCTACTTATAGTAGTGTGATTCTAGGCAAATCACTTCACTGCTCTCAGCCTCAGTTTCCTCAACTGTAAGATGAGAGGGTTAGCATTTTCTTCAAACTCTAAATCTATAATCCCACGATTCCAAGTCCAGTGGACTTCACCACCTACCATATTGCCTTTGTCTGAGGTGACTCTAACTTTAGTATTCTCTTAGTTTAGGTTTGATGTTGGGAGGAAATGAGGCACTCTAGTCATTGAACAGTTAACAAAAGGAAGTTTCCTTTGCCCTAACACAGCAAGGATATGAAACCCAGAATGACTGTTACATACACCTTTTGTACCTAGATCCTTCCCCTCTATGGTTACCTTCCATTTTCTCTGTTAGTTTTCTCTGTGTACCTACGGTTTGTAAAGATTTTCCCCAATTTCCTGCCTTTCTTCTAATTATAGCTGCATTGATTTTGTTTGTGCAAAAGTTTTAATTCTATGTAATCAAAATTGTTTATTTTACCTTCTGAGAAGCTTTCCATTTGTTGTTTGGTCATGAAGTCTTCCTCTGTCCCTATATCTGACTGGTAATTTCTTCCATGCTCTTCTACTTTGTTTATGATGTCAACTTTTATGTCTGAATTGGAGCTTATCTGAGTATTCCTTGTGAGATGTTGGTCTATACCTATTTTCTGTCAGGCTACTTTCCAGCTTTCCCAACAGTTTTTGTCAAATAGTGAGTTCTTGCTCTAATAGCTGGGATCTTTGCATTTATCAAAGACAGGGCTACTGTGTTTGTTTGCTTCTGTGTATTATAGACCTAAACTGTTTCACTGATCAACCTTTTTTTCTTTATGTACCTATTTGTTTCCATGCTGTCTCTGTCATTAGACTGCAAATTCCTTTAGGGGAGAGATTTTTTGCCTTCCTTTGTATCCCCAGAACTTAGCACAATGCCTGGCATGTAGCAAACATTTAATAAATACTTGTTGGTTGGCTGAGTGTGCCCTAACTCTCTATAAGCCTTTCTAGATCTATTCGTTTGGATTGGGTTATCTTTTGAGCAAAAGAGATGTGAATTGTGGCTCTGGAAGGTCATGGCTGGTACCAACACTTTATGTTAATTGCATTTTAATGGGGGGGGGGTGTTAGACTAGAGTGGCTAGGTGTCAATATTGAATATGTTGATGTATGTTGTCCAAGCTGCTTCTCATGAGTGTCAGCAGTATGGTCTAATTGGGAGAAGAAGTTCTATTGGACTGACCTTCTGAGAGATTGTCCAGAAATAAGAGGTAGAGGGGCAGTTAGGTGGTGCAGTGGATAGAGCACCAGCCCTGAAGTCAGGAGGACCTGAGTTCAAATGTGGTCTCAGACCAAACACTTGACACTTCCTAGCTGTGTGACTCTGGGCAAGTTACTTAACCCCAATTGCCTAAAAAACCAAACAAACAGAAATAAGAGGTAGGGGAGTGGTGGAGAGAATGTCCTGTCTACCACGTGTCCTGTGGACCATTGTCTACTTCCTGGCTCCTGAACCAAATATATCACAATAAAGAGCCCCAAGAGGGCAAATAACAAGCGTAAAATAGGAGACACCTGCCACTTGAGTCCAGGGTCAGACTAGTCACATTCCTATTGGATTGGTGACCATTTGGTTCAACTGCAGTTAGAACATTACACTGACCCCTCATCCAGTAGTAAACATCTCAGTGCTTGCAGGTCAGTAACTCACCACAGGCTATGCTAATACCAATATATTAATTGGCTGAAATTATCCTGGAATGGACATCAAACATTAACGGGGACAAAAGGAAGTCTGCATGGGAATTTCCACGTGGCCATTTTCCACGGACCCAGACACCAATGAGACAGAAAGCTGCCTGGATGAATGTCAACTCCTCCCCCAGCCCCAGCTATTCACATCTCTGGTGAGGACTACCCAGGGAGACAAATGACACATCCCAGGGCTACTGCATGGACAGTGTGTGCTGGCTTCCCGTTTCCCTTCACATGTGCTCCAGATTCTCAGCCTGGACTGCAAAACCAAAGCTTGTTCTGATTACCTAAGAAGCTCTAACTCTCTCTCTCTCTCTCTCTCTCTCTCTCTCTCTCTCTCTCTCTCTCTCTCTCTCTCTCTCTCTCTCTCTCTCTCCAGCTCTATTTCTCCCTCTCCCTATCTCCCTTGCCTTCTCTCTGTCTCTCTTCCTTTCCCTCTCCCTTTCCTCACCTCCCCCCTCCCTCTCCTTCTCTCCCTCTTGCTGTCCCCCTCCCCCCACCCCCAACACTTTTCCTCCTCTCTGCCTTGCCCATGCACCTGGTGGCATAGGGCCATTACTCCAAACCCAGCATTCTTTTGGTGGGGGGGTCTCTGTGATTCTATAGGGACCATGAAGATCTACAATGACTCAGGAAAGCAATTGGAGGGAAGGGAGGGAAAGGAACTGGCTCCTTCAGCCAATATTCCCAATATCCCCAGTATGCATATAATTAGTCTGTTAATTCCTCCACCACCACAAAGGCACTGTGGTTCTTTGGGGCTATCCATGACCTTCCTCCAGAGACCCATTTTTAGGTAACGCTTGCCCTTGTATGGCCTCTTTCCTTCTTTAAAGCTTCCGTTGATGTCCGTTTTAACCAGATTTCACTTTTGTAAAAAATGTTTTTGAAAAAAAGGAAAATATATCCAATATGCTGTACAAGAACCCAAACTCATGTTATCAGCCCTGTTGCTTCCTGGCTTCTTTTCCCTCACCTTTCTCATACATACATTCATTCATTCATTCATTCATTCATTCATTCATTCATTCATTCATTCATTCATTCATGTCAGGATGGCTCCAGTCTTGGCAGCAGATGAAATCTATTGGGGAGAGGAGAAAAGGGTAGATTTCTGTTTATTGGAGTGCCTGATAGACTTAGCCTATACAGAGAAGTCCCTAGTAAGAGTTGGAAAGGAGAAGAAAAACTTTTCAAAAAAGTTATTTGTGATTGTTCCTTGTTTTCCCTTTTCCTTCCTTTTCCCCACCAACCCCAAAGAGATCAAGGACATAAGAACCGTGGATCAGGTCCTCAGACCTGAAGTGCAGTGACCTGGCTCTGCCATCTCCTACCTGTGTGACTATGGGCAACTCACTTAACCTCTCTGAGCCTCAGCTTCCTTCTTGTAAAATGAGGGGATGGGACTGAATGACCTATAGGGGCACTCCAAACTCCTGCCAGCTCTCCATCTTATGAAGAGCAGCTCTAGAGTGACTATGAAAAGGTTCCAAGATCTTGACTCTGGCCAGCCCTTTTTAATATGCCTTTACACTTTAGTTTCCAGAGGTAAGACCTGTGGGCAGCTAGGTGGCGCAGTGTATAGAGCACCGGCCCTGAATTCAGGAGTACCTGAGTTCAAATCCGCCTCAGGCACATAACACTTACTAGCTGTGTGACCCTGGGCAAGTCACTTAACCCCATTGCCTAGCCAAAAAAACAAACAAGTAAACAGAGGTAAGACCTGAACTCTCTCAAAACCCTTTCAAGAACCCTCTCAAGGCCTAAAACAATAAGATCTACTGGCCTCCAAGGTCTAGTGTGGTTTAAGGACCATTCATTGCCTCTGAAATCTGTGAAAGAAGCAGTGAGAAGCAGAGCTGAGGAGCAGAGAGACTGAGTCAGTACATTTTTCAACCCACAGAAAAATCGATACCTTCTGCTGTTATCTTCACCCCTGTGAAGAAGTGAGTGAGAAAAGAGAAAGTGGGTAGCCTTTCCTAGTAGTTTAGCTACAAAGGGCAGAAGAGAAATAGGACAATAGTTAGTAGGGATAGAAGGATGAAGTGAGGGTTTTTTCAGGATAGGAGAGACATGAGCATGTTTGCAGGCAGTAGGGAAGGAGCCAGTAGACAGAGAGAGATTGAAAATAAGCGATGGAAAGGGCAGCTAGGTGGCACAGTGGATAGAGCTCCAGCCTTGAAGTCAGGAGGACATGAGTTCAAATCTGGTCTCAGATACACACAATATGAACTAGCTGTGTGACTCTGGGCAAGTCACTTAACCCCAGTTGCCTAGCAAAAGGCAAAAAAAAAAAACAATGGAGGGGGGGATGACAAAGAGAGCAATTTGTTGGAAGAGACAGGATGGGATGGGGTCACTTGTGCAGATGGAGAGGTTAGCCTTGGTAAGGGGGAAGGCTACCTCATCATGTGACACAGGTGTAAAGGAAAAGATAACAGCAGAGGGTATCAGTGATACTTTAGGAGTGATGAGTAAGAGGGAGCTCATGGTGTTTGACCTCAATTTTTCTGTACAATATGAGGCAAGGTTCTCAGCTGAGAGCATGGGGGAGGGGAAGCCATGGGAGATTTGAGGAGGGATGAAAAGGTTTGGAAGAGATGCCATGGAGAGTGGGATAATGAGTTAATAAGAGAGGGATAATACTATTGTCCAGCAGCAGAGAGGGCCTATTGCTGTAATGTAATATCAATTTGTAGTGGACCCAGTCAGAAGGATTGCATGATTTTCAGCATCTCATGTGTAAGAGTGAAGGTGGCAGATGGTAGGAATCATCCAAGGCTGAGGCTTGGCAAGGCACAATCAGTGATATGATAAGGAGGCCAGGTAGCTGAAAAGAAGACAGTATAGAGTTGAACTCATCCACCACGATAGTGAAGAGAAGACAGGGAGTGAAGGGAAGGTGAAGATAGGGAAAAGAGGAGAGAGTTTATAGTTCAGGGGAAATGGCTTGGGAGAGAACTGAGAGGTCAAGGGATTGGAGGTCATGGTGTGGATGAAGAGCAGGCAGAGGGAGACGTGGAAATACAAGAGATTAGAGTGAGATAAAGGTGGAAAGTGAATAGACTATGGTCAGGTATGTGTAACACCTGTGGACCATCCCTTCTATGGGATGGATCGAGGGTGTCCTTTCGTATCTCTTCAGTTGAATCATGCTCAATTTTCATAATTTTGTTACAAAACAGAAACTCCAAAGCATCCCTTTTTTTCCCCCAGGAGAAGAGTAACTTAAATTACTCTTAAAATATTTTAAATAAATTGTATTGCTATTTTAAATTTTAAATATTCCAGTTATTTCTAGAAATATTGCCACCCCTCCTCTCCCAATAAACACACACAATGGAACCCTCTCTTGTTCTTTTTTTTTTAATGTAAATTTTTATTTATTATAATTTTTTAAACCTCTCTGGTACAAAGAAGAATTGTTAAACAAAAATATGAGTGTCTTCATTTGACAATGTATACAACTTTCCACCTCCTTGTAGCCCCCTGCCTCTCTGCCAAGAGGAGGGAAGTTTATTTCATATTTTGTTCTCCAGGACCGTTGATGGTTTTTCAATTACCCAGAGTTCAGCTTTCTTTTAGCGATCTTTCCATTTACATTGTCATACTCATTGTATATTTTAATTTTCATTGTTTTGAGCCAGACTTGTGATTTCATTATAGGGAACTCTTACCAATGGAGATCAGCACTTACTCTGAAAGTTAAGTGTCTTAGCGAGTTGGCTGGGGCACTGAGGAGTTAAGTGATTTGCCCAGGGTCACACAGTCACATTGTATCAGAGGCAAGATCTGAAGACAGGTCTTCTGGACTCCAAGGCTGACTCTCTATTCTGCCCATTTGTGTATATCCAATTCTGTTCTTGACCAAAATATCACAGTCCCTTTCCTGCTCCCCTCCATTTCCTTGATGCCGTTCAATTTAATGCTCAGGGTGTAAGATGGCCATTGCCCAAACTACTACATTCGAATACTCTAAAGATCTCATTCAAGGTGTTTTTAAGGCAACATTTTAAAATATCTTAAATTTTAGTTTAATTTAATCTAAATATCTTAAATCCTTCTAGGATAGGCTTGCTCAGACTTTAGTGGTTATTATGACCCTCAAAATTTCCCCATGAACATTTTTAGCAATAGCTAGAATCCTTGGAACAAATTCTTGGATTTCCTTCATGCAGATCCTCCCTGCATTAATAGATTGTGGCCCCTTGGGCCTTCTCATTTTGTTAAAGATCATCAGCATCCAGAAGTAAAAACCCAAACAGACAGGGCAGTAGTCAAGTCAAGTCAACAAGTATTTATTAAGCACCTACCATATGTCAACCACTGTGTTAAACACCAGTGATATAAAAAAGGGGGGCAAAAAATAGTCCCTGCTCTCAAGGAGCACACAGTCTAGTGGTGGAGGCAACATGCAAACATCTGTGCATAAACAACCTATATGCAGGATAAATTGGAAAGAATCAAGGAAGGGAAGGCACTAACATTAAGAGGAATCCAGAAGGGCTTCCAGTAGAAGGTAGGATTTTAGCTGGGACTTGAAGGAAGCTAGGGAAACCAGGAGGAGAAAAAAAAAGGAGAGAGAGTTTTCCAGGCATGGGGTACAGCCAGAGAAAATGTTAAGAGCAGGAAGATGAAGGACTGTCTTGCTTGAGGACACCCAAGGAAGCCATTGTTACTGGCTTGCAGAGTCTGTGGAAGAAGATTAAGGTGTAACGAGACTGGAAAGATGTGGGGGTGGGGAGGCAGGGCTCTGAGCACCAGAGGATTTTTTACTTGATTCTGGAGGTGATGGGTAAGGGGTGACATGGTCAGAGTATCACTTTGACAGCTAAGTGGAGGATGGATTAAAGTGGGGGAGATTTGAGTCAGAGTGATGAATCCAAGAGCTCAGGTATGCAAAGTATTCATTAAGCCAAATCAGATTTGTGGGTTTTTTTGCTATTATTAGACTCAGCCTAGTTCATACATTTTTGTTGAGCTGGAGCTCAAGCTGTTGACTATTACTATACCAGACCTTGGAAGAGTGGAAAGAATTCTCTCTTTAGAATCAGAGGGCCTGGGTTCAAGTACAGACTCAATTTCTTACTTCTTTCATCCTTTTCTTTCCTCATTGCTTCCCTTTGCTCCTCATCCAAATCAATCTATAATTAAGCATTTATCAAGTGCTTACTATGTGCCAGGAACTGTGCTAAGTGTTGGGAATAATAATAATAATAATAATAATAATAATAATAATAATAATAGGGCAAAAGACAGTCCTTCCCCCTCAAGGAGCTTGCAATCTAATGGGAAAGACAACATGCAAACAAACACACACAAAACACACTACCTACAGGATAAATAGGAGATAATTAACAGACAAAAGGTACTGGATCTAAGAGTAGTTGGGGTAGGTTTCCTGTAGAAGGTGGGATTTTAGATGGAATTTAAAGGAAGCTGGAGAAGTCAGCAGGCGGTGTTGAGGAGGGAGATCATTTCAGGCATGGTGGAGAGCCAGAGAGAATGTTGAGAGCCAAGAGATGGAGTGTCTTGTTTGTGGAACAGCTGAGAGGCCAGACTCATTAGACTGAAGGTTACAAATAAGGGAGTAAGGTGTGAGAAGACTGGAAAGGTAGGAGGCTTATGAAGAGCTTTGAATGCCAAACAGAATGTGTTTTTGCTCCTATAAGCAATAGGAAGCCACGGGAGTTTATTAAGTAGAGGGGAATGATCTGACCTGTACTTCAGGAAAGTCACTTTGGTAGCTGAATGGAGGATGGATTGGGATGGGGAGAGGCTTGAGGCAGGCAGAACCACCAGCTGACTGTTGAATTAATCTAAGGGTGAAGTGATGATGTCCTGTACTATAGTGATGGTGGTGGCAGAGGGGCAGCTAGATGGTTTGGTGGATAGAGTGCTGGGTCTAGAGTTGGGAAGACTCATCTTCATGAGTTCAAATCTGGTCTCGGGTACTTATTAGCTGTGTGACCCTGAGCAAGTCTCTTAATTCTGTTTGCCTTAGTTTCCTCATCTGTAAAATGAACTGCAAAAGAAAATGGCAAACTACTCCAGTGTCTTTGCCAAGAAAACCCCGAATTGGGCTACAAAGTACAAAGAGTCAGATACAACCGAACAACAATAAAAGTGTTAGAGGAGAGAAGGAGGTGTATTGGAGAGATGTTGCAAAGATAAGATCTACAAGCCTTAGCAACAGCTTGGATACAGGGGTGGGGGTGGGGGTAAGAGATGGTGAGAGATCCTGGGTGATTCCTAGGTTTTGAACCTGAGGGACTGGGAGGATGTGTTGGCCTCTATGGTTATTGGGAAGGTAGGAGCTGGGGATAGGGGTGGGAGAAAGAGAATGAGTTCTGTTAAGTTTCAGATGTCTACTGGGCATTTAGTTTGAGGTGTCTGAAAGGCAGTTGGAGGTGTGAGATTGGAGGTCAGCAGAGTTTTAGGCAGGATGGGTAGATCTGAGAATGCTTTCCTTTATTCCTATTTCATTCTTGGTAAACAAAGACCAGAAAAACAACAATGTAAATGGACAAGCACCCTTTCTCTAAACTCCTATAGTCTATACACAATTAAGCAGCATGACAGAGGCTAAAGCACCTGCCTTGACATCAGCTGTATGCACTTGGGCAAGGGTCCCATCAATTTTCAGAGCCCCAGGTTCTGTATCTGTAAAATGTAGGAGATAAGCAAGATGATTTCTAAGGTCCTTCACTACTCTAAATCTATTAACGGACCTGGACTTACTTTCGTGTTTACTTTTTGCATGGGCAGTGAAACCTGCAATAGAAAAAATTTGTGACATGTAACTTATGAATTCCAGCTCTGGAGTTTCACTGGAACAATTGAGTCATGTTCCCAGCTTTGTTGCCTTTGTTCTCTGAGAATGGAATTCAGACTGATGTAATACAAAGGAGGAGGTCCTTGTTCCCGTGATTAGATCTCTACTTACCCCAAGTCACCAAGAGCTATTTAATTCCTGTCCTATTTACTTTTCCAGTAAAGTATGGGGAAATCTCTGGGTGGGCTTTGTTGAACACCACTGTACTCAATGCTCAATTAACACATTAATTAGACAGAGGCAAGCAGAGGGATGTGAACCCACAAAGAAGAACGTGGGTTCCTAATATACATAACAGCTACGGAGACATTAATTTACTTCTGAAGGCAGAGTTTCTTCTAGACATTTATAGGCATCATGGAACAGTGGAAAAGAGCTCAGTGACTGGGATAAGGTCAGAGGTCTTGGGTTCCCATCTCAGCTCAGCCACTTATTGCCTGTGTGACCTTAGGCAAGTCACATCATATTACTGGCCTCAGTTTCTTCATCTGTAAAATAAGTGGATTAGATGGCCACCGAGGTAATTTTCAATCTCCAAATCCATGAAAAAAAAGTCTTAGAATCCTAAGGCCAAGATAAGAAAGATAATTTTAAAATGTTTTTAAAGGTCAAACCTTTCCATAGGAGGTATTCAAATTCAAATTCATCAACAAACATTTCTTAAACTCCTATTGCGAACAGAGTACTTGGCTTGGGAGAGAGAAACCAAGATGGGAAGATATGATCTCTCTAATCAATCAATCAACAGCTCTTTATTAAATGCCTATCATGGTGTATTTCACAGTTTACAAAGGGAGGTGGACAGCTGTGGCACAGGGTGGAGAATGATAGGTATTTAATTTAATAAGACAAACTGATTCTCTTGCTGTTCTCCTCACACACTGCCTCTCCCGTCTGTGTGCCTTTGCACTGTCTATTCCCGCATGGAATGCCCTCCTTCCTTACCCCTGACCCAAAGAATCCCCTGTTTCCTTCCAAGCTCAGCCCAAGAACCAACTTCTACATGAATCTTTTTGATTCCCCCAAACACTCTGTATTTGTTTTGTATGTACTTATGTCAGGGTCCACCCCTGTGCTAACTAATCACAGGAGGCTCAGAGATCTCAGTTGTGTCAATCACTCAAAAGTCAACCAGGTATGAATAAGTGTTTAGACAATTTGAAATATAGAAATATAATATGATATTGAAATATAGTGTATATTAAGGCTATGTGCCAAACATTGCGTTAAGTGCTGAGGATATAAAAAGCTAGCCAGACAGTCCCTGACCTCAAGGACTTTGCATTGTGATGTTAACACCTAGAGGAGAAATAGAAAGTTGGGTGTGTGTGGTGGGGATACACATGTGGTAAAGAGATATCAGAGTAATGGTATAGTAGGGTTCCCAGGGAGATAAGGCGAAAGCTCACTCATCAGAGCTGGGAAGCTAGGAGACCCAGGACTGGATTCTAAATTTCTTGGGGGAAGGGGAGTAAGGATGATGGCTGGAATACAGGCCAAATGGTGAGATGACTGGAAAGATAGGGGCTTTGGGTCACTCAATCAAAGCAAATGATGTCCATTAGATTGCAGGCTCCTTGAGGGCAGGGATTGTCTTTTGCCTCTTTTTTGGATCCCCAGTACTTAGCACAGTGCCTGGCACAGAGTAGACAATAAATGTTTATTGATTGACTGATTAATTGTACATGTTGTTTGCATGTTTCCTCTGCCATTAGATTGTGAACTCTTTAAGAAATAGGACTGTCTTTTGCCTTTCTTTGTATCCCCAATACTGAACATAATGCCTGGCACATGGTAGGTGCTTGATAAATGTTTATGGACTGACTTAATGTCACACAAGAAAAATCTTTTGATTAGTTGAAGAAAATCTGTCACAGAGGCCCCTGAGAAAGAATTATCTCAAAGGGAAAAGAGAGTACCCCTCTCTGTCTGTCCGTCTGTTGGTCTCTTTCTCTCTCTTCCCCATTAACCACGTTACAGGAGAGATTGGACTGGGAGGAGACAGCATCTAACTGGGAGTAGAAAGTGACATGCAAAGGCAAACAGGTTTTCTGAGAAAAGAAAACCAGACTTCCAGAGACAGACTTGAACAAAGAACTAGACACCCTGTTTGGGTTGAAAGTGCTGTTTCCAGAGCAGCCATGGTTGGTGGCTGCTTCTCATCAGTTACTGAGAGATACATGAGTTAAAACTAGACACACCAGGGAAGAAGGATAGCTTTCGTTCAGAGCCTAGCAGAGAGCTACCTCTATGGGGAACTTCTTGAGGACTGCATGAAGGGAGGAAAGGGCTTCCAGTAACCAAGAACTGTGAATTATTCCTTTGCAACATGGGTTCCCTACATAGGTCTCATTATCTTCTTGCTTTTTAGATGTGGCTCACTCGTCCCAGAATCTTGTATATGCAAGGGGAGAGGGTAACTTTGGTTTGGTGGGATTATTTCTGTATTAACTCTCTTTGCTGTACCTGATTAGTAAATACCCTTTTAAAAATTGTCCTGACTGAAAATCAATTGGAAGCACGCTGGTGGGGGCTCACGAACTCCCAGTACTAAATCCCCAATGATGCTTAAGATTATTCTTAGGAAGAAAAGAAGCAAGGAAATAAACATTTATTATGTACCATGCACTGTGCTAAGTGATTTGCAAATATCTCATTTGATCCTCACACAACCCTGGGAGGTAGATGCTACTATTATCCGCAAGAGAAAACAGAGGCAGACAGAAGTTAAGTGACTTGCCTATGGTCATATAGTTATTAAGTGTCTGAGGGGGATAGAGATCAGATCTTCCTGACTCCAGGTTCAGAGCTCTATCCACTGTGTCACCTAGCTGCCTGAGGACCTTGAGTAAGTAATAATCATTGCCTTTCGGGGACCCCAAACTGACAAAGGGAGTTAAAGTTGAAAGAATGAGTTAAGGGTGTGGGGCTACATGTACATGTAGACACACATTGTCTTCCCTTATGGAATATAAGCTCCTTGAGGGCAGTAACTGTTTCTTTGCTTTATATCTATCTTCGATGCCTAGCTCAATTCCTGGTTGTCATAATTGTTGCTTAATAAATGCTTATTGATTAATTGTTTAATTAGAAGTACAAAAAACAGTGCTATGAGATTAGATAAGGGAATAATTACTTCCAATTTGAAAAAGATCAGGGAGGAGGAAGCGCCTGAGCTGACAGATTGGTAGGATTCCAATAGATAGATGTAGGATTAGCAGTCAGGGGAAAGAGGAAGGGATAAGAAAACATTTCAGCAACTCTCATGAGCAAAGGCCAGAGGTGGGAAAGTGTGGATCTCTTGAGGGTAAGGTGAGCAGTGCATTTTGACTAGAGTATAGAATACATAGTTTGGGGAAGAGTATGAAATAAGCCTGGAAAGGTAGAGTGGTGCCAGATTGGGAGACTGGGAGAGCTTTAAAGACTGAGCTAAGGAGTCTGAACTCACCCAGTAGGCAACAGGTAGTTCTTGAAGGGTTTTGAGCAGAAGAGCAAATGAACAAATCTATTCATAAAGACAATTTTTCTGGCAGGGGATGAGGAAAAATGGGGTAAGACTGTAGATCCCCCTTTTGGGGAGATTTTGCTTGGAGTAAAATAGTATTTAGTTCAACTGATAATATTTATTAGAGTTTTTAATTAAGGGCAAAATTCATTCTTTACACTCAAAAATTTCCTTTAGTAAAAAGTAGCTTTAGGGAAAATAAAAACAAATTGGCTTGGACTTTAGTCCAATGGCAATTAACTTTACCCACGGAAATAATGAAGACAGTCTAATTTATAATATCTTAAGAATGGCAATATTAGAAATGCCAGGCCCAAGGGGGTAAGTAGTTAAGTTCTAACAGGAAATTTGGCTCTTTTGCCTTTCATACAGATTGATACAATTTAGGCCTTTTTTCATTCATTTATTCACTCTGCCCCATGAGTCATACACCACAAAAACCTCACACCAACCAACATTGGAACAAACTCACACAAGCCAGCCTTAGAGAGGGCAGGAAGGGCTGAGCCACGGAGACAGGAGACTACCTCCACACCCTGGGATAGTCAGGGGTGTGGGAAGGCAGAAGATGTGTTAACAGGAATTGGCCATTTCAGTTACCCAAGAATCTCCATGCCTACATGTATGCAATGTCCTCAGCAATATTGAAAGAAACCACAAACTTCACATGGCAGATAGTTTCTCAGCTTCTGAAAGGATATCAATTATTTCCTCTCTCCTTTCCAAATACTGAACCTGTGATCATAGAAATGAACATAACATTGAGCCATGAACCCATTAGCCACGGGCTTCATGTACTCCCTAGCTGGTTCTATGATCCCAGGAAAAGTGTTCTCTTGATAATTGTACTTTCAGAAATTCAGTGTCTAAAAATTAAAATCATATGGTTATTTCAATAAATGCTTTTGACAAAATACATCACTCATTCCTATTGAAAATACTAGAAAGTATAGGAATAAATGGAACATTTCTTAAAATGATAAATATTATCTATCTAAAACTAAGAGCAAACATCATCAAGGGATCGATGAGAAAAAGGTGTGAAGGAAGGCAGTGCCAGATTTCAAACTATACAACAAAGTGGTGATCATGAAAACACCCTGGCACTGGCCGAAAAACAGGGTAGTGGATTAGTGGAATACATTAGGTACACATTACACAATAGTCAATGGTTATAGTAATCTAGTGTTTGATAAACCCCCAAATCTAAGCTTTGGGGGCAAGAACTCACCATTTGACAAAAATTGCTGGGAAAAGTGGAAAGCAGTTTGTCAGAAACTAACGTAGACCAACATCTCATGCTATGAGCCAAAATCAGGTCCAAATGGGTAAATGATTTAGACGTAAAGAATGATATCATAAGTAAATGAGGGAAGCATGGAAAAATTCATCTGTCAGATCTATTGATAAGGGAAGAGTTTATGACTAAACAAGTGATAGAGAGGCATGGGAAGTAAAATGGATGATTTTGATTACATGAAGTTAAAAAGGTTTTGCGCACAAAGCCAATAGAGCCAAAATGAGAAGGAAAGCAGGAAACTGGGGGAAAAAATTTTATAGCAAATTTCTCTGATGAAGGCTTCATTTCTCAAATATATAGGAGACTGAGCCAAATTTTTAAAAAAAAGCCATTTCCCAGTTTATAGTCAAGGGATACGGACAGGCAGTTTTCAGAAGAAGAAATCTAAGCTATCAATACTCACATGGAAAAAATGCTCTAAATCACTACTGATTAGAAAAATGCAAATTAAAACACCTCACATCTATCAAAGTGGCTAACATGACAGAAAATGAAAATAACAAATTCTGGAGGGAGTGTGGAAATATAGGTATGCTAATGTACTATTTGTAGAGTTGTAAACTGATCCAACAGTTCTGGAGAATAATTTGGAATTATGCCCAAAGGGCTATAAAAACTGTGCATATCCTTTGACCCAGTAATACCACTATCAAGTTTGCAACCCAAAGAAATCAGAGTAAATGGGAAAGGAGCTATTTGTACAAAAATGTTTATAGCAGTGCTTTTTGTGCTGGCAAAGAATTGGAAATTAAGGGGATGCCCATCAATTGGGAAATTATTGAACAAGCTGCAGTGTATGATTATGATAGAATACTGTTGTGCTGTAAGAAATGATGAGCAGAAAAATCTGGGAAGACTTATATGAACTGGTGCAAAGTGAAGTGGGCAGAACCAGGAGGACATTGTATACAGTAACACCAATATTGTAATAATGATCAGCTGTGGAAGACTTAGCTACTCTTATTGAGATAATTATCCAATACAATTCCAAAGTACCAGTGATGAAAAATTCTATCTACCTCCAAAGAGAGAGATGATGAATCCTGAATGCGGATTGAAGTTTATTTTTTTTCTCTCTCTTCATGTTTCTTGCTTTTTATTTTATTTTTTGTAACATAGCTAATATGGAAATATGTTTTACATGTATAATTCATATATGGTTTGCCTTCTCAATGGGCGGGGGAGGGGTGGGAGAGAGAGAGAGGGGATTTAGAACTCAAAATTTTTTAAAAAATGGATGCTAAAAATAATAAATAAATAAATGAAAGATATCGGGGGGGGAGAAGAAGTTTAGCATGCCTATCTTGAAGAGGGAAAATGGATCATTTCAAGAAAGCCTGAAATTCTGGAACAAATCAGTCAACAAACACTTATTAAATGCTTAATACGTGACAGGCTCTGCGCTAGGTGCTGGGGATATAAAAATAAAAATGCCAGTCCTTGTCCTCAGAAAGCTTATATTCTAGAGGGAAAGACAACATGTGTGTGTGTGTGTGTGTGTGTGTGTGTGTACAAAATAAACAAGATGATTTGGTTGGGGACAAGGGGAGACACTAGTGGCTGGGAGGCTTTATAGGGGAAGTGGTTTGAGATGAATTCTGAAGTAGATTAGGGATTCCAAGAGAGGGAGGTGGAGAGGAACTACATTCCAGGTGTGTGCAAAGGCCCAGAAATGAGGTGGAACATTATGTGTGAGGAATATATAGGGATATATATGTGTGTGTGTGTGTGTGTGTGTGTGTGTGTGCGCGCGCGTGTGTATGTATATATATGTATATGTATGTATGTATGTATGTATGTGTGTGTGTGTATACACACACACACACACACACACACACATATATAAATAAAAAATTCAATTTTCCTGGACCAGAGGATACATGAAACTAGAGTTGGACTAATTGCCTTTTCAATGAGGGTGAAAAAATAGAAAAGTTAGATTATAGGAGAAAGCGTGCCATCTTGTGTTTTCTAAATTATGAATTTTTTTTAAATTAAAAAATGGGGAAAGCTAACGGATGCAGAAAGGGAGGAAACTGAATCATATGAAGTTTGGGAAAATTGCTCAGGATTACTCTAGGAGTACTAGACTGGTAATCTGAAGATCTGGTTGAAGCCCCAGTTCTACCATTTACTCATTGTGTGAAGTCTTTTTTTTTTTTGTCTCTCTGGGTCTCAATTCCCTTATTTGTAAATCGAGAGGATTGGACTGAATGATCACTAAGTCATTGGTTCCCTACCTGGGGTACACATACTTGCAGGGGTATGAGAAGCTTGTCAAGGCAAACTATTAGATCAATAACTCTTTATCATATTGGAGAAGCATATCCACCATTCCCATTGAATACGCTCCCCCAGTGACTTGGTGAATCAGAATTAGTCCTATTGTCTACAAAAATCCACATGGAGACCAAAACTGTTTGTTGACAAGAAACAGAATCAAGGGTCTCTCTAATTTATTTGACTGTGTTCTGATAAACATCTTACAACTTCATTATGTAAAAAAATTGCTGTCTACCAAATATTTTTGTTCTAAAATGATTGTTTTGAATTTTCTTTCTAATGTGGATTTGCATTTCCTTTCATATTTTATGTTAAATACGGGGCATGGGAAAGTTTTTCTAAAAGCCAAGGGCTATGGAGACCAAAAAAGGTTAGGAAGCCTTGCTCTCAGTCAACAAACATTTATTAAGTGCCTACTATGTGTCAGGTACTATGCTAAGTTCTGAGGATTCAAAGAAAGCTGATGTCTTCCCATTTCAATGTTCTATGGTTCTATTGTTTCTGGACTAGAGAAGAGGCCTCCTGAGGAAACCAACTCTAAATGAGACCGGAAAAGAATTCTTGGAATTCAGATGAATGCTGTATTGTATAGTCCTACTGTACAAGTATCCTGTAATACTCCTTAATGTGGTCCTTCAGCAATCAAACAATATACCAACAAATCTAAATATTAGCTTTGTCTCTGATGTAAGCAATTAAAGTTCAAAATCACCATTCTTGAGATGTTTTTAGCAATAATCTTCTTACTAGCTTTATTTTTCACTCATGCAGAAAATTCTTTATTGCACTAACTGGTAAAATAAGTGACAATACAGACTGATTTGAGCTTGTTTATTTTTCCCTTGATGGGTTTGGAGGTGGGCAGGAGTTTGTGGTTTCTGCAAAATGATGAGTTTCAATATGGATTAACTGTATTCATCCAGGCTGCAAATTTCCTAATCATTTGTTTGTTAGATACATTTGGAAGTTTAGTTAGCTCTTAAAAATCACTAATACAGTCATGTGAAGTCAACAGACATTTATTAAGCACCTGCCATTGTGCCAGGCACTGTATTGTGCTAAGCATTGGGGATACAATAAAGGCAAAAAAACCAAAACCAAACCAAACTCAGTCCCTGCTTCCAAGGAGTTCAGTCTACTGGAGGATAAAATATGCAACAGTTACATGTGTGTGTGTGTGTGTGTATGTGTGCATGATGTATATATATATGTATGTATCATATATATGCATATATATGATATACACAAGATAAATAGATGATAGTCTCAGAGGGAAGGCACTAACATCAAAGGAAAGGCTTCCTAGAGAAGGTGGGATTGTAACTGGGACTTGAAGGACTTCCAGGAAGCCAGGGGGTGGAGACAAGGTATTCCAGGCATGGGATTCAGCCAATCAAAGTGCCCACAGTTTGGAAGATGGAGCATGTTATGTTAGGAGCCAGCTACGTGGCCAATTTCACTGGACCAAAGAGCACATAGAGGGGAACAACATTCAAGAAGACTGGAAAGGCAGAAAGGGATCAGGACGAAGAGCTTTAAAAACCAAAAAGAAGATTTTCTATTTGATTCTGGAGGTCATAAGGAGCCACTGGAGCTTATTGAATAGTGGGAGGTTGAGAAGTGACGTGGTGAGACCTGTGCTTTAGGAAGATCAGTTCAACAGCTGAGTGGTGGATGGACTTGAGCAGAGAGAAACCATTTAGTATTCTGTCATTCAATTCAGCATAAGACACCTTCATTGGCTAAAAGAGTTATCTACAACCTAATGATAATTTCCAGAATTCACTATTTCCTTCTTACTCTTCTTCCTTGGTTCCTAGGGCAGTATAACTTCATTGATAGAGTCCTGGAATTGGAGCCTGGAAGACCTGGTTTCAAATCCACCTCTGACACTTACTAGCTCATCACCTTTCTCTCCTCTCCTCTTCTTTCCTCTCCTCTCCTCCCCTCTCCTTTCCTCTCCTCTCTTCTTCTCTCCATCCACATGGGGTCTTATACCCTTACCTGTGGGAGCTCTGTCCAATGGAATGTAAATTTTGATCGCTGAAACCTCACGAGGTATCTTGGGGTTTACAGGCTAGATTTCTTTCTTAAGGAGCATGCCTTAAGCCCAGATCACTCTGGCTGTCATTGATTGGCCAACCATAAATCCCAGCCCAAGCCATAACTAGTCATTGTTTGGACCCCGATGACTCAGAGTGAATGTAAATAGAGACAGTTTCTGTTTTGGCCAGAAACTCTGAGGGTCTTCCCCTCTCAGATTTATTTATTTATTTATTTTGGACTAGGTAAAAGAAGCCATTCTTTGACTCATTTCTTACCTAGCCTTAATCCCTGAATGGACATTGCTTCAGTCAAACTGAAACCTGGGAAAGCTTAAAAAGGCCCAGGACTCCCACTGCATCTCCAATCATCCTGATTTATATCTTGCCACTGGAACCAGATGGCTCCGGAGGTGACAGTAAGGCAGTGACTTTGCACAGCCCTCTCTCACTTAAATCCAATTCATTTGCAAGTCATGGCATCACCTTCCAGGTATCATGGTCCTCTTTGAAAATGAAGGACAAACAACAACAGCAACAACGTCTTATTACCTTGGACAAGTCACTTAACCTCTACCTGTTTCCTCATCTGGAAAATGAAGGATCAGACTCCATCTTGTAAGACCCCTTCCAGCTCTTAATCTATGATCTCTTTCTAAATCTGTGACTTCCCATCCTCCTAGCTATTGCTAAAAGCATTTTCTTTGCTAATGTCCTTTGGATATACAAAAGGGTGCGGTTTCTAGTTCTTATCTATGTACAATTATCCTTGATAAGAGAGTAAAAAAAAAAGGACAATGAGTTTCTTTCAAATACTTTGGCTATCTGTCCCCATGACTGGTCAATGAACAGGAAATGTGAAAGTAGTTTTAAAAAGGAGGAATACAGCAAAGACAAATGGAAATGTCTCCATTGTCTAAAGAGATGAGTCAAACTGGGACCTGTCTGATCTGGACAATAGAGGGTAAAGAAGAGTCAGTGGACTTTACCAGTAGGAACAATGAGAGATGATCTAGCTGACCTCTGATCTAAAACTGGAAAGTGAAGGCAGAGTCTTTAAGTGGGTTGGATCTGGTCAAGACAGTTTGTCAGCTCATGGTTGTCTTGGGACCATTGATGTAGGACTGAAAGAGACTTTTTTTTTTTTGGCGCTTTTTGGTGAGGCGATCGGGGTTAAGTGACTTGCCCAAAGTCACACAGCTGGTAAGTGTTAAGTGTCTGAGGCTGGATTTGAGCTCAGGTCTTTCTGACTCCAAGGCCAGAGCTCTATTCACTGTGCCACCCTATGCCCCTGAAAGGGACTTTCAAAGTCATCTGGGCCAACTCTTCATTTGATAGATGATGCAACGAAGCTCAGAGAGGAGGGATGACTTGCCCAAACCACACAGCTAATAAGTACCAGAGCCCAGAAGCAAATGTGGTTCAGTGGTAAGTATTTATTAAGAACTCCCTTTGTGTTTGACTGTGTGCTATGCTCACTGAGGGACACAGAAGAGCATATAACATGGTTGTTCTCCTTAAGGAGATGATGCAGAGCTGCACACATGAAGCAGCTGGTGATTGATACATAATCAAATGTTGAACTGTGTTCACACAGTTATAGGAGCTCAATCAATTAGCAGCTAGGTGGCAGTAAATAGAGCACTGGGCTTAGAGTCAGCAAGACCTGATTTCAACTCCAGCCTCGAACACTACTTAATTGTATGAACTTCATGCGGATCACTTGACTGCTGTCTGCCTCAGTGTCCCCAACTGTAAAAAGAGGGTAACAACAACATTTCATAATGTTCAAGGATTGTTATAGGGATCCAATGAACTGATATATGTAAAGCCTTTAGCACACAGTAGGCACTTTAAAAATGCTTGTTTCCTTTCTTCTAATCCATAAACAGTTATTAAGCACCTGTTATGTTCCAGGTACTGTTCTAGATGCTAAGCATTCAGAGATAAAAATGAAATAACCCTTGCTCTCAAGGAGCTTATATTTTATGGAGGGAGATCAGTATGAGTGGGACTAGATATGGAAGGCTTGTGGGACCTAGATGGTCCTGTGGATAGAGCACCAGGCGTGGCACCAGGAAAACTCATTTCCCTGAGTTCAAATCTGGCCTCAAAAACTCACTAGCTGTGTGACCTTGGGCAAGTCACTTCACCTTGTTTGCCTCAGTTTCCTCATCTGTAAAATGAACTGCAGAAGGAAATGACAAACCACTCCAGTATCTTTTCCTAGAAAACCCCAAATAGGATCACAAAGAGTTGGATACAACTGAAATGACTGAAGGGGACTTCAGGTAGAGCTTTAAAAGGTGGGTGGAGGGCAGGAGGTAGTGTATTCCCAATATTAAGTATTCCCAGTTGGTTAACATTATTGTGAACATCTAGTACAAACAGGACCATAACAGCTGGCTCAAAATAAGGGATGTCATTTAACCTCAGTTTCCTTATCTGTGAGGCAAGGTGGTTGGACCAGACAGCTCTCAAGATATCTTCTAGCTACAGATCTTTTTGCTGGATGTATTCTCCCAGCAGCGACGGCGGATCCTTTCTTGATGGTGGGTTTCTTTTTCTCCTTATTCTCTCTTCCATCCAATATCTTTGTCAGGTGTCACTCAGGGACAAAACCAACTCTACCTGTCTCACAGAGTAATTGTCAGAACCACACAGGATGACCCAATAGTAAGGTAATATTAGGAGCCATAGAAGGCAATTTATAACACCTGGGAGCATATTATTAATCAACAAGGTAGCTAGGTCGCGTAGTGGATAGAGCTAGACCTGGAGTCAGGAAGCCCTGAGTTCAAACCCAGTCTCAGATGCTTAGTAACTGTGTGACCCTGGGCAAGTCACTTAGCCTGTGTTTTGCCTCAGTTTTCTCAACTTTAAAATGGAGATCATAATAGCATTTACCCCTCAGGATTGTTGGAGGAACAAAATGATCTAAATATTTGTAAAAAACACTTTGCAAGTCTTAAAGTGCTATGCAAATTCTAGCTCTTAATATTGTAATCTAGAAGCTATGCATGTGTTTTGGAGCCCATTGGCACACTCATGACTTAATCTTTGGGACCAAAATTTTCTCAATTTCTCCTTAGTATGTAAAGGGTAGAAAAAACTAGGTTATCTCATTTCTTATCAGAGAGATGGTAGAGTACAGATGTTGAATGAGGTATACGTTTTCAGATGTGGCTGATGTGTTTTTCCCTTGGGTGAACTGTATTTCTTTGTTATAGTGAAGGGCTCTATTGGGAGGTGAAAATTAGAAAATGGTGCTGATGTTAAAAAAAAAAGATCATCAATAAAACAAAAAACTACTAGTTATCAACTGTAAGGAGACCCAAGAGCAGTTAGAAATGGGCTTGATAATGTAGCAGGGGGGCAGCTAGCTGTCGCAGTGGATAGAGCACTGGCTCTGGATTCAGGAGGACCTGAGTTCAAATCCAGCCTCAGACACATAATACTTACTAGCTGTGCGACCCTGGGCAAGTCATTTAACCCCATTGCCTAAAATAACAACAACAACAACAACAACAAATAATGTAGCAGGAACATGGTGATTGATGACTGAGAGAGAGCCTACTTCCAAGTAACTGAGTCATGAAGTTTGTCGGTTGCCACTTTGGGGTGAGATAACAAGTCTAGACTATGCCATGTTATAATACTCTGGCAATCATCAATGCTGTGGCAAGCTTTTCACCTGTTTTTAGTATCTTGATTACTTTCCTTGAAAGTAATCACTGACTGATGAATCAGAATGCCTCCTAACTCAGAGAATTCACACCATGATGGAAATGGGATTTTAGCTGCCAGCTAGCACAACCCACGGGAAGGTAAGGGTGCAGTAAATAAGAGTATTGGGAGGTGGGAAGACTCATCTTCCTGGGTTCAAATCTGGCCTCAGACACTTACTAGCTGTGTGATCCCGGGCAAATCACTTACCCTTGTTTGCCTCAGTTTCCTTATCTGTAAAATGAGTTGGAGAAGGAAAGGGCAAACCACTCTAGTATCTTTGCCAAGAACCCAAATGGGGTCACAAAGAGTCAGACACAATTGAAAATGACTGAAAAAAACAACAAAAATCTGACCCACAGTAAAAAAATGATCACCCACTAAAATACAGCCGACAAGAGGTTACCCATCCTTTCCTTGAAGACCTCGAGGGAAGGGAAATTCATGACCTTCCAAGGCACCCCATTCTATATCTTGATCATGTGATTACATAGGAGATGAGGTATGATTACAGGAGAACAGAAGGAACAAGGGATCCACTCTGGTGCACTCTGGTATACAAAATACAACGAGGGTATGTATATATGTCTGCCCATCCACTGAGAACTGATTTACACTCAAGTGTCAAGCCCTTGTGGTAGTTCAGAAACAATTCGATAACAGGTTGAGAAACTGTAAGAACATATTGCTCTCAGTCAGAAGTGGTCAGAGTTTGATGTAATCATAGCACAAACACCAAAATCACTGGGCACACAATTACAACAGTTTCAAATTGGTGCAAAAACAAAGCTATTGTGCTTCAATCATGAACATGTTTGTCACATAGAAAAAACACTTACTTGTAACATCGCTGAACAATTATTTACTGCTCAAGCTACCATTATAGAATTTTTAGCATGGTCTCCTTGGGCCATCAATGTGAACCTGCAAGGGGTTCTTGAACCACTAAATGGGAACTGCTGACTTAGATTCACCTTTAATTTCCCCCAGAATTCTTTTCATATATATAAATAACCACAATCTTAAGCTTTGTTAATAAATTCCATTCCCCCCCCCAATCCCCATCATCTTCTAATACAGTCATGGATTTAAATGTGGTAGGGACCTTAGAGGCTATAGAATCCAACCCCTTCATTTTATAGATAAGGAAACTGAGGCACAGAGAGGTTAAAGTGACTTGTCCAGTATCACATAGCTAGAAAGTGTCTGAGGTGGGATTTGAACTCAAGTCTTTATGTCTCCAAGTCAAACCACCTATTCACTATTCTACACTAATTCTCAAAGACATCACCTAAAATCTGGCCATGAATATAATTAGGAATAGTAGAATGTTAAGTTCCTTGATTGCAGGGCTCATATTGCTTTTATATTTGTATTCTCATGCTCAGAATGGTGCCTAGCTAATAAAAGGTGTTTAATTAATACATATTTAATTGAATTTAATGGAATGGAAGAAAATGGTATTTTACCAGATAGATGCTAGTTAATGAAGGTAAGAAGGAAAGGGAGTTTATTTAGACAGTTAAAATCTGCCTACATATTTCTGAGGAGCAGCTAGGCAGTACTTAGACTGCCTGACCCTGGAGTCAGGAGGACTCGAGTTCAATTCCAGCCTCAGACACTTACTAGCTAGCTGTGTGACCCTGGCCAAGTTATTTAATTATGTTTGCTTGAGTTCCTTATCTATAAAATGATCTGGAACAGGAAATGGTAAACCACTCCAATATCTTTGCCAAGAAAACCCCAAATCAGGTCACAGAGAGTTAGACCCAACTGAAGCATCTCAACAGTAAAAGACATTTCTGAGACTCATCCATAGTGACCACATAGCTGAAGTTTCTAAATTTCAGAATTCTGGGCACCACGCTTTAAATCTTGGTTCTAAGCCCTTAAGAATTTTCATCTTTGGAACAGTAGGCTCCCTTGATACCAGAATCCCAGATTTTGAGTGGGAACAGGGGGAAGTTTCCAGTGTAGTTCGTGCTGATGAGTTCATTCCAGTCACACAGAGTCTGTTTGGAGACAATAGAATTAACAAAAGTGCATCCCAAGGTCATAAACTATCTCTGGAAATGGGCCAGCCTGAAGCCTGAGAAATCAGATGGGTTTACAGGCTAATAGATGGGATCATGAAGCATTCTTTCCTCCTCTTGAGGTTTTCAGGAGTCTGGTATGCTGTATTTGTGACCTTGGAGGGATGAATGTTCTAAAGATTGCGCTGAAAACCCCTCTGGATCATGAAGTTCACAGAATCCACAATATCTGACGTTTGAAGTTCCTCATTGCTCTTGGTGCTTAAATCCAGGCCTGGTTTTCAAATACCAATTTAGAGTGATTGAAATGAACTTGTGAATTCAAAATCAGCCAACCTGTCTGTTATCTATATCAATACCATGAATTCCATGAAGCCATTGTTGAATCAGGAAGAAGCTTTATTAACGACCTGGGAAGGCCAGGAGTCCTGCATGTGCAAGGGCACGCATGTAGGAGCACATGTGTCAACAAATAATTGCACACCTTTTTATTCCCTATTGCCCATTCAAATTTCCTTCTCCTGTTTCCCTATTTGTTGGGTACTATAGAGGTTACAGCCTATCCGAAGGGCCTAATTTCTCCACATAAGTCTCTGCCCCTAATTACATCTCCCACTCCCCACAATTCTGTGACGCCTCCCCCCCCTTACTTGGGAACACCGCTTTTATGTTAACCTCAGAACTGGTTTTCCTTGAGGTTAGTTTATTCACCACCAAGAATGCTTTCTTATTCTAATATAATTCCCTTTTGTTCAACTTCCACCTAGCCCCCAGACTGCATTCCTTAAGGTTTCCACTTGGCTTTTTGTAGAAAAACTATTTCTCTGACTCCAACCTCTGATTGAGTGATATGCAGAAGCAACATCCATATATATCCCCTGCTGTCCATATACTATCTTCCCACTTATGGGCTGCTGAACTGAGTTCAACCACTTTTCTCTTTTCTTGGGTTTTTGACACATTTTTCATCATCATAGGCAAGCATGAAGATACAATGAATACATAAGTGATTGATTGCCATGCAAGGAAGGGATAAGGAGGTGAGTAAGGAAAACATTAAAAAAAAACAAGATTGGTATCTTTTGTTTTCGCATCACCTTCATACCCAGAAATCTATTTCTTGTAACAAAGAATAAAAAGACATCCAGAAAAAATTCAATAGAACTGACCAATAGATCAATAGCATATTCCATGTTCCACACTCATTATCCTTCACCTCTGCAAAGAATGGAAGGGGTCGCATTTTCCCATCAGGGTCCACTTTGGTCATTAACTATACAACATATAATTTCTTTCATTTTTGTTCTTTCTACTTTTATTGTTCTAGTCTTTGTACATTTTGTTTTCCTGGTTCTTTGCATCAGTTTATGTCTTTCCATGATTCTACACTGATCCCAGATTGTAAGATCCTTCTTATTCATTATTTCTTATGACATAGCAACATTCCACTATATTCATGTACCACAATTTGGTTGGTCATTTCCCAATTGACGGATATCTATTTTGAAACAGAACATTTTTAAGCCCCCTTTTAAAAAGTTTTATGTGGCTTTTCTTGTCTTAAAAAAAAGTTTTGTTATGCCCTTTTGTTTTTCTATCACAGTCATTTCTAGAAATGCTCCTATCTCTGGCCCTTTCACCAAAGATGGAATTATCTCTTGTAACAAAGAAAATAAAGCAAATGTATATACTACTCTACCCTTCCTCTCGGTCATGTATAATCTATTGTCTAGGACTATTTTTTTTCCTCATTTGCTCAGATTTCAATTTTTTTCTTTTCATTTACGTTGATATAATTTTGGGGTATTTCATTCTCTTGGTTCTACTTATTTCACTCTGCATCAATTCATACAAATCATTCCATGTTTCTCTGAATCCCCCATAGTCTTCATTTCTTATTATACAGTAATATCTATACCATAGTTTTTTCAGTCAGTGGATGGGCATCCATTTTACAGTGGCAACAGTTTTTTTTTTAAATGTGAAGACTTTCTATGAATCATTTGGTATCTACTGAACCTTTGTTTCTGTCTTTGACTTCTTCAGGGATGTTCAGTAGTGCAATCTTTGAGTCAAAAGGTAAGAACAGTTTAGTCTGGTTGCTTGCATAATTCCAAATGGATAGCTGGACACAGCCCCACCAGTGGCATTTTAGTAAGCCTATCTTCTCCTGATCCTTCCAACATTGACCGTTCCCATTTTTTGTCATCTTTGACAAATTGCATGCTGTGAGGTGAAACCTCTGAATTACTTTAATTTTTAATTCTCTTACTATTGGTGATTATGAGCATGTTTTCAAATGGTCCTTAAAATTCCTCTTTTCAAAGCTTTTAGTTCAAATTCTTTGACCACTTAGTGATTGAGGAAATGGTCTGAATTGTGTATCTGTGTCAATTCCCTACATATCTTGGTTGTCAGACTTTTATCAATAATGTTTGATGCAAATACTTTCCCCATTCGATAGTTTCTTATTCTATCTTCACTGATTTTTTGTTCAGCTTTTTAAGTTTTATATAACTAAAAATTGTTCATCTTATCTTTTATGATTTCTATTCCTTATTTGGTTAAGTATTCTTCCATTAGGTAGTTTTCCTGAATAATTTGAACAGAATTCTTGTTTGTCCATCAGCTGAACTTTTCTTCCGAGCCCTAAATACTAGTTGCCGCTTAGAAAAATTCCTTTAAATTTGTAATTTCCCAATAACTCTCAGTCTTTTCCTCCTCTTTTGCAAGGTTAGAAGTTTCTGTGTTCTCAATGTGGAAATCAGCAAAGGAGGTGGGGGGAGTGGGGTAGGAAGAGAGAAGCTGGTTGGGGTTTCCTAGTCTAAAAACTATGAATGTAATTCCTCAGGAAAATGAAACCTGTTTACCAAAAAGCTCAAGACTAATAGGTGCGTCCCAACCACCCTGAGAAGTGAAGGTTTTGTTTATTTTCCCCTAACCTTGCCTCCCTCCTGCACTCAGCCAATTCTTTGCCATCGTCTTAAATTCCTTGCTTTTCCTTGTGGGGTGTAAGAGGTTTCTCAGAACAAATCATCCCAAAAGCAAATACGCATTTTTGCCCAAGATACCTTGTGAGAGTGACTAGGGTGCTGAGCTCAGAAGGGAAGCTCAGGATGCTCACTTGACCAAAGTGATAGGTCAAGAATATATTAACTCTTTCTTTTCTTTTTTCCTCTCCAGAAATCCTAGATTCATAGATTTAGAGAGGGAAGTGACCTTTGAAGTGATCCAGTGATCACTCCACTTCATAGTTGAGAAAATTTAGCCTCAGAGAAATTAAATGAATTGCCCCAGGTTCACCCAGCCTGGAAATGGAGGAGCTACAAAGCCACTATGCCATCCTATAAGTTCTGATGCACTAAAAAAGATGGTAACTGTCAAACAGACCTTGGGAAAGCAGCAGCCTTGTGCTTTCTATGAACCTATGACCCCATTCATTGGGTAGAGCCAAGTCAATAGCAGGCCAGATTGGCTCCTCCTAATTGTCTTGCCAAAAAAGGACACACACACGCACACATCATACTTCAGAAGATGACAGAATGACAGAAATGACTGTTCTTCTCTTTCTAGTCATCTTACATATTACTTTCTTCCTCCTGTTCTGCAATCTAGCCATACTGGTCTACTCTGTTCCATATACATGATACCTTACTTCCCTTTTTGTGCCTTGACACTTGGCTGGTCATGGAAGTTTAACAACTGGCTCTTCAGAAAAAAAATATATATGCACCAGATACACTTTTAAGTTTAATCAGCATTATTAATTTTTTCTCCATCACTTTATCAAGTCTGTACAATCAATAAAATAATAAATCAAGGCCTAAATTTGTGGCCAATTTCTGAGATGGAGATTTTCACACTCAAAATTTAACAATCATCTCAGTTAAATCTGGCCCCAGCATACCCTTGCCAGTGTTTCCCATCCCTGGACTGCACATTCTCTTCACCTTTGATTCTTGGAATTTCTGGTTAAGACTCAGTTCAAGTACACAGTCAATCAATAAACGTTATATCAAGCATTGACTGTGTTCCAGGCATGGTGCTAAGCCTGCCTTTCCTAGCTGCTGGTCCATTCCTTCTCAAAACCATCTTGTATTCCTCTTGTATGTTTTCTCTATATGCTTATGTATGTACACATTGTTTCCTTGATTTGACTGTAAGCCCTGTGAGGACAGGACCTGTTTCACTTTTGTCTTTGTCTAGTCTTTTAGCCTAGTCCCTAGTACAGAGTCAGTGCTTAACGAATGCTTGATTGACACGATGCCAAACCAATGAACAAATAGTAAGTGTTCTGTCTCACAGTCCAAAGCTGTTTCTGTTTGGGAAGGTTTGAATTGGCACTCCCCAGAGTAGCATCGATGACTTTGGGTGAGAGGCGGAGCCAGGTAAAATGGCAGGATGAAGCTAGAGTGCTGAACTTGGAGGCAGCAAGTCTTGAGTTCAAATCTTGCCCCAGACACACTAGCTGTGTGACCCTGGGCAAGTTTCTTCATCTAGAAAACGGGGACAATAATAGCACCTACCTCACGTGGTTTTCGTAAAGATCAAACGAGAAAATAAGTGTGAAGTACTTGGCAAACGGGAAAGTGATATAAAATAGCGTTAGTATTATCATTGTCATTGTAACCTCTGCACAAACATCTGGATGTAACTTGATGCTTCGTGTTGTGCAGCTCCCTCCCTCCCGAGGAGCATCACGTTTCCAAGCCTGAGTAGCTGCCGTGCCACAAACAGCTGCAAACCTATTTTTGTTCTCCCTTAGGGGAAGACAAATAACAGAAAAATCTTGAAAAATCACAGACTCACTGAATTGAATGGGAGCTCAGAGGTAATCTAGTCGAATCCATACCAGGATAGAAATCTCCTCCACCATAGCCCTGAGGAGTAGTTTTCCAGCCTCTGTTTGAAGGTCTCCACTGATGGGGAACTCACTACCTCCCTAAACAGCCCATGCCACTTTGCTACCCGGTTCTGGTCAGCATTTTTTATAAGTGACTCAGGTGAGTCAGGCTTGGTGGCACACTGCTGTGATTTCTGCTTCTGGGGAGGCTGAGGTTGGCGGATTGCTTGAGCCCAAGGAGTGGGCTGCAGTGGGCTAAGCAGTCATCCGATCACATCCAGCATCAATATGGTGAACCTATCCCCAGAAGCGGGGTGGGGCCAGTTATCCTAAGGACATTTCTTTTTGTATTGAATCTAAATCTGCTTCTGGGCGACTTACATCCTGTTCTCCTAGTTCTGTCCCATGGGGCCAAACACAATGAATATGAGCCTGCTTCTGTGCAACAGCCCTTCAAGAAAGATGACAGAATCATGGGATTGTAGAGCTGTCCAGATGGCTTGGTCTCCAGTCTGCCATCCAACATGTTAGCTCTCTCTGCCAGCTTTGAATTGTATGAAAATTAGACAAACATGCTGTTGAAGAATTCGTCTGAGCTACTATTTTTTTTTTTTAAAGACTGGTTCTCCCTATCCTGGCCAGGCTGGGAATGCACAAGCTACAATCCCAGTTCTCCTATTGATTGGCATGGGAGCTTTGACCTGCTCTCTTTTATTTGACTGATTCTTGCTGTCTCATAGAGTCATTAGCTTCCGCTTGCCCGATTCTGATTTTTAAGGAATTATTTTCTTCAGGGAGCTTTTATGCCTCCTTTTCCATTTAGCCAGTTCTAGTTTTTAAGGAGTTGTTTTCTTCAGCGGATTCTTGCGCTTCCTTCACCAACCTGCTGGCTCTTTTTTTCATGATTTTCTTGTATCACTCTCATTTCTTTTTCCAATTTTTCTTCTACTTCTCTGTCTAGTTTTTTAAATCTTTTTTGAGCTCTTCCAGGAGGGCTTTTGGGCTTGAGACCAATTCACATTTCTCTTTGAGGCTTCCCATGTAGGCATTTTTACTTTATTGTCCATTTCTGAGTTTGTGTTTTGATCTTTCCTGTCGCCACAGTAGCTTTCCATGGTCAGGGCTTTTTTTTTTTTCCTTTTTCTCATTTTCCAGCCTATTTCATGACTTTTAAAGTTGAGCTCTGCTCCTGGGGCCCAGGGGGCACTGTCCCAAGCTTCTTGTGCTGGGAGCCAGAGGCCTAGTCACTGGCTGGCTGCAGTTTGCCTGTTTTACTAGGGGCTCTGGGGCTGGAGGCTTGCCTGGCCTAGTTGGTCCTATTGTGTTTGGGCTGGAGGCCTCACAGCTGGTCTGCTGCATCCCTGGTCTGCTGAGCCTGGTTGCTGACATGTGCTGGGGATCAGGCCTCCCACTGGCTTGCCTGGACAGCTTCTGCACTGGGCTGTACTTCCTTTTTTACTCAAGTAAGATAGACCTGTCTTGAACTCCTTCTAAGTCATCTTGAGCTGGAAGATTGTATAACTCTATCTTTTGTGGGTTCTGTTGCTCCAGAATTTTTTTGAGGCTTGATTTAAAGATGTTTTGAGGGAAACTCGGGGGAGCTCAGGCAACTTCCTATGTTTTCTCTGCCATCTTGATCTCCTCTGTTGTGGATCTGGGTACCCTTCGCTTAAGCAACCTGGTGGCCTCCTTTCCTGGGGGTTCACCATATTGAAACGGAATTTAGTTCCAAGGCAGTGAAGTGGGTAAAGCCCTAGATTGGGAGTGAGGATTACCTGAGTTGAAATCCTGCTTCAAATACTTACTAGCTGTGTGATCTTGGACAAACTACAACCTCAATCTCATATATTCCTCATATGTAAAATGGGCATAATAATAGCACCTACTTCCCAGAGTGGTTGCAGGGATAAAATAACATAGTATCTGTAAGGTACTTTGCAAACCTTAAAGCACTATGTAAATGACATTATTAGTATTATTCTCCTACCTATCCTTTTTTTTCTGAGGAAGCTAGGTGGTACAGTGGATAGATAGAGTACTGGGCCTGGAGTCAGGAAGACTCATTTTCTTGAGTTTAAATCTGGCCTCAGACACTTACTAGCTATGTGACCCTGGGCAAGTCACTTAGCCCTGTTTGTCTCAGTTTCCTCATCTGTCAAATGAGTTGGAGAAGGAAATGGCAAATCACTCCAGTATCTTTGCCAAGAAAACCCCAAATAAGGTCATGAAAAGTCAGACGTGACTGAAGAACAACAAAAATCCTTTTTTTGCTTTTCCAAAATCTAGGATATCAATCAATCAATTAATAAATCAGTAAGTTTGTGCCAGTACTGCGCCAGGTTTTGGTTATACAAATACATAGTATGAAACAGTTGCTGCTCACAAAGAGATCACATTCTAATGGCAGAGACAAGACATATAAAACATGCAGCCTTAATGTAAAGTTTATATAATAATCATTGAGAGACAATGGTCAATAGTGTCCAATGAAGCAGAGAGGTCAACAATTAAGACCAAGAAGAGAGGACTTAATTGCCAACACCTGACAAATAAGAGATCTTGGTAACTATGGACAGAACAGTTTCCCTTGAGCAAAGTTAAAAGCCAGACTGCAAAGGCTTGAGAGGTCAATGGGAGGAGAGAGAACAGAGGCAGTGACTGCAGGGTTCATCAGCCTTGGATTTCCCCTCCTTGCCTATTGGGAACTCTCAGATAAGCTAGTCACCTCTTCCTAAATTTTTTGTCATTTCTACCTTGCCATTGGGGTTCTACCTTATTTTTCAGGATAATTTCCAGGATTGTCATTTCCATCATTATTTCCACCATGTCCTAAAGAAAAGAATTCTTAAAGCAAGTTGAGAATTTATCAGCTGCTCTGCCATTAATAAAGTAAGAGCACTCTAGCAGGTGTTCTCTCTCTCTCTCTCTCTCTCTCTCTCTCTCTCTCTCTCTCTCTCTCTCTCTCTCTCTCTCTCTCTTTCTCTCTCTCTCCCTCTCTCCCCTTCTCCATCCCTTCTTCCTTCTCTCTTTTTCTGTCTCTTATCTCTCTCTGTGTCTCTTATGTTTAATGTCTCCTTACCTACAAGTTCCTTCCCTGCTGCCTATGCACATGTCCAGATCTCCACTGTCCCCCTCCTCCTTAAACATCCTTTATGTGACTATTTCACCACCACAAGCTATTGTCCCATAGCTATCCCATCTATGTATTTCGAGGGGGGCGGGACAGCTAGGTGATACAGTCGATAGAGTGCCAGGCCTGAAGTCAAAAGGACTCATCTTCCTGAGTTTAAATCTGGCCTCTGACACTTACTACCTGTACGATGCCAGATGCTGTTTCATTTTTGTTTTTGAATCTCCAGTATCCAGTGCCTGGCAAAGATCAGGTGTTTGATAAATACTGGCTGAGTGATTGCTTCTCTTCTCCTTCTATGTCTTCTATGATTTTATCAGCTCCTATAGTTTTAATTGTCATCTCTACAAAGATGGCTCGTAAGTTGATAACTCCAATGCGAATCCCTCTACTGAGCTCCAGTCCAATATCACAAACTGCCAGCTAGACAGCTCTACTTGGACGTCTCATAGGTAACTCAAACTCGATACATAAAAAATGGAACTCATCTTACCATTTAATCCTCCTCCTCCTCCTTCAAAGTTTCCTATTTATGTCTAGGGCACCACCATCCTTTGAAGTTACCCAGGATGACTCATGACCTCCAAGTCTTTTTCAATTAATCATCCTCCCTCATTCCCCCATAGTTACTTATTTGCCAAGTCTAGTCAGTTCTATTCACAGCATTTCTCGTGACCATCTCCTTCTCTGTGCTCGCATGGCCTTCCCTGCTTTCATGTTCTCCTTTCTCCAATTTATCCTCTACGAAGCTGTCTAAAATCATTTTCCTAAAGCACGGGTCAGACCACATCATTCTTTGGTTTAAGAATCTTTGAGTGTCTTTTCATTATTTCTAGGAAAAATACAAATTAGTCAGTCTGGCTTTTAAACCTATCACAGCCTGACTAGAACCAGCTTTCCCAAACTTATTTCCTATTACTGTCTTTTACACACTCTCCATTTCAGCCAAACCATTTCAGTGGTGGGTCTCTGAATTCAGTCTTCCACCTCCTGCCTTTGTTTTTGTATAGGCTATTTTGTATGTCACTTAAATCTTACCTCCTTCCCATAGAACCCTTCTTTCTTTCTTTCTTTCTTTTTTTCTTTCTTTCTTTCTTTCTTTCTTTCTTTCTTTTCTTTCTTTCTTTCTTTCTTTCTTTCTTTCTTTCTTTCTTTTTTGCCTGGCCTACAGCAGTCAAGTTTTAATTTTTTAAATTAAATTAAATTTTTAACATTTTAAAAATTAATGTATTTTTAGTTTTCAACATTCACTTTCATAAGCTTTTAACTTTTTCTTCCCTTCCCTCTCCTCATCCCTCCCCAAGACAGGGTTCAATCTGATACAGGCATAAAAGCCTTCTTTCAAGAAGACTTTATCATGCCTCTGTATTGGCTTTGTAATCTCATGATCTGTTTTCCTTCTGGATCCAAAGTCAAACAGGTAGCATGTATCAGAATTAAGATTCAAACCCAGATTCTCTGACTCCAGAGCAAATATATTTTTCCATTGTACTATTCTCTGTTCCCTCAAAGCAGCTGTTCACTGAAGTTGTTTAAGAACAAAATAAAAGTAGCCTTATGAAATTTCTAAGCATCCAGACCCAAGTAGTCTGGAAAGTGCAGAGAAGCATGAAGATTAGGCAGTTGGGAGGGAAGAAAGTAAGGGAAATATTTTAAAATTCTGTAGAAGGGTTCAAGCTCAGTTCAAGTTTTGGGCAGAAGCCTGGGCCATTGCTGATGTTATCAGTACCAGATTGCCCAGGGGAAAGAGAAAGGCATTTTCTATTTGTACAAAGCTGCAGATAAAAAGGAGACTAGAAAAGACATATGTTTCCAGGTTGGTTTGAAGATGGCCTTGCCTGGAGGCTGGCAGATGCATTAGATGTCATCTTGATGATTTTTCCAAATTTTTTTCCTTTTAATTATGATCTATGTTTCCAGAAGCAATTTTGACGGGAGGATTTTCCAACCATTTAAAGTAGAAAGGGATCTTAACCAACTTCTAGTCCAATGCCCTTAACTTTATAAAAACAGACTGAGGAGCATGGTTTAAATAGCATACACAAAGGCTGCATAGCTTGTTAATGGCAAAAGTTGAAACTTAGAATTCAGACCTTACTGAAGAATCACTGAATCTTAGAGTTGGACCAGCTGAGATCTTCATTAGTTGAGACTTCGATCATTATGAAAACTGTGTCTTGTTTGTCAGTGGAAGGCCTTCCTCATTTTTAGTTATCTTCATCACTGGTGTGGTTGTGGTGGGCAGATCCATTGCATTAAAATAGCCAATGGTCTCAAAATGAAGAAACCAAGAGAATGACTTACTATGCATCATTCCCCATCATAAACTCTATGTTCGAGTCAAACTGGCCACTTGATGGTTCACAAACTCTGTCTTCCATCTCCTACCTGTGTGTATCGCATACATGGAACTCTTCCCATTCCCAGTTCATTTCAAGTCCCAACACAGATTCTACCTCTTTTGGCAAGCCATTCCCCATCTTAATTGTTAGAGCTCTCTTTCTCTAGAATTATCTTTAATTTATTTATCTAGGCACACACTCTACTCTCCCTCCCCTGAACCCCCATACAAGTAGAATATAAGCTCCTTGAGGGCAGGGACAGTTCTTTGTTTTGTTTGAAATTTCTAAGCATCCAGACCCACTGAAAAGTGCAGAGAAGCATGAAGATTAGGCAATTGGGAGGGGGAAAGTGAGTTAAAGATTTTAAAGTTCTGTAGAAAAGTTCAGGCTCAGTTCAAGTTTTGGGCAGAAGCCAAAAAAATCCACAGATTCCGTGACAGTGCCTGGCATCTAACAAGTATTTAATAAGTACTTACTGAAAATGAATTGAAATGATTCAGCAGGTTGGAGTACCCATCCTCACTTCTCGACACATTAACCTTCTTGAAGGGAGGAGTTTAGAGCATTGGCAGAGAATGACTAAAAGTCCACCTGTGATGGGCATACCGAATATCATAGCTTTGTCTAGGGCATGTAGAGGACAAAGCAGTGACTGTTTTCACATGGGTAGCTTGCTCAAGGTGACAATTCAATTTTCCATCTTGAAGTTTGTATACTCAGAGATAAGATTGGGGTACAAGGAAGAGTAATGTCAGATTTGCCTTATTAAATTTCACTTGTAAAGGTCATTGAAAGATTACTAGCACTCTGAAATGAGATATAAAGATTAAGGTAGGGCATGCAGTGTTTAAAGAAAAGCTTAGAATGAGGGAGGCAGAAGTGAGATGCCTTTTTTTTTTGGTTTTGCCTCAGACAGCTTCCCGCCCCCCCCCCCCCGCCCCCCGCCAAGACCAAACATTTTAGCTTCATCTCAATGCCAAATCAGAATCATCTGTCATCTTGAAATTTTTCACTTCCGAGTGAATTCACCTATAGACTTAATTGCTGCTCTTGGGTTATGGAAGGAATGGACTGTTCTCCCTGACAGGGCTAGAGAGAGCCCTGTATAATTAAGCAGAGGCCATGATGGTTTAAAAAGTCAAAGAGGAGTGTGATTAAAGGAGAGATGAGAAGAAAGCCTGTATTTGGTAAAAATGAAGACAGTTCACTGGGCACTTGGCTGCAGGATGGAGTTCTGAGATGGCTGTATATGTGTGGGAGTCTCCTTGGATGCTCTGCTCTAAAGCCCTGGGCTTTGGATTCTGGGTGGAAGTACACTCGCTATTATTCTTTTCCAGAAAATTTCCAGGCTGACTCTCCCTTGATACATGAAAATCACTGGGAAAAGAGTTAAGCTCTAAGCCAACCTCCAAATGAATTCCAGATGTTGCTTGTTTTTGTGTGTTTGTTTTAGATTCTCCAAGCCTGAAGAGACTTAAAAGTCATCCTGCCTCTTTCCTCTGAAGCACTAGCAGCCCCAACAAGGGGTACCATAAGTCTCTCTGCCTGAAGTCTTCCAGTGATGAGGAACCATTACTTGCCAAAGAAACCATTTCTGTGTTCAGGCTTCTCTAATGCATGGGCTCATAGATTTAGGGTTGAAAGGGATGGCAGAGGTCATCTGGTCCAGTGCTCTCATTTTACAGACAAGGAAACTGAGGGGTATGGAGGTGAAGGGACTTGCCCAGGGCAAATAGAAGAGTCTGGATTCGAGCTGACAACATTCTTTCCACTTCACCATGTTCCTTTTCCATCTATTATCGGGAAGTTCTTCCACGTGCTAAGCTGAAATCTGGCTTCCTGTAACTTTCATCCATATGTTTTCAGTCTTCTCTCTGGGACTGAGGTGAAGAAAAGTAAGAGGGACTAGAAATATTCCCCTGCAAATGTGTTCTGAAGAGAGGGATTTGCATCTCCTTTTTCTTTTGAACCTATTTTTCTGTTTCTCAGTTGTTTTCAGTCTTTATGAGCCCATTTGGGGTTTTCTTGGCAAAGACACTGGAGTGGTTTGCCATTTCCTTCTCCAGCTCATTTTACAGATGAGGAAAGTGAGACAAACAGGGTTAAGTTACTTGCTCAGGATCACACAGCTAGTAAGTGTCTGAAGTCAGACTGGAACTCAGGAGGAAGACTCTTGGCCTTGGGAGTCAGGCTGAGTTATAACCTTCTTTCAGACAATTACTAGCTGCGTCACCCTGATCAAATCATTTAATCTCTCTCTGCTTCAGGTCCCCTATTTGTAAAATGGGAAAAATGATTGCACTGACCTCACAGTCTCCTTATGAGGGTCAAATAAGAGAATTTACAAAAAGTACTTTGCAGACCCTGAAGGCAATAGATAAATGCTAGTTATTATTATTGCTCCATGCAAGGTGGGTGGCACCCTTTACTCACACCGTCCCTTCCCATCTTTTCACAGGCATGTCTCTCCTACGCAGAGCTTGGGGCAAGAAATTTTTTTTAACCTAACTTTGGGACTTTACATTGACGTCTATAAAACTTCATTTCAATCTTTCCTGTCAGAATGCATTTTAGGAGGGACATCGATAGTCCAAAGGAGGCCAAACAACATAGTAAGTAGACTCAAAACTGTGGCCCAGAAGGTTCAGTTCCAAGTCCAAGTAAGGTTTAGCTGGAACAAGAGAAGTCCTCATGATTGCTGTCATCAGACTTAGAAAGGATTGTCATGTAGTAGAAGCTTAGGCTTCTCCTCCTCTTTCTTCTCTCCTTCCAAAGGGAAGATCCAGGGCCAATGGGTGAAAGTTACAAGGAAGCGAGATTTCAGCTTAATATGCGGAGGAATTTCCTAGCAATAGATAGAGTCAGGAATATGATGAGGAGGGAAAATGCTGTCTCTGGAGTCAGAGGATCTCAGCTCACATTTCAGTTCTTCTGTTTACCTTGGGTCATTTCTCACATTTCTCTGGGCCTCAGTTTCCTTGTCCTGAAGGAAGTGCGATATAATAGAAAGAGAGCTAGGAGTCCTGATGACCCAAATTCTAGTTCTGCCCTTGACATCTACTGGCTATTTGACCTTGGGCAAATCAGGACTCCTCAGTGCTCCAGGCAACCATTTAAGACTCTTAAGTGGCAGAGAAGATGCCTATTTGTCTTGGTAGAAAGAGTTTCTTAGACCAATCAAATCGCAGGTTTGATCCAAAAACGTTTTTGTCTTGTTCTATTCCACTCATTGCTCCAGCCTACTGAGGCATTTAGGGATTTAATTCCATCACTCATTCTACTAGCTATTTCTTCCAACTTTGATGCTGTGTATACCTTCTCTGTTTTAATCCAAATCATTGGTTAAATTGACTGATGAAAGGAAGAAAGAAGGGAAAGAAAAGGAAAGAGAAAGGTAAAGGAAAGAAGGGAAAAGGAGAAGAGAGGAAAGGAAAGGAAGGGAGAGGAAAGGAAAGATAAAAGAAAGGAGAGGAAAAGAGAGGAAAGGAAAGGAAAGGAAAGGAAAGGAAAGGAAAGGAAAGGAAAGGAAAGGAAAGGAAAGGAAAGGAAAGGAAAGGAAAGGAAAGGAAAGGAAAGGAAAGGAAAGGAAAGGAAAGAAAGGAAAGGAAAGGAAGAAGGAAGGAAGGAAAGGAGCTTAAACCAACTAACAGTGGTATGACTTCTCCTTCCAAAAAAATCTCTCCCAACCCTCTAGGTGCTATAGTACTTGAAATTCCACCATTATAAAATCATTCCTAGGTATTGTTTGTCCTATCCCTGTGGGTCTGCTTTAGAAATACAAATAATCCTGGAAAGGGGAAAAAACCCACTGCCAGTAATACTGTAGTGCAAATTAGTTTATCAATTTACTCTCCTGCAGGACAGAAAGACCCAAGGGAAGAGAAGTCATTCAAAGAGAGAACAGGAAAGCTGGAAATGGAATGTGGGAGTTGAGAACCAAAAATAAACTTCCTGTTCATTATAAGAACTGGCCCTCAACCCTACCTCAATCTGGCTTCCAAAGAGTAGAACTTCAGCCTTTGCTGTCTTTTTTTAGTTGAATGCTTTATGAGTTATAGCATCACTTATTTCTCCATAATGACCCGAGACTCCTCCAACTAAAATACCAGTGAAATGTCTGGCACTGCATTATTAAGTAAGGGCTGCAGAGCATTTCCATAATTGCTCAAACCCAAAGGTAACAGCTAAATTGCCACTTCTATTCTACCCTTCATCAGCAAAACCTTCTTCTCTGTGCAACCATCCAAATTATTCACACTGACTCAAGAAGTAGTGGGTTCTGGGTGTAATGGGAATTTTTAAATTTTTATTTCCTTTTATCCTTCCTGCAACTTTTGGTGATCTAAAAGGGCAACACTATCCTCCCAGTCCTTCAGGCTCCTAACCTAGAAGTCAACCTGGATTCCTCACCTTCAATCTTTTGCCAAGGCCTGCAGGTTTCACCTACGCAACATCTTGCAAACACAATCCCTTCTCTGTTCTGACACTGCCACCATACTGGTGAAGGCCTTCATCACCTGGTGGCTGGACCAGGCACTACTACAATAGCGGATGATGGATCTGCCCACTTCGAGTCTCTCCCCACACCAATCCATCCTCTATTCAGCCACTAAAGTGGTTTTCCTAAAAAGCGGGTCTGATGCCTCCCACCCCACTCAATAAACTTCAATGGCTTCTTATTGACTCTAGGAGCAAATACAAAATGTTCTGTTTGGCATTCAAAGCCTTCATAACTTAGCCCTTTTCTGCCTTGAGGGCAGGGACTGTCTTTTGCCTCTTTTTGAATCCCAAGCACTTAGCACAGTGCTTGGTATATCATAGGCGCTTAATAAATATTTATTGAATTGAAAGTCTGTCTTCTGTTAATATTAACCTCACCTGACCAAAACCTATCCCATGGGATGTAAAAATTTAGTTAAAAACTTAAACACATCTTAGACAAAGAAGTCAGAGGAAGAATCTCAACTATCCCTGATTCCTTGGTTACATGTAAATCTTCCTCCTCAATTAGCTTTCTTGTGAACTCTCTAAATATAGTTTAATCTGTAACCCAACTTAGTTTACTTACAGATTTTGTTTGACAAAGTTTATTTTCTTAGGGGATGTATGAGACTATGACTCTGTTTAATTAAGTTTGTTCAACTTTTATGGCATTGAAAGAAGCATGGGCTTATGGGTCTGTCTTCTGTTTAACTTTTCTGGCCTAAAGCGAATATACAAAATTGCAATATGTAAAAAAATTATTTCTCTGTTACTCTGATGTAATTTTGCCTTTAAGAAGGCAGGTTAAAATCTTAATGATAATTCAGTTTTTCTCTGAGGCCTGAACCTATGCTTAAACATAATAATAAAACCTAGGTTTTTACTTCCATAATTTCTGCATTGTAATAAATATATTTTGACAGCAGTTACCTAGCACATGAACTCAGAGAGGAGATATTTCTCCCATAACAAAGGGTACATGAGATCTGTTTTCGAGTATTTGAATAGCTATCTGTGGACAGTAGATTCCTATCCGGTTATGGGTCTGACAATACAGCTTCCAAGATTTTGTGATTCTAGTTCTGGGCTGCTGGAATCATGGAAAGACAAGGGAATATTTGATAAGATAAAGTAAAAAGCCAACAGCTCTCAGTTCAACTCATTCCAAATTCTATAACAGCGTGAAGCAGCTAAAAAAATATAGGAGAAAACTGTTTGATATCAAACAATAGCCTTATTTGTTCTGTGTGGTGAGTGAAGGGGAGTAGCTCTAGTGGAAATAAAATATGGGAATCTTGAAAAGAAAAGCAAAGGCTGAATAAGAAAACCAGAAATAAATCTAGAGTGAGAAGGAACTACCTAGGGTCCACAATGTTCTTCCCAGCAAATGACCTCTAGCCATCATGGTCAGATGTAGCCAGATGGTCACCCACTAGAGAAGAAATAGGCTCCAATTATGGTGGAATTTCCCTCTACTTGGAGATGGAAAATGCTGTACTGTAACCATGGCAATGGAGCTGTGGGAGTGAAAAGGCAGCAGTTGTTGATAATAGGTCTAAAAAGAGCATTGAGCCTCTTTCCCACCAGAAACTGCTTGTAGGTGGTAGATAAAGGCAAGGGGAGCCCAGGTGCCTGGGCTAGTGTGCATACCTAAAATAGCTTTTAGGCCCTCTGGAAGGAGGGAGAAGGAGGGAGCCAGGTGGAACTTCATCATGGCAGAGCAGTGCAGCTCTGAGAAGGCTCAATCCCTTTGTGAATGGCTTGGAATACCCAGTGGCAAAGTTTGTTATTTTGTCCTAAAAGCAATAGGGAGCCACTGAAGCTTCTTGAACGGAGTCATATAGCCAGATCTGCACTTCAGGAATGATGCTATTTTGGGAATTGCGTAGAGGGTGGATTGGAGAGGTATGGAACTGTATTCAAGGAGACCAGTTAGGAGGCCTTTGCAAGAGTCCAGTCTAAAAGTCACAGAAAGAAAAAGGAATGCTCATTTCCATGCATGGAGAATCGGGCGGGGGTGGGGTCTTCATTAATATCTTAGTTCATTGAAGTGGTCTATGAACTCTGAAGAATAAAATGTCACACTTTATTCTATTTCTGTTTCTCTGTCTCTTTTTCACATACACACACACACTACACACAGCACAGCACAGCACATATTTATTTAAATGTAAGATAACCCACGATTCATATGCATACTGATGCTTTTTCAGACAGAAGGGAGAGAGGAAGCAGTCCACCGATTGGCGAGGGCAGTAAAGAGGCCTCTTAACAACTGATGTGCCCTGTAAGTTCTGCCATGACTAATTTGCAGTCCAACACTTGGCAAACAGAGAGGTGAGTGTTGTTTTTTAACCTGGGGATGATGGGAGAGAAAAAAGAGAGGATATCATATATTGCACTTTGTAAAACCTGGACAAACTGTTCCACGAGTTGAGTTTCTTGGGGATGGGAAAGATTTGTTTTTCCTGTACTGGGAAAAAGATGTTTAGGAGAAGTGCAAATGTTCTCTTTGCTTCTTGGGTTGTTGAGAATTTCTAGCTGTGGTAATAGGAAGAGATCAAAGAATCCCATTTTTAGAGCTGGAAAGAAACCAGAGGGTTGTTTTTTAAATCAATGACCTGACTAAAGGAAGGCATAGACATCATGCTTATCAAATTTGTTCCCAACACAAAGCTGGAAGGAGGAATAACACATTCAATGACACAGTCTGGATCCAAAAAGATTTTGACAAGCTAAGTATTGGACTGAAGCTAATGTAAGCCTTCCTTCACCTGCTGACCAGATAGCATATGTTGCCTCGAGGATTTAGGACCTCAGGAGTGCTTGTGGTAGCTGAGTAGACTTTTTCTCAGAGGTCACAGGAGCAGTGATGTCTTAAACATGATGTTGAGAATTCTGAGTGGAGACAGATGGAGAGAATCCATTTTGCCAAGCCACACAAAAGTGCAGAGTTGAGTTAGAGTGCTAGAGTGGAACAGGGAACTTCCTTCTTCCAACCTGCAATCCCAGGGATTGTGTTTTTTTTTCTTTTCTTTTTGGTTAGGCAATTGGGGTTAAGTGACTTGCCCAGGGTCACACAGCTAGTAAGTGTCAAGTGTCTGAAGGCCAGAGCTCTATCCACTGCGCCACCTAGCTGCCCCAGGGATTGTGTTCTTGATGCAGATATTGGAAGTGGGATCGCATAGATCCCTGTCCTGATTGCCCAGAATGAAGTGATCCCCACAACAACATCTTGTAGAAGAGAAGATGACCACCAACAAGAAGACACTGTAGATGAAAGGACTGAGAAAGCTCAAGATGCTCACAATTGCAAGTTGTTCAGATAGTGCAGGATAGAAGTAAAAGGGAAGCATCTGGCTCAGCAATACCCCAAGTCTCTCTAGATCCTTTGCCTCCCAGGAAAGTATAATAGAAGTGATGGATTGTTATATTATTCATTAATAAGCACTTAGGAGTCTTTTATGGTAAAGGAATAAATAGCTGTACTATACCTGTTGTCTACTACTTTGTACTCAGAGTAACTTCCTAGAAGATTGAACGGGCTCTTTAGGAAGAGGCTGAAGCACATGTATCACCAGAAGCAGCCCAAGCTCGAGGTCCATCAGAACGATTCAGGGAGTACATTCAGCTCCGTGTTCAGCTCCATCACCCCTGCTACACTAAGAGGATGGAATTCAGTAGGGATAAATGTAAAGTTCTACATTGGCATTTTAAACTGCCAACTTCACAAGGACCAGATGAGGGCAGGGCATGGCTAGGCAGAAGTTTGTCTGAAAAAGGATGAGAGGTTTTACTGGACTGCTGGCTCAATATGAATGGCTGTATGACGTGGTAGCCAAAAAAAATATTGTGACTTGGGGATATATTGAGAAGTAGGGCTTCTAGGAATAATAGTGCCTTGGGCAAACCACAGCTGGATAACTGTGTTTAGTGCTGGGCTTTGCCTTTTAGGAAGGTCATTGATAAGCTGAAGAGTGATCAGAGGATGATGAAAAGAATAGTCAAGAGCCCTGAGTCCTTGTCATATAAGCATCAGGTGAAGGAACTGGAAAGTTTTAGAGAAGGGAGGAAGAAATTCAGGAGGGACATGATGGCTGACTTCAAGTGCCTGCAAGACTGCTATACAGAAGAAAGATTAGGCTTGTTCAATATGGTCCCCAAGGGTAAAACCAGGAAAGGTGGATGCAAGCTACAAAAGGACACATTTTTGTCTAGATCAGTGGTATTAAACTCAAATAGAAACAAAGGTTGAGGCAGCTGGGTGGCACAGTGGATAGAGCACTGGACCTGGAGTCAGAAAGACTGATCTTCATGAGGTCAAATCTGGCCTCAGATACTTGGTGTGACCCTAGGCAAGTCATTCAATCCTGTTTGCCTCAGTTTCCTCATCTGTCAAATGAGGTGGAGAAGGAAATGGCAAGCACTCCAATATCTTTGCCAAGAAATTTCTAATCGGGATTACAAAGTGTCTGAAACAACTGAACAACAACAACAATAAAGAAACAGGGCACTAAGCCATACGTAAGCCTATCATAGGCTGCAAATTTTCCCAATCTTAGAGCCCGTGAACAGGATCTGTCTTTGAGGACAAGTCTATGTAAGCCTTCCTTTGCTTCCTCGCCAGGAACTGAGTGTTGCCTCAAGGATTCAGGACCTCTGGGTGCCTGTGGTAGCTGAGTAGACTTTTTCCTAGAGGTCACAAGAGCTGTGATGTCTTAAATATGGCACTGAGAAATCTGAGTGGAGACAGGGGGAGAGAATCCATTTTGCTAAGCCACACAAAAGCTCAGAGCTGGGTTGGATTTATCATTTTCTTGATTATCTAGGTCTTAAAAAGTGAGGGGGAAAATTACTAATAATGCAGGTTAAACTTAAAAGTGTGTCAAGAGTACTTTTCCTCCCCAGAGAGCCAAGTGTTAACCATTCACCAGCATAGCTCTGGAACCACTCCTTGGCACCATACTCTCTCCTTTGGAAGCCATCCTATTCTAAGGTCTAAACACCAATTTACTATGAAGCAGGTGGTGTTAAACTGTCAAAAATTTTGTTTCTTAAGTTGTAGACCATCCCTTTCATTGAAAAAAACAAAACCAAACCCATAACAACTTGGTTTTGACTTGTTCAGAAGCAACAACCTTGATTCAGAAGATTTTGAACCAAGGTTATCTCAGGAGAGTCATAAATCCCATGAGAAATTGACTGAGATGATAGTCCTAGACAGATAAACTCCAGAAGCTGTGGAAAGTTCTATCAGCAGGTGAGTAATCCCTATTAGCAGGTAATGATTGGGAAGGAAATACACTAAGAGAACCCACTCAGGAGGGCTCTATCTGTTGGGTTTGTTTGCTTACTCCTTATAAGGAGTTCTAATAGTCTAATAGAAAGGACTCAACTCTCCCCAAACTGTCTTCCTTGATGGGTGGGGTGGTGATTAAACAGTCTAAAAATGTTAGTAATTTATGCATTAAACTGTAAGGAGATTGAGCAACCTTGGCTTTGGGGGCTGTTTCTTTCTCTGACACTTCTTTTGTGCGTATCAGGAAGTCATTCACCACCATCCTCTGTATCTTTGACCTCATTCCTGAATGCTCTCTCTCTTTACCTCTGCCACAAAGTAGGATAGATCTGGAGCCGGAAAGGACCACGGAGGCCATTTAATCCAACACCCTCATCAATGGGGCCCAGAGATATGAATCGCCTAAGGTTACGCGGATAGCAGAGCAAGATTTGAACCCAGGCCAGTTGGTCAAAAAGCCTTTATTAAGTACCCACTATGTGCCAGGCACTGTACTAAGTACTGAGATATAAAGAGAGGCAAAAACAAAAACAAGTCCCTGCTCTCAAGGAGTTTGTAATGGGAGAGACAACATGCAAACAGCTTGGTACAAACGAGATACAGATGAATTGGAGATAATCAACAGAGAAAAGGCATTAACGAAGGAGCACTGCAAAAGGCTTCCTCTAGTAGATGGAACTTTAGCTAAGACTTGAAGGAAGCCAGCGGAGGTTGGAGGCAGGGATGAGGAAGGAGAAAAACTAGGCATGAGGGATAGCCAGTGGAAATGCTGAGAGTCAAGAGATGGCATAAATCTTGTTTGAGGAATAGCAAAGGAAGCCAGTGTCTCTGGATCTCACTGTACCTGGAGAAGAATAAGATGTAAGAAGACTGGAAAGGTAGGAAAAGGCTGGGTTATGAAGGACTTTGAAAGCCATGCAGAGTATTTTAAATTTGATCCTGAAAGTAAAGGAAGCATCAGAGTTTATTGAATAGGGAGATGATATGGTCAGACCTCATTTTTTGAGATCACTTTGACAGATGAGTGGAGAGTGGATTGAAGAGAAACTGAGTCAGAGAGATTGACAACAATAAACAGCCACAACCAAGAGGCATTTGCAATGGTCTGCCTGCCCCAAAGTGGTGTCAGAGAACAGAAGGGGATATTAAGCAATATTAAGAAGATGGAAACTGTAAAACTTGACAGCTGATTAGAGATGGGGGAGGGGAGGACTGTGAGACCGAGGTGTCAAGGAAATCACCTAGATTGGGAGTCTGCATGACTGGGAAGATGGTGGTAGCTTTGACAGCAATAGGGACGTTAGGAAGATGGGAGAGTTTGGGGGAAAGATAATTGTAGAGGACCACAGGTGAGTAGAACTCTGACCCTGATGGCTGTATAAGCCCTCTCAGGTGAGGAGCCTGCTCATTGGCCTGGATGGGTTCTCCACTCCCCAGAAAGAAGGGCGGCTAGGCAAGCTCAACCATAAACAATGTTGCTAGCTCAAGCACAGTCAGCTCCAGCACAAACATGTATCAAGTATTGGGTCATTCTGGGAGCAAGAACTCCATGGTGTTTTCACGGGAACAGCCCGGGAGAAGGACACAGCCAGAAGAATGTTGCAAAGAGATGTGTTTGTTGATGCTTTGATTGGTATTTGTATGAGAAAAAGTCAGTGTTGCCTGTTGGTAAAGATATGTAAATTCTGTTGCTTTGTCCGCTCTTACATTGGGGTATGTTCCCATGAGTCAAAGATATAAAACGCTGTGCTGTGCCTTGAATAAACGGAGCTTCACCGTCTTGTCTCCCTGCCTCTCACTGCTCGGCACGGGTTATCAGGAACTAAGCTGGTACTTGGCATTCCTGGGAGAGTCTAAGACTCTCACAGCCACAGAGCTGGACCCGGACGCACGACAGATAATTTCAGTTTTGGACACATTGAGTCTAACATGTCCAGAAGACACGGAGCTAGCACTTGGCACATGAGAAAGTCAGCCATGACGGTTAACATGGCAAGATGAAAATATTTTTCCATGCTTTAACGTTTCACCTGCTCTCCCTTTCTATTGTTCAGAGAATCACAAAATCGGAGAGCTGGGAAGGATCTCAGAGACCATCTGATTCAACCCTTAACTGGAGTAAGAATCCCCTCTACATGTTGTTATTTGTCTCTGGTTTTCAAAGAGGACCGATGACATCAGGGGTGATTGGATTGAAGTGAAGCAGAGTTGCATAAAGTCATCAGCCTCACTCACTTACCAAGTCACTGAAGTCCAGCAATGGGACAAAACTCGAGATGACTGAAGATGGCCCAGGATGTATTGGATGACTTGGCATCTTCAATAGCTGACCAAGCTCTGAGCATTCCACTGCACCTGCTTCAGCAGCCTTCATGGCAGTTGGAACAAATTGTTCTAATCCACCTGTTCTACCAGGTGAAGTCTTCATATGTTTGGGGTAGACATCTTCTAATTTATCAGTGGGTTTAAGGCCCATCAATTATCTTCAACCTTGTTTCCGCCAAGACAGCTTACCAGGGCTGATGTCCATGCTATGGCTTCTTGGAGCCACAGGGGAGAGTTTAGTGCCAGGTAGACTGCAAAGGTGGGTTCAGCAAGCCTCCATACCAGGAATGCTAGTCCTCCATGAACACCTCTTATACCCCAACATACATGAGAAATGGTCAGCCAGCTTTTCCTTGAGCTAAAGGGAAACCTACTGCCTCCCAAGGTAGTTCATTCCATACTTTGACAGCTCAAGTTTCTAGAAGTTTTTCCAAAATCAAACCTGAGTTTGCTTCTTTGTAACTTCCAGCTATGACTTCCCCTGCCTGGCAGAAAAAGTCTAATCTTAGTTCCACCTTATAAATTTTAACATACGTTAATTCAGTTTAATTCTATTCAACTACCATTTATTAAGCATTTGTATTGTTCAGGGCACTCTGCTAGGTGCAGCAGACACAAAGACAGAAGCTAAATTCCTTCCCTCAAGGAGCTTGCATTCTACTGGGGAGATAACAATGTAAATGGTCTATGTACACAGATTAGTGTGAAGTGAAAAGCAGAGATTGTAGTTAGGGAGTCAAATAATTAGAGGATCAGGAGAACCCCAGTGGAAGGAAGGGGTACACTGGCTGAACCATGGAGGGTATTAGGGATCTCAGGAGGTAGAAGCACATTCCAGGACTCGAAGATGGAGTGTCTAATATGCTTGGAAAGTCAGGCTAGAGCCAGATTATAAAAGATTTTTATGTCATCATCCTAAAAGTAATAGGGAGCAACCAAAATTTCTTGAGCAGGAGAGTAACAGGATCAGACCTGTGCTTTTTTGAGGAAACTCAATTTGACAAGCATATTGAGGATGAATTAGAGAAAAAAGGGACGAGAAACAAAGAGGTCAGTTAGTAACCTATTGCAATAGTTCAGGTAAGAGGTGATGGATGACTGGAATAGGGTGGTGGCTGTGTTAGTGGAGAGAAGAGGATGGCTGCTCAAGATGCCATGGAAGAAGAATGAACACAATTTGGCAAGTGATTGAATATATGGGGATGGAGGTGGTGAGGGAGAGGGAAACAGTGATGACAGCTCTCAAGTAACAAGACTATGGGACTGGAAGAACTGTGCCCTTGACAGAAATAGAGAAGTTAGAAAGGTGAGTAGATTTGGGGAGGAAAATGAGGAGCTTCTCTGAGAGGGAGAATCGTGAACCTCTATGGGGTCTCTTTTCAAGGCAAAACTTGCCTAGTTCTTTCAACTGATGCTCATAAGGCAAGATCTTGGATGGATGAATGAATGAATGAGTTCCAGAATCCGTGAACGAATGACTCCCGTGCCAGTAGCACAGCTGGCTCATCTGCTTTTTAGTTTTAGTCTTCATAACCCCAGGGACAAACAAATGTTACCAGTGGCAGAGGGGAGAAAATATTTTGACTGAGCATCAGCAAAGCTGGGTTTGATTCTTGTCTCAGTTAGGAACTTCATGTGTGACCTTTGTGAAGTCATCTTGCCATCCTGGTTATCCTCCTCTGGATTTTCTAATGTATTGTTGTTTGTTATATTGTCAATCAGCTTCGTGACCCTATTCGGAGTTTTCTTGGCAAAGATACTGGGATGGTTTGCCATTTCCTTCTCCAGCTCATTTTGCAGATTTGCAGACTGAGGCAAATACCATTAAGTGACTTGCCCAGGGTCACACAGCTAGTAAGTGTCTAGGGCTGAATTTGAACTCAAGTCCTCCTGACTCCATGGCTGGCACTCTATCCACTTCACCATCTAGCTGCCCTCTAGATATTGTGGAGTCCTAACTGAACCCAATAGTGTTGCTAAACAAATACAGCATGAAACTGGGTAGTGCCTGGGAATATACCAGTGACCCAGGAAATAATGAAGGTGAGTCAGCAAGTGGCACTTTTCCTAGTCTCAGATGTGTATTCTCAAACTAAAATATGGAAATGACCAAATCATACCATTAATCTTAAAAGCCTGATTTCCACCTTCCACCCTCCTTGATCTCCCTAATTATCTTCTGCCTTCTTTTATTTCCTGTTTCACTCTCTTCAGCAGGATTGTTAAGCTTTAGACAGCTTCAGACCAATTTCTTTCTCATCTCTTCCTCCTTCTAACTCCTGGCATGGTTCTGGGCATATAGCAAGAGTTCCATTAACCAAGACAAAGAAGCCTCACCTACTTTCTCAATTTCACTGAGGCTGCAGCACTCAGCTTTCTTTCTTTTGGTGGGTCATCTCTTCTAATGACACCAAAGATGACCAGAGCTTCTCCAACCCACATAAACTCTCTCTTTAGGGCCTACCGATAGTTGTACCTGGAATGGGGCCACCAGAGCCTTGCCCTAGGATACTGCCATGGAGTAAAGATGGATATTTACTTCTTCCTGAAAACAGGATGCTTACAATCACTCAGCTTTGTCCTGCTCCTGGGTCCTCTCCCAGGCTTCTCTTTCCCTCCATTTCCGAGGACTGGGGAATCAGAGGTGAGTTGTGAGTCATACTGTGGGATCATAGGCCAGACAGATCCTCTGGGGGATGATTGCCCATAGTCCCTGTATGACTGAACCCAATTGGGCAGAATGCCATGAAGAACACTTGTGACCTTCCTCCTACTCAGAGACAGGAAGCCTGGGGGTCTCTGTCTTCCCCTTCAGCCACATAGGGTAGTATCTCAGACTCTCTGTCTCTCCTCATGTGGCCTTGTCCTGAGAAATGCCTCATGCCTCACTCCTTCCCAATGAATTTGCTCCAGGGCCTAAAATTCCTGTTATATTTCCATTCCTGGTTTAGCCTGCCAACTGTGTTATAATTTTTTATTTAAATTTTCTTTTTTTCCTTTTAAATTTCAGTAATCAACAAACACGTTCTAATGTACAAAGAACAAAAAAGGATTGTATGTGAAACAGTAAACTTTTGTTACATATAGTTTTTGAAAGTATATATAAAACTCAACAAAATAGTAACAAAATGATACATATATTTTCCTAGGTTTCCTGCATGTTGCCTTTGAGTCAGAAGAGTCCCCTAGGTCTTTGAGTCCCCAAAGTATCCTTTGGCCCTTAATTTCATGAACCTTTGACATGCGTCATATTTATATCCTTCCCATGCCTAGCACAGAACCTTACTCATAGTAGGTATTCAATAAATATTTGTTGAATTTAAAAATAATTTTTTTAAAATCAATTGGGTTAGGTGACATGCCCAGGGTCACATAGCTAGCAAGTGTCAAGTGTTTGGTCTGAGGCCAGATTTGAACTCAGGTCCTCCTGACTTCAGAGCCAGTGCTCTATCCACTGTGCCACCTAGCTGCCCCCTTCAAAAAAAATTTTTGGAGTTTATTTACCAATATACACATGAACTATATATAATTATAAAACACTGTTACAGAAATGCAGGTAGACCTAAATAATCAGAAAGATATCAGTCGCTCATGTTTGGACCTTGTCAATATAATAAAAATGACAGCACTACTTAAATCAGTGCGCTTATTCAACACTATACCAATCAAACTGTCAAAGGATTACTTTTTTTTTTTAAGGAGGTGATTGGTATTAAGTGATATGCCCAGGATCACAGAACTAGTAAGTATCTGAGGGTAGATTTGAACTCAGGTCCTTCTGACTCCAGGGCCAGTGCTCTATCTGCTGTGCCACCTAACTGCCCCTATTACTTAATTTTTTAAATTCAATTTTATTTTATTTTTGATTCCAAATTCTCTCCCTCCTTCCTCTCTGACCCCCACTCATTGAGGAGGTAAGAAAAATAAAATATGAAAATATAAAATAAAAAAAATATATCTATAATATATAATATGACATCAATGAACACATATTTATACATAAATATACTTAATTTTTAATTAATTTAATTAAACTTAATTTAAATGAAATTAAAAAATAAATAAAATAAAATTTAATTACTTAATTAAATATTTAATAAAATGTATAAATAAACATATATAAAAAAAACTGATATGCACACATATAGCATATATAAATATATATTTCATACAAGTCATACAAAACAAATTTCTGCATTATCCATATTTTTTAAAAATCAAGAACAAGAAAGAAATCGAAGAAAATATGCTTCAATCTGCATGCTCAGTTCATCATTTCTCTGTCTGGAGGTGAATAGTATGTTTCATTATGAGTCCTGTAGAACTGTGTTTAGCCATTATACTGATCAGAGTTCCTAAGTCTTTCAAAGTTGATTCTCTTTACAATATTTTTGTTACTATCTGGATTATTCTTTTGATTCTGATCACTTCACTTTGCCTCAGTTCATACAAGTCTTTCCAGGTTTTTCTGAAACCATCCTTTTTTGTCATTTCTTACATCACAATAGTGTACCGTCACATCCGTGTTACTGTAATTTTTCATATGTTTTTTATTGTTTTTATTGTTCATTTATTTCACTGGTTCAATGAGCACTTATTGAGTTCATGCTTTAAAAAATGTACACCCCCAAGGGAGTTACTAACAATGTTTCTTGAGAATTTCCAATCCACAAAAATCAAACAAGGAAAAAAGAGAGAGGAACAGTTAAGTGGTTCAGTAGATAGAGCACCGGCCCTGGAGTCAGGAAGACCTGAGTTCAATCCCAGCCTTAGACATATGATACTCACTAGCTGTGTGACCCTAGGTAAGTCACTTAACCCTGATTGCCTCACCAAAAAAAAGAAAAGAAAGAAAGAAAGAAAGAAAAAGAAAAAAAAGAGGCATCATGGTGTATGGAAAAAGTTGTTAGATTTAGAGTCAGCACTCTGGGGCTGGGATCTTAGTTATGTTCTTCCCTCGGAAAACTCATGATCTCTTTAGGTCTCTGTTTTATCTGTAAAATGAAGAGGTTGGACTAGATGATCTCCTAGGTCCTTTCCAGCTCTTACTCTTGGGGGACCCCCCCCACTTTTTTCAGATTATGGAAGAAATAATCACAAAAATCAAGGACTGTGTCTCTTCCCACCTTCCTTTACAAAACATGGGGTGTGGGAACCTTTCATCTGGAAGTGGCCTGTCTGAACAAAGGGAGGAAGGAAATAAGCATTTATTAAGTACTTACTATGTGCCGGGTGGTGTGCTAAGCTTTATTGCATTTGACCCTCACCACAAATCTACGATTATTGTCTCTGTTTCATAGTTGAGGAAACTGAGGCAAACAGTGACTTACCCAGGGTCACACAGTTAGTATATCTCTGAATGTGGATTTGAACTCAGGTCTTCCTGACTCCAGGCCCAGCATTCTATCCACTGTGCTGCCTAGATGGGAGGGTAGAAGAGGAGAATGTGAGAGGCTCTTCTTGGCATCTGAAGATAGAAGGGGTCGGGGACCACACTACACTCCCCCTAGCTGCTTCAGAGCCTCACTTCTTCCCACCCAGCATTCTAAATCTCATTGTCTCCCCTACCCACCTACCCCTCCTCACTTATGCCCCCTCAACCCCCAGTAAAATGTATGCTGTTCTCATTTTTGTCTTTATAAGCTCAGTGCGTAATACAGTGCCTGAAATATAATAGATGTGTAATAAATGATTGTTGAATGAATGAATGAATTATTGAATCTGTGAATGAATTACTTCCAATGGTCGTACCATTGGCTTATCTCTTAGAAAGGAACCAGTGGTAGAGTGGGGAAAAAATTTAATTAAGAGACAAAAAAGTTAGGTCCTAGTCCTATCAGTTAATATCATCTGGGATGACCGTAGGCTCTTGATGCTTTATTTGTCTATGGATGTTTATAATTTCCTTACCTACCTCCTTGGGGATATTTTGAAGTTCGAAAGGAATAATGGTTTACAATGTGCTTTGAAATGTAAGAAGGGTAGATATAGATATAGATATAGATATAGATATAGATATAGATATAGATATAGATATAGATATAGATATAGATATAGATATAGATATAGATACAGATATAGATATGGATATAGATATAGATATAAGAGACTTTGAACCCAGGTCCTCTGACTCCAAATGCAGACCTCTTTCCACTATATGCTGTCTCTAGTCTTAATTAACCCTTTCATGTGTGAATACTTTCTCTCCCCAGTGAGGTTATAAATTCCTTAAGGAACAATTGCTCCCAGCTCTAAATCTATTTTGATTTCTGACCTTGTAGGTCATCTAATATAGGCCCTTCATTTTATGGATGAGAAAACTGAAGTTCAGAGACCTCCCCAAGGTCACAAAGAAGATAGATAAGTGGCATTTGGACCCCAGTCCCCGGGACTCCAAATCCAGCCTTTTCCTTTCCTGGGGTAAAGTTTCAAGAGTTTCTGTTTAAATCCATTGGCTAGATCAGAGAGGTCATATGTATAATTACCAGCAGAGAGGCCTATTGTAAGCAGCCTCACCAAGGTCATGGCCTTCTTACCAGAAGGAGTGTAGGTGCCTCTTGCCTGTGTGGGTAGATAAACGTTTAGACATAAAGAGGAGATGAAAATAATGCTTTTTCATCATCCATTTAAGGAAAAAGAAGCTTCCCTACTCAGAGTCAGTTTACAAAATCCTTGAGACAGAGATACTTTGGTTTATCTAAGCATGTAAGTCCAGCTCTGACTCAGCCTAGTATGGCCAAGAGTTTTGGCAAGGGAGAGCACCAGGATTTCTAAGTAGATACAGATGTTCTAATTTCATAGCAAAGACTTCTTTTCTGGAACCTGATGTCCATATCTCCTGGCTGGGCTCACCTCTTGGGACTCTGGCCAGCTGCTAATCTCCTCTTATCAGGTTATTCTACTCCATGTCAGGGTCCCAAATTCATTTCATTCTCTCTCTCTCTCTCTCTCTCTCTCTCTCTCTCTCTCTCTCTCTCTCTCTCTCTCTCTCTCTCTCTCTCTCTCTCTCTCTCTCTCTCCCCCTCTCTCTCTCCCCCTCCCCCTCCCTCTCTCTCTCTCCCTCTCCCCCTCCCTCCATGTGAGTGCGTGTGTGTGTGTTGTGTGTGTGTGTGTGCAAGTGTGCATGCGCATACATGTACAAAGGTTTCCCAAGAGGGACCCTGTTCCTGTGGGGTGACGTATCTGTCTTCAAAGAGGAGGAGGAGGTCAGAACTACTGGAAAGCAAAGTACAGATCTGATGATTTCTTATGCTTGCATGGTGCTAGGAAGGCTGCCTACAGAAAACAGTGATAATTCAGCAAAACTTTAACTTAAAGTGCTTACTGGCTGAACAAATTGTGGTATGTGAGCATAATGCAATATTATTGTGCCATAAGAAATGATGAAAGAGATAATTACAGAGAATTCTTGGTTGAATAGGCACAGAGAAGTGAGAAGAAGCAGGAAAACATTGGATATAAAGAGAGCAACATTATGACGTGAAACAACATTGAAACTTAACTCTCATCAATCACAACCCCAGAGATCCTGTGATGAAGCATGCTGCCCACTTCCTGATAGAGAAGTGATCGACTCAAGGTGAAGAAAGACACCTGTATTTGTGGACATGTCTGATGTGTGGATTCGTTTTGTTTGATTATATTTATTCATTACAAGGGTTTTTTCTTTTTCTCCCTTTTAAACATAATTGATGACAGATAGTGATTGGAGAGGATGGGGAGGGATAGTGATATTGATTTTAAGGAATCAGGCCACTGAAATATAGATTGATAGATAGATATAGAAATAGAAATATTTTTAATTCATAGAAGATAGGGAAGTTCAGAAGAATACACAAACAAGTGGGATAGTTTTAAAAGTAATATATGGAATTCATTATATACTCTATACAGGTGGTATGAAATAGAGATTCAGGGTTCTATAAACAGTCCTCTTTCTGTGTTCTGTGGAAATACTTTTTCAGCGCTTAAATTCAAAATTTCAAAACTTAAATTTAGAAAGTAGTTATCCTCTCATCACGTAATTACACAGTATCACACTTTTCATCTTAAAAGTTCAACCATCTATTAATCAACATTCTCATTACCTACTATCCTGGTTCTCCTCCTACCTCTCTGGACACACTTTCTCTGTCCATTCAAGATATTTGTGATGTTTAGCCCAAGCAGAGAGGGAGGGAAAGACATGCCAGCTGACTTCAAGTAGTAGAAGGGCTGTCATAGGGGAGAAGGGATTAGATTTATTGTTTGGTCCCAGGGCGAGGAACTCAGAACAACAGGTAGAAGTTGCGGACCATTTGTTGAGGGATTCCTTTCACATTTGGGTTGCTCTAGATGGCTGCTGAAGTTACTTCTAATTCTCAAATTCTGGTGCATTTGTAAAAGGGCAGATTAAGGGTAACCTTCGTAACAATTAGAGGCAGCATGTCACAGTAATTGACTATTGGACTTAGAATCAGAAAGACATGGATTCAAATCCTGGTTCATATATTTTCTTGCTAATGACCCTGAGCACGTAACAACCTCTCTGACCCTCAGTTTCCTCTTCTATAAAATGAAGATAATAGTCCTATCTCCCCTGCTATTTCGAGACTTAATTGAACAGATACACACACACACATTAGCTTACATTTACATATAGTACTTTAAGATTTAGAGAGTGATATATATACACATATATAATGTATATTGTATGTATATATATACATATATATATATATATATATATATATATATATATTTCACTCTACAGACCTTAAAGTGCTACGTATAAATGCAAGTTATTATTATTATTACCATTGTTATTGAAAAGGTCATTTGGCATGGTAGATAGAGAACTGGCCTTCTAGTCTGGGAAGCTCTGGGTTCAAGTCTTGTCTGGGAAATAGGAATATGGGCAAGTCACTTATCCCATCAGTACTTGAGGCAACACTCTAAGTTGCAGATAATTATTGATCTGCATTGGTAGAGTGACATTCCTATGCCAATAACAGTAATAACTAACATTTACATAATACTTTAAAGTTTGTGAAATGCTTCATAAATATTATCTCATTTGATCCTCATAACATCCTGGAAAGTAGGTGCTACTATTATTCCCATTTTACAGGTAGAGAAAATGAAGCAAACAGAGGTTATATGACTTGCCTGAGGTCACACAGGTAGTAAGTATTTGAGGCTAGATTTGAACTCAGGTCTATCCTACCTCCAGGCCCAGCACTCTACACACTGAGCCACCTAGCTGCCAATGAAACCAAGAGTCTAGACAAAAAGAAAATATATTACTTTTAGGATTTTCCAAAATTGAGTAGGTTCCTTCTCTGGCAGCCTTTAAGCAGAGGCCAGATGAACATTAATTAAATATATTCTAGAGGAGAATCTTGTTCAGGTAAGAGTAGATCAGATGGCTTTTGAGGTCCCTTCCAGCTCTGATTCTCTGACTTTGTGTTATTCCCTAACCTTTTTTTTTTTTGGCTAGGCAATAGGGTTAAGTGACTTGCCCAGGGTCATACAGCTAATAAGTATCAAGTGTCTGGTCTGAAGTGAGATTTGAACTCAGGTCCTCCTGACTCCATGGCCAGCGCTCTATCCACTGCGCTACCTAGCTGCCCCTCCCGAACACTTTTTCTACAAAATTTTCAAGGCCCAGATCAAAAACTGCCTTCTCTCCACTGATTACCCTACTCATTATAATCTCACCCTTCTCTGAATTCCTAAAGTACTTACTATTTGTAGCTATCTGGGACTTATCATATATTGCCTTTTTAAAAATGGGGAGATGTCTTTCCTTCCCAACTAGAGAATGTAGGCTTCTTGAGTGTAGGGCCATGTTGCTTGCCCACAATGTATACACCACAAGACTTAGTATGGTGTCTTGATCAGTATAGGTGCTCAATAAATTATTAATTGGTGGATTGCCAATTTCAAGATTGATACATTCTTGCTGGATTCCGTGACTAAGAGGAAAGATGTGGGGAGCATCACGTTCACTACACTTTTTTGGGCTGATTGCCTCATGCAGTTCCACTACTCGCTGTGATTGAAGACTCATATGTGAAAAATGTGGGAGGTACCAAAATGCTTTAATCATCAAGAGGTTTTAAGAAATCTCTCCATTACACTCATCCACACCACTTTTCCTCACATGCAATTTTGAGGCTTTGGATGAAAATGCAGTTCTGCATATCTAGCTTAGTGATCTTATTATCATTAATTAATGTCATAGACTTTAACAAACTTCCCAGTGGATGAATATGGGACTGTAGTAAGACAGCATATTCATCACTATTTTTTTCCCAGAAGGCAGTGGATACAAATCAATGAATATTTTTGAAGAATGAATGGAGTGAATGAATGAATGATTGACTTTCTATACATGGTGGATGTTGAAGGTCAGACATTTGGTTATTAACAGGTATGCTCCTGGTAGTGTAGATGGATGGCGTACATTAAAAAAAATATATATATATGTATATATATGTGTGTGTGTGTGTGTGTGTGTATGTATATATGTGTATATATATATACACACATATATATATATATATATATATATATATATTTCCCCAATTACATGTTAAAAGAAAATTTTAACACTTTAAAAAATGTTTTGAGTTCCAAATTCTATCCTTCCCTCCCTCCCCTACCTTTTCCCTTCCCTGAGATGCTAAGCAATCAGATATGGTTTCACATGTGCAATCATGTAAAACATTTCCACATTAGAATGGGACTACATTTTTAAAACACCTGCTATTGGAATTTAATGGGGGGTGGGGGAGCAGAAATGATTTTAAAACAGCAAATGAGGATATATGGAAGCAAATGATGATAACTTAGAAAGTAACCAAAAAGCTTTGACTAAGAATCAGGAAAGACTAAATTCAGAAATTAGTCTCCAGAATGCTTTGATAGATTATTTCTCCAGGTACAGTATATGTAGTATATGGAGTGAATCTTTCCTTTTTTGTCGCTGTCATTTAATATTTCCAGGTGACCATAGTATGCAAGGTGATAAATAAATGAATCCAGATATTTTCCCCCATCCCCTCCCCCCAAATATTATTAGCCCAGCTTTCTAACTTGCTGACATCATTTTGAATCTGACATCCAATATATTAACAATCCCTCTCAGCTTTATACCACCTGAATTTTTTATACCTGTGCCATCTAGATCTTCATCCAAGTTACAGATAAAAATGTTGAACAGGCCAAGGTAAGATCCCTAGGGCCCTTCATTCTTCCTTCCAAACTTACAATGATTCATTACTCAAGACTCTTTGGGTCTGTCATTCAACCAGTTCTGAATCCTTCAAATGGTTCTATCATTTAGTCTACATCTCTCCATGTTGCCCCAAGGATATCATTTGGGGAACACTGTCAATGGCATATTGAAACCCTGACATATTAGATCTACAACATTTCTCTGATCAATTAGTCAAATAAATTTATCAAAAAGGGAAATGATGTTAAGTTGCTATGACTGTTCCTTTATGAACCCATGCCAGTTCTTAGTGCTTTCCTTTTCATTTTTTGAGCACATATCAGATAAGTTCAATGAGGGACATGAGAAATACAAAATATAATCCCTAACCACAAGGAGCTGACAATTCAGTCTGGGTGATGATATATACCATAATATCATAGAGTCATGAAATCTTTTGCTTGGAAGAAACCATGTAAATCATCTAATCTACCCTCCTCATCACAAACAAAAGAAGAGAGGACAGACCATATATTTCCTATATACAATAAAGTCCAAGCATAGAGAGACAGCCTGGCATTAGCAGGTAGAGTACTGCTCTTGAAATCAGGAAAAACTAGGCTCAACAGCCCCTTTGGCATTTCTTAGCTGTGTAACCCTGGGCAAGCCTTTATGTGCTTCAAACAAATCTTTAAGATTTATTGACAGATATTATGGATGATGGTTATCTCTTTTGGAGGAAGGCCTTCTCACACTGTCTGCTAATGAAATTCTAGATCTTTCACATATGTAGGCAGAATCAGTGGTAAATTCTGAATTCTAAAGATGAGTTGTTAATGATCTTCTATCTCCCCCTCCTCAAATGACTTTTGTTTACTTTGCACATCCTTTGTATTGAGTTACCTGCGTACCTGTTGTCTCATACCTTTCCCCTTCTAGTAGACTGTAAGTGCTTTAGTTTTAGCCTTTGTACACCCACTATGTGCCTGACACCCAGTAAGCGCTCAAAAAACACTTGTGAACTGAGCTCGTATTCTGGGGCAGGCTTTACAACATACATCCTGTATATGACTTATACATAACTATATCCAGTTTCTGCTTATGAGAATTGGGAAGAAGCCACCACCAGATTTCTCAAGAAAGTAAACTGGGAAGCATTCAAGTTGAAACTCAGCCACTTTTGTGGCCATTGTGACTGAGCCTGTTAGGAAGCTGTGCCATGTAGCAGTGACAGCCACAGAGCTGTAGGGTCCACTGACAGGTTGTGGGCCAATGAGCTTAGAGATGGCCGGCAGCTCTGAAGCTCCTTGCTCTCACTTACAGTCATCTGGTGAATCAGAAATCAGAAACACCTTGACTGGAAGCCAGGTGGATCTGAGGCTTTTGTGGGCAATTGTGGTCAAGAATCTCTGAGGGGAAGGATTGAGCTCTATGAAGGTTTCATTCCAGATTGTCAATGGATTATTTATTTTCTGTGGGGTTGACACACCACCATCAGACAGTCTACTTTCTCATGACATCTGAAGCCTCAATTTCAAAATCCTACATCCTCTCAACTAGATAGGTACACTCCCCTTAAGAAAAGCCATTCTGTGAATATTGTCTTTCTCAGGTAAACACCCTGTATAAGTTCATTCAGACCTCCTTAAAGACTTTCTTGGGGGGAGGGTGGGCAACTAGATGGCACAGTAGATAGAGCTCTGGCCTTGGAGTCAGGAGGACCTGAGTTCAAATCTGGCCTCAGACACTTGACACTTACTAGCTGTGTGATAATGGGCAAGTCACTTAACCCTGATTGCCTCATTCCCCCCAAAAAGACTCTTTTTTTTTTTTAAAGAGGCATTCGGGGTTAACACCCAGGTCTTCTTAAGAATTCCCATGATGGGGGCTGCTAGGTGGTGCAGTGAACAGAGCACAGGCTCTGGAGTCAGGAGGACCTGAGTTCAAATCCAGCTTCAGACACTTGATACTTCCTAGCTGTATAATCTTGGGCAAGTCACTTAACCCCAATTGCCTCACCAAAAAAAAAAAAAAAGAATTCCCGTGATGTAGTAATAATAATGTTCAAATAATAGCTAGAATTTCTGTAGCCCTTTAAGGTTCACAAAGCATCTTTTGTATTTATCTCATTTGTTGTATTTATCTCATACTAATTTCATGAGGTTATTATTTTTAATCTTCATTTTATAGTTTGGGAAACTGAGGCAGGAAGAAGTTAATTGACTTGCCCAAAGTCATACAACTAGTGTCTGAGGCAGGATTCAAACTTGGGTCTTCCTGACTTCAAGGTCAGTACTCTGCAAACTGCACCAGCCTCATGTATGCATGGCATAATGGAAAGAATGGCAGATTTGGAATCCGAGGACCTGGTTTCATTTTTTAGTCCTGCTACTTACTAGCTTACTAGTCACTAGCTCACTAGCTTACTAGTCACTAGCTCACTAGCTTACTAGTCAGTAGCTTACTAGCTTACAAGTCACCTCCTCACCTCTCTGGGTCTCAGTTTTCCTCAGCAGTAAAATAAATGAGGTTGGGCTCCATGATGTTTAGGGTCTGCTATGAGTATGTCAGAAACAGCTCATTTAGACTCAGCATCCAGGGACAAAAAGAGATGAAGCATAGGGAAGAAGATGGCAGATAGAAGCTTATAGGAGAGGAAATGAGAAGCTCATAGGAACTAGAAGGGCCCTTAGAGGCCATCTAATCTGATCCCCTAATTTAATAGATTAGGAAACTGAGGCCTAGGGAAATTGATTGACTTACCCAAGGTCATACAGGTAGTAAATTGTCATAGGTAGAATTTGAACCCAGGTCCCCTAGCCCAGTTGGAGTCTCCAGTGATTTCTTCCACTGTACCACTGCCTCCAAGGAAAAAGCTCTGTGGTTTCACGTTGTGCTTAATACTGTGGCCAGAATAGTTGTTTCAGTTATGACCCCATTGGGGTTTTCTTGGCAGTGTGTGGTTTGGCATTTCCTTCTCCAGTTCATTTTATAGATGAGGAAATAGGGTTAAGTGACTTGCCCAGGGTCGCACAGGTAGTGTCTGGGGCCGGATTCAAATTCGGGTCTTCCTGACTCTAGGCGTGCCACTCTATCCACTGTACCACCTAGCTGCTACGTCCAGAATCCAGTAAATACGTCCCACTGCAGTGGACAGGAAAGTGATTTCTGCTGAAATTGAAGAGTTATGGTTTTAAATCCCAATACTTTTTATCCTAACCATTTTTCATCTTTTGTCACATTTCTGTCTTTTTCTACATCTTTCTTGCATTTCCTCCATTCCTTTTGCATTTCCCCTTTCTCTCCAGTTAGTACATCACAATTCTACCACCAGTCCCTAGAAATCTAACAACACATATCCTCAGTTCTGGGTTCGCTTCTCAGTTTTGGAATTTGTTTATTCCAAAGTAGATCCAGATGACCTAATCTGGTTCCATATCAGCTGTGGAGAAAGGAAGCCCTGAGGAAAACCCTCATTGATCCCAGAATGATCTTGGGATTTGGTTGGGATTTCTAGCATCTACCCTAGTTACCTCCTACATAAGGATTTTCCAGTGACTGCCCTGAAATTACCTTGTATTAATTTTGTACATACTTGTAGGGGTACATGTGCTCTCTCTCTTCTTCAGGGAAACTAAGCTCCCTGAAGGCAAGAATTATTTCATTTTGTCTTACATAGTACTTAATAAATGTTTGTTGACCAATTGCTTGCCATCATTTGGTTGATTGATGTAGACTCCTGAGGGCAGGGATTATGTTGGCTTTCATATCTTCAATGGCTGGCACATAGTAACAACTTAATAAATACTTTTTGAATGATTGATTGATTGATTAGCGCAGCAGACTTAGATTGTGCAATCTGCCCCAGCACCAACCAGAGCTAGGCTAGGTTTTCTGGAATAACGACCCTCCGTGCCTTGCATCAAAGGTTTGAGTGGAACTGGATATTTTTCCTATTGTGTCTGTTTTGCTGTGTACTCTTCTCCCAAATATGCCTAGTCCCCCTAATCCTTTAATGAATCCCCACCTCAGATCCTGTACATGTGGGAGAATATGGGCTTGGGCTTGGATTGTGATCAATCAATAAATGAACAAACATTTGGTAAGTACTTACTATGTCCCAGGCAGCATGTCTCAGTCAATATAGAGCTAGCCTCAAAACCTATATTTATGTCCTGTCTCTGACACTACTTGTATGACCCTGGGCAAGTCACATAACCTTTTAGTGCTCCAGGCAACTAAAGTGGCTTGGTTTCTAGTTTGCCACCTAGAGCGCTCTCCTTTCAGAGAAAGTGCTGATCTGCACTGGTAAAGGTAGTCCCTCCCCCTGAGAATTCCCCATGTCAATGCAATTACAGGTCTAATCACTACCCCTGCATGACAGACACTATGATAAATTCTAGGGATCCCAAAGACAGAAATGAGACAGTCATAGGACCAATGATTTAAAGCTATAAGTAAGAAACCATCAAGTTCAGTCCTCTTGTTTTATAGCTGAAAAAGCTGAGACTCTTGCCTAGGGTTACACAGCTATTAAGTGTTAGAAGTGGAATCAAAGCCAGGCATTCTTGTCTCCAAGTCCAGAGCTCTATCAAAAAATTTAGTCTCATAGGGAGTTATTATGAAGATAAGCATGTTATATACAGAATATATGCAAAGTAATTACAAGGTAGTTTTGGGACAGAGGGTACCACAACTGGGCCATCAGAAAAGGCTTTGTTTATGTAAAAGATGGCTTCTGCTGTGAGCACTGGGGGAAATTAGAGAATCCAAGAGGCAGAGACAAGGAAGGAGATCGTGAAGCTAGACTCTGAAACCAAGGAGCAAAGGGAAAGACAGCAGAGGGAACTTTCCAACTTCTCTTGGCATGGGATTTCTCTGAATTCTGCATTTTCTATGCAACCAATTTCTGAATCTGAGTGGCTCAAATACTCAGGGAGAAGTCAAAGCTGATGATCTAAGAGAGTATCCAAAAAGGAGAGAGGGGAGAGAAGAGTGCTACCACTCCTCCAACCCCAAAATTTATGGGCATTTGAGAGGAGAGAGGTCCGTGTCTGTGATTTTACCAGCGTAAGAAATTCTCACTGTGGAAGTTTCCTTCACCAATGTAGATCAGTTTCCAAACTGTACCCTATGGTCTTAAAAACTTATCTGAGGAATTTTAAGAGATTATATTATTTCCCCAAGGTCACACAAATCATATGTGTCAGAAACAAGACTTGAACCTGTGACTCCAACACCAGTTCTCCATCCACTACACCACAGCGACCTCTTTAGCCCCAATATAACCAGAAGGAAACCTAAATTTACTCTACATCTTTTCCCTCTCTGATTCTCCCTTTTGTTATTGGGGGAATAAGTGAATCTCAGCCTACAGGAGTGGATCGCATCATTAAGATGGCACAACCTTGCTGTCTTCCCTGGCAACGCGGAGATAGCTGCATGTGGGAGACAGAGCCTCCTGACACTGTGTATATGATCCTCTCAGTGTCTCACATTCCTTTGAGTAATTGGTCAAAAGCATGGACTTTATAGGAATAACCAAGCTTGGCCTGAATTGGAGCCAAATCTGTATCATGAAGGCTGTAATGTGAGGTATGTTGAGATTCATATCTTAGGCATGTATTCAAGTGGTTCAAGTGCTTTGTAATTTAAAGATAAGTCATTTAGAAATATTTTTGAGGTCTGAGCAACTCCAGCAGGAACTTAACACTCAGGTACAAACACTGCACTTAGAATCAGTTAACCAACAAATGGGCACTTATTCATTTACTCTTTAAACAGAGAGTCATTGAGGATCAGAGCAGTGATTACTAAGAGGATATTTTTGACCTGGCTCTGGACTAGTAATGGGAATAAAATGGGGCCAACAGGAACCAGTTCTGGATGGGGAAGTATTCCTGTTCAGTTCCCTCCCAGCCCCATATCCTCTAGGCAGCTTCCTCACTCTAGGCTGCTAAAATGTTGGCTAGAAAACTGGAGGTGGGGGGTGGGTATGGTATAATGGTTAGAATGTTACAGTTGGAATTAGAAATCAATCAAGCAATCAACAGGCTTTGATGAGCCCAAGGGTGAGATTACATTCATCCCTATTAAATTTCAGCTTATTAGATTCAATCCAATGTTCTAGCCTGTAAAAATCTTTTTGAATCCTAACTCTGTTATCCAGTATAATAGCTGTTCGTCCCCACTTTGTTGCCATCCTGGTGATGATCTTTCTATGAAAGAGTGATCACTTTTGCTAAGAACTTGAGCAACTGTCTTCCTTCTCTCATGTTCCTATGCTGATCAGGGTTATTGTCACAGTACTCAATTCAACTTAATTCAATTCAACAAACATTTCTCAGGCACATATTATGTGCAAGGTCACTATACTTGGGAATGAAAATACAAAGTCATGGAGCCCACATACCACTGAGGAGCAATTCTCCTAGGTTGTAGAGTTGACAGAAAGTTTTAAAAATTGTTTCCAAAACGAAATCGGCAATCCTGCTGTTTCACTTAAGTTAAAAATTCAAGCCAACAAGAAATATGTAACCAAAACCACATCTATTGTTATGAGCTTTGCTGGGTTTTTTAAAAAATGTTTTTCCAATTACATGTAAAAGCAATTTTTAACATTCATTTAAAAAAATTTTGGGTTCCAAATTCTCTCCTCCCTCCACTGCCCCCTCCCTGGGATGGCAAGCAATTTGATATTGGTAATACACGTGCAATTGTGCAAAACATGTTTCCATATTAGTCATGCTGCGAAAGAAAACACAGATCTCCCCCCCAAAAAAACCATGAAAAAATAAAATGAAAAATACTGTGCTTCAGTCTATTGATTGAACTTCATCTATTATTTCTCTGGAAGTAGATGGCATTTTTCATCATGAGCCCTTTGCAATTGTCCTTGATCATTGTATTGCTGAGAATAACTAAGTCATTCACAGTTGATCATTACACAATATTGCTATTACTATGTACAATGTTCTTTTGGTTCTGCTCATTTCATTCTGCATCAGTTCATACAGTCTTTCCAGGTGTTTCTGAAATCATCCTGCTCATCATTTCTTACAGCACAGTAGTATTCCATCACAATCATATACCACAACTTATTCAGACTTTACTGTTTTGAAGAGAATTATTTTTATGAAAATAGTAAGACACTGAACAACCACAAAGCCACTAAAAAAGCACTCACGCATAGATGTGCGACTTGCTTTTTTTGTTGACCTCCCATCAGGCATCAGGGTCTGAGCACCTTGTCTCCAAAGTTGGGCACTTTGGAGTGAGAGTCATGCTGAAGCTGATATAGCCAAAACAACAGACACATATTCCTCCATTCATTTAACAGTGGAGATAAGGTGAACTTTAGTTTATTTTGGAGCAAGATGGCATAGTAGATGGAGCACTGAGCTTAGAGTCAGGTTCAAATCTGACCTTGGAAACTTAGTAGCTGTATGACCATGGGCGAGTCACTTGATCCCTCTCAGCCTCAATTTCCTCCTCTGCAAAATGGGGGTAATAATAGCCCCTACTTCACAGGGTCATTGTGAGACTCAAATGAGGTTATATATGTAAAGAGATTATATATGTAAGCCTTTAAGTGTTATATAACTTCTAGCCATCATCATTATCACCATCATAAAAGTTATGAAGGATAAGGAACTCTTTCTAATAGTTTGCTGGGGATGGGGGCAGAATTTACATTTTAGTGGTGACAAGAATTTCTTCACTACATAAAGATTTTTTCTGCTCCTGAGTTCAATCAATAAGGTGTTTTTTTTTAAAAAATATTTTTTCCAATTATATGTCAAAACAATTTTTAACATTCATTTTTCAAAAGTTTGAGTTCCAGATTCTCTCCTTCCTTCTGTTCCCCACCCCTCACAGTGGTTTTAGAGGTAGGAGGGGTTTTAGACATCATGGAGCCCAACTCTGTCATTTTACAAGGTAGAAAACTGAAAACAAAGCAACTTGTCCAGGGTCATAAAAGTAGTAAGGGAAGTCCCAAGCCTAGAAATTAGTCCTCTGAATTAAAATGTGGTGTTCTACTCTTAGAGATCTCCAGGCTTGGACTTGGAAGACCTCGGTTCAAATCCTGGCTCTGTCACTTCCTAGTTAGTGACCTTGGACAAGTTACTTCATTTCTCTGGGCCTCAGTTTCCCTATCTATAAAAATGAGAGAGTAGGGCTAGAGGTTCTAACATTCTGTGAACTTGTGGGGATTGAGGAGGTGACAAAGCTGAGGGGAAAGACAGTGCTAAATTCTGGGGAGTATAGTGAGGGAGAAACTAAAAGGGATAGGACACAGGCTTGAGAATTGCCAGGCACAAACCTGATGAGAATTTTGTGTCCTTTAGGAAGACATTATTGTCTATGTTAGAAATTCCTTGTGGGAGTGAGTGTTATTTTCCAGGCAATCCTGCTCCTTTTAGTAACATCTAGGGCTGCTCTGATAATCTCATGGTTTGCAAAATCTGAATCCAAACTTGAGTCTTTATTGCCACAGATGCTTTCTATCACCATCTGTGCTATCAAAGTGGTGAAATTAGTTGCCTTTCTAGTGCTTACTCTGGCAATGAACTTAGACCAACAAGAAATTTTACCCTCTAATCTATGTTCATTCTATCTTCTGATATGCTAGTTCAAGATAGGGAAAATTGAAAGGCTTTTCCTTTCCTGAAATACACGTGGCTAAAGAGATGTAATAAATCTGCCTCCAGGCTTATCTTTCCACTGGCTGACTGGTGAAAGTGTTGGCTCTCCATTGGGAATGATCTCAGTCTATGGTGTATTGCTCCATGGGTCTATGTGTGGAGGCTCTGTCCAGGCCCTTAGCCCTTGCCTATCTTGAGCTCCAGAGGACTTCGGCTAGGATAATTTTGGAACACAAATAATTTGAAAATTATTCATTAGTGATAATAGTTTATACTTGTACAATATGGAAGTTTGAATTCAGATTCTAATATGGAAAATCATAGGCTATATGAGAAATAATTTCATTTTTTAAATAAAAAAGGATTTGCACAGTGGCTTATACTTTAAAAAATTTTTTTTGAGACAATTTCAGAAGTCAACAATTGGCTTAAAATGTCCTTTCTGTTTAGTAACAATATGGCCAGGCACTTTGTAGACATCTCACTCTGGGGAGACCAAGCATTTATTAATTAATTTATTTATTTTTGGTGAGGCCATTGTGGTTAAGTGACTTGCCTAGGGTCACACAGCTAGTAAGTGTTATGTGTCTGCGTCTGGATTTGAACTCAGGTCCTCCTGATTCCAGGGTCAGTGCTCTATCCACTGCACCACCTAGCTGCCCCAAGAACAAGCAAGCATTTATTAAGAGTCTACTATGTACCCTATAGGCGCTGTGATAAATACTTTACAAATATTATCTCATTTAATCCTCGCAAAAACTCTAGAAAGTAGATGCTATTATTATCCCCATTCGATGGTTGAGGAAAAGGAGGCAGACAAAGGTTAAGAGACTTGCCCAGCCTCACAGAACTAGGTCTGAGGCCAGATTTGAATTCAGGTCTCCTTTACTCCTTCTGTTCACTGATCCTTATAACTCCCTATTGAAAGTTAGCTAATCTACTTAATTGGTGACAGCTCATTTTACTTATTCCTAATTTGCAAACAACCTGAATCTTAGAATTATACGGTTAGAAGGGAAGTGTAATAAATTGGAAGCCAATAAATTTCACCACTTCACTTAAAACAGATGTTGACAGAAATATCTTTGAGAATGAAGACTCATGCTTGGAATCCAATTTTCCAAACCACAAGAGTACCAGGACATCTCAGACGTTACTGAAATAAACAAGGATGCCTGGAAGAATGATCCACATTCCCACATGGAATTTGTAATACAGAAGATTATCTCTCCTTCCAAAGAATTCAGAATTCTTACCATCTCAGGGAAGGGAAAGGAGGGAGGAAGGAAAGGATAGGATTTGGAATTCAAAACTTTTTAAAAATATTGAAGAAATTGTTTTGACATGTAGTTGGGGAAAAATAAAATGTTATTAAAAATAAAGAATACAGAATTCTAATTCTGAACCTCAGAAGGAAGGGACCTCAAGTCAAGTCTACAAGCATTTAATTGCCAACTATGTACCGGATCCATGCTGAATGCTGTGCTAACCTCAGAGACCATCTAGTAAAGGGGTTCTTAACCATTTTGTGTCATATAACCCATTGGCACTGGTGATGAAAACTATTATTCTAAAAATAATGTATGCAAATACATGCAATAAAATACATAGGTTTATGAAGGAGATTACATTAATTATATATAATTAAGATATAATTAATAATATATGCTTTATATATTATATATATCAATTATATTAAATGCAGTTATCAAAAGTTTTTTACATGTTCATGGACCCCAGGTTAAGAATACCTGATTACCTTCCATAGCAAGAGTTCTAACCTATTTCATATCAGGGCCCTCTTTGGTAGTCTAGTGAAGCCTATGGGCTCTTCAGAAAAATGTTGCTTACACTCCCAATAGAAGGAAATGCAAAATATCAGTTAGGTTTGTGAAAATAAGACACAGCTATTTTCCCATCCAAGTTCAAGGACCCCCTCGAAATTTATTAATGGACCTCCTGGGCTTCTGGAGTGGTAGGTTAAGGATCCCTATTTTACAGCATAGACAACAAATGATTGTGTCATTAAAAAAACTTTTGCTTGAAGACCTGTAGTGAAGGAAAGCCCCATACCTACAGAGGCAGTCCATTCCATTTCTGTCATCCTAATCATGAATAAGTCTTCCATCCAGCTGAAATAGGCTCATCTTTATGTCCACGCACTGCTCCTGGTTCTGTCTTCTAGAGCCATAAAATACATGTAATCTGTCCATAGATCCATGACCTGTGAGGATTATAAAGGAGCCAGGTATGTTTATCTTAAGAAGAGAAAATTCAAGATGACATGGTAGCTGTCTTAAGTATTTGAAGGGCTGAGATGAGGAAGAGGGAGTAGATTTGTTCAGTGTGGCCCTAGAGGTCAATACCAGGACCAATGGATGGAGTCACAGAGTCAGGAAAAGACCTGCTAACAATGAGAGCCATCCCAAAGATGAAGGGGCTGCCCATGGAGGGATGCGGGTCCTGATCTACATCCAAGGAGAGGTAGAATGACCACTTTTTGTGGATGTCATGAATGATGTTCCTTTCCAGGATGGGTTGGACTAGATAACAGCTGAGGTTCCTTTCAACTCTCAAATTCTGTGATTCTTCCAGAGAGAGCCCTTCAAATACTTGAAGCCATCTATCGTGTGCCTTACTGCCCAACAAAAATAGAATTGTGACTCAATTAAGGCTCAAGCCCAGAACTTTTAAGATCCTTGAGATTCTAGAAGTCTAGACATTGTACCACAGAGCAACCTGTCCCATAAAAAAACTTTTAAATCCCCCAAATTATCCATTGTCCCTACCTGAGAAAAAATTTGGAAAAGGGCAACTATTTAGGCTGGTACTTTGCCTCAGTCCTAAAGGTAAGCTCTCTGTTCACAGCATGTGGCAGTTTGCAAAAAACTGCTGAGCAAGGTACTAGAATGCCAAAACTGGGCAGCATCTCCCGATAGATCTTCACTGACATGAATATTAGGAGATTTACAATCAAAATATTCACAAGTGAACTCAGATGAACCCATGTTTAAGCATATCTACAAAAATATATTCTAACTCCAAATAGAAGGGATTTGGGAACTATTTGAGGTTTAGGATTAGCTATGTCTCTCCACTAATTGGAGTTGAGTGTGTAGGGAAGTCATAATTGGCCTGCTATATATCCTCCCTATGTTACAATTCTCTTGGGTACTTTCAGCAAGTATTTTTCTGTCTTTGTGGAAGGAAGATAAGGTAGAGCCCTGGTTCTTTCTCCTGAAATTAGATTGTTTTTGCATTTTTTGGTGTTATTTGTTATAACATATAGGATGTTATTATGTTATATTATTTTCTATCGGTGTATAAGTTGTATCCCGAAGTGGAATGTAAGCTCCTTGAGGGCAAATACTTGATTATTTCTTAACCCCTCCTAACACAACATTTGCCCATCACAAGCACAAAATAAATGCTGGTTTGTTTGTGGATTCATTGTGCCAAATGAATGGAGAAGACATCAAATACTCCAGGGGTTCAGAGAATTAGTAGATTTTAAAAAATGGGTCTTAGCTCCTGACAAAGAGGTAATGTTCTAAAGAAGCAGAATGAGACATATTTATGACTAATATGGGAATTTATTTTGCTTGACTATACATATATATTACAAGAGTTTTGTTTTTCTTTTTTTTTCCAGTAAGGAAAAGAAAATATAAATTTTTATTTTCTAATTTAAAAAATAAAATTTTATTAAAAAAAGAAATTAGTTCTTAGATTTCCCAACCACTAGTGCCTCTCTCCATAATTACCTGGTATTTATTTTATACATGTACATATATATATATACACACACACATGCATGTATATATACACATGCATGTATATATACATATGTGTATTTGTTATCTCCCATGAGAGGATGTAAGCTCCTTGAGGGTAGTGAATGTTTCATTTTTGTCTTTGTATCTTCAGTCCCTGGAAAATAGTTGGTGCTTAATAAATGTTTATTCTTTGATTGAGTATATCTTTTTTTTTAGAATATTGCTATGCCATTTCTGTGGCACAGACATGAAAGGGTTAAAAATGATATTTAATTGGTCTCCATCCAATCTTATTCAAGGAGATACAGTCCAGGATTTCTCAGCTCCAGCCAGGGTGGCTCATGGTTGGCAAGATGATCTTGTTCCCAGGATTTGGATAGTTCTGGGCCTTGGCACTGGGGCCAGGAATGAGCCCTTCTTTCATCGCCTGCCTAATTCAATCATTTGGGTCACCAGTTACTCTTACAGCTGTTGAGTGGCTTTCTGACTCCTGATGTCCATAGCTGGCTGGATGTTTGGGAGAGAGGAGAGACTGAGTAATTAAGGAGGAGCCTCTCTGCCTCTCTACTTAGATCATCAAGGTGGTTGTATTCAAGGTCAGAAAAGGAGAGGCTTGGGAAGGGAAATCAGAAGCATTCCATCCGGCCACACCTGAAACTGTGACCTTGAGACATAGAAGCTTCAGCCCTGAAATGAACAGTTAAGTCATTTATCAGATGAGATTTGGGCAGGAGGGAGACTTTCAAAAGGAAGAAGAGGAATACTCAGAAACATATCCAAAAGATGCAAAGCTAAAATGCACTATCCTCAGTGACGGGCTATAACAATTATAATGGGATAGAATAGGGCATATATGGCACACAGTTTTTGACCAAATGGGTAGTACGCTTCGGGAGGGGAATAGTGTGTGTGTGTGTGTGTGTGTGTGTGTATATATATGTGTGTATATATATATACATACACACACATACACATACATATACATATACACATATATATGCATGTGTGTATATACATACATACCATATATATACACACTATATATGTCTGTGTATATATGTATGTATGTGTATATGCATATGTATGTATATGTATACACACATATGCACACACATATATACATGTATATATACATATATATACACACATATGCACACACATATATACATGTATATATACATGGCATATATAGTAGATACACATATGTATGTAGTATACATATACATATGTATATATGCATATATAGTATACATATGTATACATACATACATCTATATACTAGTATATATAGTATATATACTACATACATACATATATATGCTCTGTGTGTGTGTGTGTGTAGTATAAGCTAGAAAGGCTGAGTGGAACCTGACTATGGATGGCTTTGAATGCCAAGGTAAGGAGATTAAACTTCATTAGCTAGATAAGAGAGTCACTGAAGAATATTGAGCAAAGGAGTGACATGATCATATCTGGCAGGAATATGAGAAATCTTTAGAGGTTATCCTGTTCAAAAAAGAGGACAACACCCAAATCTTTCCAACTAGGTGGAAATCTATTCATTTTTTAATTTAGTTCACTTTAATAGACACTAATTGAGTACTTACTGTGTGTGTAGCCTTATGCTGGAAGATACACTTGTATACTTGAAGATAGACTTCAGAAATTCCAGGATCAGTGTGGACTTCTCCTTTTGCCTGCTCAGATCGAGGCCCCTCTAGGATTTTGCACACAATCCTCAAGAGGGGCTTTGGCCAAAAGTTTCTGAGGTCACCTGGTGATAAATTTCTCCAAATTTAGTTTTGACTGGTCTGCAAATGAGAGGAATACAATTTCTTTCTGGGAAACTACTCAGATTTTCCAGCTTGGTGGAAACTGCCAGAGCAGGAGTTCCACTTGCTTGGCCCTAGAGAGCCCAGGGTCACCTCCACCCCATGATGAATCACTGGAGAAGAACCTTTTGGAATACCCCCACTGCCTGGAAAGGAAAACTCTTGAAACATATGTGGGGAAGGCTTTTGGAGGCGTTCCATCAACCTCTCAGGTGCAGCAATCCTGGCTGTGAAGACATAGAATGCTGGTGTTTCAGACCTGGAAAGGAGCCACAGTGTGGCACAATTGGACCTGAAGTCAGGAAGAGTTGACTCTTATTAGTGGCATCACCCTGGGCAAGTCACTTAAAATCTCTCAGACATGTAAAGTGGAGACAATAATTGTACCTATTTCTCAGGGTTGTTGTGAAGATCAAATGAGATAAGTGCTTTGAAAACTTTAAAGCTCTACCCAGACTAGGTGTTATCACCTGGGGCAGCTAGGCTCTGGATAGAGTGCTGGGCCTGGAGTCAGAAAGACTCATCTCCTTGAGTTCAAATCCAGCCTCAGACACTTAGTAGCTATGGGACCCTGTGCAAGTCGCTTAACCTTGTTTGCCTCAGTTTCCTCATTTGTAAAATGAACTGCAGAAGGAAATGGCAAATCACTCCAATATCTTTGCCAAGAAAACCCCAAATGGATTCCCGAAGAGTCAGACACAACTGAAAAATGACTGAACAACAACATTATCACCTAGTCCCACCCCTGTGTTTTTTGGATGGTGCCTAGAAAAGTCAGGTAACTTGCTCAAGAATACTTAACTCCCTTTTGGGAAAATCAAAACTACATGCCAGGTGTCCTAATTCCCAGTTCAATGCCTTTTCTATTATACAGTATTGTTAATTTGTCTTGCTATGGAACCAAAATCTCTTACACTCCAATGAAAGTCGAACTTTCATTGTTTAGACTTTGTGGGAGATGGGAAATCATCGGTCATTATTCTTCATGATAAACTCTCAGTTATTCTGGTTTTCTTGAGGTAATCACTATTGTGCAGTAGCCGTCTCTTCTCCATGGTTTGGAGTTGAAAATCACCGTATATGGAAGGAAGATATGGTCTTAGCTAACTGTGGTACTAGAAATACAACTGGGTCATATCCCCAAACTCCTCAGTCAATGACATGTTTCTTGGCGAGGACAGCATCAGGGCTACAAAATACTGGGGATAGATTCAAGGGACCTTATATGTAAAAAGGCTCCACACTGGACCAGACTGTTGTGAAAAGTCCATATAAACATTCCATTGAGTTTGTCCCTCCCTTCTGAGGATGATCTTTTCTTAATCTGCTCAGTCCCTAAGGGATTTCCAGTTTAGGGATACTTTAGTCAAAAATAACAAACATTTTAAGTGTGTTACTTTGGAACAATCCAAACAATCTATGTAAGTGGCCCCATCTTACTTCGTAACCTATTTCTAAAGTTTATAGGGCCATCATCTTTCCACCTCAAGTCAGCACAGTTGGGAAGTAGAAAGAGTAGGATATAGAACATAAGCTCCTTGAGGGCAAGGATTCTTTTCCTTTGTCTTTGGCCTCATACATAGCAAATGCTTAACAAATGCCTGTGGGATTGAATTGAATTGATAAATGCCTCGTTCAGAAATTTGTAAATCATAGAATTGTAGAAGCAGAAAACACTTTGAAAATCATTTGGTTTTCATTTTATAGATGAGAACTGAAGTCCAGACAGGTTAGACTTGAGAACAAAGGATTGCAGTTTTTGAGTTGACCCAGACCTTAGAGATCCTTGAATCAAAATCCCTTATTTTACAGATGAGGAAACATAGCCACAGACTATAAGTAACTTACCCTAGACTACTAGGTGGCATATTGGATAGCATATTGGACCGAATCAGGAAGGCTTGAAGTTAAAATCCTGTCTCAGACATTAGCTGTGTGACTGGGCAAATCGATCTCTTTACCCTCAGTTTCCTTGTTAGTAAAGTGTAGATGATGATAGCATCTACATCCCAGGGTTGTTGTGAGGATCAAAATGAGACAACATTTGTAAAGTGCTTTGCAAATCTTAAATAGCTGTATCACTACTTGTTACTACCGTCACTACCACCAGTACCACCACCACTGGTACTAACAGCACCACTATTGCCACTGCTAACTACAACTACTATGGCTACTACCTTCTTGCTCTTCTTCTTCTTCTTCTCCTCCTCCTCCTCCTCCTTCTCCTTTTCCTCCATCTCCTTCTGCTCAAGTCAATCCTCTCTCCAGTCCATCCTCCATTTGACCACCAAAGTGATTTTCCTAAGTGCAAGTCTGATCATGTCATGTCCCCTGCTCAATAAACTCCAGTGGCTCCCTTTCACCTTTAGGATCAAATATAACAGTCTTCTGTCTGGCATTCAAAACCCTTGTGACCTAATCCTCTCTTACCTTTCCAGTCTTCTTATCCCTTAATCCAGCCAAATATTCTGACACTGACCTCCTTGTTGTTCCACAAACAAGACACTCTATCTCTCCACTCTGGGCATTTTCTTACTCTGTTCCCTGTGCCTGGAATGCTCTCCCTCCTCCTTTCCACCTAATGGCTTCCCTGTCCCCCTGTAAGTGCAAGCTAAAATCTGATCTTCTTCAGGAAACCTTTCCTAACCCCTCTGAACTCGAATTCCTTCCCTCTCAATGATTTCTTATTTATCCTGCGTACAGCTTGCTTGTTCGTCTCTGCTCCCCTGTTCAATTGTCAGCTCCTCAAGGGCAGGGACTCTGCTTTGTATCTATAGAGTTTAGCACAGTTCCTGGAACATAGTGGGTGCTTAATAAATGCTGACTGACTGGCTAAAGGAACAGTTCCATACCTTTCTCATCAAAATCCCATGAGTTTGTTTCATTCCTGGTTCCAATTGACTGTGTTTATTTGCTTTCTTCTTTTGTCTTCTGAGTAATAATATGATCTCCCTTGATCACATCATTGCAGGCCCCAAAACTTCCGCTGTTCTATGGTGGAAGGAACAGTTTTGAAATGGCTTCCAGGGGGGTCTTGTGGCCTTGAGACCTCGCATGGCCCTCTAAGTTCTCAAGTACCCAGTGAAGTTTGGATTCAGTCAAAGGGTTGTACTTGAGGACCTAGAGGGCCACATGTGGCCTTGAGGCTGCAGACTTACCACCCCTGCAGACCAAAGACCCCTAATGGCGGTGGGGTCACATCTAAACATTTTTTAAAAAAAAAAGAATGGACAATTTAAATCCAAGCAACTTGGATACATTAAAACTTGTAAGAATTCATATGTTCCATGAGTGGCTCCAGAAAAGACCATCTTTCAGAAACAAAAAATAATGTTTTTGTCATGGTTTAATTTACTTTTTGGTTTCATAGGCAGCCACTGAACATAAAAGACAAGGATTTACTAAAAAAATGTTGATTTCTACCAGCCTTACCTAACCCTAACTAAACAGTAGTTGAACAAAATAGTCTTTTCCTTCTACTTAGTGTCTATTTAGGAATATGAAACATTTTCCATGAGACTTCATTTTTCCTGTAGACTTCAATACATGTGGCCCAAAGAACAATGTTTCTGAGGTGGTCTTTGATTGAGATGTTGAAATGGATTTTAGTTTTGCTATCTATCACTTCTGTGCTGCTAAACAATCTTTTTTTTCAAAGCTTCTGCAATTGGGATTGCAGGGTCAGCAGGGTCCACTGGTTTGGGTTTTAAGTCTTGCTCTGATCTTTTCACAGACTGAAGTTTTATGTTGTTCATGTCTTTTAGGGTCTCTAGCATATTTGGCACTTCAGGTTTCTTTGGGCTGTTTTCTGTCAATATCTTTCTAGCACTAGTTTTCTTCTTTCTTTAAGCAGATCAATAACAGATACATTTCATAGTACTCCCAATGAAGGAAGAGGAGGTGGTAGCGAGCAGCACATAATGCTTGGGCAATTGTAGGTGTGGTGAGACTTAAGCCACTCGAAGTAAGACTGCTGTTCTTGCAGTCACCATTTTCGCAATCTGTGCTTGGAGGATAGCCAGTTCATGTTCAAGTGCACTGATCTGCAATGCTTCATTGGCTAAAGCTGTCACTTTGGGTTCTGGATCCTCCTGGGAGAGGTTTGGTAAAGAAACTTGTCTGTTTGGGGGCTTCTCAAAGAAATGAAGTTCATCTGGAGGGGCCTGCTTTGACCCAACTTCTGTTCTCAGCCTTCTGGAAACATCTCCTTCTTTGGCGACCCATCCCATGTCAGCAAAAGAGGCCACTGCATCTTCTTGATGTTGATGAGGACTCCATTCTGTCAAATGACTGATTAGTTCACACATCGTCCTAATTAGGCATTTAATCTAGATGGCAAAGTCTTCACAAATTGTTATTTCCAACATTTCAAGCACACGCATCAGCACACGGTCCATAATCAAACAGACCCAATACAGTAGCCAGCACCTCCTTCACCAACTTTGGATAAAAACTTTCTTAAAAACAATTCTTCAATGTACTTATCAGATACTACTCTGCATTATTACATTTCAATCAATCAATCAATAAACACTTATTAAGTACCTACTATATGCCAGGCATTATGCTAAGTGCTGAGGATACAAAAAGATGCAAAAGATAGCCCCTGCCCTCAAGGAACTTACAATTTAATGAAGGAGACAACATGCAAATAAATAGATATATAAAACAAGCTATATATTGATAAATAAAAGATAATAAACAGAGGGAAGGCACTGGAATTAAGAGAGGTTAGAGAAGGCTTCCTGTAGAAGGTGAGGTTTTAGTTGGAACTACACAAAGGAAGCCAGAGGGAGCAGCTGGGTGGTGAAATGATTAGAGCATGGGGCCTGGAGTCAGGAAGGTCTGAGTTCAAATTCATCTTCAGACACTTAGCTATGTGACCCTGGGCAACTTATTTAACTCCTGTTTGCCTCAGTTCTCATTTGTAAAATGGGGACACCCTGGAGAAGGAAATGGCAAACCACTCCAGTATCTTCACCAAGAAAACAACATGGATAAAATCAATGGGGTTGTGTAGAGTTGAACAGGACTAAATGATTGAACAACAAAAGAAGCCAGAGGGTCAATAGTCAGAGTGGAGGAGGGAGAGTGTTCCAGGCTTGTGTGTATGGGGTGAGAGAGGGCCTAGAGAAAATGCCCTTATAACTGAAAACTTACAGAAAACTGCCAAGCCCTCCACACATAGATAGAAACCCAGTTCACTGAGCTGATAAGGAATCAATGGAGCCATAACTAATGAGGGACAGCCTGGGCTTTGTACCAAGGTAATTTAGAATTTGATAAAATTACCATCCTAGATACTTCTAGCTCTCCCTCAGCCCACCCAGCATATCCACCAGTACTTTGCTTCTCATTCCTTCCTCTTCTGTCACCGCCTCAGCTGATTTTTGGTTGTTATCCAAGACCATGCCCCGGGGGAACTTCCACTTTGGGGACCCATGCTCTTGATGAATGACTGCCTCTCCCTATTTCAGGAAAGACCCAGCCATACTTCACTCACTTCTCTCTGCCCACTTCCTCCATAATCCCCTTGCCAATCTATTTTCTACTGAGTATGAGTATCCTTAACTTCCTCCTTCCCCTCTCCAACTCCCTCTCTAGTCCTGGAACTTCACCATTGTTTCTGAATGGGGTATATCAATTTATAAGGCAGCTAAGTGGCACAGTGGATAGAGTGAGGGGCCTAGAGTCAGGAAGACTCATCTTCCTGAGTTCAAATCTGGTCTCAGACACTTTCTGGCTGTATGACCCTGGGCGTGTCATTTAACCCTGTTTGCCTCAGTTTCTTCATCTGCAAAATGAGCTGGAGAAGGAAACAGCAAACCATTCCAGTATCTTTGCCAAGAAAACCCCAAATGGGGCCACGAAGAGTCAGACACAACTTAACAAAAACAACCAAGCATTTGTGTGTTTTCTGCTTTTATTAATTGATTTACTTTGGTTAAAAAAATTTATGGTATAGTAGAAAAAGTTCTGGATTTGGAGTCAGAGGATTTGGGTTTAAATTCAGACTCCGCCACTTACTACCTCTGTGGTCTTGGACAATTCCCTTCTTGTGCCTCAGTGGCCTTATTTGTAAAATGAGGGGGTTGGTCTAGATAACTAAGGTCTTTTCTGGCTCCAGATCCTTTGGTCCTACTGTGTGCAAGGCTAGATGACAGATGGTAGATGCCACTCCTTCTTGTTGGTTAGTTGGTTGTGCTTCATTTTTGAAGAGGACCAAAATGACATCATTATGCTAGAGTCAAGTTATAGTGTCCCTGACCGTGGCTGATCAGACCAATATGAAGGTTCTACCATGGGTTGGGTACAAATAGTCCACGTGAACATTTGGGGTAGAGTCCCTAAATCTGCACATCTCATGTTTCTTTTGAGCTACTTCAATTCTGCTTTGCTCATAGAGCACAGCACTTTCTCTGATGTGAGCCCACCATGCTGGGTGGTCCTATGCCAATGTCTCCCATGTCACCCAATCAATTCCAAAGTTCTTAAGAGAGATCTTGAGAGTGTCCTGGTATTGCTTCTTCTCATCTCTATGGGAGTGCTTGCCCTGTATGAGTTCTCCATAAAATAGTCTTTTTGGCAAGTGGACATTTTGCATTCGAACAACGTGGCCAGCCTATCGGATTTGTGCTCTCTGCAGTAGAGTCTGAATGCTTGGCAGTTTAGTTTGAGAAAGGGTCTCATTGTCTGGTATCTTATCCTGTCAGGTGATCTTCAGAATCTTCCTAAGATAATTCAAATGGAAGCAATTTAGTTTCCTGGCATGGCACTGGCATACTGTTCAGGTTATATAAGGACAGTGTCCATTTTAAGCCTTTTATACTAAGTGGGAGCTACTATACTGTCTTGGTATGGTAGGAATAGAGCAGAAGATCTTTAGAGTTGGAAGACTTGAATTCAAACGTTGGCTGTGCGACACTGGGAAGGCACAACCTCTCTGGGCCTCAGCGTCTTCATCTCCCAAGTGAGGGAGTGGGGATGACATAAAGTCTTTCAGCTGTAAACTCTATGAACCTAAGGTTTCTGTACTTGGGTAAATTGCTAAGTCGAAGCCAAATAGTACGAGCTTTTTAAGGAAAGGGTCCATTTGGAGAAGGTCAAATTGCTGAAATGAAGTCATCTGAATAAGACCTCTTCTAAGCCTTGCCCTATTTCTCTAGCTCCTATCGCTGCCCAACTAGTGGACCTAGTTGGGCAGGATCTCCTGGGGAATCCTAATAAGGAAGTTATGGCAGGTCTGGGGCCTCCGCCCATTGAGACTTTCAATAGGGCAGTGACTCACTACCCCCCCCCCCAAGCCCTCTGGTTGGCTGCCCATTCTACAGTGTCACACCCTGGCAGAAGAGTGGGGTTGCTGTCTTATTCCCTGGCTGACAGCCCTACCCTGGGGCTATGTGCATCACAAAAGCTGGAAGTTTGAGTCACTTTTCACTTATAAAACACTCTTTCCCACTAGTTTTTAAGAAAGGATCGCTTATGATCATGGACCTGGAGATGGAAGGGACCTTAAAGATCACTTCCAACCCCATTATTTTACTAATAAGGAAACTGAAGCCAGGGAAGGCCCTATAACCTTGGGAACCACTAAGCCTCAATTAAATGAAATCTTGACAAAACAATAAGAGACAACATTACATACAGCATTTTAGAACTTGCAAAACACTTCACATATTGCTGTTTTCAAAGCAACCTCTGAGAAAGGCCCTACTGCTGTCGCTTTCCCCCATTTTGCAATGAAGGAGACTGAGGCTTAGAAAACTCAGACCGATGGGGTGCTTGGACCCCAATTTCTCCCTAGCCTCAGAAACACTGTCCCTGGCAGCTTCTCCCCAGTGCAAGGACACTATGCCTAGCAATTACACGAGTGGGCCCCAAGCAAGACACTTATCTCTTTCCCTGGTGCACTTACAAACTGCACCTGAAGGAATTATTAGTTTGAACCGGTTTTTTACTGGGTCATAAAAATATTTGTAGCCACTGGACTATCTATACCAACTCCCTACCTCGTTATCTGTATCCTGGACTCCTCATTATGTGTATTCTAGACCTGAGACATATGAATACATTGACTGGTGGCAGACTGGACAAGCCCTGACCGCTAGTTAGTGGCATAGCAGGCCTAAAACCACACCTTTATGTGCATGCCTGCTGCTGCCTCCCCCCCCCCTTGGCCTTTTCCTGGTGAACTCTGGGTAAAACACCTGCGCAGTGTATACAAAAAGTGCATGTTCCTTTAAGAATTGACCACTCCTTTACCACTCCTTAATCCCACCCTGAATCACTTAGTTAGCATATTTCCAACATGTTTCACTATATTTTATCCTACATAAACTTTAACTGTCTCTCTACGCCCCTCCCTCACCCCTGCTGAATGGTGTAACAATAAACTTTTGCCAACTCTGAATCTCTCAGACTGCAACAAAATGACTTGTCCAAGGTCATTGAGCTATTAAATGTAGGAAGTGCAGTTAGAAATTAGATTAGATCTAAACCAAGGTTCTTCCTACTACATCCCTGCCTTCTCTCCATTTCTGAAAACAATTAACAGCAATCTTCTTATTCCTCTCACTGTGCACAACCTATAACCCTATTTTCTAATCTTCTATTTCCTAAAACTAAACAATAATATGGAAAAAGGAATTATATATACACATATAGACAGACACACATGTATATGTATACATATATACACATATACATACACATATGTATATATGTGTATGTATATGTACATTTAATATATGTGTACATATATACATACATATATGTGTGAGCTAGGTGATGTGGTGGTATAGTGGATAGAATGCCAGACCTGGAGTCAGGAAGACCTGACTTCAGATATGGCCTCAGACATTTACTGACTGTGTGACCCTGGGCAAGTCACTTAATACTGTTTGCTTCAGTTTCCTTATCTATAAAATGATCTGGAGAAAGAAATGGCAAACCAGTCCAGTATCTTTGCCAAGAAAACCCCAAATGGGGTCACAAAGAGTTGGACACAACTGAACAATAACAACTACATTAAAGCATACACACATACCCGGATGAATGACAGGCTATGCATTTCCTTGTTTATACAGTAGTGTCTATAACCCATTATCATTACTTTAGCTTTTCACATCCTTTCTCATATTCCCAGCACAAAATCATATCCTATACTATGTTTTCTTACTAAACCCAAGTAAACTGGTCAGTTGGGCAACACAACTCTTCCATCCCTTCTCTGTCCTTTCTCCTTCCCTTCCCCCTTCTTTCTCCCCCTCCCTTTCCCTTTCCCTTTCCTCTTTCTTTTCCCTTCACCTAGGGTATTATATCCTTACCTGCACGTGCTCTGCCCAAAGGAATGTAAATTTTGATGCTTTGTTTTGTCATAGTTTGGACCCTGATTGGCTCAGAGTGAATGTAAATAATAATTGTTTAGATTTGGTCTAAAAAGACCCTGAAGGTGTTTCCATCCAAGACTGATTTTTTTTTTAACCTAGATGAAGAGGCCATTCTCTTCCTCATTTCTTACCTACCCTTAATCACTGAATGGGTGTTGCCTCAGTCAAACTGAGACCTGTTCGATACCTTAGCTTAAAAAGGCCAATGTCTTTCACTGCATATAGGCCATCTCCTGATCTATATCCTGCCACCACACCCAGACGGCTCCAGAGGAAAAAATAAGGTTGGTGATTTTTCACAGCCCTCCCTCACTTAAATCTAATTCACTTGCATGTCTAATTCACCTGCATGTCACGGCATCACCTCCCTGATGTCCTTTTTGAGAATGAAGGAAGATGTTCTTATCACCATTCTTCAGGTGGTAACAGGCCTGCAGGCCATCACTCTACATAACTCCTGTACATACAGGATTTACCAACACAAGGGAGGACAATTTTTGTCTTTGTGTTCCCCAGTCCCTAACAATGCCTTGCACAGAGTAGGAATTTGTCACATGTTTGTTGATTGATTGTTGATGGCAACAATCTGCCAGTGGGCACCATCCTACTGGGAAAGGAATGGCCTATCCCACAGAGAATCTGCATGATTCATAGGTTTTCCTGTGAAAGAGAACCTCACCTATGTGGATAGAGGAGGGGGATCATAGGAGTGGCAGTCCTGAGGAAGCTGCCAAAAAGAATGTGAGTGCCTGGGGTCAAAGTCCTATTTGCCTCTTGCTAGTGTCCCCATGTATTGGGCTGATGGCCCCATGTAAAGTCTAGTCTGCCTTTGCCAGAACTGTTCTTGTACCCTCTTTAGTTTCCTCAAGTAGACTGATTGAGACACAAAGAAATCCTGGGGTGGCTGCTTGGAGGGTCTGAGGTTCTGAGATTGTTGTCTTCCGATAAGGTACAAAAGGGGTCCCTGAGGAGGATTTCAGATTCTTCTTGCTATGAGCACAGGGACTAGTCAGATCTGTGGCCCTCATGCTGTTTCATATGCTTTGCCAGTTAGGCCTTGGAGGAATTAAACATGGACTGTCAAAGTTTGCAAACAGCTTCTCAAAAACCCTGTTCTCTGGTTCTTGTCAAGCACAATATCCCAACTGATAATGAGGATAAGGGCTTGAAAGAAAATATGAAAACATCAGTCTTTGAGCCATTAAGAATTTTAACAAAAATGGAAAAAAAACCCAAACCCAACATAGAACTAGCATGGGAAAATATAAAAGAACCATAGGAGCTTTTTATTTTAAAAAAATATTTTTAAAGAGAGTTAAGAGGCAGAGAGTGTGTTAAATCATCAGACTTTGGGTGGAGTCCAAGAGATAAGCCTTTCTACCAAGTAGTGTTCTTTGCTACCATGTTTAAGGAATGAAATGGACACTGACACAGGATGATAAATGTATAACTCAGAGCTTGCTCCAGATAGTACCATCTATATATACTGTCAGAATAATGAGCTAGACGAGGAAGTCGGATGCCAGATTTTTACAAAACACGGTGTGTGGTGAAGTGATAATGGCATAATGGATGGTAGGCTCATAGAGCTATCTGGTAGGTATCTTCTAGTTTTCTAGTCTACTCTAGCCAAGTCAAAAAGCTTTTATTAAGTACTTACTATGTGCCAAGAACAGTGCTAAGTGCAGGGAATTAAAACACAAGAGAAAGGAAGACAGTTCCTGACTTTATGGAGCTTATAGTCTAACAGAAGAAGAAAACACATAAAAGGGGGGCTGAGGGAGCATGGTGGAGAATGCCTAGAGACTAAGGAGTGATGCCCAGAGAGGAATGAAGACATTTGTTGTTGTTCAGTTATTTCTGTTATGGCCTACTCTTCGTGACCCCATTTGGGGTTTTTGTGGCAAAGATACTGGAGTGGTTTGCCGTTCCTTCTTCAGTTCATTTTACAGATGAGGAAACTGAGACAAATGGGGTTAAGTGACTTGTCAGGGTCACACAGCTAGTAAGTGTCTGAGGCCAGATTTGAACTCAGGAAGATGAGTCTTCCTAACTCCAGGTCTCTATCCACTGTACCACTGTGACTGGGTTTAAAATGGTGGCTCTGGGAAGAACCAGTCAAACAGAGGAAGGGACCACAGGCAGGCAGCGTAGTTCCAATATGAAAATCTGGGCACAGAATGAAATTCCTAGGTGAGAAGTCTGCTTTGGGCATGGTAGAAGAAATTTAGAGTCAAGAGTAGAGCCCAGAAAGAAATATATTCAGCAGCCTTCATGGCCAGATGAAAAACCAGATACTCGGGGAGGCTTAGTGGTTTGACCAAGGTCATACAGGTGATGTATCTTAGAAGTGGGATTTGAACTATGGTCCAGGGATTGTCAAGTCAGCACTCTTTCCACTAGGCCAGGTCCAGGGCTGGCGTTAGGATCGGCAAAGCTTGGGCCCAATCTTTCCTCTTACAAATACTAGCTCTATGACATTAGCCAAGGCACTTATCAACTTGAGTTCCCCTACAGCTTTCTAAGACTTGTCTAACCCCACTAAGCCTCCTCAAGTATCTGTTTATTGATTGATGATAATAATGATAATAATAGCAATCATCATAAAGCTTCCAGTTTTCTGGTCGTTTATTTGATCCTCACAACAATCCTATGAAGAAGGTGCTATTATTATCCCTATTTTACAGATGGGGGTAAACACAGTGACGCCAAGCGGAGTTGAGTGATTGGTTCAGGGTCACGTGGCTAGGCCGAATCAGAACTCAGATCTTCCTGACTCCAGGTCCAGCACTCTATCCACTGAGCCACCCAGCTGCCTGAGGGTTATGTTTGTTGTTTGGTCATTTCAGTCGTGTCCAACTCTTTGTGACCCCATTTGGGGTTTTCTTGGCAAAGACACTCCCAGATGAAAGGAAGATTCCCACTGGGAGACCAGCAAGACTGTGGGGAGGGGCCACTTTTCCCAATGAAAAGAAGGACTATCTCTGCTGGCAGTTTGGGAAGTGACCAAACCCCAAACTGTTTGGATAAACACTCAGGCCTAAGGCAGCCTCCTCTCCCAAACCACAGCAGTCAGGGCTGGTTTCCTCTAAATGCTAATTTACAGCTCATAAATGCTAATGAACCTTTGGGTGTTAGTCTAGAAGCTCAGGCAGAGAAATTCTCCCCGTGAGTGTCAGACATTTCCAGTATAGCTAGATCTTGATATCTCTCCTGGGCTCTGCATGTTTCTTCCCTTGTTTGGTTCCACAGGCACAGAGAGTTTTTGTAGGAAGTTCTTTATTATGGCAAAAATGGGAAATGTTTCTTTTCAGCCTCTGATTATAGCTGCATTTGGTCTCCCTCCAAGTCTTCCCCTGAGTACGAAGGCATGAGCACCAACTCTATAACCAGAAGCCTTGGGTTCAAATTTTACCTCTATTGTTTACCTCTATGACTCTTTTGGCTTCAGTTTCTTCTCCTCTAAAATTGCTAGGGGGGCTGGGTCTAGCTGGCCCGTGAAATCCCTTTCATCTCTAGATTTATAATCAATCAATTAATAATAAGTCTCTATTAAGCACCTACTATGTGCTAGGCATTTGGAGGTATAGGTACAAAGAACAAGCAATCCCTACTTGCAATGGATTGACATTCTAATGGGAGAGAAAACAAATATGTATATGTATATACACACATATGTATCTATACATACATAAAAATATACATGCACAGTCATGTCTGATTCTTTGTGACCCTTTTTGGGGTGTTCTTGGCAAAGATACTAGAGTGTTTTACCATTTCCTTCTCTAGTGGATTAAGGCAAACAAAGGTTAAGTGACTTGAGCAGGATCACACAGGTAGTAAGTGTCTATGGCCAGATTTGAACTCAGGTCTTCCTGACGACAGGACCAGCACTCTATCCACTGAGCTATCTAGCTGCCATACACACACACACACACACACACACACACACACACACACACCCCTACATATACTCATACATATATACATATAAATGTACATGCATGTATATAGGTACACATACATACAAACACATATATCTGTATGTAAGTATATAATAAATACACATATACATGTGTATGTTTATCTATCTATCTAGCATAAATATCAAATTAATAAATTCAAATATGTACAACTTGGGTTGGGAGGGAGAGTGGATGATAACCATTTGCCAGGAATAAGGAAAAGCTTCAGGCAGAAGAATGATCTTATGACTTCTCTGCCATGTTGACAATGGGAAGAGCTAGAAAGGGTTCCCTCAAGATTCAAGGGCCCCCATAGTTTTTGGAAACTGTGTACATTCCTTCTGCAGAAGGAGTTCACCAGCATAGGTTCATGTCAAGAATGAGACTTAGAGAAATTATTCTTTCACATTTATATTAATAGCTAGAAAAAGGGACCAAAAGAAAAAGGTTCAGAAAGAATCTTTCTTTAAGAATTTCATCAAGTCCAAATACAGAATAAGAGCATATTCTGGTTCATAATTAATACAAATGGATGCAAATGATTGGCAGAATGGTTTAGTAGCAGTATTATCAAGCTTCCTTGAAGTGCATCATTTTCTCCTTAGACACTTCCATAGAGCTGTGATCTCGTTCATGTGAATATCCCATGAATGGCACAGATCACAATTCATCCTCACTTCATGCTGTGAGACTCCTGCCCATATTCACCAATGAATCCTCCCCGGAAGAGCAACCCAATGTACTGGTGGTTTTCCTCTAGTTCTCTTGGCACTGTATGGACACTCATTGTCATGGTCACCTTCTGAGAGAATTTCTTTGAGAGTTGTGTGCCTCTGATAACACTAGGTCTTGTGTATGGCAGGATCAGAGGGTTGCAGAACTGGGTCCTCCTTCAACTCAGAATGGCTGAAGCTGATAAGAGATAGGAATGGGTCAGGCAGAGTTGGGAAGAGTGGACCAGGCTATCTTTCCCTTCCTCCTACTATAGCTAGGGAGTCTAAGGCCCTTTTACACATTTTTGTGAGGGGTGCCCATCGATTAAGGAAAAGCTGAACAAATTGTGCCATATTATTGTAATGGAATATTATTGTGCCAAAAGAAAGGACAAAAAGGATTTGTTCAGATATTTTTCAGTTAAAAAAAAATTTGGCCCCAAAACAAGTTTTTTCAGTCATGTTCTACTCTTCATGATCCCATTTGGAGTTTTCTTGGTAGAGATTCTGAAGTGGTTTGCCTTTTCCTTCTCTAGCTCATTTCACAGATGAGGACACTGAGGCAAACAGGGTTAGATGACTTGCCCAGGGTCACACAGCTAGTAAGTATCTGAGGCCAGATTTGAACTCAAAATCAGTCTTCTTCACTCCATACCTGGCACTCTATCCACAGCACCACCTAGCTGCCCTAAAGGGATGGTTTCAGAGAAACCTGGGAAGACTTGCATGAACTGATATAGAGTGAAGTGAGCAGAACCAGGAGAACAATGTATTTAATAACAACAACATTGTTTAAAAAAAAAAACCAAACAACTTTGAAAGACTTAAGAACGCTAATCAATGCAATGACCAAGCATGATTCTAGAGGAGGGATGATGAAGCATGCTAACCACCTCCTCACAGAGATGGAATCAAGATCAGGATGCAGGAGACACTCATTTTATAACATGGTCAGTGTGGGAATTTGTTTTTAATATTTGTTATGAGGGCTCTCTTTCTTTCTGTTAGTTCAGGGTATATAAGGGAGACAGGTAGGATTAGGACAGGGTAACAAAAAAGATTAATTAAAGAGGGTCATTGAAGCTTTTTAAAAATTGCACAAAGAATAGAAGTCCAGAAGGAATCATAGACAAACAGGACAACTTTATAAGTTACATGTTGAATTTATATATACATTCACACATATAAACATTTAAATATACACATATTTTACATGTATTTATACATACATGCATGCATATATATTTAAAAACAAGCTGAACATTATAGAAATTTACAGTTTCATGCACAATCTTTTTTCTGTTCTATGGAAATCCTTGTTCTATTTGGTGTTTGTCAAATTCAAAATTTAAAAAAAACCACTGTTGTAATAATCCCATCTCTGTTCCCAGGAAACATTTATGCCACAAATAAACTGTCAAAATCTGGCCAAAGTGTTTGTTTCATGGACTCATAGAGCAGAGAATCAAAGTAATGTGAATAGATATTGGTTAGTTCCAACCTGGGAACAAAATTAAGGAATCATTTTCATTCATCCCCTCTGACCTATTCCCAAATAAAACTTTGTTTAAAAATAAACTTTGTTTAAAAATGCCATTGATATTTATGATAAAGGCCAGGGCATCAACCCCATTCTTGACACAGTGCTACACTGCAGGAAACATTGGTCTCAGCTCTCGGTTTTCACCTTAAAGTCACACAGGAGACGCTGTGCCCACACTTTTTCCAAATTAGTAAACCTGGCTAAGTTAAGGGAGAAACTGATCAAGCAGGTAAGCCATTGCTTTCCACTTTCCTAAAGTGAGTCACAGAGAAGGCTCACCTCCTCAGCTGGGATTCAGGCCTCCTTTGATAAATACAGTGGGAGGGCAGACTGTAGGTGTGCTATTGATTGGGATGGAAGCCAAGCCCAGGATTATTTGGCAGCAGAACTGTCTGATCTACTCACACAGGTAGGGCTTTCTTTGCTTGGAAACAAAAACACCCAGGCAGAAGGGGAAGTGAAGAAAAGGAGAGATGAGGGAGAAGGATTTTAAAGGAGTCTCTGGCCAGAAACTTATAATACTTTATTGAAAGATCTTTCAATTGATTCAGATGCCATAGGTAATATATTCCAGAAGGGACAGGGTCCCCAGCCTCTCACTGGTGGATATTAAAATAGACTTTGCCCCCTCCCTTGTCCAAACTCTGTGCCTAACCAGCCTATTTTGTTATTGTTTGTATGGGGAATCTGCTAATGGAGCACAAAAGTGTCATCTTACTCAATAAAAATTTATTAAGCACCTACTGCGTACAAGGCATTAGGCCCAGGGGTACAAAGACAAAAATGAAGTCCCTGGCCTCAAGAAACTTGCATCCTACTGAGCCACTATATCATGTGTACTAATCAAACAAGATAATATCTGTAAAGTGTTTAGCACAGTGCCCGGCATATAGTAAGCGCCGTATAAATGTTAGGTAGTAGTACCAGCAGCAGCAGCAGCAGCAGTAGTAGTATTCAAATCCGGCCTCAGACACTTATTATCTATAGCACCCTAGGCAAGTCACTTAATGACTATTGCCTCAGTTTCCTCATCTATAAAATGGGGGTAACAATAACACCTTCCAGAGTTGTTGTGAGAATCAAATGAGATAATTGTAAAGCACTTAGCACAGTGCCTGGCACCAATAAGCATAATACAAAGTTATTTGAGAAAAGAAATCACTAGCAATTGTAGGGCTAGGGCAAGAGCAGTTAGGGAAAACATCATGGAGGAGGTGGTACCTGCCACGAGCCTTGAAGGAAACGAAGGATGTACAGAAACAGAAAAGAAGAAGAATCCTGTTTAAGGCATTGGGAGACAGCTTGTGCAAATGTACTGCTGAGAGAAGGAAAATTGAATTGGGCAAATTATAGGCATAGTTGGATGCTAGGTGGCAAGGTGATACTGGATCCAGAGTCAGGGAGATCTGAGTTCAAATCCTTCCACAGATGGTTATTAGTGTGTGACCCTGACCCTAGGCACATTATTTAACTTCACTAACTCTTAGTTTCCTCATCTGAAAAATGAAGGGGCAGGGTAAGATATGATGGATTCAGATGTAGCCTTCAATTCTAAATCTATGAAACTCTGACTTGAAATAAAGTTGTAACTGTAGGTTAAAACCAGACTGTGGAACACCTTGGATGCCAATGTAATGTACTGTCACTTTAAGGTTAGTTGATGAGTCCAGCTGTTAGGAGTAAGAAGAGAAACAGCTACTGAAGCAATTTTACCCTGACAGAGTTTTGAGACAACCAGTTACTGAATTTTGTATATGACAAACTGTTATATATTGAAGAGACATGGACATTGTAATTGTTGCAAATATATTTTACTGATTATAGATAGACAATGAATATTTGATTACTAATCGTATACTAAGATGGGGCCATTTACAGAGGGGATCCATAGTTTGAACCTAGAAAGGAAAAAGGAGAGAAAGAGAGAGAAAGAGAAAGAGAGAGAGAGAGAGAGAGAGAGAGAGAGAGAGAGAGAGAGAGAGAGAGAGAGAGAGAGAGAGAGAGAGAGAGAGAGAGAGAGAGAGGAGAGAAGTGCATGAGCTACCTTTTATTCTGGAAGTGGTGGATACTATGTTTGCTATTAAGGAGTAAATGAAGCTGAGCAGGAGAACAGTTTGGAAGCAGAGAAGCAGAGAAACCAGTCAGCAGATCTTCTAGTGTTAGCTGATATGTCACATATCCGGAGGGATTAGTCAAACACAGTATAGACCAACTCAGTCAAGCAGTAGAAGCATTTCTTCAACACAGAAACAGCATTCATGGAGGAACTTTTATGGATAATTCATGAGACAGACAGTTTGAGATTTGTGAGTTACCATAAGCATCTGAGTTTTCCTCTTACTAATAACTAGCTAGCATTGATATAGTACTTTAGAACTGCAAAATGCTTTACATATAATTCTTATTTGATGCTCACAACTCTGTTAGGTAAATGTTATCATGACCTCCATTTTACAGATAAGGAAACTGAGACTGAGAGAGGTCAAATGACTTGCTCAGGGTCACTCAGCCAGTAAGTGTCTGAGGAATCATTTGTCTGCAAGTCCAGTATTCTATCCACTCTACCCTTTGGTAGGCTTCTGTTAAGTATGTGCCCACTCTAACTCCCAGATAGTGAATGCACTGATGGGAAAGTATGACTCAGGTTTATGTGTCATTATAATTATTCCTTATCTGTACAATGTATTTATTATTTATCCATTTAGGTAATATATGAGTGTCCATGACATCATTACTGATTTTGCTTTATTGTTAAGTAAGTAGTCATGTTTAAAATCTAAGAGTGCCATTATTGTGAGTACTTGGTTATATAAATTAGAAATAAATTGGTAGGAGCTCAGAAGCTCGAATGATGAGTAAGGGGATTGCACTTCTCCACAGGAAGGTTAGGACCCCAAAAGAATTTGTGTGTGACCATGTGATGGTCCTTACCTAAGAACCTGGACCTGCTAGTGTGAGAACAGGTTGGAAGTAAGTGTCAACATGTTCATTTGGGAAGAGTGAGGCACTACAGCTTGGGTGCCCATCCCATGTACTCATGACGCCAATCTAAAAAATGGATTTTTTTAATGGAGGCAAGGGAGCCAATGAAAGCTTTTTTTGGGGGGGAGTCTAGGCAATGGGGTTAAGTGACTTGCACAGGGGTCACACAGCTAGTAAGTGTTATGTGTCTGAGGCCGGATTTGAACTCAGGTCCTCCTGAATCCAGGGCCTGTGCTCTATCCACTGCACCACCTAGCTGCCCCCCACCCTTCCCCATGAAAATTTTTCAGCAGGGAGAAGTCCCTCCTCTTTGATCTGTAGAATGGAATCAACAAATGATTATTTAGCACTTTCATGGGCAAACTTTTGTGATGGGCCTAGAAAGAATTTGGGAGGAAATACTATATCATCACCAATGTAGAACCAGAAAGAGCCCTAGGGATCCATAGGATTATAGATCCTATGAGATGTTAAGAAATTTTCCCAGGTTACACATTCCCAAGATAGTAAGTGATAGGTGCAAGAACTGAACTCCTTGGCACAGTGGACAGAGTACCAGTCTAGACTAATCTGCATGAGTTCAAATCTGGCCTCAGACGCTTACTAGCTGTGTGACCCTGGGAAAGTCACATAACCCTGTTGGCTTCAGTTTCCTTATCTGTAAAATGAGCTGGAGAAGGAAGTGGTAAAGCACTCTAGTAGATCTTTGCCAAGAAAACTCCAAATGGGGTCATGAAGAGTTGGACACAAATGAAAAACGGTCCAACAACAGCAACCTCTGACACCAAAGTCAATGTTCTTTCCATTGTACCACCAAATTTGTCTAAAACTTAGAGTCTGGGAGAGTTGTTTGGGACACAGAGAAATCAAGCAATTTGCCAAAGTCATATCACTGTCTAGTCATGTGTGTCTGAAGGAGAACATGAACTTTAAGTCCTCCTGATTCCAAGCTTGGTCCTTTATCTATCACACCAGGAGGTCTTAATTTGGGGGAGAGTCTATAAACTTGCTTTGTTTTTAAAGTATTTTCAATGCATTTGGTTTCCATTGTAATCATAGCCAATGCATTTTATTTTAAGCATTTAAAAACATGATTCTGAGAAGGTGTTTATGACATGAAAAAGTCTAAGAGCACCTGAAACCACCCACTATGCAGCCTCTTCAATGGGAGAATATCAGTGCTTAAAAGATGGTCTCTGAGTCAGGGATTAGTCAGGGATCATTGGACATGTTTCACAATTTCCCCAATGCAATCCTACATTTTCTCTTTCTCCTGTTCATTTTCAATCATAGCTCATGAACCATCTGCAATACTTATCCAGGATAGGTACTGATGGACTAACACAGGGTATCGGTATTCTTCATCCACTTATTTTTTTTCTTGTACGGCTTGCTGGGATGGTTTTTTTTCCCCTGCTAAGCAATGGGATTAAGTGACTTGCCCATGGTCACTCAGCTAGTAAATGTCTAATGTCTGAGGTCAGATTTGGACTCAGGTCCTTCTAACTCCAGGGCTGGTGCTCTATCCACTGAGCCACCTAGCTGCCCTAGGATAATTTTTTTAAGTGACTGTGTATTGTACTGAAAAGGTCCTGTAGCATTCTTGGATTTTATGCATTCAACACCTCAAGTATGTAATCACCCTTCAATAGGAGCATCTGGAAGGCCTCACTATGTATAGGGAATCCTTCTTGTATTTTGGACATTGTTATACACATCCTCCTGGACAATGGAAAACACCTTTAATGGGATCTGATTTGATAGGGGGAGGAAAGCTTTATTGCATTAGGTAATTTTTTATAGTGTTATGTGAAATTATACAAATACTGAAAAAGATATGTAGGAAAAAAAGTGAGGGGCTTTGTGAGCATTTCTATTTAATTTTTACACAATAAATTCAGATCAATGAAACTGTATTTTAAATAGGGATGACAAATGGAAGGAATAGGATGGTTACAAAAAGAGATCATGCTGTACTCCAGGTTAGTAGCTTGTTTTGATAGAAACTGTGATGTGTTTATGACGCAGCAGGTGGAATGAATACAATCCCTTTCAGTAAATACCTGACCTGTTATCAATGCTGTCAATCACTGTTGACTAAGACTGGAGGCTCAATCTAGCACCTCCATCCTACCCACAAGCTGCTGCTAGGGCAGAACCTAAGTGGTTTACCATTTGCCAGGTGCCAGGATGAATTGAGGCACCCCAAAGATATGATTTCATAATCACAAGCCCCCAAATCCTTGCCATGATTCAATGTCACCATGATGAGGATGAGGAAGAAGGACGTCCCCTCCTGCTCCAACATCGAATCACTCCCTCCTGGTTGAGCTATAGTTTTAGAGCTGGCAGTTTCCTTTGAGGCGGTCTCATCCAAATCCCTCACTTAACATTTAAGGCTCAGAGAGGTTAGGTGGTAAGCAGAAGAGTCAGTATTTGAAGTCAGGTTCTTTGACTCCAAATCCGGGACTCTTTGCACTACACCAGAAAAGGGAGAAATTCTTGTGGGCTGGAGGAAATTACTCAAGCTAGCCATGTCTTCATTCCTCTCTGGGCTCTACTCCTGACACTCAGCATTGTCTCGCCCATATACCCTCACAGGTTCCTTCTGCATTCTTTCTCCACCTCCTCCTTTTCAGCTTCCTTTTTGATATGTCCTTCCCTATCAGAATGTAACTCTTTCAGGGCCTGGCTCTCTTTCTGTGTGTATTTGTACCCCTAGCACTTAGCACAATATGCAACATACTATAAGAGATTAATAAATGCTTGTTGATCTGAACTGACCTGGAGGAGTTAAAGACTGCTGCGTGGAGGAGATGGGACTTGAGCTTAGCACTGAGAGAGGAGTAGCATTTGGAAAACTTTGGTTTCCATTTCAAACCAGCAGTACACTAGTGCTGGGACCGTAGACTAAATGTGCCAATCATAACAATAACAATAGCTCACATTTCTATCACACTTTACTACAAACTTACAAAGCACTTCCTGCCCAAAATCTGTAGGAAGAAGTTCCCGTCTATGGCCTCAGTGACAGTGACAGTGACAGTGACCAAAGCCCTTGGCCCAAAGGTTCTACCTTCTCTAGGACTGGTTGATGGAAAGCTCGGCAATCAGACATTTCTTTTTTGCCTTTTCTTCCCCACTGACTTGAAATCAGGTTCATTCATTCATTCATTTGCATGCAGAGTGCTTGCAGAAGACTCCTTCTCATAAATTGTTTCCTCTCTCATTGTTTGTTTAAACCGGGAGAACACTGTCTTCTTTGTTATCTTTATCAGAGGGCTGAAGGCTCAGTGCAATGTTCTTTTATGATTCTCTGGTTTCAGTCAGGGTGGTTTAAACTGCTCCACAGCTACTTCCCTTCTGTTCCTTCCTTTGGTGTTTTTTTTTAAGTCACTTCCTCTTCCCCCTGGAATTCAAAAACTCCTTTTGATCTAAAAAGAAGCTTAACACAATGGACAGAGCAACCTCCCTCATCCATTTTGCCTTACTAATTTAATTGCTTCCAAATTCTTACTTCTTAGCTAAATTCTATGAACACAGTGATAATTTAGTTACAGGTAGGTTCTGATTGGTGTGAACAATGAATCCGCTGAAGTGGTCATCATGATTTGACTTCACATTGTATGTTTCTATGATGCTGGAATCAAATATAAGCAAATGTTTCAGGGGATCTGTTATTTACACTAATCCGGATCAAGTTTTATTCTCAGGCTATTCAAATGTCGCTTACCTGGTGCTATGAGTAGGCAATATATTTATAATAATAAGATTCCTCTAGGACAGATTAATGATCTCAGTAATGGGAGTACTCTCTCCAAATTACATCCCATTCAGTCCTTCTCATCCTATATAACTCTTGTTCATATTCTCCTTCTAATCCTTGACAAGATGTCCACCAAATGTGATGAGGACCTTCCTCTAAGTCTCTTGACTTTGCATCATACCAAGGAAATATACACAAAGAGCTCCAAGGAGAAAGGCCACTTATGTATTATTTTTGTTGCTGCTTTCACATCTACATGAAATACTAGCAAAAAGCCACATGACCACTGAATAAAAAGGAGGTGCAAAGATTTGATGACGATGAGAACAGGCAATGAGTACTAGGGCCATTAGGGGCTTTTTGTTCTGTTGGGGCAAGAGGAAGATGAAAGAAGGGATAGAACCATTCCCCAGGAAGGTGAGATGAAGACAATGTGCAAAAGAGAGAAGGCAGAACCCTTCAACTCTTATCTCTATCAAGGAGAATAATCTTCAGACTGCAATAGATAAAGTATTGTTGAACAGGAAGTTGAAACCCATGTTAAGTAAGAAGTGGAGAACATGCAGAGAAGGGCAACCATGATGGTGAAGGACCTTGAATCCATGTCATATGAGGATCAGTTGAAGGAAAGAGGGATATTTATGCTTAGAGAGGATATGATACTTATGTTCAAGTATTTGAAGGACTATCATGTGGAAACAGTATTGTACTTAATCTGTTTGGCTCAAGAGGAAAGAACCAAGGACAATAGGTGATAGTTGCAAAGAAACAAATCTAGGCTTGAGATCAGGAAGAGCTCCCTAACAATTAGAGCTATCCAAAAATTGAACAGGCTACCTGCACAAGTGGTGGTCTTCTCCTTATTGAAGCTATTCAAGCCATGGATGGATGACCACTTGTAAAGTGTGTTTTAAAGAAGATTCCTTATCAGGCATGGGTGGAACAAGACATCCACTGAAGCCTCTTCCAACTCTGAAGTTCTATAATTTTGTGAGGCTGGGATAAGAAATTATTAGCAATATATAATGAGTTCAAGCCATTAGATCTGGACAAGATACCTCACTGGAAGAGTCTGACGGTAGTGGCAGCAGCATAATGGAATGGATGAAAGGCTAGACTTATTTTGGGGAAGATGCGGGCTTCAAATCTGTCTGACACTTAGTAGGTATGTGACCACTGGTAAATCACCTAACCTTGTTGGATCTTATTATCTTTGTTTTCAAAATGTGGATAATGATGCCTGGGACATCTATTTCACAAGGTTGTTATGAAGTTTAGATAAGGTAATATAGGTAAATTGCTCAATAAGGGGAGTGGTGGTGATAATGATCATGATCATGATAATGATGTGATTGTTGAGCCACAACAGTGATCTTAGGAGGATCAGAGAGATGCTATATAATTAGACATGGGCAGATGTTATCCCTAGTTTTAAGAGAGGGTATGGTCTTCACACTATTGTCTGATTGGCTTGACTTCCATTTCTGCCAATATTTGTGAGCATTAAATCCAACTCCCATGTATTGTCACAAATTAGAAGGAAACTTAGGTTCTTGAAGGCAACGTTCACAAAATGTGTGCAAAGGCAGGCTATACCAAGGTTGAAAGGTGATCCTGGACTATATATTTATTGAAGTGTAAGTCTCACTAAGTTCTGAGAGACCTATCACCATGTTGGCCACAAATTGATAATTTTTTCAGCTATGGAAACTTCTAAAGATCATCTACTAAATTGTAGAGGGATTCTTATCTGCATAAGTGGAAGGACCACTGATGGCATTTAAATCTCAAGTCCTTAAAATGTTATGAGAATTTAGAAAGGAAAGCAGTAAGAACTAAGGGCAGGTATGGGCTCATTAAAAACAAGTCTCACATCTGACAGAGAAAGGGTAGCTTGAAGGTGTAGGGAAAAGTATATACATTTGCATATAGGTCATGAGAAATTTTATTTTGCTTGAATATTTGTTACAAGAAATTTGTTTTTCTTTTCTCTTTTTTTCATTGGAGTGGGATTGGGGAAGAAGGGAGAGAAAATATATTTCTGTGTATTAAAAAGCATTTAAAATAGAGAGATTGGGGTTGCTATATAGGTGGAATGTTGCATGCACTTTCAGATGAAGTTATTTTGATTAATTGCTTTCATGGAGTAGAGGTAGTTTGGAAATGTTTGCAATGTTTATAAAAATAAAAAATAGGTCATGGAATACTAACCTCATTTCCTTTCTGGACAGGGTTATTAGATTGGTCAATCAGGGAAATTATATAGATACAGTATCTCTAGATTTCAACAAAGAATTTGACAAGGTCTTTCATTTTAGCCAAATTAGAAAGATATGGGCTGGGTGACAGAACAGTTAGGTTGATTCAGAATTGAGTAAATGACCAGTTTCAAGAGTAGACATTAGTGGATTACTATCAGCCCATAGGAAGGTCTCTAGTGAAGTGCTCCAGATATTTCATAGGATCATTGATTTGTTTCTGGAAGGTACCTTAGAGGTCACTGAGCCCAATCCCTCATTTTACAGATGAAGAAACTGAGGCTCAAAGAAATTAAATGACTTGTCTCACACAGCTAGTAACTACCTTTGGCCTCCCTTTCAGTTCTACAGCTAAGATTCCATGACTAAGACAATGCATAGATGGCATGTTTATGTATCAATGACCTGAATCTGGAAAGGATAGTTAATGCATTAGATGTTAGAATCAGAATTCAGAACTATATTGGTGGACCAGAATGATGGTCCTAGCCTAGTGTCATCGATCATAAATCTAGAACTAGAAGGGATTTTAGTGATGATCTAGTCCAGTACCATTATTTTGCACTGGTAGTGATCTTTCAGGAATTAAAAAAATAAAAACAGAGGCTCACGAGGTTAAATGATATATGCCTAAGGTCACACGCTAAGTAACAGAATCGAGATTTAAACCTCTGGCTCGAAATCCTGTGAAAGACACCACACTGCCTTTCAGTAACACGAAATTTTAACGGGAATAAATGTTAAATCCTGCACATAAGTTGTTTTTGTTTGTTTATCAGCTGCACAAAACAGGATGGGGAACCACAGCTGCCCAACAATTCATGTCTAAAAGGTTTTGATGAAGTGCAAACTCAACATGACTTTGGCTTGCCATGACTCTAGACTGCCCTAAAGGCAACAACAATTCATATTTATATAATATCTTTTTTTTTTACAATTTTTTTTTGGCTAGGCAATGGGGTTAAGTGACTTGCCCAGGGTCACACAGCTAGTAAGTGTTATGTGTCTGATGTTGGATTTGAACTCAGGTCCTCCTGAATCCAGGGCCAGTGTTCTATCCACTGCCACTGCACCACCTAGCTGCCCCGTTTTTATCATATCTTAAGGTTTACAAGAAACAACTCTGTGAATAAGGCAGTGTAAGTGTTAATAGACCCTTACTTGTTGTTTTTGTTTTTGTTTTTGCTGGACCTGTGATTTGATTAGTGAATGAAACTCCCGATATGGGAAACTCCCTCTGCCAATGCGTATCTACACCTATTTAATAACTAACTGGTAGTCCTAGAGAGTTGTTAGAGGCGCTAAGAGGTTCAGTGACTTGCCCAGACTCACAGAGCTGATATGTTATCAGAGGTAGCACTTGAACTCATGTCTTACTAACTCCTGAGACCAGCTCTCTATTGATATACCACACTTTCTTTCATCCTCATTTTTACAGAGGTGGGAAATATTTGAAGACAGCTATCATGTCCTGCCTGGTCTTCTCTTTTCCAAGCTAAGTGTTTCTAGTTCCATTAACCAATCCACATACAACAAGGATTCAAGGCTTCACCAACCAGTTCCCCTTCCTCTAAAAACTCTAGCATAACAATGTCCTTCTTTACTGAGGTACTCAGAATGATTTTCTGGATGAGGTCTGATAAAGGCAAGGTACAGTGGGGCTTAATGCAAACCACGTTTGCATGAATTTTCTTGGCAGCCACTTCATACTATGGTCTCAAATTGGGCTTTCTGTCCACTAAAATGCCCAGAACTTTGCACAACTGCTGTCCACCCATGCCTTCCTCACCTCATATTTGTGTGGTTGATGTTTGGTGCACAAGATCAAGAATCTACATTTTTCACAATTGAATTCCATCTTATTAGACTCAGCCCAAAGCTCTAGCTTATTGAGATCCTCTTGGATCCAGACTGTACCATCCAGTGTCTTAGCCATTCCTCTCAAATTTATATTGTCTGCCAATTCAATGAGCATATCATCTATGCCTTTATCAAATCATTGATAAAAAAAATATTAAATAGCATAGGGCCAAGCACTGGGACTCCTGGGCTATTGCACTGGAGACTTCTCGTCCCACTGAGATTGAACCAGGCAGCTAGGTGGTACAGTAGATAGAGTGCCAGGCCTGGAGTCAGGAAGGCTCATCTTCCTGAGTTCAAGTCTGGCCTCAGACACTTAGCTGCATGACCCTAGGCAAGTCACTTAACCCTGTTTGCCTCAGTTTCCACATGTGTAAAATAAACTGGAATAGCAAACCACTCCAGTATCTTTACCAAGAAAACTCCAAATGGGGTCATGAAGAGTCAGACATAACTGAAATGACTGAACAACTATCTATGTATCTATATCCACATACACATATGCATGTATAGATGTATATAGTCACACACACATATACATATGTTCCTATATATGTACTTGTTGTTTTCCCTGGTAGAATGGAAGCTCCTTGAGGGCAGCAACTTTGACATTTTTGTCTTTGTTTCCCCAGCACTTAACACAATGCTTGGCACATAGCCATAGTAAATTGCTTGTTGGTTGATTGCCTGGAGGTGTTGTGAAAGTTCTTTGGGGGAGAATACCTCCCTTTATCTTCTCCCTTTTTTCAAAGACCTACAGTATTTTCATAAAACTTTGTTTGCTCAGTCATTCCTTCCTTATCTCCAAATGCGACCCAGTTCAGACCCCACTCCAGCTGACTTAGAGATTCCATTAAGAGTTGAAATTTTTGCCCTTCAGAAGAATCATTTCTCAAGGAACAAGCTGCTTCTGCTTCCATGGCCTGCCTGGCCTTCGCGTGTTTTTTGGGTTGGCACCACTCAGAGAGAATGATAAAAGATGAGCCTGAAAATCACAGGATAGATGAAAGGGATATGCACAGCAAAGTGTCATCATTTATTGGTTTTCCCTTTTACTCTTTAAGGATGCAAAGAGCATGATTTAGCTGGCAATTTCATTGCCCTCCAAGACAAGTGGACCACATTTTATTTTTCACATTCGAAGTTCTAGTCTGATGAAGTTGGTTGCTAACACTCAGTTTCATGAAAGCAGAATGATCCCTTATGTTAGTTTTTCTGAGCTGAAAAAAAAAGCCCAAAACAAATTCTGAGAGTTTCTTATGATATTTGAGCCTTTCCTGCTCTTTTGAGTGGGCAACTGGGTTGCCGGAATCACTGTTCCCAGAAACCCCTTTTCTGGGAGTGGGAGGACCCCCAAACCTTGAAGAAACTTTTTCAAGACTCTCCCCTGGGGATTAGTAGAATGATAACAAAAACTGAAAAAGATACCATCAAGTTAGTGGAATATAAACATTACAATGCATACATATAAGCATATAATCCTTCAGGAGCCTTCTCCCCCTTACCTATATAATAATTTCCTCTGGTAGTGCTTTCTTCCTCCCCTCCTCCCTTCCAGAATTTCTATTTTCAGGCAACCCCTATTATGTCTAAGATTGGTCGGTTGACTCAAAATCCTCTAAACTATTCACACTTCCATCCCACCACCCCAGGAAAGAGAAAGAGCTGAAAGAAAAGTCCAAGACAGCAACAGCCTCAGCCACTTTTTTGGAATTTACCTTTCAGTTCATCCTGGAAGGAACAGCAGCAGGATTGCTGACCTCAAAAATCCCGCTTCTGACAACAAAAACAATAGTGACAAATTTTTTAAGGACCCAAGAGGGTCATCACTCACCAGTTTGGGTTCTGGAGGTCTGGGTGACATAATAGCAGTGTGCAGTCAATTAAGGGTGAAGCAAGTAGCTGTTTATTCTGGCTGGCAAGGGCAGATTTCAAGATGGATGACAATCTACCCCAGCATGACATAAGAGTCTCTTTATATACAGATTTTTAGGGCAACATTCATAAGGTAAACATAATTCAAAGCAGCATTGTGTGAAACAGAAAAGAAAGATGGCTTTGCATAAAGCACAGGTGTTTATATAAAAAGAACAGTGTACTTAGAAAAGAATGTGTATTCTGAACTATAGGCAATAGATAGTCTCACTTAAATTAACAAAAAATTGCCCATTACATCAGAAGGGAGGACAACTTTCCTAGAACTCTGGAATCCTCCATCTTCAGTAGCTAAGATGTGAGAATGAGCCACTGAAGGACATGGCTGCAACAGCTGTTGATGTAAACTCACTTAAAGTGGACCTGGGGTTCATATGGGAGGGGAAGGTGTCTTTGTTTCTCCCTTCAACATTTCCTTGGAAGTGTCTCAGGATTACTCAATATATAGGTTCACAATCCAGCTGTTTGTAACAGCAAAATAGGAAACTTAGTCCAAAGAGGATATGGTGGTGACAAAACAAAAATGTGGAGAAGAAATCCACAAAATCCACAATATTCTTTTAAATAGCCAACAATTGTGCTGTAATAAATGTGAGAATAAAAGCAATGTGTACAAACTAGGCCTTAAACCTTCTAAAAGGCTAGGCTACCTGAGAGAGGATGGACTGTAAAGATATAATTAGAAGAGCAAAAAGAAACAAGGAATGCATGTTAATGTCCATTTAGAGAAATGGTTCCTTGTTTCATCTTGAGTTTAATGATCTATTTTATGAAATTGTCGGCTTCTGGAAGACATCTTCCTCTGGAAATTCTGGGTCAAAGACATTTGTCCTCAATCAGTGTCCACAAATTGTCCAGCTTGATCTACTAATTCAGAGACGTGCATCCCTGAATGAAAATCTTGAAATCTTTAACTGGGCTGTTTATTGACAGAATGTAAAATAGGCCTTTTCACCTTGTTACCAGAGCAGGTTTGTGGAGGTATTTCTTTGACCATCTCCAGATTCAAGTCGTTTGTGGAGATTCTCTTGGCAGTGACATTAAAACCTGTTAGTGATAAGACTTAGTGTAATTTAGTAACTGAAATTGAATGAGATTGGCCTTCCAGTAATTAGCTGATACGGTAAAAACCGATTTAGGAAAAAAAACAAAAGAGCTATAGGAAGCGCATCAAAGTAGGCTACTCATAGTTCATATGAAAGTTTATAGAATCTTTGCCTTCACATAACATTTGATCTTTCTATCTTTTCCTGAATCCCATATATGATATAGATAATTCTGTCTATAGGTTAGAGGAAGAATCTTTTTTAAAAAAGGATCCATGAGGCTCTTAATGCCTTTCCTTGTCAATATTATCAGAGAGCAAGACTTCAAGTTGGGAGAAAATGATTTAAAAGATTCTTTGCAACTTCTAAGACAATTTTACATATAAAATTCTCAATCCAATTTGAGAATTTATAGACAATTGCTAAAATACAGTCAAAGCCTATAGATCTTAGGCAATTTTCTTACAAAATTAAGATAATAATCACATTCTGAAATTCCACATAGATAATGAATATATGATAGTTCACTCAAAACCCAGAGAAACACTAATCATTTACTTTAAGCCTCCAAACTAACATCTCCATCTCTCAAGGCATTGTATATTAACCCCCTAAAGCAAAAATAAATCTTTAAGATTGAAGTCAAGCCATAACTTCAATATATATTATTCCAAGTATAATTTTATAATTATAAATCATCACATAAATCACTTCTGTACTATAAGCAAACTTATAACTTCTCCTCCACTTTGGCTATGTTTGTGATGGATGAATTTCTCAGTAAACCAATTCTTTTTTTTTTAGAATTTCATAATATTTAGTAGTTTCTTTCATAGGGACACTAAGATTATGTGACCTTGCCCAACTAGAAGGTCCCAAGGAACCTGGTGAGTGTAAAGATAAGGTCTTCTTTTTTGTACTTTTTCTACACAGTAAGTGATTATTATTTTACATTTTAAAGCAAAATATACCTAATTAAAACTGTGATAGGTTTTATCTTTATGATAACAGTCTCTAATAACTTTATTAATAATTTTCAGAGTATTCAAATCAAAAGAAGAGTTAATTTTCTAATGATACAATTGCTTCATTATCATTGCTTCTTAACAGCATTTCTTATACAATGGTTTCCCAAAATTCACAAAACAAGAAAATGTAGAAATGAAACAATAATATAAATAATATTACATATTTAAAACATGAAACAAAACTTACTTCCAGTCAAATGACATTGATTCAGTTGAATGCAGCTCTGAATTATCTTAAATTTTTTTAAAAAATCATTCATTTTACAAGTTTTGGCATTCTATACAGATTGTATTCAAGACCTGCGTAGAGTAATTTTGATCCAATTATGCTTTTGACAAAACTTATTTTTATGGTTTCTAAACATATTGCCTTAATTGTCTAGTATTAAATATATTTTCCATTAAGGCCTTATCTACTTATAGAGGGTCAAACATCACAATTATCCTAATTGGAGAACATATATCACTTTAAATGAGACTAAAGTAAGCTCAATCACGTCTGGATCTGTATTTGCAAATGGTATCATATGATAACTCAATTTTCCCAAAGGCCAGCACTTCAAATTATAGAGCCCACTATTTTCAGTTAGTTTACTGCTGAAGATTTAATGTGGCAGTCCTGAATGTTCAGCCCCTTCTTTTAGGGTCCATAAAGATCTTCTGAAATGTGGAAATTACAAGCATAATCTGTCACAGAATAATGAAATTATGAATGTATATTCCTCACATAAGGACTAAAATATATCCTTCTAATGGTCCTTCAAGGATAGAATTTTGGTATGCTATACTCAAATAATTCAATGCTGCAAATTTATTTCTATATTTTTTCACTTGGTAAATGTTGTAACTGGATAGAATATTATAAATTTGAAATTATACCCCATAGTTCTAGATAGTTTTCCCTATCAAGAAGAATATCTAATTCAGAGAAATATAGTTCAGACATCATGAAAAATTTCAAAATTGATTCTAACATCATTTTCTCCAAATAATGTTCACAGATTTATAGGCACAAAAAGTTTCTCATTCCCTTATCTCAAGATAAAAAAAAAAGTTTTTCAAACCTCTTTTTCCATCAATTCTAATTTTACTTTATATTTGTCTGCTAATTGAGTTTGACATTCACACTGTGTCAGTGCAAATGGATTCCAATTTTCTTTAACTTTCCACCCATTCTCTTATCTCTACTTGCTTAAACTTTCTCTTTTTTAATTTTCTCAAAATTCTTCTCTTTTTTCATAGTCTGATCTGATACTTCATTTAATTTCACTACTTTCTCAGTTTCTCTATTCTTTATCTCCCATTCATATCTCAAACTATCTACAGAACTAATTTTCTTTTTTCTTTATTTTCTTTATTCTACTGAATTTCTACTTTGCAGATTAATTCAAGTTGTTCATTTTTTTTTTAGTACAAAACCAATTAATTGCCATATTTTTGCTTTTGGGGTTCTTAAGAACTTACAAATGAATGGTTTCTTACAATTTCTTTTAGGTTACTTTGCTTCTAGTTTACCTAAATAATTAAATTCTGTTGTATCATTCATAGAAAAAAATACAGCAGTTAAAATAGGAAGCTGCATGGATCTTTTCACCCCACCAGTAGTACCTTGCACAAATTCCACTTTTTCCTAGTCTGTTTCTCTCTTGGAGTACTGGTAGCTTCAGAAGCAGCCTCAGGTTATCTCAAGGTCTCTGCCCACAGGGGTCAACATTCCCCCTGAATGTAACATTTGAGGGCTTATTTTGTGCCACTCGATCCAGACACAAAATCTGGCTGCAATTCTACAGATTCTTATTCTTCTGAGACTGAAGGGAAGGAGGAAAGAGCTGATGGATTTTACAAAGATGGCCTCCATCTTTTGGTCGAGGTCTTCTGCTGATAGTGAAGGGAGGGGACTTAGAAACTCAAAGAGAGAGGAGAGGCTCTGGAACAGTTATGGGGATTGTAAGAAAAAATGAATGCCAGGTGATTGAAAAGGAATCTATGCAGTAGTGAGGGCCTGGTTGAAGTAATGTGAATGTTTAGCAACCCAAGTCAACAAAATTTCATGATATCCCTTACTGTTTTCAGTAGCTTGGAAATAGAAACAGGGAGGCGGATGGCAGGACTTACTTGGGGTGAGGTTTAGTGAGAGTGGAACTACACAGCTTCCTGTATTCAGAAACTGAAATAAGATGTTCCTTCTGGATCCTCAGTAAAACTACAAAGATCCTCACATCAAGATGAAAGCCTAGAGTTAGCAGAATGAATGACCAGAAAAGAAATGTAAGATTGGCCTTTAATGAATGCCAGGGCTTTGAAAGATATTCATCTTCTTCTATGTCATCCAAGAACCAGAGAACTGGAAGGAGTTCAAGAGGTCATATGGTTCTTCCCCGAAGAGATGAAGCAATAGCATCACCTAAAATATGCTTGTTGGCCCCACTTCTCAAAATCACCCAAGACGGGGACTCCACAGGCTCAGGCCTGTCTGATGGCTGGGCTATGTATCTTCTGGCATTTGGATGATTCAGCGCTCACTTTATGCTTATGTTCCACATTGTACAATCCCGTCTGTCTCTGCTTTCCTGTTTCCTATTCCCTCTCCCTGCTTTCAGCATCATTTTGCTCTGGTTTCATATCAAGTTTAAATCATTAAATGTTGCAGGTTTCGAGGTCTTTGAACATTTGGAAGAGATGGCATCATCAGATCCCACCGATCTTGAGTGAGAAGTAACCTCAGAAGCCATTTAGTCCAATCCCTTCATTTTACATATGAGGAATTTAAGGCCAAGAGGGATGAAGTCACTTGCCCAAGGTCACGCGGATAGAAAGCAGCAGAGGAATGATTTGATCGCAGATCTTCTGACACCAGAGTAAGTGCCCTTTCCATGTCGTGCTGTGAACACAAAGCTTCTAAAAAAAACCCAACACATTCTTTTTTTTTCCTCAGGAGACTTATTCTAGTATCAAATACAAATCTCCATTAAATTTTATCCTATGACTGCCAAGCTTTTCAGTTCTAATCCCATATTGTTACTGTTGAGCCATTTTTCAATTGTGCCCAACTCTTTGTGACCCCATTTGGGAATTTGTTGGCAAAGATACTAGAGTGGTTTGCCATTTCCTTCTCCATCTCATTTTATAGATAAGGAAACTGAGGCAAAAAGGGTTAAGTGACTCGCCCAAAGTCACACAGCTATTGAGTAGCTTATAACAGATTTGAACTCAGGAAGATGAGCCTTCCTGACTTCAGGCCTCGTGCTCTATCCACTGTGCCACCTGGCTGCCCTATTATCCCATACTTCAAGGTAATGATAATAGCTGATTTAAGGTTTACAAAGTATTTTATGTATATCCTCTCATGTGAACCTCATAACAATTCTGTGAAATTGGTAATACAGGTATTAGTATCCTCATTTTACAGATGAAGAAACTGAGATTCAGAGAATGAAGTGATTTTCTAGTGCCCCAGAACCACAGTCAGAAGTGGGAATTAAAACCAGGCCTTCTAGCTGAAAGTCCAGCATTCTGTCTACTCCACAATGGATGGAATGTTGGCCTTCCAAAGACCTAGGTCCAAATTCTGCTTCAGGCACTTACCACCTTTGTGACTTTGGAGAGATTGCCTAATCTCTCTGAGACTGGTAAAAGGGAGATAATAATTGCACCTACCACAGAGGGTCTTTGTGAGGCTAAAGTGAGATAAAGTGTGTAAAGTACTTCGCAAATTTTAAAGTGCTATATAAATGTGATTTAAATTTTTAAAAAATGTTTTTGTCCACAATTCGAGTTGTTATTCGGAATTGTTTTTATTCAGATTGGAAGGGATATACTTTAGGGGCTCAAAAGTGCTTGTTCAGTTCAACAATGTACAAATGAATGTATATAGTATCTGCTATATGTCCAGCATAATATAGAAGAAGTAAAACATGTCTGTCTCCAAGAAGTTGAATTTAAATTTCATAAACAAGTAAATTTTAATTTTAAAATTTAATTTAAATGTTAATTTAAAAAAATTTTTTCTCAAGTCCAACCTCTTCATTTTCAACATGAAGCAGCAAAGGCCCAGAGAGGTTAAGTGATTTATTTAAAGTCCACGGGCAGTAAGAGGCAGTGCAAAGACCAGCACTCATTGGAACCTAGTTCTCCTGGCTCTTAATCCAGTCAGTCACCTTTCCACTGCACTGTACCATCTCCATCATTCACTCAGTCTTGCCTTTCCCTCTGAGTTTCTTAAGTCCCATGGACTGAAGATGAAGGTTTGGCCAATAGAGTGGATCTGAGATATCCAGAGTTGCCCTATAGGTTTCACCCCAGGTTTGGACTGGCTCCCATATAAGGACCTCATGCAGGAAATGAAATGTTGTGGTTTTCCCTTAGGCAACTAAGAGTGTCCTTACTGGAAATGGAAATGGAGCCCAAGTATCCTAACTTCCAACCCAGGGTACCATGCCAACATTCAGCCTACTATCTGTCTACACCAGGAAAGAATGAGAAGGAAAAATGGAGATGCTTAGGTATTGTTAGATTAAGAAAAACATGAAAAGAAAAGAAAGGAGATAAGTTCTGCAAACTAAGAGAGCAATAAAAGATAGTCAATAGAAGCCCTATACAGAGGAACAGGACAATGTTAAGCTCCCCTTGAGAATAATAATAACATATACTTACATAGGGATCTTTACAGTTTATGAAACTTTTAACGTAGATATCTCATTTGATTCTTCCAGTAATCTTATGAAGCAGGCACTATAATTTTCCCTCTTTTACAGATGAGGAAACTGAGGCCCAGAGAGACTAAATGGTTTGCCTAATTAGTAGGAGATTAAAGTAAGATTAGAACCCCGAGTGGGCCTGATTTTAAGTCCAGTACTCTCCCCCCGCCAGGAGTGTATATTGGTAAATGTTAAACATCCTGGCTCTCTGAAAAAGAATCACATGCAATACACACTTCTAAGTTTAATCAGCATTATTAATATTTTCTCCATCATCTACTTAACTCTAGACAGTTAACAAAACAAAAAATCAAGTTCTTATTTGTAGGATTTAGCTGATTATTGAGGTGTGAATAGACACACACACAAAAATCCCAAATAACTAGTTCTCCCAAGCTGGGCCAGGTAATCAACCATCGATCAACACAAATGTATTCAGCACCTACTTTGTCCCAGCAACTATGCTAGGGACTGATAATATAATGCCAACAGTAAAACAGTCCTTATTCTGGAAGAGTTTATGTTGTTTCAGGGGTGGGCCATGAAGGTCAAGGACTTTTTCATTTTTTCTTTGTATCTCTGGGGCTTTGCACGTAGTTGGTACTTAGGAAATATTTTTCTTTTAAAAAAATTGAATTGAATACCAGACTTGAGTGGCACCAGTTTAAGAAAATTATGTAGTTATTAGTAGGTACTGTAAACACTGACAACTTCTTCTTACATTGCCACTGCAACCGGAGATATTATGAACCTCTACCCTGATCTGAGACAATCTGAATCAGAACCGAAGTCAGTAAAAGATTATTAACCCATGATAGTAACACTGAGTCACTTCCCTAATTACAAGGAACCTGGCTGCCATTCCTACCAAGCCCAGGAAGGAGAAGGTGGTGGCCTCTCTCTTAATATAATTGACTTCTTGGCACAAATGGCACTCCTATCTTTTCAAAAAAGGGAATTGCATATCTTTCATTCTTTAAAATAGATATGACTGGGACGTTTGCCTCAGAGTTAGTTGATAACAGGATATGGAGCAGTGAGGTCACAGAAGAGGTGAATGAGACAGGCTGAAAAGAAGTGCAGACTGTTCTTGATCCAGAAGCATTCCCTACACCACAAGAAAGGCGTGAGTGGATCACCAAAGCATACAGGAGGAAGTGGCCTGGAATCTTAGGCAATGTGGGGTTTCCTTTCATTCCCTTCAGTGATCTAGAGGCAGTGGGACGTAGGAGGAGGAATGAAGGACTTGGAGACAGAAGAGACTTGGATTCAGTTCTAATATCCAAAATTTACTATTTGTGTGATCTCAGGCAAAGAAGTTAACCTTTGAACCTTCAGTCGCCTCATCTAAAATGAACTAATCCCCATAGCAGCTCCTTCTCAGGACTATTTTGTGGCTCAGTTAAAAAATTAATCAACAAGGTTGTATTTTGTGCCTGGATGGTTCTGGGCCCTGGGGCCATGAAGACAAAGGATTTATGCTCTGTAAACTGCTCAGTAAGTCTTCCTATTATTTGGCCTGCTGGGAACAGTCCCTAGTCACGGAAAAAAAAAACTATTCTTTCTCTTCATTTCCCTCTTTCTTCTCCTCCTTCCAAGACACAAGTGCAATGACCATTCACTGCCCAGTCCCAATATTAATCAGTGCAGAAGCTTTAACCTACTCTCTTTTTCTGACCTGAGCTGATTCATCCTTCCTTAGGCAGCCTTCCGGCAGGCCATGTCCAAAGTTTGTCATAATGATGCTGGACCCAGTGAGGATACTTGATGGGCTTTAGGCCTTCAGCAGCTCAGAACTCCCAAACTCAAGGAATCCCCCAGTCTAGCCTACTTAGCAGCGGAGACTATGAGCCTTCACCATGGCAGGCTTGCCACATTCTCTTGACTGGCTCAGCACAGTGGCACATGTGGAGAAAAGGGAGCTATGCCCAATTGGATCAACACTATATCTGTGCTGGATATCTTTTCCATGCTATTGTTAAGTAAACTTATTTTTGTTCAATGTTAGATGACCTCAGTAATGATAAACTGGTAAATGTTTAACTACTGGCTTTCTAGGAGGGAAATGCATACAGGACATACTTTTAAGTTAATAATTTGCATTTTTAACATTTACTTCACCTTCTTAAGTTAGACACTCAACAAAATAACAAATCAAGGCCTGATTTGTAGCATTTGCCAATTTCAACAAGTAAATTCTCACACTGAAAATTTTAAAATAGGCTTTCTTGAGTCGGTTTGAACTGGTTCCAACATGCTCTTATCTAATAGTATCTCATTGCATTCCAATCCCAAACCTGAACGACCTGACTGGCCTGAATCAGGCCAATCCTCAAAAGGGAGATAATGGCCCAGGACCAAATCCTGAAGTCCAGGATGGGCAGGACATAATGGGTGATCCAGCAAAGGAGAGTGAGAAAAAACAGATATGAAGAAGGAAAACCAAGAGAGCACAGTAACATGAAAACCCAGGGAGGAGAGGGTGTCTAAGAGGAGTTAATAGTCCACAGTTTCATAGCTGCAAAGAATTTGGGCTGGTCATGGGGCAAAGAAGAAGGAATTACTCATGGGCAGACTGGGGACTCCCATGATATCCTCAGAGAATATCGAGAGAACACAAGGAAGGCCCCGGCAGGTTGAATGGACTTCCTGCCAAACTCATGGGAGTACACGAAGAAGAATCTCACAGGGTGGGCAGGCATGGATGGGGTGAGATCTGAATCATTAAAGGGAACCTCCACATTTTTCAGATGACCACTACACTGGAGTATTGGAGTACCACACGTTCAATGGGGTTGTTGTATATGTAAATAAAATAAGCTATATACAACATGTTGTAGTCAGAAAGTGTTATGTGAACTGAAGCTATTATTGATATTATTGTTATTGTTATTATAGGAAGTATGGAGCCATTGACCTAGGTTCAAGGCCAGCCTCTGACACATCCTGGTTGTGTGACGTTTGGACAAGTTACTTAACCTCTCAGTGCTATAGGCAGCATTCTAAGACTATAAGTTGCAGAAGAGGTGCTGACCTTCATCGGTAGAAGAAACTTCCTCACCAGAGAATGCCTTCTTCCAGACAAATCGCAATTCTGTCTCTATCTTATTAATAAAGCTGTAATCATTGGGAGGACACAATGCCTCTTTTGAATCCTCCTGATATCTGTTTCCAAGCCATCCCAAAAGTGTTTGGTCATTTCCTATTCATCAAAGTACTTCTCACCATTCATTCATTCAGTTGGTCAATAAACATATGTTATGCACCTCCTATATGCCAAGCACTGTGCTAAAATCTAGGAATGCAAAGAAAGGTAATAGACAGTCCTTGCAATCTAGGAGATCCTAATCTAAGGGGAGGGTGGGGAGATCACAGCTATGTACAAACAAGCTACCTACAGGATAAATAGGAAATACTCAACAGAGAGAAGAATTGAGAGGGATTTGGAAAGGCTTCCAGTAGAAGATAGATTTTAGCTGGGATGTGAAGAAAGCTTGAGAAGCTAGGAGGAGGAAATGAGAAGGGAGAACATTTTCCTGGGATGGGGGACAGCCAGAGCAATTGCCAGAGTTGAGAGATGGGGGGGGTTGTTTGAGGAACAATGAGGCACTGCAGTGTCACTGTATTAAAGAATATGGAATGGGGTGGGGGAGGAGCATAAGCTGGAAAGGTGGAGGGAGGCCAGATTATGTAGGGCTTTGAACATCAAAGTATTTTATATTTGAACCTGGAGGTGATGTGGAGCATCTGGAATTTATGGAGTAGGGGGAGTGATGTGGTCAGACCTATGCTTACATACTAACCTTTTCTTTTTTTTTCCCTACTTCACAGTATTTTATTTTTTCCAGTTACACATAAAGATAGTTTTCAGCATTCACCTTTATAAGATTTTGAGCTCCAATTCTTTTTTCTCCCTCCCTCCCACCTTTCCCCCACCCCAAGATGGCAAGCAATCTGATACAGGCTATACACGTACAATCATATTAAACAAGTTTCCATATTAGTCATGTTGTGAAAGAAGAATCAGAACAAAAGGGAAAAACCACGAGACATAAAAAGAGAGAAAATAGTATGCTTCAATCTGCATTCAGACTCCATAGATCTTTCTCTGGATAGCATTTTCCATCACGAGTCTTTTGTAATTGTCCTTAGATCACTGTATTACCGAGAAGCGCTGAGTCTATCAAAGTTGATCATTGCACAATGTTGCTGTTACTGTGTACAGTGTTCTCCTGGTTCTGCTCACTTTACTCTGAATCAGTTCATGTAAGTCTTTGAGGTTTTTCTGAAGTCCTCCCACTCATCATTTTTTACAGCATTACATTCATATACTGCAACTTGTTCAGCCATTCCCCAATTCTTTGCTAGCACAAAAAAGAGCTGCTATAAATATTTTTGTACACGTAGGTCCTTTCCCTTTATAATGATCTCTTTGGGATACAGACCTAGAAGTGGTATTGCTGGGTCAAAGGGTATGCACAATTTTATAGCCCTTTGGGCACAGTTCCAAATGCTCTCCAGAATGCATACTAAACTTTTCTGACAGCCCTTCTGGATAACTTATTCCCATTAAGCTCTAGCATAGTTGGAGGATGGGCAGGAGACAAGTAGACAAGTGAGTATATTTCAAAGAATGGCTAGCCATTTTCCTTCCTGCACTACTCCCTTTGTTTTAACTGTAAGATGTACAGATCCCATTCCATCACCCTTTCAGCGATCATTTACTAAGTGTATCCTACTGACTGGGGCTCAGTGCCTTAGGGAGGGGTGGAATATATGAGTACACTCCCATCCTTATCACCCACATGCTGACTGGTGTAGGCAGTACCTGGCTCAGAATTTACAGATTTCATGGCTGGCCCCCAAGTCAGAGAATCCAGACAGTTACTTATGAGAGGAAGTGTCTGATGAGGTTCAAAGAATAGAAGGAAGGTCTGGGAGATCTCCTTCTTATTAATCCCTCACTTCTCTTAACTACAATTCAAATTTTTTTTCATTTAAAAATGTTTTATTAATGCTCTCTCCTCTCTCTCTCTCTCTCTCTCTCTCTCTCTCTCTCTCTCTCTCTCTCTCTCTCTCTTTCTCTCTCTCTCTTTTACATTTTTGTCTATTCTGAATCTCTTCCTTTCCTCCTGCCCCCATAGAATTGTCCTTTACAAGGGAGCAGTAGAGCAAAACAAATCAATACATTAGTCATATCTGGCAAGATATGTATGTTTTATTCAGCACCTATAGCCCCTACTTCCCTGGAAAGAGGGTGTAGGTATGTTTCACTGAAAGTCCTCTGAAGTCAAGATTCCTTATATCCTGTTTTCATGAAACAAACATGGCCAATCTGAACCCCACCCCCACCCCATACCAGCACTACCATAATCCAATACCCGTTTGAAGAGCTAGAAAATAGAGTACTATGTCGTTCACTTGTTCACAATGCTGAAATCTGCACTTCCCCAAGCCCAATCTTTTAGTCACTCTTCTGGGTTGAATCCAGGCCTCTGCCTTAGTTGTAATGATTTTGACCTCACCACCTCAACAGCAAGTTAATTTTTACAAAATCACACTTGTGACTCGCATGATATATATTTTTTTAATCCTTAGAGCTGATACACAAGGCTTTGAAATCAATGTGGTACAGTGGAAGAGGACATGGCTCTAGAATCAGCAGGCTTAATTTCAAATCCATTCTCTGACACTTATTTATCTATGTGTAACTTGGCTGCCATGCCAGGGGAGGCAAGGGAGAGCCCTATGTTACAAGCTGCTTACCCCAAGAAAGACATGGCTTCTGTTTGACTGAGAGCCAACTACATATGTGACAGAAGACAAGTCACTTAGGGTTGGACCTTGGCTTCCTTTTTTACTTAGAGAGACTATGGAGTATTCGTGGACATTCTATAACTGGTTCTGAGCAGTCAACAGTACTGATAATCCAAAGAGCAAGGAGTGACCTTCCAGGGGCTGCCTTCAGGAGTCTAACTCAGCAGTAGCTGAGACAAGGACTTTGCCATTCATGAATTTAGTGGGACTGATAAGTAGGAAGGAGCTCAGTAGGAACTGAACTGAGTTGACTCTCGCCAGAGATGGAAGTAGTGGAGAGAAGAGTATGCCCCTAAGGTATTACAGAAAATATAGCATTTGTATTTTGTTCTTGCCATATATTCAAAGCCAATATCCCTTTGTAAAAACTACATGATATTAAATGATTTAAATGGAACTGGAGTACTTGTCGCAGTCTCTCACAATGGGGAGGACACAACCAGTGGGGGCTCCAGCAGACGGCAGTAGAGAAGAGACACTCCAATGTCCTCATCCAGGGACACAACTTACATTTACATTTACATTTCCTGGACCCAGGAAAGAAAAGGTTTTGATCTCTTAGGATTCCTCATTTTGCCTCCAGTCCCACTCTTGGCCACCACACACTGCTTTCCAACTGCAGCTTTTCGAGGCAGTATCCCATCATCCCTTATCTCACCTCATCTTCCTGACCTTCATTCTCTCAAACCTCTCCACCCCACATTCACCCCATTAGCCACAGTGAAGTTGACCTGAAAAGAAGTTAATGGGTTAATCTGCAGGCTGGCCAACTGATGTGGGAGACTTGGGTGGAGTTGGTCCTTGTCGAACCCATCAATTATATATATATATATATATATATATATATATATATATATATCAAGCAAGTAGGTGCTGCCTCATTTTCACCTACTGTTTTCAGCACATTTTGCAAGCACCTTTTGAGCCCAGTTAGACAGGTAAACAGGGCCTCACATTCCAGAGGGCTAAAAGAAACCAGGTCAGGCTGATAAGCAATCAGGTGATCATTTTACCAAGAATTTGGAAATTAGAAACTCATTGGAGTCTGGTGTGCCAAAATGTCATTGTATGACTCCCTCACAAGGAGTCCTTCTTAATGCTAATGATAACTCATATCATCTGGAAAATGACCTTAGCCATACCACTACAATTGCTTTTTAAATTTGATTCATATATTTTGTTTTTACATCACCTTCATGTCACATATGTTATGAAATATATCCTTTCCTCTCCCCTCCCCAGAGTGCCATCCCTGGTAACAAAGAATTAGAAATAACTCAGAGGAACTAACCAACACATTAACTGAGTCTGATAGTATGCATGTTTCACACCCAGGGTCCCCTATCTCTGTAAAGAGGGGAAAAAGACACACCAAATAAAATTTCAATTTTAAAAGCATCAGCAAGGTGTAGCAGGAAGAGTGTTAGGACTATAATTAGGAGAACAAGGTTCAAATCTTGCCTCAAACATGACAATAATTATGACTTCTGTCTATAGAGCCTCAGTTTCTTCATCTGTAAAATATTTGCAATGTCTACCTCATGGACTGGTTGTGAAGAAAGAGCTCTGCAAACCTGAAAGGGCTATACAAATGTGATCTATGATTAGCCAGTAGGTGTAATCACTTGCATTGGTGGCCATGGTCTTTCTCTTGCTAATACCTTGGTAGAAATGTGGAAGTGAGCCATACAATCTACACAGCTCTGCAGAATTGTAGGATGTGAGCCATAATGAGCCCCGCCCCCCCAATTTATTGTGTCTCCTCTGTGCAGACCGTTGTGCCTAATGGGGATGGGATGGAGAGAGTAGGGATACAAAGAAAAAATGAAAAGTAGTTTCCATCCTTAAGGAGCTTACGTTGTGATAAAATAAGGACTTTTAAAGTGTCAGTAGGCCCCAGGTGTTGGGGACTCAAAGTCGAAACAATGCTGAAATAGCCCCTGTCCTCAAAGAGCTATATTCTACACACAAACTTGTATTTCCTTGAACTCGACATTCCAACTCTTATCCCTTTGCTTTTGCACTGTTGACTCGGTTTCTTTCTAGGTTCAGCTGAAATTCTACCTTCTACAGAGGTCTGTCCCAGACCCCAACCTGCTAATACCTTCCTCTTTCAGAATACTTTAATCTATTCTCTATATCTCTTCTATGTAGCTAGTTATTTACATGCTCTCTCTCCCATTAGAATGTAAGCTCCTTGAGGGCAAGGACCATTCTTTGCATCCTCTTCATGTAGGGAGTGCCTGGCACATAGGGAACTATGCTTGTTGACAGTCTACTGAGGTAAACGGTTAAGTATCTACGTGAAATTTTGAAGAGGGGAGCAGGACAAAAATCTTCATAAATTAACAACCTTGCAAATGATCAGATCTAGCCATTGAATAGAGAATTATTTTAGAGACTTGTTCTACTCTCCTTTCTTTTGCTATTGGCTGAGGTTAGGGAGGGTTGCTAAGCAACAGTCCTCATTTCCTGCTGGACTTCTGCCATCACCCCCTTGCAGTGTGGGGTTGAACTGTTACTATGGTGATGGGAGCGTTCTTTTCAAAGGGCTGTTTGGAGGACTTCTGGAGAGGGTTCTGTTCTGAGGTGAGACTGGGGCATTCCTCTGGTGAGATTACTCGTGTGATGAAAGGATTGTGGGTGTCAGACTGAGGATATGAGCTGTGTGGCTGGCTCTTTTCATTGAGTAGACTATTGAAAAGCAACAGAAGGACTACCAAAAAGATGTGGCACAAATAGACTTCTGTTTCATGCTTTTCACTGGGACCACATGACTCCTTTTTCATTGAGGGATCTTTTTTCTTCTCCTTTGAGTTCAGCTTTTGAGCTGTCTCCATGATGGGAATTCAGGCTGTGAACTAGTTACCGGAATTTGCTAATCATAAAATTGAACTGAGTGAAATGAGTCAAGACCCCACCACAGGGGTGGCACCTGGTCAGTGGGCCATCAGCACTATATTTTTGGTCTGGTGCATAGGAAGCATTCCACTGAGTGCCTCAGTAACTCCTCTGTACCCCCACGGACCCCATGCTTTGTTCTCAGTCTCAAGACCCATCTCACTGGAGGTCCAGATCCCTTTTACCAATGGATGAGACCAAGACTTTTCCAAAGTTTGCCAAACTTTTCCTTGAAATGAGAATGTACTAGCATGACATTCAAGGACAAGACAGAGACAGGGACAGGAAAGGAGATGAGACAAAACAACATGACTTGAGTAGAGAGAAAATAACTTCAAAAAGGCAAAATGCAAAGCCAGGAAAGAAATGGAGCTGCTGAATCTGTTTTATTTATTTTTGTCATCTCATTACACAATTTTTCAATTATATAGAAAAGTTTTTCTTTTAAGCAAGAAAGAAATCAACTTTCAGTGAACTCTCAAGCTAAATATTTACTGCAGAAAAGACCCAAAGCATTCAACAGGAAAATAAGATTCCATGCAAAGAACGGCAATATTAGCAATGTAAAAGGAGACTCTCCTGGGCAGGGACATGGTTTTCACAGCCTTAAGCCATGTAACAAGCTTACACAAGGCCACTTCTTTTACTTTTTTGCAGGAATGGAATTTACTCCACTCCCATTCTTTCTGAGACCATCTCTGACTGATACCAGTGTAATCTGGTCAATAATGATGTCACTGGGAACAGCCTTAAAGGTCAGGGCTGAGAACTCATTCTGAGTTTTTCAGTGACCAGAAGCCTGCAGCCTAAAATCAAGGAAGCAATTTATGTCATGTAGTGATAAGGTCTTATCTATTTTCTTCTCCCATAGTTTAGAAAGCTCTTTGTACTGGTTTCCCTGCCCCAAGTCTCTCTTCCACACCAATCTATTTTCCACTCAGCTGCCAAAGTGATTCTTCTAAAGTGTAGATCTGATTGTACCATTCCCTTCCTACTCAATAAATTTCAATGACTCTCTATTACCTGCTAGAGCAAGGGTTCTCAACTTGGGATCCATAGATTCCCAATACTCCTTGGAAGGACTTTAGGTGGTCCATGGACAAAAAAACAAACAAACAAAAAACCCTACATCCTTATTTTCCTAACCTCTAACTCAAATTTAGTATTTCCTTCAATAATTTAAAGACATTCTGAGAAGGGGTCCATAAGCAACTGGTCCAAACTGCCAAAAGTCTCCATGATCCAAAAATATTAAGAACCCCTGCTATAGGGTCAAATATAAATTCTTCTTGGTATTTAAAATGCTTCATAACCTTCCTACCTTTCCAGCCTTCTTGTACATTACTCCCCTCTATGTACTCTACAGTCCAGTGATATTAGCCAGCTTGCTGGTGCTCAAATATTCCATCTCCCACCTCTGTGCCTTTCTTTGCCTGGGATGCCTCCCATGCCTACAACGCTTCCACTACTCTCTTTGGTCTCCTAGAATCCGAGCTTCCTTCAATACCCAGTTCAAATACTACCTGCCCCAGGAGAGCTCCTCCAGTCCCCCAGCTGCTGGCATCGGACCCTTATGGTAGCCTGCATCCACTCTGGATGGGACATCCTTATGCTCTGTCTTTGTCTCTGCAGCACTTAGCACTATGCCTGGCACTTCATAAATACTTTTTGATTGCTTGCTTGCATTGCAACTTACTTTTCTAATCACTCTGAAGTGGGGTGTGTGTGTGTGTGTGTGTGTGTGTGTGTGTGTGTGTGTGTGTCTGTAAGGACAAGGGGAAATAATGAGACTAAAAATATTTTCCCTCAAATTCTTCTTTCAACAGGATAGATTATTTCCCAAAAACAACTGTAGTGAAAACTCGAAATGGAAGAGGTTAATCGTTCTTTTCCTTCCTTTTTTCTTCTTTCTTTTATTCATTTTTCCTTCTGTTATTATTTCTATTCTTTCTTTTCTCTTTCCTCCCTTTTCTTCCTTCTTTCCTCTCTCCTTTCTTTTTCTTCACTCATTTCTCTCATTGTCTTTATTTCTCTATCTTTGCTTCCTTTCTTTTTCTTTCTTTTTTCTTTTTTTCCTTCTTTCTTTCTTTTTACAGTATTTATTAAATTCCTACCAAATGTAATGTTGGGGTAACTAGGTGTCAAAGTGGATATAGGGCTAGTGTAGAGTCAGGAAGACTCAACTTTTTGAGTTCAAATCCGACCTCAAACACTTACTAGCTGTGTAACCCTGGGTAAGTCACTTAACCCTGTTTACCTCAGTTCCTCACCTGTAAAATGAGCTGGAGAAGGAAATGGCAAACCATTCTAGGATCTCTGCCAAGAAAACCCCAAATGACCCCACAAAGAGTCAGACACACCTGAAACGACTCAACAATAACAATATGTAATATACTGAGGACTGAGGGAATACCAAAATAAGAAAAACCCAGGCCACTAGCATGAAGTGCTGGGAGATCAGAGGAGAAGGGTTCATTTCCAACAGAGGAGAGTCAAAGAAGGTTTCTTGGAGGAATTGACCTTCAAAGATGTCAGTAGGCAGAGTTTCATGGTGGGTGGCATGGGATGGAATGGCCAAGTTTAGCTGTAGCAAGTAGATTGGGATCTGGTTGTGTGGGGCCTGGATTGTCAGGTTAAAGAGTTTAAACATGACTCAGTGGGCTAAAGGGAGTCACTATTTGGCACTATGTTTAAGTGGACATCAATGTTGCTACTGTTGTGTTAACAGGCAGCGAGGTGGCCTGATGGATATGTTACTGTGTTTGGAATGAAGAAAGCTCCTCCCAAAGCCTTCCTTTATTGAGGTTTCAGAACTACCCAGATAACTCTTCATTTTCCATCATGGCCACTACTTGGTTTCCACTCCCAGTGACATCATTCTCCCAAGTCGGGCCCTCCCTGGTTCCTCAATCCCTTTTCAGCTCCCTTCTGTATAATGTTTCTCCCCTTTGGATTGTACGCTCCTTGTGTGTATTCTTATGTGTATTCCTAGCACTTAGCACAGTACCTGTTACATAATGGACACCTAATAAATGTTAGTGGACTAACTGAAGAAGATCTGAATTCAAATGTGACCACAAACACTAGCTAGCTGTATGACCTTGGGCAAGTCACTTAGCCTCTCTTGACTTAGTTTTCTAAACTGTAAAATAGCACCAACTTTCTAGAGTTGTGAAGATCAAATCAGATACTAGCTATAAAACACTTTACACAGTGTCTAGCTTGTAGCAGGTACTTAATAAATGCTTATTTGTTCCTTAACTAATCCCACTGTCAGCAACTAATCAGAAAAGCAAGCACTTCCTATTTTGGAAGAATACCTCATTGTTTCATATAGTGAAGTTAGAAGTGGAGACATTTTAATAAAATCAAGAAGGAAGTACAACTGTCAAGAATAAAGCAGATTTTTAAGCGGTACTGGAAAAAGAAAAAATGCATAAAACAGTGTTGACCCCTAGGGTAAGGAAAATTATCATTGCCAGGCAGAGAATTTATGACAGATTCACCAGTTTAAGAATTTAAGATCAAACTCAGATCACTGGATGTTCAAGTTCATGTAACCCTCTAGGCCAAAAAGATCTTTATTTTTTGAAGTTTAAAGGGCATTGTTTAAAGCTTCAGTAAGTTTCTTGGACACATAAAAGCCCCTCAAAACAAATGTGATGCTATAAGTTTAAACACATGGATTAAATTTCCCTTAATACACATGGTTGTTGTTTGTTTATTTTTTTAATAAAGGAAAAAGTACTTGGGTTATGTGCATTTTGGGTTTTATCAGACTCCTAACATTTGAAAAGCCTCCTTCCTTCTCATGAAGCCAAAATATCTTTGAAACTTCTCATCTAGGTTTGAAAACAATATATTTTCAAAACAAATCCTGTAGAACACAATAAGAGATGAATTCATGCACTCATTTGTTACCATCCTGCTCAACAGCCCCGAAGGAACTACATTCATCCATCCTTCCTTCTATGTCATGCAAAAAGAAAAAAATACTTGAAAACTTCAGCAACTACATGGGGATGTTTTAAAGACATTTTGACTACCTTCTTATCTCCTTTCTCTCAAGTTCTGAGGCACTGCTCTCTCCTGGTTCTCCTCCCTTGTCTTACCACTCTTTTTCTGTTTCTTTTGCTGCTAACCCTGAGTGTCCCCCAAAACTCTGTCCTTGACCTTTCTCTTTTCTCTTTAGATGCTATTTCACTTGATGATCTCATGTACTATCTGTGGGTTTAACTGTCATCTCTATGCTGATGATTCCTAGATGCATTTATCCAGCCCTAACCTCTTTCCAGATCTCCATTTTTCCATCTCTAACTGCCTATTAGACATTGTGAACTGCATGATATTTTAATCTCAGGAGATATCTTAAGCTCAACTTGTCCAAAACTGAATTCATCATCATTTCCCCCAAACCCTCCTTCCTTCTTAACATCTCTATGACTGTCTGGGGTCCAACCGTCCTCTAAGTCACAATCTAAGTATAAGCCTTGATTCCTTAGGCTTCCTTATTCCTTATGATTCCCCCATATCCAAACTGTTGTCAAGTCCTATCTCACATTTATGCCCCCTTTACTCCACCTTCTGCAAGAAGCCTTTTCTCATTCTCTTTAAGGTGAGCACCTTCCTTCTGTTAATTGTCTCCAATTTATCTAGTACATCTTGTTTGTAAGTGGTTGTTTGTTGTGTAATGTGGTCTCCCCCATTAGACTGAACTCCTGGACAGCAGGGACTGTTTTTTGCCTTTCTTGTATCCCCAGCCTTTAGAACAGTACCTAGCCCATAGTAGGTGCTTAATAAATGTTTGGTAACTTGGTACGGTCCGTTGTCCATACATTTGACTGACTCTGATACCCTAGGTTCTTGAGTGAATCAAGAAAACAAAGGTCCCATCTCTCAGTAAGGTCTGCACAGTTCCAGTATAATCACAAAATTCGAAATGGGCAATATATAGAAGAAAGTGGAAAGGTGGAATGAACTTGGAAAAAGATGCAGTGAAATTAATTAGCTTACAGATTTACGTTCATTTACTCTCCATACAATGCTAAAAAAAAAAGATACTAATTTTACATGATACAAGAAACTTTTCTGTTACTTATCAATTGGGAGAAACCAGTGCCAACAACAGTTTAACTAATCTGGAGCCTTGCAATCCAAAGTTTCAGAAATAGTCTCTTTATAAACTCCTTTATTTGACAATAACACCATGAAAACAAACACCTCTGAAAGTCCTAAGAACTCTGATCAATGAGATGATTATTCACGATTCCAAAGGACCGGTGATGAAGCACACTCTGACAGAAACATATCGTGACAGAAATGAGGGGCTCAGAGCACAAAATGAGACACACATTTTTTTGGACCCGACCAATGAGAGGATCTGTGTTGCCTAGTTGTGCATGTTTGTTGCAAGGATTTTTTTTTCTTTTAATGATGGGAGAGAAAAATTATTTTTTATTCATTGAAAAATAAGAAAAAATGAATTAGATTAAAGCACTATGAAGTATCAGTTGTTCTTCTTTTTATAAAGGAAGAAAGAAGGAACGGGAAGGAGGTTCGACGACAGCCGATTCAAGGTAGGGAGGGAGGAGGTAGACGGTTCACCGTCGCTAGTCTCAGGGCCAGGGAGCAGTTGCAGTCTGTTTCCCTTTCCTCCTAGCATTCTTTCTTCCCATTCTCAATCATGGAAGCAGCCACTCAAGTGTCAGCCACAATACTGGGCAGCAGCCATTCCCCCAGGCAAGCCATGCCGGAGAATAATGCTTACTTCTTGTCGCTCCTGAGATGTTAGCTCCCCCTTTCTTTTGAGACCAAGGGAAAAGGGGACTATCTTCTCCCATGATAGCCAAAGACCCTAGTGGTTCTGGAATCAGAATATGCTGATGATTCCTACCCTGTCCCATAGGCTTTTGTCCCAGCTACATTCCAACTAGATAGGTTAGATTAGACATATACAGGTATGCAGGTAAACACACATAACATATACAAATACATATAACATATGTAAAATATATGCACACAAACATAAATATATGTTGTCCAATACTTACGACAGTGCCTGGCACATGACAGGTGCTTAATAAATGCTTGTTGATTGACTAAATGATGTCTCCCATTGTAGAAGGCTAAGAGTGGGGACTGTCCCATTTTTGTTTTTCTACTGCCTAACACCATATCTGGCATATGAATAAATGCTTGTTAAATTCTTGGAGTCATTTCACCTCTCAGGGCTCAGTTTCTTCAACTGTAAAATAAAGATATCTGCTCTAGACCTATGATCAGAGGTAATTCCAGTGCGTGGGATTTGTTGGGTTCCTTCCAAGGTCTTCATTGTGAATCAGGTCCAAGTTGGCCCGACTTCATTCCCCTCCTGAATATGTTTCTGACTTTCCAGACTTTGCCATCATGCCCCAACACAGGTATTTTCTCCCTGACTTCTTTTTATGTGTTGTCATCCTGTCTTAGAACGTAAGCTTCTGGAGGGCAGACTATCTTTTTGCTTATATCTGTATCCCCAGGGCTTCCCTATCCCAGTGCCTGGCACATACGGTTTGTTGCTCCCTTGCCTGCCTTTCTGGTGTCAAAAGCTCTCACTTAACATGAAGGACTAGGTATGGTTTTGAGGGATTTTACAATTCTCTTTCTTACTGCTCCCAACCAGAAAATTAGAAAACTTCCTAGCTGACACCACTCTCTATGCAGGTCACCAGTTCCTCTTACAAGTGTATGCTTCCCCAACACTAACAGAAGAACATTTATTTGCAGGTCAGTGAAAACGAAAGAATTTATATCAGAGCCTGTGGGAAACAACAAACCATCCTGAATAGAATTTCATGAGGCTCTGAAATCTCTGAAGGTCTGCTCAGCAGGATGATGTTTCAGGTGGAGAGAAAGCTTGTGAGCTTCAGGGCAGATGGCAAGATGTCACCAGACAATCGACCAAATCTGAGCTGAATTGTAAGAATGGCACTTTTGGAAGCTAGTCATACCAAGGCGATCTTTCCAAAGTACAGGTCTATACATATCATTTCCCTCCTCCCTCCCCCAACTCAATAAAATTCACTGACTCTCTATTACCTTTTGGATCATACATAAAATCCCCTGGTGTTCAAAGCCCTTCACAACCTCTCCCCCCTAACTTTTCTTACACTTTAACTTTTCCCTTCCCAGTTCCCCCCAGTAATCTGTGATTAGTGACACTGGACTCCTGGCTGTTCCTCACACAAGACATTCCGTCTCTATTATATTATAAATATCCAAATTAACTATAAAGAACATATAAAGAAAGATGCTACCTACATCCAGAGAAAGAACTGATAGCTTGTATAGAATAATATATATTATATATACATATGTACACACACACACACACACACACACACATATATATATATACATACATGTACATACATACTTATTTGTGTCTAATGGTAGCTATCTCTAGGGCAAGAGGAAGGGTGAAAAATACATTTACATGATAACTTTATTATATATTTAAAAAGAATAGCAAGTTGTATATAATAGATTTGCAGTTTCGTGTGCAATCATCTTTTTTATTTTTTTATGTTACAGAAATGCTTGTTTTATTCCATAAATTAAAAATAAAATAATTAAATGTGCAAAAAAAAAAATAAAACCCAAGACATTTCATCTCACAACTCTGGACATTTTTACTGACTATCTCTCATGGCTGGATTTTCTCCCTTTTCTCTGCCACTTGGCTTCCTTGGCTTCCTTCAAGTCCCAGGTAAAAACCTACCTCCTAGAGGAGGTGATTGCCCTTTATTGTTAATGTCTTCCTTCTGTTTATTATCTCCAATTCACACTATATATGGTTGTTTGCATGCTGTCTGCCCTGCTAGAACATGAGCTCCTTGAGGGCAGGGACTGCCTTTTGTCTTTTTTTGTGGACCTGGTACTTAACGTAGTGCCTGGCACATACTAGGTTCTTAATAAGTGTTTATTGACTAATTAAATGACTAACTGCAGTTCAAATTTGCTTGGGGAGTTTTACAGAGTGACCAGTTATGTTGGAGCAAGAGTCTGGAAGATCTGAGCTGAGATTACATCTTGCCTCTGACACTTATTTGTGTATCCATAGGCAACTCACTTCAACTGTGTGAGTCTCAACTTTGCCTGCCTCGTGGGCTAGTTAAGAGAAAAATTTTCTTAGCTCTCTGGTTGCCAGACTCAGTTCATTTAGGTCTCTCAGGCTCGATATATTACCCCCTAAAAAAAATAAGAGGAACTTCATGGCCAGGAAGTTCAAGGTTCTCATCTCTTGATGAGAGAGAAAAGAAATATAACACAGAATCATAGATTTAGGGCTGCAAGGAGGCTTAGAGGTTATTAAGCCCAGCCCCTTTATTTTATAGATGAGGAGACTGAGGGTCCCAGAGGAGAAAAGTGACTTGCCCAGTCACAATGATGAAACCCTATTGATATGATAGGAAGCGTCTGAGGATTCACAAACTCTACCCCCACAATCTTTGGTTCTGTCCCCAAAGCATTCCAGACACTGTAAGATGCCATCTGGCCCTTGTTTGAAGGTTGCCTTCTAATTGTTTCTATTGAAAGCTACTAGAAGGTAGCATCATGTCTTCTATGTCATTTGTATCCCTTACAGTGCCTAGTACAGTAATGGGAATGTACGGGGCACCTACCGAACACTTGTTAAATGTATGAACGAATAAATGAGGGAAGGGTGAGAGTTTTTGTAGGTAGGAACAATGTTATATAATTTGGCTTTAAAAGACAAACAGAGAATTTTATATTTGATCTTCCAGGTAATATGGAACTACTGGAGTTATTGAGTAAGGAGGTGACTTGGTCCAACCTATGCTTTAGGAAGATCATATTGGTCACTGGGTAGGTAAACGAGGCAGGGGGACCCACCAGAAGGCTATTGCAATAGTCCTGGGATGAGCTGATAAGGGCCTTCACTAGGACTGTGACTGTGGGAATTAGGAGAGACCCTGTGATAGTAGGAACAAGAAGACTTATCAACAGATTAGATTTATGGGGAGAATCTAAGTGAAGAGTGAGATGGACAGCAAGGTCACAAGCGTGGGCGCTTAGGAGAATTATGGTGCACTGTCTTTCAAAGAGTAATAAAAAAAGTTCAGAAAAGGGCGTTCTACTCTGGATATGTCTATGGGTCATCCAGTTCAAGACATCCAATAAGTTGTTAGAAATGCAAGACTGGAAATCTGCATAGAGATGATCATTGCATCCATGACATGTTCTTTCTTTATAAAGCCATGCCAGCACTTTGGGGTCTTGCTGTCTCTTTTCCTAGGTGCACACCATCCCAGTAATGCTCTATTCTAGATTTTAAGGAATTTAAGTCTGTTTCACTAGTCTGTACTTTCTGTTGATGGGCACGTCCTCACCCTGAACTCCCAGATCTATCAAAATAGGAAACAGACACATTTCCTCTGAGCAACCCTATTTTAACTGGGAATCACAGACATACCAGTTTACACAAGTACGAAAGTCCCAAATAATACTGACTAACATGGGGGGAAAGGGATTCCATCCATAGAACCATAGGATTTAGAGTTGGAAGGAAATTATAATTTGTTTACCTGTGTGAAAACACTGGAGCCTTCACTGACTTGGCAGCCTGCTGGGAACAAACATTCTTCTGGGGAAGACTCATTTAGAGCCTATAAACTGGATATCCAGACACTGAGTAAAACAAAACTATTTGGCTTTAGGTCATCAATGTTTGGGAAATATCTATTACCTCTGAATATAGAAATTAAAACAAATTCACAAGAAATATATGCCATAGCAAAACCACACCAATTTATACACAGTGAGGAAAAGATAGTTTTAATAAATGAAAATCTCTTCTGACCACAAAGACTTCAGACTAGTCCCAGCTCCCCATTCCATTCAATGAGCCCCTGCTACTGTTACTGGAGGCTATAGGGATGATCTTTTCATCCTTCTAAACAAAATTCTTCAATAGTTCCTCAATGTTCCAAACTTCTTAGCCTAGCATTCATGATTTTACATATTCAGGCTTCAAAGTACCTTTTAAATCTTAGCTCTCATGGGCTCTTAAATGCTGCCCTCATGGGCTCTGTGTTATAGCTAAGGAACTACACTAGAGGCAACTTGGTGACACAGTCAATAGGGTGGGCCTGGAGTCAGGGCTGAGTTCAAATCCACACTCAGATCCTGCACAAGTCATTAAAATTCTATCTACCCTAGTTTTTTTCCATAAGAATGTATTCTGTAAGAATTGCTCCTATCTTCCAGGGTGGTTTTAAGGATCAAATGAGATAATATTTGTAAAGCACTTAGCGCAGTGCCTGGCACATAGTAGGTGCTGTATAAGTGCTATCTTCTTCTTTTTTTGGGGGGGGAGGGCTAGGCAATGGGGTTAAGTGACTTGCCCAGGGTCACACAGCTAGTAAGTGTTATGTGTCTGAGGCCACATTTGAACTCAGGTCCTCCTGAATCCAGGGTCAGTGCTCTATCCACTGTGCCACCTAGCTGCCCCTAGCTATTGCTATCTTCAGACAAACCTTTTAATTCCTTCTCTCCATCCCTTACTCATGCTTTTCCTCCCACCTAAAATTCCTCCTTTACTTTTTCTGCTTATTTGATGTCTTACTCTTCAAAATCCAGCCCCAATGCCCTCACCTGCATGAAACTACCCTTTATCCTCTTCCAATTGCTAGTACCCTCCCTCTGCAAATCCCTGGAATTTAACTACTTTGTATTGATACACTTTATATGTATTCTCTGTGTGTGTATGTGCATATGCATATATATATATGTTATTTATGTATGTACTTATGTTGTTATTCAGTCATTTCAGTCATGTCCCACTGTTCATGACCCCACTTGAGGTTTTCTTGGCAAAGATACTCGAGTGGTTTGCCATTTCCTTCTCCAGCTCATTTTACAGATGAGGAAATTGAAGGAAATGGGGTTTTAAGTAACTTGCCCAAGGTCACACAACTAGTAAGTGTGAGGCTAGATTTGAACTCAGATCCTCTTGACTCTAAGGCAGGAACTCTTATCTACTGCACCACCTAGCTGCCCTTTTTACTTATACATATACTTATAGATAAGTATATGTGTTCATATGTATAAGTATATATATATATATATATATATATATATATATATATATATATATGTATATGTGTTCATATGTATAAGTATATATATATATGTATATATATATATACACACACATATATATACACACATATATGTGTGCAGAATACAAATAAAGTGAATAAATACAAAGTAGTTAAATTACAATCTAAACTCCTTATGAGCAGAGATTGTCTCATTTATCATATTTAATAAACGTGAGTCAAACACAGTGCCTGGCACCTAGTAGGTGCTTCAAAAATACAGACTGATTGATTTTCTGCTGTTACAGTACTCTGTATAGTCTTTGTATGCCTACTAGCACTCCAATAGATCTGTGATCTCATTGATGTGGACCTTCCCTCCAATGATTCTGATTGAAACCCATCCATTTCTGCCCGTCCTATGTGATTCTTTGTCCAAGTCTTCCCACACGATTTGCCACAGAGTCCACCCAGTTTGCCGGCAGCTTTTCTCTAATTCTATAATTTCCTAAATATCAATGGTTTAAGTTAACAGTTGGTTGTTCTTCACTCTCTCAAAGTGACTGATTTATCTTCTTTTTTTCTTGGTCAATTGTTTGTCTAATGACATCCATCACACCACTTCTGCTTAATTCCTCGTTTGTAATGTGTTGCAACTGGTTCACGCTTTTGTGTGCTTATATTCAAATGTGCTAGGCACTATGCAAAGCTCTGAAGATACAAAGAAAGACAAAAGGCAGTCCCTGCTATCAAAGAACTCATGGTCTAATGGGTGGTCACCATGCAAACAACTAGGTACAGCAGAAAAAAGATGCTAGAATTAAGGGCAATTGGGAAATGGCTCTGTAGAAGGTGGGATTTTAGCTGGAACTTGAAGGAAGCCAGGGATTCCAGAAGGCAATGAGGAGGGAGAGCTTTTCAGGCCTGGAGGACAACCAGAGAGGAGTATATGGAGGGTGTAACACGTAAGAAGACTGGAAAGATGAGGGGGGCACTTTACAAAGGGCTTTGAAAGGCAAACAGAGGATTTTGTTTTTGATCTTGGGAGTGATATGATGATCCTCTGGAGTTTATTGAGTAAAGGGATGTTGTTGTCAGACCTCCACTGTAGGAAGTCACTATGCCTGGTCAGTCCTACAGTCCCCTCCAGTTTGGTAGAATCTGAGCTCTACTGGCAAAGCCTTCAATAATAAAAAGTCACCGTCACCCCATAAAGAGGCATTTATGACGATTTATATGTAAATAGTCTGGTGAAGCCTATGGTCTCCTCAGAATAATTATTTTTAATGCATAAAATAAAATACCTAGATTACATAGGAAACCAGTTACACTGAAATACAGTTATCAATTTTTTAAAAGTTAACGAACCCCACATTAGGAACCCTTGCTATGAAGGAAAAGGATAATTCAATGGTTTAGGACTCAGGGTGGAAATTGATCCAGTTTTAAGCAATACATATGACTTCAGTGGAGGATATTATATATAGCATCAATCCATCAATCAACAAGTATTTTTAGAGATCCTACCATGTATTGGGAGTGTGAGGGGTGATCAGGGAAGACTAGCACCTCTGGTGTGAGGGCTTGCTGAGCCCTTTCCAGGGCTGCTCATCCACCTTTGGTGTCCACCTTCACCCAACTCTCACCCATGGCTCTAAGAAGTTGTAGCATGCACAGGGCCACACCCTGGTAAAACCATCTTGGCAGACGGGATAAACCAGGTTGAAGGTAACCGACAGGCCTCAAGCCTGTCAATGATTTGAGGGGATGTCTACCTCAAGCATGTTAAGAATTTCCCCCTAGTGGAATGGGAAGAGAAGAACAATTTGTTCCTATGGCCATGCAAGTGGCTGAAGTAGGAACTGCAGAACGTTTGGAGTTTGGAAGATGCCAAGGTCATCCACTGCATCCCAGGCCATCACCAATCATCTTCACTTTGGTCTTTCCACTGGGCTTTGATGACTCTGGAAGAAAGAGGGAGGCTGATGACTTTGTGCAGCTCTGCCTCACAAATCCACTTCATTCACAAGTCAGGACATCACCCATCATCCACTATTTTACCCCAACATCATGATGTCATTGATTCTCTTCCAAAACGGAAGACAAACAAGAACAACCACTTGTCAAGTTTGTTTTAGGATAGAGTGTTGGAAATGGATAGAGCACTGGAAGTCAGAAGACTCAAAGCAACCAGACAAGACAGGTACCATTATCGTCCCAGTTTTATATTTGAGGAAACTGAAACAAACAGACAGTTAAGTGAGTTGCCCAGGGTCACATAGCTAGTAAGTGTCTGAGGCTGGATTTGAACTCAAGTCTTTCTGACTCCAAATCCAACACTCCAGCCACTTAACTGCCTCTAAATCAAATCATTTAACCCCTCTTCAAAAATAGTTTCCTCCATTTATGACCAAACTAGAGATAGAAAACATTATGAAATGCAAAATGGAGGGTTTTGATTATGTTACGTTGAAAAGTTTTTGCACAAACAAAGCCAATGCAACCAAGATTAGGAGGGAAGCAGAAAGCTGTGAAACAATTTTTACAGTCAGTGTCTCTGATAAAGGCCCTATTTCTAAAATGCATAGAGAACTGAGTCAAATTTATAAGAATACAAGTTCATTCTCCAACTGATAAATGTTCAAAGGATATGAAGAGGCAGTTTTCAGAGGAAGAAATTAAAGCTACCTACAGTCATATGAAAAAATGCTCTAAATCACTATTGATGAGAGAAATGCAAATCAAAATAACCATAAAGTACCACATCACACCTATCAGATTATCTAATATGACAAAATGGGAAAATTATAAATGCTGGAGATGTGGGAAAATTGGTACACTAATGCATTGTTGGTGGAGTTGGGAATTGATCCAACCATTCTGGAGAGCAGTTTGGAACTATGCCCAAAGGGCTATAAAAAATGTGCATATAAAAAATGTGCATATCCTTTGACCCAGCAGTACCACTTCTAGAGCTATATCCCAAAGAAATCATAAAAATGGGAAAAGGACCCACATGCACAAAAAATATGTATAGTAGCTCTTTTTGTGGTGTCCAAGAATTGGAAATTGAGGGAATACTCATGTATTAGGGATTGGCTGAATAAGTTGTGGTATATGAATATAATGGAATACTATTGTGCTATAAGAAATGATGAGTAAGCACACTTCAGAAAAACCTGGAAAGACTTATATGAACTGATGCTGAGTGAAGTGAGCAGAACCAGGAGAACATTATACATAGTAACAGCAACATTGTGCAATGACTAATTTTGATAGACTTAGCTCTTCTCAGCAATGCAAGGATCTAAGACAACTCCAAAAGACTCATGATGGAAAATGCTATCCATATCCAGAGAAAGAACTTTGGGGTCTGAATGCAGATGGAAGCACACTATTTGCTCTCCTTTTCTTTTGTTGCTTTGTTTTGTCTCTTCTTTCTCATGGTTCCTCCCATTAGTTCTAATCCTTCTTTATATCATGACTAATGTGAAAATATGTTTAATATGTGTGCATAAGTAGAGCCTATATCAGATTACACACTATCTTGGGGAGGGGGCAGGAAAGGCAGGGGGGAGAAAATTTAAAACTCAAAATCTTATGGAAATGAATGTTGAAAAAAAAAAGAAAATGGTTTCTTCTTCTGTAAAATGTGAAGGTTGACCTCAACAACCTCTAAGGTCCTTCTTCCTCTAAATTTATGATCCCATAAATAAAAATAAATAGATACAAAATAAAAATAAAGTAATTTAGGATAGAGGCACTAGCAACTGGGGGGATGGGGAAGGGCCATGTGAACCAAGTTTTGAAGAAAACCAACATTTCTAAGAGATAGAGGTAAGGAAGGAGAACATCCCAGGCATTGGAAGCGGCCTGTGCTAAGGTAAGGAGATAGGCAGCAAAAAGCCTAGTTTGGGTGAACCGTAGATTGAATGAAGGAGATTGATGCATAACAACTCCCCCTCTTCACCTCTCCCCACTTCCAAACTTATTGTCCAGGTCTCTCCAGGTACCCCTCACTCCCAATCCACCCCCCATCACTGTTATACCTTTCCTCTAAGATTATCTTCTATCTTGTCTGTGCCCAATTTTTTACATATTGTATCTTTTACTAGAATATGAGCTCTTTGAGGGCAGACACTATATTTTTTGCCTTGGTTTGCACTCCAAACTTAACATGGTACCTATCACATAGTAAGCACTTAATAAATATTTGTAGACTAATTAATAAGGCTAGAAAGGTACCAGGTACTTAATAAATGTTTAAATAATTAAATCTATCAGTGTTTGTGGGAAAGCAACTTTGAGCAAAAGCTCTGCTGTAATTACTGTAATTAAAAGACAATGCAATTATTACAACAGCCTGAACTGAGAGTGCCAATGAGAAGAATTAGATGGCTAGTTCAAAAGCAATAGCCCTGATTTCCATTGAAAAAGAAAAGATGAAACAGGAACCACTTGTGGGCTAGGAACGTTCTGCCAATGGACTCTGACCAGCCAAGCCACTCAGAGCTCAGCTTGCTCCATTTAAGGGAAGATGGTTATGCAACAACCCCTCCACACTATGCAACCTGAATCCTGATAGGGAAATTACTCTGAATTCCAGTGACCTTAGGAAATCACTGAAGTAAGACCCTCCCTGCATTCCTGAGCCTGATCTGTAAATTCCAATAAAGGAAAAGGACAATTAGATGATTCAGGATTCTGGGACTCCCTGACAGAGAGTATTGATCAAGTTTTAAACAACATAGAGGATTATAAACAGGAATCACTAGCAAACAGACAAATTTAGAAGTCTGAAAAAGCAAATTAACAATGCTTACATAAGATCAAAATCAGATGTGTATTTTTTTTCCCCTCAGGAGATATGCCCGAAATAGGTGAGGAGTCAATAGAAATGAAAGAATCTGGGAAAAGAGTCAAGACTTAAAGGATTATAAAGTTTGGAGCCAAGAGGAAGCTTTTCGAATCCCTTTTCTAATTCCTCTCATTTGAGGAAAATATAAATGAACACTGCCCAGATCTATTAGAAACAAACGGCAAAGTAAAGCTAGAAAGAATCCACTTGCCATCTCCTGAAAGAAACTCCAAAAGGAAAAGTCCCAGGAATGTCATAACCAAAATCCAGAACTATAGCAAAGACCAAATATTGCAAACATCCAGAAAAAAGCAGCTCAGTCAAGATCACCTCAAAGTTGGAAGCTTCTATCATAAACAAAGGGAAATATTGAAATACAACATTCCAGAAGACAAAGTGCGTTGCCTTAAAAATTAAGAGTCACAAAGCTAGCATCACCGTGTAATCCTACAGGGGGCAAATGGATCTTTAGAGGAATAGAGGAATTTTAAGTTTTTCTGATTAAAAGACCAGAGGTCAGTAGGAACTTTGAAATGTAAACACAAGAATTAAGAGAAAACTAGAAAGGTAAATTTATTGGAACAATGGCAAGGGCCTATGTGATGATGTAGAGCTAACATTCTACAAGTTGAAGAAAAAATAAGTGTCCCTTCAGAAGAATCTGAATGTCTACAAAAGGGTACTGAAGTTAAATAAGAAAAACAGGATCGGGGGGTTGATTGGCTCTGTTCTGAGCATTTGAAGAGGGCAAAAGGAAGTAAGGGTCAAAAGAATACCAATCTAAGGGAGGGTGCCCATCAGTTGAAGAATGGCTACACAAATTGTGTTATATTGATATAATGGAGTATTAATAGACCATAAGAAATTATGAAAGAGATAATCTTAGAGAAGCCTAGGAATTATAAAACTGATGCAGAGTCAAGGAACCAGAACAACATATAAAAGAACACATTGTAAAGAAAAAGAATTTTGAAAGACTTAAGAATTCTGATCAATGCCATGACCAACCATATCTACAGCAAGTCTACAATGAAGCATGATACTCATCTCTTGAAAAAGATGATAGCTTTAAGGTTACAGAAAAAGATAGACATTTGCGGACATAGTTACTGTGTGGATTTGTTTTGTTTGATCACACTTATGGGGTTTTTTTCCTCTTGGTTTTTAAATTGAGGGAAGTAGAGGGGGGTAACCATGTGACTCTGTGAAAGTCATTCAGCCCCTGTCTGCCTCAGTTTCCTCTGCTGTAGAATAGGGATCATAACACCTATCTCCTGGGGTTGTTACAAGAATCAAATGAGATTATAATAGCACAGTGCCTGTCACTAGCAGATAATTAATGCTTATTATCTCCCCTCTTCCCTTAGTAATAGTGATGAAAAGAAGGCAATTGAAACATTTTAAAAAATACACACAAAGGGACAGGAAGAAGCACAGACAGCAGTACAATTTTTAAAGTAACCTGAAGAATTAATGTATACTTTTTAAAGAAGTAAGTGATAAGAAATGAAGATTTGTAGTTTCCTATATAATTCTCTTTATACATTTTACTGTGTATACAGAAGTACTTTTTTTTTGGTGCCTAACTTCAGAATTAAAAAAAATAAAATTATGAAAGAAAAAAGATACGAGGTGTTTTAATAGTCTGCAAGCTTAATTAGCATCAACAAAGTAACATGGTGGCCCAAACAAGCTAAGTCTACACTAGGCTGTATTAAAAGCTCTTATTACCTAGAGAAAGAGAGGTGCTTTTCCATGATACCCTGCCTTGGTTAGGCCACATCTGGAGAACTGTGTTTCCATCTAAGTATCACATTATAGGAAAGACAGAAACAAGCTGGAGTTCATCCAGATGCGAGTAACCAGGATGGTGAGAAGACTGGAGAATATACCATAGACAGCACAGAAAAAGGAACACAGGTTGTTTGGTTCAAAAAAGAGAAGGCTTAGCAATAAGAGTAAGGATGAATGTGATTTTCATCTTCAACTATCTGAAAAGGTATTATGGGAGGAGGAATTAGATTTCTTCTTTCTAGCCACAGAGTACAATGAATATGAGCCATGGGTATTCTATTAAGGCTGAGTAGACCACCTTGGTAGGCAGCTAGATTTGTGCAGTAGATAGAGTGCTGGGCTTGGTGTCAAGAAGACTCATCTTCCTGAATTCAAATCTGGCCTCAGATACTTACTAGCTGTGTGACCCTGGGCAAGTCACTTGACCTTGTCTGCCTCAGTTTCTTCATCTATAAAATGAACTGAAGAAGAAAATGGCAAATCACTCCAGTATCTCTGCCAGGAAAATCTCAAATGGAATCACAAAGAGTCAGACATGATGGAAAAACAACTGAAAGAAACACCACTTTGGCCTAATGGTAAGGGAAAATTATGACTGAAGTGTCCAAACGTATCATCACTACATCTAGAGATAGTGAGAGGTCTTCAAGATAAAGAGTACAGAGAAATAGCTAAAAAACATTGTCAATGAAATACTTTTGTGTTATAGGTGACAAAAAAGGTGATTTCAGAGTATTCTGGGTAGAATGTATATGTACTGATACAGAATGAAGTGAATAGAAGCATTAGAACAGTTTATACAAGGACAACCACTCTGTAAAGAAAAACAGCTTTGAAAGGCTTCAGAGCCCTGATCAATGGTTGAGACCAGCCATGTCTCCAGAGGACCTAGGATAAAGTATACTACTCACCCCTTGACAGATGATAGAGCAAGGTACAGAAAGATATACACATTTTTTGGACGTGGCTGCTTTGTGGATTCATTTTGCTTAATTATATTTCTTTCTCTGAGTTTTCAGTGGACAGAGGGCAGAAGGGAGGGTAGCAATAATGATGCTCACCCCAAAGAGGGCCATTCTAAAATTTCTGTAAATGTACAGACAAGAACAGAAGGAAATTCAGAAGCAAGCGTAGACAAGCAGGATAATTTTGAAAGGAACTTGCAGAATGTATTGTACTATTTTTTTTAACTAAGCAGCATGAAACAGAGTTTCACTGTTTCCCATACAATGCTTTTTTGTGTGTTCTGCTCTGAATATGGAAATATTCTTTTGGAGGTGTAGTGTCTATGTTTAGATTTTTTAAAAAATAAGGAGCACAACTATGTGCTGAAGGTCTTGTAGAAAGGATTCCCGGAGGGCAAGCATTGACCTAAATGCCCTCTGATGTTTCTTCTGGGTCTTCAGTGTTGTCCTTGCTCCAATGGAAGAGGGACCCACTTTGCAAATGGCTTCATCTTTGACCACTTTATGGCACAGTTAACAAGAACGCTCATTAAATCTGATGAATCTTTGATGTCACTTAAATGACTAGAGGTTGCAAGAACTAAAACTTTTAGACTTTGTTTAAGATTTAGTTAGAATTTTGACTTCCAATGGATCGACATTACATCACATATTTGTTTTCAGTGGAAACACATGGAGATGCATGACTCTAAATTAATGTTTATATATTAAGAAATTTTCCCCTAAATATATGCAAGATGTTTACTTTGATACTTTAGTAGCGTCATGATCTCATTGATGTGGGAATGCCCTTCCAACGTGCAGACAGCAGGACACCCTCGCCTTCTTGTCTGTGTGACTCTTTTCTAAAACCTCCCATAAATCTGATACAGCCAGTCTACCCAAGCACCAAAACCTTCCTTTAGGTCTTTACTCATCTCATCAGCACTAGTGATGCATTTAGTCTGTCCACATGTTATCTCCTCTTTCTTCACAATTAACACCTTTCCTTTTCCAATCACATATTGACAAATTCAAGCATGTCCAAACAAAGGTAAACCAGGTTGGTAAGGAGACTAGAAACCATGCCACAAAATGAAGGAACTGAAGACGGAAAGACTCAGAGGAAACAAGATAGTTGTCTTCAAGTACATGGAAAAAGTATTAGTCTTATCCTGTGATTCAGTGTGCTTGGCCCCAGAGGAATAACTAGAAATAATTGATAGAAGTTGTAGAAGGGGAGATTCAGGCTAAATGTAAAGAAAAAACTTGGAAATAATTAGAAGCTATCAAAAGATGGAACGGGTTACCTTGGGAGATCAATGGTTCCTGCTCTCCACAATTGAAGGATCCCAGGACCATAGAGCTAGAGTGGGAGAGAATCTCAGTGGCTATGTAGTCCACCCCCTCATTTTACAGACAAGGAAACTGAGGCCCAGAGAGGTTACGTGATTTGCGTAATGTTATACAAATGGCAGGATATGATCGCAAGTCTTGTGATTCAGAAAGCTAGTGAACGGCCACTTTTCAGGGATGTTAACGAAGGACTCCCCATCCAGGCTAGTTAAGATGATTGCTACGGTTTCCTTGAATCCTAAGCTTCTTTGGTTTCATAGGATTGTGGAGGATTAAGACAGGTCATCTGGTCCAACCTCTTCATTTTAGAGGTGAAGGATATTGAGTGAACTGGACAGGCAGAGTGATCTATCAAGGTCACACAGGCAGGAGATGGCAGAGCTATAATTTTAACTTAGATCTTCTGATTTTAAATGTAGTGTTCTGTCCATTATAGCAGGTTGCCTATTCTGACTACTTTCTACTCAAAGTCAATATCAATTTTTTTAAAAAAAATACAGTGTTTCATCAAGGAAACACTGAATATATTGAATCCTCTCATGTTCTGTCGTGTAGATAGAAATTTTTTTTCTTTTCTCATTTTGTGTCTAAGTTTAAAATGAATAAAAAAATCTACAAAAAAAGAAATATGTGGCATTTCATCAAGGGAAGGGCTTAACATAACTTCTGAGTTAGGCTCATGTCTTATGGGTCTTTTGTATCCTGCAGTATTTAGTTCTGTACTAGGCCCATGTTGTACAATCCATAAAACTTACGAGTATTTGATTAATTTAAATGGATTAAAAATTTTTTTTCCTTTGGAAGTTTGGAGTTGAGATCCATGGTTCTTTCCAGGTTCTTCACGGTCTCACACCATCAGAAAGCTTGGCTACCTAGGGTGGAAGTGAGTGGATAAGTAACAGAGTGAGAGAAGAAATGCTATTTTCTTCTGCCCTATATCAATGATTTATCCCTCACGGAGCTGAAGAATCTCAGTTTGAAGGAATTTCAACCCACACCTGAACTGGAATCCTCTCTTCAAAAGGCTCAGCAAATGGAGATATCCAGGGAAGGGAAACCTTCTACCTCTGAATGTAGTCCTACTTCTGAATGGATAGCTCCAATTGTTGGTGAAGCTTTTACTTACATCAAACCCGATTTTGCCTGTTTGTAACTTACACCCACTGCTTCTAATTCTCTCCTAGTGTCTAGCAAAGAGCTTTCCCTCTGTGAGCACTTAATAAATGTTTGCTAGATGGCTTATAAGCTCCATGAAGGAAGGGACTGTGTTGTTTTTTTCCATCTTTCTATCCCTAGACTTAGCATGTGCAATGGCATGTCATAGATACTTAAAAACACGTGTTGAATTGAAAAAAATGAAATCTAGAGCAACTCTCCCTCCACATTCCGCCAGAGCAGGAGGGCAAGTTCAGCTGTATCAAAACAACGTACCTCAGCACCTCTCAAGGCAAGGTTCCCAATGTATCCATAATGGAGGGTTTGATAGCAAGCTCTTCCACATGCCACTTTATCTCATAGCACAACTGGGGAGTGGTGCCTCAAGTAATGATGTGTTTCAAGTCCTTTGCTAGGTCACTTACTTTGTGCTTCTGAAATTAGTAAAGAAATGCTTGATGGGGAAGCGCAAAGCTCAGCACGCTTCCTCCCCCGCATTTCTCACCATCCCATACCCGGGCTACTCTTTTCAAATGATAACATGGATTATCACTGACTAATTTTTTTCCCCCACATAAAAAATGTAACTGATGACCAAAGGCATTTCTGACGGTGCAGTACAAAACCTAAGAGATTACTAAATAAAATAACATCCTCAATAAGTCCTCATTCATCATGAAGAATAATAGGAATTAATCACTTGGAAGAGAAGCCAGATCAAAAGGTAAAGTCTTGTGTCATGGAAAACATCTGTCACTAACTTCCCCAAACTTCTGATTTTAGGATCTTTGTTATCATCTTTATCAACTAACATTTACTTAACTAATGCACCTAGTTGTGTACTCTGGGCTATACAATGCCAGTTAAACATACTTAATCCCCACCCCTTAGTAGCTTACATAAGAAAACAGATGATATCAACAGAACTGCAAAGAGTAAACGATTACCTGTACATATAACCAAAAGATGAGATGAATAAACACAGAAAAGAAATTAACAAAGAAAATCAGGTGGATTTTTTTTTAATAGGACAGGTGAGATCTGCTCTGTGTGTACCTCTGCTCATATCCAAAGTTGAATAGGTGGGTGTTCCAATAGACCATAAATAATAAGAGGAAAAGAGAGAAAAGCCAGCTTTCAACTGCAGGGCTTAGACCAGGGGTGGGGACCTGCGGCCTCAAGGCCATATGTGGCCCTCTAGGTCCTCAAGTTTGACTGAATCCAAACTTCACTGAGCAAATCCCCTTAATAAAAGGATTTGTTCTATAAAACTTAAACTCAGTCAAAAGGCCACACCCAAGGACCTAGAAGGCCACATGTGGCCTGGAGCCTGCAGTTTCCCCACTGCTGGCCTAGACACCACAAACCATTAACCATGTCTAAGGGCCTGGTTGTTTTTCCCCCACTGAAGAAAAATCTCCAATGATAATCAACCCCCGAAGTAGCACTTAGGCCAGTAGATGAGACTGAAACAGCTTCTTCCATGTTCCCTTTAAAGCTCAGGGTGATTGTTGGGGCTATCCTGGACATGTCAATCATGAGCACATGGGGCCTGGAACCAGCATTGCACCCTAATCAAGGCTCCTGATTACTTCCACACCAAAAACCCCACCACCATATATTCTTAATGCCTCAAGGAAGAGCAAAGACACCCAGCTTGAGCTACCTTTTCATATCTACCTCTGGTAGAAATCATAGGATTTTAGGACTTAAACCTAGAAAAAAATCTTATAGATCATGATTCAACCTCTTCATTTTCTAGGAGAAAAAAAGAGTCCCAGTAAGGTTGAAGTTCACATAGGTGACAGTCACACATTCAATTAGCAGAGCTAGGAGTCAAACCCAAGTACTTTGACCCCAAAATTCAGTGCTCTTCCATTGTTTTTCCTCCCCCCTCCCACTGCCCCATATCTTTTTTTTCCTATAAATCACTTGAGGTAAATTTAATATTTAACATCAAAAAAACCAATTCAAATTTCTTCACAAGCAATTACATCCGAGTAGATGAATTTAAACACATAAATATTATATGATGAAGAACTGTGAATGACTTGGCTATTCTCAACAATACAATGATCCAAGACAATCCCATAAGACTCATTATGAAAAATGCTATCTGCCTCTAGAGGAAGAACTGATGTTGTCTGAATCATACTGAAGCATACTATTCTTTGCTTTCTTTCTTCCTTCTTTTCTTTCCTTCTTTCTTTCTTTTTTAAATTTCTTTCTTTTTGAGTCTTCTTGTACAAAATGACTAATATGAAAATATTTTATATGACTGCACATGTATAACTTATATCAGATTGTTTATTGTCTCCAGGAGGGGGACAGGGAGGTAGGAAGAGAAGGATAAAATTTGGAACTCAAAACTTTAAAAAAAAAATTAATTGTTTTTACAGGTAATAAGGGAAAATAATATTATTAAAATAAAAATAAAAACTGGGTCTCTATTTCACTCAGGCAGGAAGTGTAGTGGCCACTCCTAGGCCTGATTCCATTGCTTTATATACCCCAGACTGGTCTATTTCCAGCCTGGGCCATTTTGCCCCTCCTTAGGCAGCCTGGGGGTCTCCCAATCTAGGAGGCTCATCATATTGTTGCCCAACTTAGTGTGGACACCAAATTGGCTTAATCTACTGTAGCTCAGAACTCCTGAGCTCAAGTAATCCACCAGCTTCAGCCTCCCTGTAACAGGGATTATAGAGGCACATACCAATATACCCAGCCAATTTTGTTTTCCATAGGTTTATTAGATATAATCTTTTATGTAAAGAGGCAGCAATCTTGTAGGTATAACATATAATTTAGAGTACTTCTAATGGGAATTTCTTTTATTATTAATGACTTGAAACATTTTTCATATGGTTGTTTATAGCTTGCATTTCTTCTTTTTAGAACTTCCTTGTACTATTCTTTGACCAATTACCTACTAGAGGAGATGCTCTCATTCTAACATATTTGGATTAAGTCCTTACGTATCTTGCATATCAGACCTCTATCAGAAAAGTTTGCTACAAAGACTTTCTCTAGTTAGCAACTTCCTTTAATTGCTTTGATTTTGTTGTAGGAAAACTTCTCATTTTTATTTAATCATTATTGTTCATGGTGGATCATGCAATGGGGGTCCCCTATGCCAGGGCATACCTCCTTTACAATTCAACGTGCCCGGTGCTTCCATGTGGCTCAGAAAGATGGATTCTCTTCTTTTTCTGTCTTCCATCTTCTATTTCCCACAATACCCTACAAGAATCAAAAATCGTGGTAGACCCTAAAACTTGGGAATCTAGGCAGATTAACCTACACAATAAATAATTCCTCTGCTCCCAATTGTCTCTATTCTTGGTGACTACAGCCAAATGTAGGTACATTTTATTTCTGTCCTTATAGTTGTATATTTGTCTTTATAAAGACTGGGTACATATCTAAGCATGTTATCTACAAATATCTAGTGGTTTTTATGGTTATAAATGGGATTTATTTCTTTGTGATCATTTCTCAATTTATTATTGTTAGTATATGAGAATTCAATTCATATTTGGGTTTCATCTTGCACCTTATAATCTGGTTAGACTCATCATTTCAGTTAGTTTTTTGTTCATGAAAGCTAGATTTTTTTAGATATGTTTTAATGTCGTCTGCAAATAATGTTTTGACCCCTTCATTTGCAATGCAATCCTCTTTAATAAATTTTCTTATTTTATTGCAATTGCTAGCATTTCCAAAACTGTTTCAAATGGAAGTGGTAAAAATTGGCATATTCATCTCATACCTTCTCTTTAGTGGAAATGCTTCTAAGTGTTTTCCATTGTATGTCAGCTATTAATTTCAGGTAGATAGCTTTTTTTTCCCCAAGGGAAAAATCACTTTATTACTACTTTCCTTATTTATTTAAGTTGTGAACAAGTGTAGGATTTTATATCCTATAAAAAAAATTTAGATCTTTTTTGCATCACTTAATTACTATTTTCCTTATTTGTAAAAATTGTGAATAAATATAGGATTTTATATTCTATAAAATCTTTTTATAGATTTTTTTAATCTATTGATATTATTATAGTTTTTTAGGGTTGTTTATGTGTGATATTGTTTTAATGGTTCTTAGTCCTGAACACCTGATATAAAACCTGATGGCAAATAATTTTAACATATTAATATATTCCATTAGTTAATATTTATTCAATTGTTTGTACAACTCTTTCATTAGGGCAAGTTATCTATATATTTTTTAATCTTTATCTTTGCCAGGTTTTCAAATGGACACTTCATTAGCCTGATTTCTTCCCCATATTTATAAATGGTCAATGTAATACAGGAATTATTTGTTTTTAGAAGATTTTTTTTGGGGGGGGATCGTCTGTGGACTTCTTTGGTTTTGTTGGGTTTTTTTTTTTTGAGGATGCAAAAGGGACAAAGATCTTTGATGAAATGGCTGGAATTGAGAACAAAGGTTATCACCTCTGCTCCTCCCTTCAGTTTTGCTAAATACCCATTTGAGGTTTATCAGAGGTTCGAGGTAAGTTGTATTGCTTTTGCAAGGTATTACTTTTAAAGGATGTGACAGAAACTGAAGGGAAGGTTGGGGGGAAAAAAAGATCTTGACAGCCTCTTGAGGGGATCTTTTGTATGCTGTCTGGCTGCTGCTGTGGATCTGACTTACAAAAAAGTTCAAAGTTGGTTTAGCAGCTTCAAGAATGGTCCAGAAAAACCCTCAACTTGGTTCCATCCAGGCCAAGAGATTCCAGCTGGGAAAGGAAGGTGGTTCTGACTAGGTTGGGTCTGAGATGGAAGGTGAGATAGAAGAAAAGCAATTCAGGCAATGAGAAAGGAGTGGGTGGGGACACCTGGGCGCTCCCGGAGTGCAGAGGAGGAGAAGCCCCTAGGATCACATCAAGCAGTAAGCAGTTCTTATAACTCTCCTTCTCCAGAAAATTTGTACTTCTGTTTGCTTACTTCTTTTGCTGGGAGAGTGTCCTTTTCATGGTGCTGAAGTAATCTGGGTAGAGCTCATTCCCCTGAAATTTTCTATCCCATTATCTTTTCTAGTGTTTATTTCTAATGCAAGTAGTGAACTTTTTGACGACACGCTATCCACCTGGTGTATGCCTTCTTGTTAATGCACATCCAGAAGCACCATTTTCAAGAAAATTGTGACAGTCCAGGAGAAAATAGGAATAATAATGAGAGCTAACATTTATATGGTGCCTACTACGTGCCAAGTACTTTACAAATATTATTTTATTTGATCCTCACAACAACCCTGCAAAGTAGGTGCTCTTATTATCCCCATTTTACAGTTGAGGAAACTGAGGCAAACAAGTGACTTGCCCATCATCACACAGTATCTGAGACTAGATTTGAGTTCAGATCTTTCTGACTTCCAGCCTCGGCCAAGAATAATATGAGATCTAGAAAGCTTCAATCCCCAGGAGCCTTTTTAGGCGCTGTATGTAAAATGGAACTGGAGGTTCAGAGAGAGGATGCTAGCAACTCTCTGGTGTCTCAAGTAACAAATTCCCTGGGAACAGAAATCTTTTTAACAAAGTATGTCTGAGTACTAAGGATTAGGAGAAGGTCTGATCCCCTCAGGGCTTGGCCAATCAGTAGCAGTGGCTGCTAAGGAGATCCACTTAACCTCTCCTGGCCTCAGTTTATTCATCTATAAAATAAAAGGGGCCTCTGAGGTCCCTTTCTAGCTCTATGAACCTATGCACAATCTTGAGGCTTCTCAAAAATGGGAAAAGAAATGATGACTCAGGCTATGTCTATGTCTACTAAGGTAAGGGCCTCAGACAGTGTGCTGGTAAATGTTTAACAATTGACTCTCTGCGGGGAACAAAAGGAAACACACAGTTTTAAGTTTCTGTAACCCATTCTTAATCAAAACAATCAATCAAGCCCTAGCTGGTTAATTTCCTAAGTATAAATGCTCACATTGAAGCCTGTCTGAGCTGGCTCCAGCACACCTTTGCACAGAATCCATCACTAGGGGACGACAAAAAATAAAATGGAAAGAAAAGTTGTTTGGCAAGACTAACCAAATATTACATGCAACTTTCCACACCTGTAGTCTTCCATCTCTGCAAAGGAAGGACAGTAGTCTATTTTCATAGTTGCTTCTTTTGGCCAAGCTTGGTTATTATCGCTTCACAGCATTTGGTTTCAGTTATGGGAATGTCGTTCTTTCCATTTACATTATTATATATTCTTTTCCTCATTCTGCTTACTTCACTTTGCACCAGTTAATCTGTCTTCCCATGCATCCCTGTATTCTTAATTTCTGTAGTTTCTTACAGTTCAATAATACCCCATGACATTCATGTCACCATCAGTTTAGCCATTTCCCAATTGATACCTATATGCCTACCAGTGGGAATGCTAGGTCAAGGGATATAGACATTTTAATCACTTTCTTAAAATAGTTCCAGATTGCTTTCCAGAATGGTTGAATCATTCACACATGAGTAGAGATTTTCAACAAGTAGAAAAGTGGGGTTTTTTTAAATTTAATGCAACACAGCATATGTAATCACAATGGCTGATGTGTGATATTTCTCTAGCCATAATAATCTAAGGGTGGAAAATTGGGCAGGGAGCCCACAAGAAGCTCCTCAATTTTCCACAGCTTGAATATCTAAGAATGGCTCTCTTTTGACCTAGAAGAAGCCAAGTAGGTCTGGGTATCTTATTCTATTCACTCTTGCATTAACTTTCTTCTAAGAGGGGAAGGAGGTACTATTTTACACACTCCAAGCTGAAGCCATTGGGATACAAGTTCAAGTTCTATACCTGTCAATCTCAAGAAAAGTAGGGAAAAAACTGTTCAAGCAGCCTCTGTGACTGGCCAAGCCAATGACTTTACTGTACTCTTCTAAACCAAGAAGGGAAAAGGAAGCTGGATATGTTACTGAGGACCTATGTGGAATCTTCAGAACCACGTTCTTGGAGCTGCCTCTGCACTTCTTAAAAAGCAAGAGTAATTACTGCACCAGGAAAGGAGTCATGCCTAAACCTGACCAGCCCTGCCTAGATATCTCTGTTTCCTGCCCATGCCTCCTTCTGAACTACTAACATAATTACCTGATGATAAAATATAACATTTCTTAACAGGTCAATGCTTGAGAAATTTTGTTCCCAAAGCCTAACTAAGCGTACATACTGGAAAGTCTCCATCAGATGTCAGATTATGGAGAAACAATTAATTCAGTGCCCAAAACATGCTTGCTTTTAAAAGAAAGGCCAAAAGACTTTGGAGTCCTATGTTAACTCCTAGTCATACAAAAGGCCTAATGCATTCATGCAGCTAAACAACCATGCAACATCCGTCCTCTGACAGTGCTACCACCTTTGTTTAAGCCCCCATCACCTCCAGCCTGGTCTATTGCAATAGCCTGCTGGTTGGCATCCCTGCCTCAAGCCTCTTCTCTAAGCCATCCTCCACTCAGCTGCCAAAATGATCTTCCTAAAACACAGCTCTGGCCATGACATTCCCCTAGTCAGTAAATTCCAGTGGTTCCCTGCTACCTCCAGGATTAAATATAAAATCCATTGTCTGATTTTTAAAATCCTTCATAACCTATCCCCTTCCTAGCTTTCCATTCTTACATCTTATTCCCCTTCATGTATGTGGCCATCCACTGACATTGGCGTCCTTGCTGTTCCTCAAACACGATACCTCCTCAAACATGATACCTGACTCTTGCATCATCCCTGGTTGCCCCTTTCCTTCCTCATGTCTGCCTCTATCCTTCTCTGGTTTCCTTCAATTCCTACTTAAACTCCTGAGGGCCTTCTCAATTCGTCCTGATCTGTATTTGCCACAAGACCCAAATGGCTCTGGAGAAGAAAGTGAAGCTGGTGACCTTGCACAGCCCTTCCTCACTTAAATCCAATTCACTTGCAAGTCATGGCATCATCTTCCTGATGTCATTCATGGTCCTCTTCAAGAATGAAGGACAAATAACAACAATAACAAACTCTCACCTTCTGTAAGAAGCCTTCCTGGTCCTTCTTAATGCTAGCGCCTTCCCTCTGAGATTACCTCCATTGTATCCAATATATATCTTGTTTACACACAGTTGTTTACATATAGTCTCCCCAGTTAGACTGGGAGCTTCTCAAGGGCTGTTTTTACCTTTGTAAACAGTGCACGGTCCTGGTACATAGTAGGTGCTTAATGAATACTTTTTGACTAGCCTTGACTTGGTAGGCAAAAAAATGATGCAGTCTTTACCTTCTAGGGGGTTACAATTTACCATGGCATATAATATGTGGACAGGTAACTAAATACAAAGTATATACAAACTGATACAAATATATTTATCCTTAATTTTGAACTCCTGGTTTATTTATACTGAAACATATTTCTAAAGATAACAAATACAGATACTAGAGTACTTAATTTATTCTTTGTGGCCTAAATCTAATCCTTCCTTCTTAAAAAGCATTCCCGCACCACAAAAAAAAAACCCTCTGAAATCTTCCTTTACTCTGACTTCCTTTTCATTTAGATGTAAGCAGTGGACCAGCATCCCAAATTCTAGGTTTACATGGGTCAATTCAGAAAAAATAGCACTGACTTTGGAGTTAGAGGACTTAGTTCAAATCCTCACTTGGACACTTGGTAAACAGGCATTTGTTAAGCACCTACTATGTGCCAGGCACTCTGCTAAACCCTAGGGATTTAAAGAAAGGGAAGAAGAAGAAAAAAAAGCAACCCCATCAAAGAGCTCACACCCTATTGGGAGAGAGAAAGAGAAAACTAACTGTGTAAATATACTATATACAGAATAAATTAAAGCTAATTAATGGAAGGGAAATAGAGAAAGGCATCTTGTAAAAGGTCAGATTTTAGCTAGAACTTAAAGGAAGCCAGGAGACAGAGATGAGAAAGGAAAGAATTCCAGGTATGAGGGACAGTCAGTGAAGATGCATGGAGCAAGCAGACAGAGTGCCCTGTTAAGAGGAACAGCAAGAAAACTAGAAATCACTAGATCACTCTGTGTGTGTGTGCGTGTGTGTGTGTGTGTGTGTGTGTGTGTGTATCTGTGTGTGTGTGTATGTCTGTGTGTGTGTGTGTTTGTTGGGGGTGGAGTGTGAATGCTATAAGAAAACTGGAAAGGTAGGAGGGGATCAGGTTATGAAGGACTTTTAATGCCAAACAGAGGATTTTGACATCTGATTCTGGAGGTGACAGGGAGACACTGGAGTTTATTGAATATGGGAATGACATGGTAAGACTCACACTTAGGAAAATCACTTTGCTACCTGAGTGCAGGATGGACTGGAGTGGGAGAGTCCTGAGGCAGGGAGACTGGCCAGCAGGCTATTGCAGTAGTATAAGACATGAGAGGATGAGGGCCTATGCCAAGGTAGTGGCAGTGTCAGGGGAGAGAGAGATCACACACTGACAATCCGTGTGATCTTTGGAAAGTCACTTAACATCTTTGGGTCTCTGTTTCCTCATCTGTAAAATGAAAGGATTGAACTTGATGACCTCAGAGATACTGTTCAGTTCTAAATCCATACTGTTATGAACTTGGACAAATAATTTAACCTAAATGTGCCCCAATTTCCTCATCTATAATATGAGGAATGTGGATCAAATGTCCACTGAAGTCCCTTCCAGCTCACGATCTGTGACCCTATATGCTGGAGGCTTCCAAAACATGAGAAAAACAAACCTAAGCTATGTCTACCAATTGGTTTAACTATTTACACAGATGTGACGAGTCAATTCAGTGAAAAAAAAAGTTCAAGTTAGTTGAACCATTCATTTTTGGCCAATGTCTTTTGGGAAAGTTATTTTTTGTTTGTCTCAACCAGTCAACCAAGTCCAGGAAAGGAGTCTTTTTAAGCGTAGACTAGGCCTTAATCAGCCTGGAGTCCTCTCAAGTGAATGTTCTCCTTCCTTGTCAGCAGTTCATTTGGTGACTGGGACAAGGAACTGATATTGTAAAAACAAGCACTCACTCACTCGCTCATACTAATCTACTGGCAGTGTATGCTTGGGAGAGCAGGTACGTATTTTGTTTATTTTCTGTGCCCCTCCGCTCTGTACATCTGAGGTTATAACCTGCTATTTAGTACTTAGTGGAGTGACCTTTAACATCAAGGGAAGGTCCTGGTAGCATTACACCTAGGCAATACCAGCTGTGCCTAAAGACTAATTCAGCTATGGTAAGAATGGATAATCTTTGAAAAACTTGAATTGAAAGACAAGCTGTCTCTGCCACTCAGTCACCATGGAGTGGGCAGCAGGCACAGTGGATAGAGGGCTGGCCTCATATATCAGGAAGGCCTGGGTTCAAGTCTTGCTTCTGACATTTGCTTGCTGTGTGACCTTGGGCATGTCACAACCTCTCTGAGGCTCAGTGCCTCATCTATAAAATGACCAGATGGAACTAGATGGCTTCTATGGTCCCAGCTCTAAATCTGTGATCTTATGAAGAGAAAATTATTGTTGAATTTCCAGGAAATGCACATAATTCTAACTCCTCCTTGTAAAGATATTTCTTAAGGAAATAATATATGCAGAGTTTGAAATGCTATAACCATGTCATCTCTTTTTACTGTTATTTCCCCTTATTTTGAAAGTCTTACCTTGGGTGGGTGTGTCTATTGAATTTTTTCTTTCAATAGTTATTTTACTCTTACCAAAGTATAATACTTTGATTTAAAAATCAAAATGGACTTCACCAAGCTCAGACAGTCATGATGTGGCCAGAAATACTAAGGACATAGAGCCGGATACCTCAGTACTTTGATAGACACATGACCTCTATCATGGATGTGTGATCTGTGTGTGGGTGCTTCTCTGAGAGAGAATCCACTCATTCATTGAAGAAATGTGTAATAAGCATCTACTATGTGTTGAGCACTGTGTAGGTCAATGAGTGTACAAGGAAAAAATAAAACAATTGTTGCCCTCAAAGAACTTATATGGGGGGGGGATGGGAATGGTGGAAGATACCCAGATAAGTAGATATCATGTATTTTGGCCAGAGCAGTGATTCTCAGTAGTAGTCCTAGAACCCCTTAGAGGTGCAGAACAATGGTCCAAGAGGTTCATGCTAAGAATCCTTTAATGGTGCCTCAAGCAGTAAATAATCACCCAGTTATGTTACAAATATATTTTCCCTCTGTGACAACAAGCATGTGCATGTTTGAAGCATTATACATTTGTTTCTGCAGTGATTTGGAGATTTAGGGGGCAAAAGTTATCATTGTATTTGTTGGAAGTATTTCATGAACGAATTTAAATAAAGCTAAAAGAATATTAGGAGTAATATATTTAATAACTCCAGGATGTCATAGCATATTTCTTTTGCTGAAAGGGGTTTGTGGAACCAAGGATATTGGGAACCACTGGGCTAGAGGCATCTGAAAGCTTCATGTATGGGGTGGCATTGATGCTGAGCCTTGAAGGAAACTAAGGATCCTAAGACGTGAAGGGGAGGAGGAAGTGCATTCCAGGCAAAAAGAGGTGGGGGGCAGCCAAGGCAAAGAGCAGATTATTCGTCCTCTTCCTCATTGTGCGCCATTCACATCCAGGTCTTTCCATAAACCCTCTATGGGAGATTTACCTGATTTAGGGGTGAGAGGTTTTAATTAGGTTTCTGAATAATTTGTTGTTACTGATGTAATGGGATGGATGATCCAGTTGTTATCCCCTGACCTTTCTACATGACTGATTCATCTCCTTTTCTGGATATCCAAAGGATGTATTTTTTATCTTGATCTCCCATTTCAGCAGGGAAGTGAACCTTGCCTCACATAGCTGCAGATCAATAACTCATCTTTAAGTTACGGTCTTAGAGAATTGCCTATGGCAATGAAACATTGTGTAACTTGCCCAGTGTCACATGACTAATACATGTCAAAAGTAGGACTTGGACCCAAGCTCTTTTGAGTCCAAAGCTCTTCCTCTCTCCACCTACCTTATGCCATGTTCAATCAAATGAGGAACTATCCATAAGGAAAGCAGCTTAGCATTGAGGGACTTAGGATGAGCATGTGCTGGGGAGAATCATCATCCCTATTTCAAATAATTTGTAGAAGAAATGGGATTTTAAGAGTGGGTAAGCGAATGGGGATTGAGGATAGCAGAAGATTCAAGGGACTGAGTTGGCTGGAAGGGTGTTAGGGGCAATGACAGATGGACATGAAGGGAAGCATTTTGCAGCTCACATTGAGATCTGCCTTTATAAATTCATCCTTCCAGAAGGCCTTTCCCATAACAGCACGAAGCCATTTGAAACAGAAAGTGATGGACAACTCAGATCTTAGTTTTGAAATACAATTTCACCTCACCTTTGCCTACAGGCTTTATCCATCCACTCCCTTTATTAATGTATTGCTTCACCTGACTGCCTCATTGGATTATTAGATGATGACAGCTCGGCTCTGTCCTGTGTTTTATTTACTGCATGATTGATGCTCAAGAATAAGCGAATGTGCTCATGCAACAACCATTGGCTAAGATGCTGAGGTTGCAATAAAATTATTATATAACATGCTAATATTGCAATAATTGTATTTAAGTCAAGTCAACAAGTATTTTTTAAGCTCCTCCTCAGTTCCAGGCACCATGCTAAACAGCAAAAATATAAAGAGACAAACAAAAAGCCTAATATTTTAAATAAATTTCTTAATTTTTAATAAACTTAAAAATCTAATAAAATTTTAACAATTTTACAATAAAATGACAATTTACAATAAAATAACCTTTTTTAACAATAAAATGGTTTATATGTTTATATAATCAAGATCTCTGAAAATACACTACAGTTCTTGGCACACAATAAGAGCTTGACAAATATTCATTCATTCATTTAACTGCAGTTGTCCAAAGTATAACTTTAGCCATGAAATCATAGGAGCATAGATTTAGATATGGAAGGAATTGTAGAGACCATAGTACCCAACTTCTTTGTTTTACAGATGAGGAAACTGAGACCCAGAGAGGCTGATTTGGCCAGAGTCACATGGGATAAATGGCAATAAATGGCAAAGCCAAGTCTTCTAATTCCAAGTTCGTTCTTTCTCCACTGAGCTACATTAATAAAAAGTAACGTATGATTTGGAAGAGTAAATACAGTATGAAATTGATTGTTCTTTGGATGCTCCAAGCCAAGATGGTAAATGAAAACTCTGTTTCTATGATCATACTCCCTATAAGAGGACAAGAAACCCATTGGATCCTTTCAGAAGAAACCTGGATATAATATTCATTGTAAAGACATATCAGTTTTGAAAATAAGTATATATTTATGGTCTACAAAAAGCCAGTACAGTTAAATTGGAAACAATAGACCCAAAAAAAAGTTTCCTGTGCTTTGGCTCTATAATTTGTGTCTAGTTAAAAAAAAAAAAAGCAATTACTATCCTGGAGGCTGCATGGCTTGAGAAATGCAGAGTGATTTTATTTAATCTACTGTACGCTGGTATCTTAGACCTGCTAGGTTTAAAGCTGCCCCATAGAGGCTTAGAGTAGTTCGACCTTCTCATTTTTCAGATGTGGAAGGTGAAGCCCAGAGAAGTTGAGTGATTTGCTCAACATCACAGCTAGGAAGTTGAAGACCTGGGATTTGAATCTGAGTCATCTAGCTTCAAACCCATTCTTTTTCCCGCTACACTAGTGGGCTTTTTTGGGGGGAAGGCAATTGGGTTAAGTGACCTGCCCAGGTTCACACAGCTAGTAAGAATCTGAGGCCAGAACTCAGGTCCTGCTGACTACAGGGGTGGTGCTCTATCCACTGCATCTCCTAGCTGTCCCTACACTAGTGGTTCTTAACTGAGGGGTCCATAAACATTCTTTTTAATTTTGATAATGATATTTCATTATAATTGGCTTCCTTTATAACCCTATGTATTTTATTTTATTCACTTATAACCATTATTCTGAGAAGGGCTCTGTTGCTTCACCAAATTCCCCAAAGGGTCCACGACATGAAAAAGGTCAAGAACTGCCCTACACCATGCTGACTCCTCCCCTTAATCCCGCATCCTGGGAGAAGGCATGCCTAGTGGCAGATATCAGGGTGGAAAACGGTCCCCCTGTAATCTTACAGCATTTAGTTCTGCGTCTAATGAAAGTCCCAGGCCCAATTGAGAAGCCATGTACAATCTTCCTCAGCCGCAGTCAAGATCTAGGTCAGGGTTCCTGGGAAAGTTCATGGTAGACACTTCACAAAACCAGAATAGAAGCTGCTCAGCTATGGAGGTGAAGCCAGGGGAGTTATCTGGGAGGAATGCCAGAAGCCGTCATAAAGAAATGATAATCCCATACCTGAATTATGGGCAAGGCAACCTCACTGGCCCATTCTGCCCCAGAATCCAAACAAGGACAATAGCAGCTACTCTTGGGCAATTAAGGGTGGGACACTCTTGGTGACAGTAGTTGGCCAGTACATAGCCTCCATCTTTCCTCAATCAGTATTACATAATTTGTTTCATTCCCAAGCCATAATACTTCAATCATGCCCAATGCTGCTGAAAGGGAGAGAAGATTGTTGAAAGAACTATAGCATTTTGGGTACCAATATAGATTAATACCTCCTACAATGAATCTCCTCTCTGCCCTCAGGAACACAGAAATAATCATCTTCCCAAGCAGGGAAAGGAGGAAGACCTTCCGTCTGAGATGGAAAGAGTTAATATTTGTAAAGCACTTACTTCAGTTCCTGGCACATAGTAGTTTCTATGTAAATGCTTGTGCCCTTTCCCCACTTCCATCCGCTTCGCTCAGAATTATCTCTGAATCTGGGCCATACCTGGCATCAGAGTAATCACCCTAGGCACCCCATTTGGGGAAGGAGGGCTCCTGGGAGGCAGCTGGTGGGCCTTGGAGGCTTATATCATGTATGGTCAGCCCTCAAATAGCACCACCATGACCTAGGACCATGGGATCCAATGGGTACAGCAGTACCAGAAAACTATAAGACCTTCAGGAAAAAGTGGCCATCTTGTTTTTACTTCTTTGATAAAAAGTTTAACCAAAACATAGAATCAGAGTTTATACGAACCATGGAGGCAAAGTCCTTCATTTTACAGATAAGAAGAGGATTTAAGTGACACACACAAGGTACACCAGGATAGATCTCTGAAAGGGAACATGGAAGAAATAACTCCAGAAACTTATCCAGGTGCAGAGAGATCTCAATCCAATAGAAAATGACCCTAATCTTCAGCAGTCTTCACTGAGTCTCTGGCCAGTGTTCAAACCAACTCATCCCAGCCTCATTCAAATGAATCCCTGGAAAGGTAAATGGGTCTATGCGTAACCTTTCCCTAATCCCTCAGTTGCTTATTTTTGCTGTGACAAAGAGTTCATAAGGAGCAGTGTGTGATGGTGTAGAAGAAAGCATTATTATTCTCATCATTTCATATCTCCTTGAGACACTGGTTATAATCCTGGCCCCAACACTTCCTGGCTATGTGACCTTAGGCAAGTCACCTAACTCTTTTGAAGATCCCTGCCCTGTCTACCTCACAGAATCGGCCTGAAGATCCAAAAAGTTAATGGACATGAGAGTAATTTGAAGACTGCAAAGCATTATACAAATACAAGGCATTATCACGGTTTATTTATTTATTCCTCTTCTTAGAAGAAAGAAAAGGTATTTAGGCAGGCTGTTGGATTGTAGGCTTAACTGGGGTGAGGAACCTGTGACCCTGAGGCCATGTGTGGCCCTCTAGGTCCTCAAATATGGCCCTTTGAGGGCCTAGGGGGCCACATGTGGCCTCAAGGCTGCAGGTTCCCCACACCTGAACTAAGCTAAGATAAGCTTTATTACCAGAAGCAAGAAGTCAGTTAGGCTTTCCCTGTTCTCCCTGAGTGCACTGTACCTTACTGACTCAGGCTATGACCTGAATCTCTCAGAAACAAGAGGCTCAGAAGAATTCATTTCAGGTTGCCAGGGTTTTTAAAACACTGAAGTGCAGGGATATCAATGAGCAAAATATTCAGGGTTTGGTTTTTCCTTTTCTCTCTGATAGCTGCTGATACAGAATCTTCTGCCTGTGCCTGACTCCAAGAAGCTGTAGCATGCATAGCAGCCGCACCCTGGTAAAACCATCTCAACAGACAGGCTAAACCAGGTTGAAGATAAACAACAGGTCTCTAAAAGGTCGGTGAGTTAGGGGGATGTCTATCCCAAGCATGTGAAGACTTCCCCCTGCTCCATGGGTGGATGAGAACAATTTGTTCCAGGGGCCATGAAAAGCTGAAGCAGGTGGTGTGGACTGCTTGGAGCTTGGTCAGACATCAAAGACACCAAGATTGTCCATAGCATCCTCATACTAACTTTTGTCTTGTCACTGGACCCTGACGACCCTGAAAGAGAGTGAGACCGACCTTTGTCCACCTCACTTAAATCCAATTCACTTGAGACAGCACCCCATGATGTCATGGGTCCTCTTTGAAAACAAAGGACAAACAACAATAAAGGAGAGGGAAAAATCTGATTATGTAGAAAGAAAGTTCTGGATCTACTAGTAGCCAGAAAAATGAAAGAGCCTTCTATTTTTACTCATGTTTACATTTCAATAAAGTTTTATTTGGGGGAAAACTCTATAACTCAAGTACTATTTACAAGTAACCTATTATATGAGAGTCTTAAAAGCATATTGAATTCGAAGTCATATAAGACTTGGGTTCTGGTCCTGATTCTGTCACTGAATGACTTTTACTCTCTGAGTTTCCATTTCCTCATATACAAAATGCGAGTAAGAGCACTTTCCCCAGACATGACTTTCCATCTCCCACGGTTATGCCCTTATACAAGATTCAACCCCCTCCATATCACCCCCACACACCATGCCTGGAATGCACTCCCTCCTCTCTTCTGCCTGATGGAATCTTTAGATTCCTTCACAGCAAGGCTCATGTGTCACCCCCTAGAGAAGACCCTTCTTGACCCTTCCAGTTATTGGTTCTCTCTCTATTTTGAAGTAAATATTTTGTATGTATTTATTTGTGAACATATTGTATCCCTTTGGTAGAATGTTAGTTCTTTGAAGGCAGTGTAAATCCACTTGTAGATTTACAACTGTAAGTGAGTAAGGTTAAATATTGAATTTCAATATTTATACTTCATTTTGCATCAGTTTATGTAAGTCTTTTCAGGTTTTTTCTGAAAGCATCCTGCCACTGCTGAAGCTTTTAAATTACCCATTCAGGTTCTGTGAACATGTTGAGAGGCTGAAAGAAGTTATTCTATGGCTTGACAGTTGTATTTTATCAGGGACTGAATGTTCTGCAGAGAACTTTATCTATCACTAGTGGCAAAGGGATTAGATGGTGTAAAGGCTGTGGGTTGGTGGATTCAAATCTCACTTTCACTTCATTAGATTTTTTTGAATTTGCCTTTGTGAAATGACATCTTGTAATATGTAAGTTTCAATATTTCAGTGCATATGTGATCTTTTTGATGTGGATATTACTTCCCATTGGTCAAGAATATAACCCATCCATGTCTTCTCATCCAATATGATTTTTATCCACTTTTTACTGATCCTCCACCACTGCCCAAGAATTTTTCTTCTAATTCTCTTTACACACCAGTGGTAACCCTAGGACATCCATTGGTTCTCTTGCTACATGACTATTCCAGCTTCCTTTCTAATCACATGTTTCTTCAGTGACAGAGAAGTATTATGCTATACTGGAAAGAATGCCAAGGATCTAGTTTCAGATGCATACTAAGTGTTACTTACTACCTATGCAATCTTGGGCAAGTAAAGAAGAGATCTCCTTACCTGTAAAAATGAGAATATTAAACTAGATGACCTCCAGATCCCCTCAAGTAGGATGATCTATGATAGATTCAGGGGTGTGCTGGAACCAGACTGAACAAGCTTACAAGAGCTGATGGTTAAATTTTCTATGTGAGCATTTATACCTTGGAAATCAGAAAATGCTACAAATCAGGACTTGATTTATTGTTTCATTGATTGTCTAGATTTAAGAAAGTGATGGAGAAAATGTTAATAATGCAAATTAAATTTAGAAGTATGTTGTACATGCCCTTCTTTTCCTCCAGAGAGTTGATTATTAAACATTTACCAGCACAGTCCTGGATATATGCTTCTTGAATGTAGGTCATCATGGGAAATATGCTGCAACTGCATGAAAAGATAATTCTGAAGATTCCAAGAAGCAAAAACATGTATAAACGGATGCAGAGTGACTTAAGCAGAACAAGAAGAATACACTTGCATTGGCTATGTAAAAGTGAAGAACGAGTAAAAAAAAAAAAGCCAAATACTAAGGAATTATGATGTCTAAGCTCAGGCCTGGAGAAGAAATGAAGCATCTCTCTCCTTTTTGGTAGGAGCTGTGCATTTATTGATGTGAAATGTTAAACACTGTAGAAACAGTCACTACATCCATTGGTTTTACTCTTGGTTACAAGGGAGGGTTCATTTGGTAGAGAGGAGAGACGTTTATATCCAAAAATGACTGTGTTAAAAAAATAAAAGCTATCAATAAGACATTTAAAAAGGAATGTTCCTCAACCTGCTTGCCCCCACTATCTTGCCCCTGAAGACACCCACAATTGTCACATTCCAAAATTCATGCCCATACAAGATCATCAGGAAGATATTCTATCAAAAGGATGAATTTTTCCATCAAGAAACAGCTCAGTGATCATTAAAGCATTATATAATTTCCTAATACAATCCACTTCTGATTCAAACTCAATGTTGCATGCAACTCATTGTCATCTGCAGTGCCTGTCCCAAATAGATGTACTGGCATTCCAACTAGTGTCATTGTCTGGACAAAGGTATTTTTTTTTATCCATTTAGTTTTTCTTGTGTGGATTAGTAGCCTATCTCACTGAGGAGTTTAAGGAATGTTCCAATGCACTAGTATAATATTATCCAAACAGGAGAATCTGCAGGGCCTTTCCATCTAGAGGGAATTCCTTTTCCATGTAATTGTCATGAAAGATTTCCTCCATGACAGTGGCAAAAACCTTTGACAATCATTGTCTCTTTGTTTTACGCCTCAATTAACATTAATAATCAGAAGGCCATTCAATGGATTATCTCTGTTGTATTTATTTAGGAATCTCATATGATCTTAACATGAATGAGAAACTTCTGGTTCAAGGAGAGACTTTAAGACTTTTTACCAGATATAAAGACTACTCCTTTAAGTAGTTCAAACCACAGAGTCAAAGTGGGCGGAGTTAACTGAAAAATTATAGATACAATGAACTATTATGTTCATTTATTCAACCTATAAATATAATACAATATAATATAAATGATCAGAAAATTAATGTGTATAAAGAGCCTCTTCTTGCTGTTTTTTTTAAAACCAAACTTTTCCATTATGCCTACTGTATTCCATTCATGGTTGCTTATTCTTTTCCAATTACCCTTTTGCATAGCTAGGTTTCCATATGAGCTTTTTTATTCCCCTCCCATAGACTAAAATTTAAAAGTTTCAGCAGCAGCAGGATGCTTTCAGAAAAACCTGGAAAGACTTACATAAACTGATGCAAAATGAGGTGTGCAGAATCAGAAAAACGTTGTACACAATAACAGTAATGTTGTACAATGATCAACTGTAAATGATTTAGCTATTCTCAGTAACACAAAGATCCAAGACAATTTTGAAGGACCTATGATGAAAAGTGCTATCCACCTCAAGAGAAAGAACTGACAGAATCTGAATGTGGATCAAAGAATACTGGTTTGTTCATTTTTTTTTAACTTTCTTTCTTTTTCTTTTTCTTTTTTTTTTGCTTTCTTTCATAACATGACTAATATGAAATTTTTTCTGCATGACTGCACATAACCTTTACCAAATTGCTTGCCTCCTCAATGAGGGGGGAAATGGGAGAGGGAGAAAATTGGGAACTCAAAAATTTTAAAAATAAATGTTAAAAATTGGTTTACACGTAGCTGGGGAAAGTAAAATATTTTTAAAATGAACATAAATCTTCACAGTAAAGTTAAATTGTTTACCATGTCTATTTTATATGACAATTGTGAAGAGTTATAGATACTTTATTGGTATGAAAGTATAACACTTTATGATAAGAGCTCACATTTATGGAGCACTTAACAGTTTACAGAGCACTTTGCTCCTAATAACCCAGTGAGTAATGCTCACTAATGATGCTTTGTTTTGTTTAAGGAACATGCATGCAATTAAGACAGGCAGCTTGGCATAGTGGAGAGTAAGTCTACTCACCTGCTTGGTGATGAGTGTCTATAAGGATTTGGACAAGCCAGTCAATGCATTTTCTCTGGCTTTCCCCCATTCGTGAAAACCCTCTCCTTTCTCTGTTCTGCCTACTGACCTCCCTGGCTTCCTTTAAGTCCCAACAAAAATCCCATTTTTTACCAGGTCTTTCCAAATGCCTTTTCATTCTAGTGCCTTACCTCTATTAATTATTTCCTATTTATCTTGTATATAGCTTGCTTTGTATATATTTGTTTATATGTTGTCTTCTCCATTAGATTGTGAGCTCCTTGAGAGTAGCAATTGTCTTTTGCCTCCTTTCGTATCTCCAGTGATTAGCACAGTACCTGGCACATTGTAGACTTTTAATAAGTATTTGTTGATTAATTGATTGATTGAAGAAGACTATCACTTGCTATAAGAACTTCAGTCTTCTCCTTAACTCACCAAGAAACCAAGTCTGTTCCATGTGCCATGAGAACCAAGCCAGTTTCCTCCAGAATTTTTGTTTCCTAATCCAGGGTGTAGAGCACTGAATAAACACTTTCTTGCCTACTTAAAGAAGAGCAAAAGCAAGGAACTAAATTAATTCAAACTTTATTTTACCTAGTACCACTGAGTCCAGATAGATTCTATGTCCTGTGGGCTTCTAAGGTCCAGGGGAACAATATACTTGCAGTCTCTTGGTAGATATTTTATTATTATGCCTTTTTCCTTGTCACTAAGTACTGCTCATTAGGGCATCATGGAGAGGTAACATTACATATTGGATAAAGTGACAGCTTTGAAGCAGGAAAACCTGCTTCTGACCCATATTGACTATGTGATCCTGGGAAAGCAACTCCTTAAGACTACAAGTTTTATAGGAAGTGCCAACCTGTACCTTCCTCACCAGCGAACTCCCCTGTGCCAATGAAATCAAAGTTCTAATCCCTTTCCGCAATTACGAGCTTACTGAATCTATGCTTAGGACAAGTGCTACACATAGCATCCAAGAATGCTGCCTACATCTGTGGACTCTACTATGCCAAGTTTACATGACTGCTGCTTATTGAAATACAGCAAGCTCATGTGAAAGAAGGTGGGGTCTGGCCACAGGGTAGAGACTCAGAGCTAAGTCCCAACTGGGTAGATTCATAAATCACACACCCCTTCACAATGAAACACAGAGAAAGGCAGGATTGAAGGGTAGAAGACGGCTAACTCTAAGAACCACTTAATCAGCTTTTCCAGACCAGTAGGGCATGTGCCAGCACCTAGGGCGAGGCATGGGACTCCTCACTAATCTCACCAGATAGTTAAACACACAACCATGCTGACTGGGTCCACTATGAGTTTATATCATATAATCTCAAGGGACCCTCCCTATAGCAACCAATGTTTTCGTTCTTCTTTGACTGATTGTTTTTTCTATCATACTTCCCACAGCATTTATTCTAATCCTGTTCTTTTCTCCTCATCCTACTTTTACCACACCTGCATAGGAGAAATTCTCACCTCATACTGAACTGAAAAAATTAAGTCAGGAGCTCCCTCTTCTCCCCAATCCTACACTTCAAATAGCCTTAACACCAGCCCATTCTCTTTTCCTTTGTTCCAGTCTCAAAGAGGTTGCCTTTCTTGCAAGCACTGAGTGCTCTATTTTTATCCTTAACACCATCCCATTCTATCTCTTTTTTTGTGAGACAATTGGGGTTCAGTGACTTGCCTAGGGTCACAAAACTAGTGTCAAGTGTCTGAGGCTGGATTTGAACTCAGGTCCTCCTGACTCCACGGCTGATGTTCTATCCACTGTACCACCTAGCTGCCCTGTCATTCCTTTCTATCTCACCTAGAAGTCTGCTACCTTGGTCCCTGCCTCTCTTTCCCTAATCTCCAATTTCTGCTTATCCACTGCCTCTTTCCCTGATACCTCCAAGCATGTCCAGATCTCCCTCATTCTTAAAGAACCTTCTCTTGATGCCACCATCCCCTCCTGCTATTATCCTACATCCCTCCTCCCTTTCACAGCCAAACTCCTAGAAAAAGCTATCTATATTCATTGATTCCACTTTCTCACCTTCCACTTCTCAGCCCCTTGAAGACTAGCTTTTGTCCCTACAATTTGATTGAAATTGCATCCTGCAGGGTCACAATAACTTCTTAATTGCTAAATGCAATGGCCTTTTCTGTCTTCATCCTTCCTACCCTTTCTGCAGGTACAGAAATTGTTAGCCAATCCCTCCTTCTGGGTTTTTATGACACTGTTTTGTTGTGATTCTCCCCCTGTTTATCTAACTGATTCTTCTCCATCTCCTTTGAAGGGTCATCATCCATATCCCAACCCTTATGCATGGGTGTGCATGAGTGTACCTTGGGCCCTCTCCTCTTCTCTTTCAACAACCTCTCTCAGTGATCTCTTCAGCTCCTGTGTGTTCAAGTATCATCTCTATGTTGATGACTCTAATCTACCTATCCAGCCATCACTGGCTTCATCAGCTCTGACCCCATATCTCCAACTACTCATTGGACAGCTCCACTTGGAATTCCTCTAGACATTTTAAATTCAACATGACCAAAAACTGAACTCATTATTTTCCCCCCTAACTTTCTCCTCCTCCTAACTTCCCAGTGTCTCTCAAAGGCACCATGATTCTTCTAATTACCCATGTTCACAACCTAGGAGTCACCCTAGGTTCTACATTCTCACTTACCCCTCCCCCATCTAATTGGGTTCTGAGTCTTGTTGATTCCATCTCTACATCTCTCACCTCATTTCCCTTCTCTTCACCACAGTCACTCCTGTTGAGGACCTAGCCAATTGCAATAATCTTCTAACTAGTGTCCCTACATCTAACCTCTCCTTTCTCCAATTCATCTTCTGGAGAGTTACCCAACTGATATTCCTAAAGCATGTCTGACCATGTCACTCACCTCAAGAATCTTCAGTGGCTCCCAATTGCCTCTATGATAAAATACAAACTGATGTGTTTAGCATTTAAAGCTTCTATAATATAATATAATATGCCTCTAGCCTTATATTTTATATATATGTATATATAAAACATAACATAATATAACATAACATAACATAATATAGTATAATATAATATAATATAATATAATATAATATAATATAATATAATATAATATAATATAATATAATATAATATAATATAATATAATATATATAATATGATGTGCCTCTAGCCTGTCTTTCCAGGCTAATTACACATTACCTCCCCTCATGCAATCTAAATTCTGTCCAAACTCACCTACTTGCTATTACCTGTACCCAACACTCCATCTCCTGTCACCATGCTTTTACATAGTTGTTCCCTGTGCCTGGATTGCTCTCCTCTCACCTCTTCTCAGAACCCTTACCTCCTTTAAGGCTCGGCTCAATCACTACTTCCTACAAGAGGTTTTAGTGATCTCCCTACTATAGGTGATCTTAACCTGGGATCCAACAAGGGGTCTATGGATAAATTGCAGTGGTCTATGAACTTTAATGGGAAAAAATACATCATTATTTCAACATAATTGGTTTCCTTTGTAGTCCTATGTATTTTATTTTATGCATTTCAAAATGTTATTCTATGGGGGTCCACCAGACTGCCAAGGGAGTCCATGACATAAAAAAAGGTCAAGACTCCCTGCCCTAGTGGCTATTCCCTATACCTCCCTCTAAATTACCTTTTATTTATTTTGTATATATCTTATAGCCCCCAAAAAGAAAACGTTTCTTGAGGGCAAGGACTGTCTTGTTTTTTAATCTTTGTTATCTCCAATACCTTGCACAATCCTGGGCACATTATAGATGCTTAATAAATGCTTGTTGAATTGAACTTAACTTGGAGTCATTTTAAAGCTTTTTTTTATGTTACAGATTGACTTAGAGCCAATCAAAATCACCATTCCCAAATTCTTAGTTTTAAATTACTTCATTATTACCTCTGTAATTTATATTTTCCTGCATATGGTTTATAAAGAGTATTATATTTACTATTCAATGAAAATAGAAACGAATATCAGTTCTGATCAGTCATAGGCTTATATGGATGTAGCCAGATAAATGCCTGAATGACTGGCCTCAGCTGTGGGAAGTTTCTCTAGCTTGACCACAATTGGCCAGCCACTAACTCATCATCCTGGCTAGCAATGGACAGAACAGTGGAAGGGTGCTAGAATTTTATTAGTAATTAGAAGGTTTATAGCTATTTCAGCTCATCTCAACATAAGCTATCCAATGGGTGTGTAATTCCTGTCACAAAACACACAGTCATGATTGCCAGTGTTTCCATGACTATCCATCCCCTGACAGATATGTTCTGCTGAGTCACTTTTTTCTCAGGACTCTCTGTTCCCATCTGATCCCTTCCATAGCCCTGAACATTTCCCATATTTTTCTAATTAGCAGAAATTTGGGTAAAATGGTTTCTTCATGCCTCTTCCTTCCTTGGATTTGTCTTCTTTCTTTCCATTCTTTTCTCCCTACCTTCCTTTCTCCCTCCTTCTTTCTTTTTCTTCCTTCCTTCCTTTCTATGCAGTTAATTTACCTTTAAGATTTTCCAAGCCTGAATCTCCACTAACATCCTACTATGGTGATTACTCTATCTCTTCTGGGAGATACAAGGGCTGGGGAATTCATTATCCTGAAAGCTGAGGTCTTCCTCCTTGACTAAAAAAGTCAAGGCCTTTATTTGATCATTGCGCATGACTGGATTCATCCTAGGGATCAGAGATTTTTTTTTTTTTAACGAGCACATATACTTATTTTTTGGCCTGATTTATGACTGGTTTCCCTTCAAAATACAAAATCACCAAGCAGCTATGTGCCAGGAACTGTGCTAGGTGCTATGGATTCAGAGAGAAAAATGAAACAGTCCCTGGCCTCAAGAAGCTTACATTCTACAGGAGAAATAATATGTACATGTAAAAGTATGTGCAAAACACATTCCAAATAGCCTTAGAGCTGGGAGGATCTTTGATGCTACAAATCTAAGGTAACTGGGGGGAGTGAGGGAAGGGGAGCTGAAAGTCTGAAGGACCAAGAAAGAGTTCCTTTAGTATGTGACCAGATAGGGTCACAAAGAGTTGGACATGTCGAAAAATGACTGAACAACAACTTGAGCTGAATTTTTAATAAATAATAGCTCATTTTATGTAGTTTTTAAAAGTCTACAAAGTGTGTTAACCTCATTATCTGATCTAACACTCACAGAAATCCTGTGAGGTTGGTGTTTCTATTCCCATTTGCGGTGCAGATTTCAAAAAAACTAAACAGGCTTAGCAAGATGGAGTGATTGGTCCTTGGTGACAAAGCTAGTCAGCATCTGAGTCAGGATTTATGCCCAGGTCTTCCTGATCCTAAGTTCAACTCTCTCTGTGTTATATCACACAGTCTCTAAATGCAAGCTGATGCTAGAAAAGGCCTGGTATACCACGTATTGCATCAGTGCTGTTAGGCAATCCAGCTTCCCAGACTCCACTGTCCTACTATTTCATGTCAGGCAGAACAGAGTTATAGCTCACATTTATAGAGCACTTTGTTTTTTCAAAATTCTCTGCCTACAGCAAGCCCTGCTGTTTCAAAGCAGGTAATACAAGTGTTGTTCATCCCTGTTTTATAGATGAGGAAACTGAGACTCAGGTTGTGATTTGCCCATGGTCACTGAGTTAATACGGGCAGCTAGGTGGCACAGATGATAGAGTGCTAGCCCTGAAGTCTGGAAGACTCAGCTTCCTGAATTTAAAGAGACTTACTAGCTGTGTGACCCTGGGCAAGTCACTTAACCCTGTTTGTCTCATTTTCCTCATCTGTAAAATGATCTAGAAAAGCAAATGGCAAACCACTCCAATATTTTGCCAAGAAAACACCAAATGGGGTCACGAAGAGTCAGCCAGGACTGAACAATGACTAAACAACAATAACAACGGTGCCAATAAATAATCTCTTACAAAAGGTCAAGCGCCCATATGCTGTGTGCCTTCAGTTCGGTCTGGAACATGCTACTAATTTGGCTCTACATGCTACCTTTTTTTCTACAATTTTTCTGTTTTCTTATCAATCATAGAATCTCAAAATTAGAAGGGAGCATGGAAGGTAGAAGGGAGTATGATGTAGTAGAAAGAATGCTGAATTTGGAACCAAAGGACTAGGGTTAAAATTTTGGCTCTAGCTCCACCACTTACTACTTCTATCATTTTGAGCAAGTCACTTAACTTCTTGAGGCCTCAGTTTCCTTATTTGTAAAATGTGAGAGTTAAATTAGGTGGGCTTTTAGGTCCCCTCTTTCTCTGAACTTGTGATCCCATGGTCTATGAATCCATGGTCTTAAGTCATGTTCAAGAGTCCAACCTCTCCCACATCCCTAAGCATGAATGTGTGAACCACTAAACACTCATGAGGCAATAGTATTTAGTGACAAATTCCTCAAAACCACTGGAAATCTTTGTCGTGGGTAGGGCTCTGGTCAAGTTCCGGGTACACTGCCTCGATCATCTTCAGACTTCTCATCAGAACATATTTCATTATTGACTAATGCCTGGGACCCTAAATTTTCCTGGTTGCCTTCTTGCAGGCTCAGTCACCTGTGTCTAGCAGACTTTAGTAGATCATTTCAAACCCTTTGAGCAATTTTCAAGGTATAAATTGATTGTATAAATAGTATAAAAGTATAAATAGGAGATTGAAAATATTATCCAGTGGCAATTTTCAAGTATGGTGGGAAATGTGAGGCTATATAAAATGTATTAAATAAGATCTGACCCATCTTGTAATTTTACTTATATGATATTAAATCAAATTAAATTAAAGCTGGAAGATCGTTTCTGGTGACAAAGAATTGGAAATTGAGAGGATGCCCATCAATTGGAGAATGGTTGAACTTTTCACTGTATATGATTGTGATGGAATACTGTTGTGACACGAGGAATGATGAGCTAGATGCTCTCAGAAAAACCTGCAAAGACTTACATGAACTGCTGCAAACTGAAATGAGTAGAACTAGGAGAGCATTGTACACAGTAATAGCAATATTGTTAGGTGATCAACTGTGAATGACTTAGTTATTCTAAGCAATACAATAATCCAAGACAACTCTGAAGGACTTATCATGAAAAATGCTATCCAACCCCAGAAAAAGAACTGATGGAATCTGGATATAGAACAAAGCATACTTTTTTATTTTCTTTATTTTTCTTGGGTTTTTATTTTGGTCTATGTTTTCTTTTACAACATGACTAATATGGAAATATGTTTTGCATGATTGCACATGCGTAAACTAGAAAACCAAAAACAAAATAAAATAAATTAAAGCAGGAAGAGAGCTTAGTGGTCAACCTCTTGTTTTGCAGAGTAAGGAAACAAGTCTAAAACAGTTAAGTGGCTTGTCCAAGGTCACCCAAGGAATGTGGAACAAAGCTAAAATTTGCACCTTGGTCCTTTGGCTTCAAACCCAACGCTCCTCTCTACCACAGTACGCTTTACTCATTGGTCATGGAAAATGGGCCAGATTGACCATATTAGTATATCTTAAACTCTTACTGACTGGAGAGGTAGTCTGGTATAGTAGAAAGTATGGTGCAGTTGGAATCATGTAACATAGGAATACCTATGTTCAGATCAAAGATCACGGATAAGCCTTAGCATCTCTGATTCTCTGTTTTCTCTTCTGTGAAACAGGAATAGTAATATTAACCACACCAGGTCATTATGAGGCTTAAGTGAGATTTTGTTTATAAAGTACTTTGCAAACTTTTCTCATTTTACTGATACATTTTTTTCACATGACATTGATTTCTGAATATATTCCTCCCTCTTATCCTACCCAATGAGTCATCCCTGGTAATAAAGGTAAAAAAAAAAAAATAAAAACAGTTTCACAAAACCACTTAATACATTGTGTCGGTAACTTTCCAATGACTTAGTATAGTCAGCTATCAGTCTAATTTTCCTGACGGGGCCATTTTTGTAAGGCTAATGAATAACCAGCATAGTAAATATTGTTCCAAAGCAATGAATAACATGTCTCCTATATTATTTTGCAATTATACACCTGCACATTTGACAGCATAATGCCATAACTGGTCTAGGATTCTGGTTAGAATCTTACCAGATGTATAGAACACTGGAATGTCACAATCCTTAAATTAATCAGAATAATTTTTGTTCATCTTTTCTTTTCACATCACTTTCATTTCCATATATATGCTTCCCAGAGAATCATCCCTCCTTACAAAGATACTGTAGGAATAAAAGTTTGATTTGAGAGAGAGAAAACCCACATTTATAAAATGTTTTGTGTGCTAAGTGTTAGGGAAACAAATCAAGCTAACAACACAGTCTATGCCCTCAAGGAACTTATATTCTAATGGAGGAAGATGACACACATAAGGTAATTGAAGAGTCCTAGGAAAGGGGACAAGATGGCAGGTGAGGGAAAAGGGGAGAGTGAGGCATGAGTGAGGTGAATCCTGGCTAGGATCCTTCCCAAAACGGTATTTCAGAGAAAAGAGGTACCAACCAGAAGAGCAGGGCCTCAGGGCAAAGGATTTTCCAGGATGATGAGGCAGTAGATGGGGAAGAAAAGAAGTACTCAGCATTCATATTCATTTTTCTGTGGTTCTTTCCATTTACATTGAAGTTATTATTGATGCTGTTTTCCTGGTTTTGCTTCCTTTATTTTGAATCAGTTCATATGTTTTTCCATGCTTTTCTGTAATCTTTACACTCAAACATTCCTTATGGCACAGTAACATTCTATTACATTCACCACACTGCACTAATTAGCCATCTCCCAAACAATTGGCACCCACTTTCTTTCCTGTTCTTCGATAATCCAAAAAGCTGACGCAAAGGAACTCCTCTCCTGCCTAATTAGGCCTGAAAGTTTGGGCATATACACACAGACTCACCTACTCTCCAGGACTTGGGTGAGACAGGCAGTAAGCAGGGCTCCTCCAAAAACAATGGAAGCATCCCTCCCCCCCCCCCCCCCCCCCCCCCCCCCCCGGCTCCTGACCTGCCCAAGTAACTCAATGTCCTGGGTCACCTTTTTGCAGGAGACAGTGGAGGATCCCACTGCCGTAAGTTGTAGGGCTATTTTTTTCAAATGGTGGTTCATAGACTCATAATTTTAGAGCTGGAAGGAACATTTGAGGAAAGCTAGTGTTCCCCCCCACCCCACACACACACTCACATACTTCATTTTGCAGATGGGAAAACGAGGCCCAGAGGAATGACTCACCCAAAGACACACAGGTAATAAGTAACAGAAGGGCTGTGTTGAGCTATTCACATTTCCTCTAATAATTCTCCATGATGAAATGCATCCTTCAGAATCTGCGCCTACAGAACAAACCCAGGAAATTCAACAAGAGCATTTCCAACATTTCAGACATATTCGGCAGCCGATTAACTCCTCTGCCTTACTTGAGATTTAAAGCTCAGTTCCAGTGCTATCTCTGGGCCAGCTAGGTAGTATAGTGGAAAGAGAGTTAGTCCTGGAGTCAGAAAGACTTGAGCTCAAATCCAGCCTCAGACACTTACTAGCTGTTGACCCTAGCCTAGTCACTTAATAGCTATCTGCCTCAGTTTCTATATCTGTAAAATGGGGGTGAATCTCCTTCTGTTAGAACACAAACTCCTTGTCGGTGGGGACTCTCTTTGCATTTATGTTGGTATTGCTAGCTCACTGGGGAATGCTTGCCATATAATAAGTGCTTAATGAATGAGTTTTCATTCATTCTTTCTGTACATATCTACAAAATCCTCTTCCCCTTCCAATCCCACAGACATTTTTTCTTTTTTTCTTTTTTAGGAAATTGAGGTTAAGTGACTTGCCCAGGGTCACACAGCTAGTAAGTGTCAAGTGTTTGATCTGAGGTCGCATTTGAATTCAGATCCTCCTAACTCCAGGGCTGGTGCTCTACCCACTGTGCCACCTAGCTGCCCCCCAACAAACATTTATTAACAGCCTACTTTGTACCTATGTTAGGTATTTATTGTTCAGTCTCACCCAACTCTTCATAACCCCTTTGGGTTTGGTTTTGGTAAAGATACTGGAGTGGTTTGCCATTTCCTTCTCCAGCTCATTTTACAGATGAGGAACTGAGCAAACAGGATTAAATGACTTGCCCAAGGGTCACACAGCTAGCAAGTGTCTGAGGCTGGATTTTAACTCAGAAAGATGAGTCTTCCTGACTCTAGGCCTGGCACTCTATCCGTTGCACCACCTAGCTATATGTAGTTTTTAGTTGAGTTTATAGAATCATAATCTAATCTATTTCACTCATGTTATAAATGACAAAAGTGAGGCCTAGAAAGGGGACATGATTTGCTGAAGGTCACCGAAGTAATAAGCATCAGAGCTGAGATGTGATAGCTTCTGTTTAGAAAAAAATTCACAAGATGCAGAAAACGAGGCCCATATTTTTGGACATGATCAATGCGGTAATTTGCTTTGCTTGACCATGTTACAAGGGTTTTGCTTTTGTTTGTCTTTTTCTTCAATTTGGAGGTGGGGGGAGAAAAGAGATAAGGATAGGGTTTTTCCCTATCCCACTCCTCAAAAAACAGAGAACAGAAAGAAGGCTAGAAGGAATCACAGACAAGCAGGACAGCTTTGAAAGTGACATGTTAAATTGTTAAATACTTTCATAGAGCAAGCTGTACGTGACAGAGGTCTATAGTTTCATGCACAATACCCCTGCTCTATAAAATACACAGAAATGCTCATTTTTATTTGGTGTTTGTTAAATTCGGAGTAAAAATTAAAGAAGGAATCCACAGTGCTTGGCCTAGGCCATAGACAAAGAGATGAACACAATTATCAGTAGGAATGCAGTGTTTTTATATATTTGCAGGTCTTTCCTTATGAATTTATCCCACTCTTTCAGACTGTTGTGTTAAATTCACTTATTGGGATGACCACCCAATGACAATGTGAAAATTTCAGTACGGTTCCAGGACTCCAAATGGAATTCAGGCTATAGAGTTGCATTGACCACAAGTCCTTTGAATCCACTTAGGGGAGGGTATAGCATAGATACCAGAAGTTTAGAATGGGGTAGGGGAATGGAGGAGGAAGACTGCGAGAGGCTAGCAAAAGGACAAAGAGGGGAGCAAAACATAACCTGATTTTCACAAATTCCACTGTTTGGGGAACTGAAAGAGCTTTCAAAGAGTAATATTTGAAGGGCTACCATGTGGAAGAGGAAGCAGATTGTTTCTGGGGAGCTCCAGAGGACAGAACTAGGGGAAGAATTGCAGGAAAGTACATTTTGGTTCAATGTGAGGGTTACTTTTTTGTCAGTTACAGAGGTCCAAAATGGAACCTTGAGAAGCAGTTAATTGTCACTAAAAGTATTCAAGTGGCAAGGCCATGGCAGGTAGGTTGTTAAAAGGTTCTCCATACTGAGAGGTGATCTCTAAGGTCCCTTCCAACTTAAAGTTTCTATAATTCTATGAAACTGGTCCAGTTCCATAACAGCAGGCAGATGCCCAAGAAATAAAACACAGGATATATCAACTGACCCAGTAAAGAACAGGTGTGCCATGCCTGAAGCATGTGATTAATGAATGGTTTTTTTTGTATTATTGCTTTTAATATGGGTTTAGCACTGTAAAACAGCACAGAAAATGTAGGTGTCATATAGCTAAATGTGGGTGTAAACTCTCCAGGAAAGGGTGGGAAAGAAGAATATGGAGATAGAGATTGTGTAGGCACAGAATCCCAGAATCTTAGCAATGGAAGAAATCTCAGAGGGTATCTAGTTCAACTTGACCTGATCAGGAAGGAAACTCCTCTAATAATATTCCTGACCAGTAAGAATCCGGCCTGCAGTACTGGGAAATATCCACTTGCCCCTATTACATATTTTTGCACAGCTCTTATTGAAAGGAAAGGCATCTACCTGGTACAGTGAATAGAGCTCAGGAGGACCTGAGTTCAAATCTGCCCTCAGACACATACTAGCTGTGTGATCCTGGGCAAGTCACTTAAACCTTGTTTGCCTCAATTTCCTCATCTGTAAAATGGACTGGAAAAGAAAATGGCAAACCATTCCAGTATCTTTGCCAAGAAACCCCAAATGAGATCACAAAGAGTTGGACTCAACAATTGATAGGAAGTTTTTCCACACAGAGCTTCCTGAAGTCTGTCTTCCTGCCATATCCATCCCTGCTAACTGATTTTACAGGTGTCAGTGGGCTTGGAATCAGGAAGCCGTAATTGCAAATCTTGCCTCAGATACTTTCTAGCTGTTTGACCCTGGAAGAGTCACTTGATGGGCTCTCAGTCTGTTTTCTCATCTGTGAAATGGGGATAATAGCAACTATCATGCAGGGTTGGGAGGATTAAATGAGGTAATGTATGTAAAGTACTTTGCAGACCTATATAAATGCTAGCTTATATAAATGCATAGCTCTTTACAAAGTGTTTTAACCAGTTATTTCATTTGCTTCTCACAACAACCTTGTGCGGTAGAAGCTATTATTATCCCCATTATACAGAAGAGGAAACTAGGGATGGGGGTTGGGGAGAGGGGCGGGTCACACCTCTAGTAACTTCTGAGGCAGGATTGGAACTCGGTTATTTCTTACCCCAAATCTAACACCCTAGCCACTGCGCCACCTAGCGGCGAAATCTGAAATCCACAGAGGTGAAATGACAAAATTAAGTACCACACAGCCTAGACTTCTAAGCTCTTTCCTCTGCATCTTTTTGATGGAAGTTTCCTGAAGAGCCCAGAGACTTTCAGAAAACCATAGGTGGAAAGCAGAGCTTAAATCCAGTGGCATTTAGTTCTGACAAACTTTCTATTTAAGTTTCATTTCGGGACACATAGGACTCACAGAATTATATGTCGGAAGAGTTGGAAGGAACCTCAAAGGCTGAATAGACGTCCCCACATCTCACAGATGGCTCTTTCAGCGTGAGAACAAGCCAATCGCTAGTGGTTGTCTCCTGGTCACTGTTCTCATTAAACATCCTTCAAACTGCTGGCCTGATTTAGCGTTTGAGTCAAGCATGTTTGCTACCGATTCATGATTGTGAACAGATGTTACTGGTTCCTAAGTTCTTTCTTGTTCACTGTACATATTATTATAATATTCTAGTACTTTGGTGGTCAAAGGATTTAATGAGCCTGGGAAATCCCTGCCCTAACTCAGGCAGCGGAGATCAGACTTCTTTTATTAAGCAGTTAATAATCCTTGTCTCTCTGCATAGCTAGCTCCTCCTAACTGGTCAGAAAATAGCTCCCAAACAATTAGGAGAAGGAAATGGTAAACCACTCTGGTATCTTTGCCAAGAAAATCCTATGGACAGCATTGCTGTGCTATGGTCCACTGTGTCATGAAAAGTCGGACACTACTGATCGACAACAACAAATTAGACTCCTCCAACACGCGGAATTCCCCTTCTCTTTTTCTCCGGGCCTGGAAAGATGGCCACTGCTGCCCACCCCGGGCTTGGCGCCTAGAAATCAGGGCTCCGACTGTATCTGTTACCTGCAGGAGCACAACCCAGAGAGCTCGCAGTCTTCTCCTAGAAGTCCCGGAGTAGTAGCTGAGGTTGCATCTAATTCTTTGGCTAACTCTCCCCACCGTTATTGAATCACCGCTGGTGAGTCACCAATTCTTTGCCCACTGGGGCCCCAGGCGTAGGAGGCGGGGCAGGGGTGTGGGAGATGAGGAGAGACCGCCCACCTAAACGATGTGGGGGCCTATTTGAGGGGTGTGGAAGTGGCCCGAACACCAAGCCCAGAAAAGGGGCCGGACAACTTCCAAAGAGGCGGGAGAGGGAGCAGGAGGGGAGTGCTCCGGTCCAAGCCTTTATATTGAGCAGCCAACATGCGACCCCCACACACAAGGCTCCCTGGAGGCAAAGAGCAGCAAGGACCCCAACCCAGACGAGCACACGTCTTGTAGAGCTCCCGTCCTTTACTTTGGCCTCCCGGGAACACTCCAAGGACTAATCCGCAGCAGACTCACTACAATGGCGCCCCCCAACCCTTGTCTCCTGGTGGCCCCCGCGGCTTCTGTCCAGACGGTTCTGCTCGGCTTCCTCCTCCTCGTCCAGGTGGCATTGGCTTCAGGTGAGTGGCTCCCAGTGCCTTTTCGGGCCAGGGCTCATCGCTCCACAGCAGCGCGTGGAGAGCGCACTGAGGACTCGGAGCCCGGCGCGCTCTGGTCCTCCAGGCGAGGGGCCGACCCAAGCGCCGGGAACGCAGACATGAACACGGTCCAGCCCCGGGAATGGTCGCTGACTGTCGGAAGCGCCGTCAGGACCTTTACCTGGGCGGCTGAAGGGCCAACTGAAGTGGCTGGGTTGGAGCTGCCGCGCCTCAGTCTCTGAGCCATCCGTAGTCCGTGGCCTGGCTCCGGTGAATGAGATCTGAAACTGGAAGCTTGCTAGTTTCCTAATTCTGTGTTTCTGCTCATTTCCGATGCTGCGCTGTTCCGGTGGCTTGGCTGGCAGGTAGGATTCCAAGCCTGGAGCAACTCTCTTCTGATGGCTTGGGGCCCGGCTCGAATCCTGCACTCAGTTGTTAACTCTTTGATCCAGGGTTTTTCTTGAGTACTGGACCTTCTCATACCCACTCTTATGCTCTGCCAGCTTTTCCTTTTAAAGTTCTCACAAGTCGACTAAGTCTAGGGGTCTACAGCACTGTCTGTTTTGCTCATAGGGAATGGTGGGATGCATATTACCTTTCAAGAACATTATGTGAACCACTTCACTGTCAAACTAGAATCTTGGAGAGTACCTTGAGTGTGATGAACAATGAGTAATTTGCTTCAGTATTTCCAGTGTGAGAACAGAGAGGAATCAAATTGCAAAATCTTAGAATAGAGCAAGAACAGTATTGTGCATACCACATATCTGCACTGGTTTTTACTGGAGTTAAGTAACGACATAACTAGTTTCTGTAGTAAAGTATAGAAATGTATCTAATGTATTTATGATAAATTCTGAATGTTTATGTCAAGCCTGCTTATGCTAGCATCCTTATCAATGCTCTGGATGTCCCACTGCCTCGTTTATCTAATTGAGATAAGAATTGATGAGTTGGGGGTTTTTTTTTTGGTAATCCTAACTCCTTACACACACAGTCTTTACAATACCTTTCATTTCTTTTTCTTTTTTTCTTCTTCAATTCTTAATAACAGCTCCGGTAAAGAAAAGGTGGTACAGGGCAGCTTAGATTCCAACTCTGCTGCTTACCGCTGACCTTGAGGAAGTTACCCATAGATTGGGGACTCAGTTTCCTCATCTGTAAAATGAGGAAGGTGAACAAGAGAAGCTGTCTCTTCCAACTCAAAAACAACAATCATATGAAGTTGTGAGTTCCAGCCAGGACAGAATTTCTACTTTGATTACAAACTGAGTTACAGAAGCAAGATCTTGGTTTTGTTTTGTTTTGTTTTCAATTTTGAATTTTTAAGCACCATTTCGATTTCCCAGGGACTTTTCCTGTAGCACTTTTTTTCCCTGACAGGTTCCTTGTATGTTTTTATGAGTTGTGGTGTAAATCAATTATTAGATAACAGCTTACCTTGAGTCAAGAATGGGATTAGGACAAGGCTATTCGAATTAGTCAATAAGGAAAAAATATATGTTATCATTTTTTAAAAATCTGATGCTGTATGATATAAAGGGGAAAATCTTAAGGGCATTTTATGCTTATCAAATAGAGAGCATTTAAGTCTACATTCAGTTAGTGAAGCTGTGCTAATCATTAGAATCACTAAAGTAATGGCTATTCTTTCTTGTGTGTGCATAGGTACATCAGATGTAGTATTAGCACACAACATAACCTGGAAATCCATTGACTTCAAGACCATATTGGAATGGGAGCCCAAACCAGCCAATTTCGTCTACTCAGTTGAGATAAGGTAAGTAGACATCTTGATAAAAACAAGATTTCTGAGATGTCACTATTTAATAATAGCTAGCATTTATATGGGTCTTTAAGGTTTACAAAGCAGTTACATGTGTTGACTGAGCTGATTCTCACAACAGCTCATGGAAGGTAGATGCTGCTAATATTATCCCTATTTTGCAGATGAAGAAACAGGGCTAGATGGATTAAGTGACTTGCTCAGGGTCATACAATAATAAGTATCTGACAAAAGATTTGAACTCTGATCTTTCTGATTCCAGAATTACCACTCTAGCCACTGACCCATCTAGGTGCCATTTCTCTGTATTCAATAAGGGGGTAGATAAAGATGACTGCTGTCTGAGGGCCATGAAGTACATGACAAAGAAGAGAGCATTCACTGTGATTTTTGAAGCACCACACAGATCTATCAGGAATGTGAAGCTGCTCTGAGGATAGACAATATAACAGACAATGAGAAGGGGGCTTATTGAAGATGGCAGATAATTTTAACTCAATAATTTTAATAATTGAATAATTCTTGTTTTGGGGATGATCACAAATTTCATAGAGTGGATTGAGAGTTGCAGAAAGGGAAATCTTTACCAATAGGTGATGGAGGCACTGATTCAGTATTAGTCTTACAGGAGCAATGACATCTAGTCTACCTGATATGCATGAATTTCCCTTCTTTGGGTAACAGTCTAGACGTTCGGGCAAGGTATAAGCCATGAGGAAGGGAGGGGGCCAGTGCTTAGAATGTTTAAATCACCTGGGGCAGTATTTGATTCATAAGTGTTTATACTCTGCAAATCCAGAGCATTCATTTCGGGGCATGTCTTTCAAATGTGCCAGATAAATGACTAAATGTGCCCGGCAGAAACAGACGAGTAGAAAATCAAATTGGAGAGGCTAGTGCAGGGCTATGATTATGACCGATAGTTTGCCTGAGCAGTCGTGAAACTTTGTGTACGGAAACACAGAGTATTCAGAGACATGCCTCTCTACTCCATTTAAAATAAATTCAGCCATACTGCTAGCAATATGACTAGTGTTTTCTTTGTTCCCCCCCCCCACTTTCCTTCTAAAATGTTCCAAAAGACATTATGGGAAGATGATACTTTCTTTCCAGTAATTTTACAAAGGCATAAAAGTGTCACCAGTTAAAATTAAAGGTGCCATTTTTAGTTTATGCTGAGACTTTTGAAAGCGGTAGAGATACAATTCTCCTTGACCACACCAGTGCTAGAACAGTGGCAGCATTTTTTTTTGTTCACCAGTATTTCACAAGGGGAATGGTAGGGGGGAAAGGCGGAGTTTAAAATGTTTTTGTGTCATCTTATATATTCTTTAAAAAGAGGGATATAGGTAAAAGAGGATAAAACTTGCCAGGGTAGTTTCTGAATTTGGGACAGTAGACTACTTTGTAATTCAGGACAATACCAGTTGACAGGAAATCCATTGGATTGGCTTTTAGTAATTCACAATCTGTGAAAATTTCACTAAACTTGAGTTGGTCTGCCTTTGTGCTAACTTTTCATGAGGAAAAGCTTTACTATGAAAATTAATAGCATAAACACTATGATGGGGAAAGGGTCATTTATCTCCTTCAAAGAATATACTTTAAAAGTTCCTTAGCAAAATTCATTTCCAGAGAAAAATGTACACAGGTGAATTTTTAACTTATAAAAAGCATGCCTTTGCCAACTACTATGGTATATAACTAAAATGATAAAACTGCCTTTAAAAAATGGAGATAGACTCCAGTTTAGAAATGCCTTGCTTTTACCTATCTTCTTTACATGCTGCTCCTACAGATTCCTCTTCCATCCTTCAAACTCCTCCCTCATCCCTAGTTCCCGTTGAAAACCCCATTCTTCTTCTCTGGGACCCTGACTCTCCCCAGCTTTACATCTTGTTCCTGTGCCAGGGTCTGCTGTGGTGGGATAGAGAATTGGGTAGGGAAAGGGAGGAGGGAGGTCTTATTGCTGTCACATGACCCTCCTCTTCCTTCTGAGTTTCCAGTCTGCCTTAATTCCTCCCTTCTTTCTAAGCCTTAGCTCTCAGATTCCTAACCTCCCTCCCTGTTCCTAGTTCTCCTGCCTTTCTAAACACTAGCTCCCAGATTCCTAACCTCCCTCCCTGTTCCTAGTTCTCCTGCCTTTCTAAATGCTAGCTCCCAGGTTCCTAACCTCCCTCCCTGTTCCTAGTTCTCCTGCCTTTCTAAATGCTAGCTCCCAGGTTCCTAACCTCCCTCCCTGTTCCTAGTTCTCCTGCCTTTCTAAACACTAGCTCCCAGACTCCTAATCTCCATCCCTGTTCCTGAGACCATTGGAAGCCCAGCGTCTTAGAGTTAAAGGAGCCCATTTATTTAGTTTTGAGCAGCAGACAGGAATCATAGAATAATAGCTCGAGAGCTGGGAAGAAGGCTTAGAAGTCATCTAGTCTAACCCCCCTCTTTTTTTAGCTGCCTGGAAGGATTAAATAGTTACCCAGGGTCTCACAACTAGTGTCAAAGGGGAATTGGAATGAGCCTAGGTCCTCTGACTTCCCACTGTACCTCACTGCCCTGTTTTTCTTGTTGCAATAGCAGCTAAATGTGTGGCCATCCATTGAGCATGTTAAAGTGGAGGTTCTTTTAGTGTATGGATTGGATTAGATGACCACTGAGGTCCCTCCCACCCTTCAAATTCTGTGATTTTTGTGTCCAAGTAACAAGTGAGGACAGATTTTTTTTTTCCACACAGAAACATGATCAGACATGAGAGTTTCCAGAAAGGTATTATTGCTATTCTTCAGGTACCTTATGAGTTAAACAGACTTTAATGAGCTAGCCTAGCAAACTAGAACATTGTTTCTAAGGGAAAAGGCATTCTGAGTTCCACATGACTTACAAATGAAAAGTTGGTTGTAAATTAGTATCCTGTTCAGCAGTTCTGCTCCTTCAGATGACTCTTTCTCCTAATTTAAATAATTAATAAGGTTCCACTGCCTAAGTATATTTTCACCATTCTGGTTTGGTTGAAAAAATCTCGTTGAGTTGCAACACAGGCAGTTAAGGGGAGGGCATGTCCTGCAGTAGAAAGAATGGTAGATTTGGGGTGAGAGGATCCAAGTTTGAATTCTGACTTGGCACTTATCAGCTTTGTGACTTTGGGTATGTTACTTACTTTTTTCTGCCTCAGTTTTCCCTTTTTTAAAATGAGGGCTTGGACTCAATGATCTCTGAAGTTTCCTTTATCTCTAAATCTGTGATCCCATAAAAAAGATGCAAAGAATAAAGAGATATTTCTAAATCAATCTATTTTGGGAGAGCTGAAAATGAAACTGACTATAGTAGCTCCCAATCCTGTTTGGCTCAGCTCTGAGGGAATGTGTTATCTATTGTCTTTATGCTGAGGTTTAGGAAACTAAATCTAGCTACCTGATGTTGTTTTCTGAAAACACATGCATGTTAAGATGATTTGTCTAGTAGCCTTCTAGGGTCTTGGGCTTTGTTAGTACTGTATCACTTACATTGTTATTGGCAAGCATTTTTCAACAAGAGAACACTCTCACCCTATATATGTAAAAGAAAGAATAAGAGACACAGGCTGTATTTTTTCTAATGAGATGTAATGTTACAAGAGACTATCCCATTCCTAAAGAATAGAATTAAATACACTAAGAACAATGCCAACTAGTTTGGGAGTTTGAGGGTCTTAAATGATGCCCAAGAAGCCTGGATGGTTACTAGAGCCAAGAGAAGGCATTTCACTGGAGTCAAAAGACCTCGGTTCAAATTCTGACCCTACCATTTATTAGCTGGCTGAACTAGATGACCTCTGCTTATAACTTGCCTCTCTTCTCAGCAATTTCCTCTTCTGTAAAATGTCTGGGATCTCTCCCATCCCCCTTAACATTCTGTACTTGTTAATCATATGCCCCAGGCACAGTTGAAGAATTGCATGCACACGCGCACACACACACACACACACACACACACACACACACACACACACACACACACACTATGGGTCCAGAATTGGTTTTGTGCCCTGTGTTATCACACATGCCTCAAATTAGCAAAGGTCAAGACCTGTATGAGGACATAGAGAGAGGAATGTTGTATAATTAAAGCTATTGTATATGCATTTTTTAAATGGACTATTTAAAAGGTCCTCTGTCGTGCCTTAGGTAGTCTGCCCCTAGTCCCAATTTTGACTGAAATAGATAGGATTATAGAGGTAATCCAGCTGGGTTATTACAGAAAATGGCTCTTTTCCTTTGTAGCTATTAGCAGCCCAATTTTACAATATGGCAACTACACACACACACACACACACACACACACACACACACACACACACACATACACACACACATATCTTTTTGGAAGCAAACAAGTAATGTTCTCTCTTATCACCACTTTTCTTTCTTTCTTTTTTTAGTACCAGATGGGGAGACTGGAAAAAGAAATGTTTTCAAATAAAAAAAACAGAATGTGATCTCACAGATGAGATGAAAAATGTAAGGGAAACGTACGTTGCTCGAATCCTTTCTGAAAAAGCAGTAAAGTCAGATGAAGATCCTGAAGAACCCCTGCATGCTAATGCACCTTACTTCACACCTTACTTAGACAGTAAGTAAGGGAGAGTGGGGCTGGATTTGTTATTACCTCAATTCTGGTTAAATACTTAGGAGCTCCAGTGAGCACCACCATAAATGAGGTTTTTCTTGGGTTCATATCACTAGAAACTGGTACTCCCACCCTTGATGGAAATTTTGACCCTTCAGTGACTCTGGATGCAGCTGTCATGAGTTACTGTGACAGAAAAAAATCATGCTTTCCAAGGCCAGCCCTCTGGTGATCAACCTTTCCAAATTTAGCAGGGCTTGTCCTTGGAAGATGCAGCATGGTCTAGCAGATAGAAGGCTACCTTTGGAATCGGGAGGACCTGCTAAATCTAGTCCTATACTAAGCCTGGGACCCTAGGCAAGTAGCTTAATCTCTTATCCCCCCACCCCCCAACCCAGGCAATTCTCTAAGCCTAGAAGTTATCAACAGGTCACTGATCTGCCTTGGTGGAGGGAATTTCTAAACTGAGAGTTCCCCTGTAAAATCATAGGTACTATCTCCTTTCTCCCTCCTAACTGCCCCCCCCCACTGCCCTATTAAGTCCTTGGACAACAGGCATACACAATCTATTAGGTGATTGTTTTTAGAGGATTTCCAGATTGCTGTGGCCTGCCAGGGCTCCCCTGACATAGCTGCCTTCAAAAGTACAAGGTTACCTCTATACTGTGATGAAGAGTCACAGGAGGCTTTAGTTGAAGAATTAAAAAAAAACTTGGAAAAAATAAAATTGAATTTTAAAGAAGAATAATGAAAAATATTTTAAGGAAAAATGAAGCTAGCTATATTACATGAATAGGCTGCAGCTTCCTTCTGTTTTTTTTTTACCTTACCTGTTACTTAGTGTGTTAAGTATCAACTCAGTTGGAAGTGTGATATTAAACAAAAAAAGCACAATCTTAGCTTTTTCATCCTGAACAAACATGTAGTCAGTAAAAGGAAATAAAGATGAAGACAGAATCTTAGATCTGGAAGGGATCTCAGAAACTGTCTAGGCCAAATCACATCTGAAAAAGAATCCACTGTACCACACACATAGTAGGTGGTCCTTAGCCTTTGCTCAAAGATTTCCAGTGATGGTGGAGCCCACTACCTCCCAAAGGTAGTGGATAGATCTAATTTTAAGGAAGTTTGGTGGTGAGGTTTTTTTTTCCTTCTTCCATTAAGTCCAGATTTAAACTCGCCTCTTTGCAACTCCTACCTATTCTTCCTCCTCTTCCCTCTTGACCCTTGGGGCCAAGCAGAACATGGCTTGACTGTCTTCCACATGACAGGCCCTGGAATCCTTAAAGATGGCTCTCATATCTCTACCGAGCCTTCTTATCCACAGACGTGGCATCCTCAATTCTTTGCACCAATCCTCCAGTGGCCCACCTCACTCTCCTTCACAGAGTCAGTTGTGACATACACAGAGGAGGAATGTGGAAGAGAGATCGGACCCCAAGTGGAAGAAACAAGAATAATAGATAGAAGCTTAGCAGATTTAGACTTAATGTCAAGAAAACTTTGCTAACTTTCCAGTCTGTCCCAAAGTAAAATGGGCTTAATGGGTTCTTCTCCCTAGAATACTTCAAGGGATGGCTAAAGACTGAAGTAAACCACTTGTTGGGAATGTTATTATAATAGAGAATCTTTTCAAGTGTGGGTTAGACTAAGAGGTCACTGAAGTCCCTTGTGACTCCCAAATTCTGCGATTGTTTTGTGTGGCGTGGCTGAGAGCTTTCCAGACCGTGATAAGGTGTGGTACACAACCAAATAAAATTTTTTTACTTTTTTTTTTTTTTAATAAAAAGTGGCCAAGATAAAAAGAAGTAGAGAAAAAGATGTATGGGAATTTTAGAAAGTGAGGGAAAAACCTTTTCCCTTTCCCCTAAGAGTGAGTTATTATATGTTCATACTCAAATCCCATGCCTAGTGTAGTTCTCTGGATCAGAATACAGTGCTGTGTATGAATAGAACTAACAGTTGTCCAAAACTGAATTGAACTATCTCCAGAGGTACAACAGTAAAGAAAGTCATTGATCCCACAAATGCCTATTGGTTCTGTTGCCAGAAAAACATAAAACATATGTGGAATTTAGCCATGTCAGATCCATTACCTATTGATTCCCTTTCTTATTGTTCCCAATCTGCCCTCACCAAAGAGCCTTAATACCATGGGAAAAGGTAGGGTTTTGGTGATGCAGTCAAGTACCTATCTGGTTGTGACCTCCCTACCCCAATGCTCTACCTACCTTACTACCACCGGGCTATATTTTGTAGGGAGGAGGGATGATTAAAAGTCAAACGATAGCTGATCAGGTTTTTACTTTGACTGCAATTCCCTGGTTCCTACCATTCTTGTCTTCTTTGTCTCAGCAAACCTTGGGCAGCCAAGAATTCAAAGTTTTGAACAAAATGATGCAAAGTTGAAAGTGACAGTTCAAGATTCCATTACATCGTTTAGACGTGATGGGACCTTCCAAACCCTCCGTCAGATTTTTCACCAGGATCTAAATTACACACTTTATTACTGGAGGGCTTCAAGTACTGGAAAGGTAAGTTTCTTCCCCTTCCCCCCTTCACTTTGGAGCCCATTAGGACTTCTTAAATTGCAAATTAATAATAAATATTAGTAATAGCTGGCATTTATATAGTGTTTTAAGGCTTGAAAATGCTTTACAAGCATTATATCATTTTGGCCTCACAAACATAGGAGGTGGATGCTAATATTATTCTTATTTTACAGATGAGGAAACAAAGGTTAAGTGACTTTAAGTGACAGGATTTGAACTTGGGTCTTCCCGACTCTAGGTCTGGCACTCTAACCACTGTGCCACCTAGCTTCCTAGATTTTCAACTTATCTCCTTTGAGGGAGAGCAAAATGGAGACTGGTTAAGGAACAACATGGTATATAGTAGACAAAGTAATGGATGAAGTCGGGGAGCCTGAGTTGTATTGCCAGTTCTACCCCCTTATTAGCTATATGACCATGAGCAAGATGCTTTAAACTCTCTTAGCTTTGGTTTCTTTATCTGTAAAATTAGAGGGCTAGACTAGAACTAGATCATGTCAAAAGTTCCTTTGTCCAAAGGTCTAAAATTTGAATTCTTGCCCACATTGAGGATCCCACAGATTGATCCTTTCCATTTTATTCAACCTCTGGAAATTCTTGTTCATATTTAAAAGCCCAGAACAAGTTTTTCTATTGGAAAAGCCTTTTGGGGTTCAGAATGGTTTTTCAAGGACCTCAGTTGGATGGAATCCCTTTGGCACTTTGGTATCTACCTTTGCCTGGAATGGGTTACCTCCACACTTCAGTGTTTTAATCTTTTGTTAACCATGAAAGTCCAGGGATGCCTAGAGATGAGCCAGCCCCTGGACCAAGAGTATCAAATAAATTCTAGTCATCCCACACTAGCCTTGGTAAAGGAAGAAAATTAAGACCTGCAACAAGAGATCAAATTCTAATTGCCACTTCACACTAGTCTGCAATAAAAACTTCCACAAAATTAAGTGAGAACTCTGGCTTATCTACTTTCTCCTTGTAGGATCTTGCACTAACGACTCCGTATCTCTAAACCTCAGTTTCTTCATCTGTAAGATGAAAGCAATTAGATGTGATGATCTTTCAGCTCTAAATTTATGGTCCTATGATCTGTCTCTTTTAATAGAAATCAGTAAATACGGACACAAATGAATTTTTGGTTGAAGTGGACAAAGGAGAAAGTTATTGCTTTAACGTTCAGGCAGTCATTCCATCTCGGAGAGCAAAGCAGAAGAGTCCAGAAAGTGCAATCCATTGTACCAGCCAAGACAAAGTTGTGTTTAAAGGTGAGTGTGCTCTGGAGCTAGGTCTGGTATAAGAGGTGCCTTTGTTCGCTACTTAGAGAGGGATGATTTCCATAGTTCAATTTTACCTCTGTGACCCCAGTGAATCTCCTTGTGAAACTGTCATTGCCAGGGTTCTTGAAGTCAGTAACCCATCCAAGCAGTCTGGTGAAGCAGGGGAAGGGAACAATTCTATATTAAACACCTACTATGTGCCACTCCCAGTGCTAAGCACTTTACACATAGTATCTTATTTAATCCTCACAACAACCCTATGAATTAGGTTTCCCAATTTACAGATGAAGAAACTGAGGCAGACAAAGGTTAAGTGATTTGGCCAGGGTCACACATCTGCTAAATGTCTGAAGCTAAATTTGTACTCAGGTCTTCCTGGCTTCAGGCCCAGCCCTCTATCCATTGAACTACCTAGCTGACTTTGCATAAAATAAAATACATAGGATTACAAAGTTCATCAAATTCATTGAAATACATAAAAATATTTTAATTAACCAACTCCCTGTAATTTATCTATAGGCCCTAGTTTAAGGACCCCCAATCTATTGTGTCTATATTCCCGGCACCTGATACATAGTAATCACCTAATCCATGTTTGTTGGTTGGTGGATTAACACTAGGCTAAGTTTCTTTGCATATATGGGCCTGTATTTGGTACCAGAGCACTCTCTGAGCATTTTCTCCAGTTAAGTGTAGAACTAGGCATAAGAAACTATAACTCTCTGCAGCTGCAGCCTTGATTAAAAACTGATTAGCATCAGAAGAAGGAGAAGATGTGTAAGGCAGGTCCTGTCCCTGCAGTGGCAGGCTTACAGCCTCGCCGAGGAAATGAAGCTTAAGACCAACATTTAAAAAGTGCCAAATAAAGGAGAAAGTAGATTCAACATATTCAGGAAACTTGGAGGGAGAGTCCAGAAGAGGTGGGCCAAGATGACAGGTTTCATGGAGGAGGATGAGATTTGGAGAGGCCGATTTTAAGAACTACAAGGGAAACAAACGGATCCAGTGATTTAGTTCCCTTTTTCATTTCAGCAGACCTTTACAGGAGATTGTTAGTCTGCTCTTTCCAGTTACTAACTGCCTATGGCAGAGGGATGAAGTCCAGCGACTTAGGGAGTAGTGTGCTGAATGTAGAGTCCAAGGACCTGGATTCGTGTCCTGACTCAGCTACTCATTAACTTTGTGACCTTGGGCAAGTCACTTGGCTCATCTGTAAAATGAGGGCCTTGGACTCTCCAAGGTCCTTGTAGCACCAGACCGAGGATCCTGAGTAACATTGTTCCTCTTGCTTCCCGCAATATTGTTCTAAAAAATCCTTTCTAGATATAAAATGCTTTACAATGAATCACAAGATCCCATTCAAGGTTTTTCACCATTGTAGCCATTGTAATTTATCCTAGTCTTTTTCCAGTGGGGTCAGACCTCATCATAAACCAAGAATTTTGAAATGAGGGGAGAAAGTTTGGGCTGGCCATGAGGAGAACAGAGTAATTTTGAGCTCTGTCCTCAGCTGCAGCCATGAATGAACAGTGTCAGGGAAAGCCTATTCCAACTTTCTTTCTGATTCTTTTTTTCTCAGTTTGGGAAAAAGGGGTGATAAGTAGGAGGAAGGGGAGATAGAGATAGGGAAGAAAAGAAAGGAAGAAGAAAAGGAAAGAAAGAATTTTAAAGTACCTTTTCGTAATGTATAGAAGAGAACAGAAGGCAGTCTAGAAGGAATTGGGCAAGCAAGACTTGAAAGTTATATACTGAATTTATTATATATGTGTGTATACATATATAACACATACATATACATGTGTGTATATATAGGTGTGTTTTTAAGTAAGCTGTACATAATAGAGATCCATGATTTTATATACAATCTTTTTTTGTTCTGAATATATGTATGTATGTGTATGTATACATATATATACACACATATACAGCATACTATATGTGTGTATATATGCATATATTCATATGTGTATATGTATATGAATATATATACATATAAATGGAAATATTTTTCTATTTTATTTGGTGTTTAAATTCAGAATTTTTTAAAAAAAAGTCTTCTCTGACTATGTAGGCAAGTAATATTCTTCTTTTCCTTTCAGAATTGTTTTTCATAGTTGGAGCTGTGCTTTTTGTCATCATCATCCTTGTCATTATCCTCTCTGTGACACTATACAAATGCTCAAAAGCAAGAGCTAAAAGGAACAGGATGGAAAACTCACCACTTAACATTGCGTAATGGAGGCACCATTACTACCACTGTTGACTGCTACAGAAGCTGCATCTTACTGTGATGGGAAAGCTGATGGTACTTAGAAGACAACACCACTCTGGGGAGAATTGCTGTGATGGAGCTTGGGAAGGTAGCCTTCAAGTTCAAAGGGGGAAAAATCCTGTTTCTCTATTTCTTACTGCACTCATCATTCTTGTTTAAGTTATCTCCCTAACTCACTTTGGAAATCAGTGAATGGTACAGCCAGCGTCTCAAATTTTATTTTATTATTATTATTTTTAACACTACCACTCCTGAACTTGTCAGATTTTAGACTCTATAATCTTCTTGCAAGTTGAAATCTGGTCTCCAGGTCTTTGAAGCACTGGGTGGAATTTGGAAGCATCAGTGAGAAGCTGACATGAAACCGTGCAAGAAGGCATGCCGTGCCGTGGGTAGATCTGTTTCTACTACATGTCAATCTTGATTTCTGCATCCCATCCTGCAAGTTTGGAAAGGCAGAGGTTTTCAGAGCTGCATTTTTACAATAAGACTTGTGGTATTTGTGCTGGTTACATTCTTCCTTTTCCTATCTCTGCCACTCTGTAAGTGCAGGAAAGGAAAAGTTAGACCCGAGGGGAAGGAAAACTCTCCATAAACCTAACGGAAGCATCAACACAACTCTTGACTACTGCAAATGCTGCATATGGACCAGACTGACATTAACATGTTTGTTACGGACACTTTAAAACCAATGGCTTGAGTGTTCTAATATGCCATAAGGTTTAGCACTTTAACAGACCTAAGTAATGTTGCTTAAACACTTGATAGATATTCTATTTTTGTAATAAGACTACTATATAAATGAACCATCTCAGTTATGATTTGAGGTACTTTAGGCCCTCAGGGTCAGTGTCTATTATATGTGTTGTCTGTGTTTATGGAAAGGATTTGTATTTGGGGATTTCTATTTATGTCTATAATATATATTTGTATATATTGCAGTAATTTATTTAATATGCTTTTATATAAATAAAGGTGAATGGGATGAAAGTAAAAGATTATTTTGCTTTTCAATCATTTATGATCAGTCTCGAAAAAGGGGATGCTTAGAGACAGAGGTCACCAGAGGTGGCTGGTGGCTCAGTGGCATAGGACCTGTAGTCAGGAAGACCGGAGCTCAAATCTGGCCTCAGATATTTATTAGCTGTGTGATTCTGGGCAAGTCACTTAACCTCTGTTTGTATCCTTTCCTCAACTATAAAAGGAGGATTTTTATAGCACCGACTTCCCCAGGTTGTTATAAAGATAAAAATTAGATAATATTTATAAAATGCCTGGCACACGGTAAGTGCTGAATAAATACTTATTCCCTTTCCCCCTTCACTTTGGGCCTCAGTTTCCTCATCTGTAAAATGATGGTTAAATTTCTTTGACCATCTTTTAGCACTATATCTATCCCAAGCCCTGCCTTCTTTTATTCTCGGATATTCAATCCAATCTGACAAACATTAGCACCTAGCACAGGGCCAGGCACCTTTTAGTAGGCATTGAATAAATAATTATTGCTTAAGCACCCTCTGATTTCATCAGCACAGAGAATTCCAGGTAAGTAATCTTCCCTTACCAATACAGACTGGCAACAGTTCTGCCATTTGTAACCTTAGTGAATTGTCTGGGGTATTGAAAGGTTTCAAGGCATTGCCAGTGCCACACAACCAACATTTATTGATGTCAGGACTTGAACCTAGCTTTAGCTGATTCCAAGTTTGGTCATTATCCACTACAACAGTGGTTTCAAACTCAGATAGATATGTGGGCCACCAAGCTGTACATAAGGATCCTGGGGGACAGAGAGGGGTGCCACATAGTGACTTAGAAAACCACATGTTAACATTATCTATATTTACTTGCATTTTTATGTTTTGTTAAATATTTCCCAATTCCATTTTAATCTGGTTCCCATGGCCAGCATTTGACACCTTTGTAGTACACCATCCCATCCCTATATAGGATTATATATTTAGAGCAGAAAAGAACCTTAGAACCTGTCCTCAATGAACTCTGGTTTTGAAGGAAAGTAGGGTAAAAAGGTCACATAAGATACTAAAGCAACATGATGCCCTTAAGAAGAGCAGCTAGGTGGTGCAGTAGATAGAGTGCCTGGCCTAGAGTTAGGAAGACCTGGGTTCAAATCCAGCCTCAGACACTAGCTGTGTGACCCTGGGTAAGTCACTTAACCCTGTGTGCCTCGGTTTCCTCATCTGTAAAAAGAGCTGAAGGAAATGGCAAACTACTCCAGTGTCTTTGCCAAGAAAATGAGGTCATAAAGAGCTGGACATAACTGAACCACAAAAACTCCTAAGATATTCTGATATATTGTACACACTCTCAGTTCACCCATTCCATGAAATGTAAATCTGATACACATTTTTTTCCAAAAGTGGGAGAAACTGAGGAACAGTATATGTGAGGCATCCAGTGAGTCAAGACCACGTTAGGAATAGAATCAAATTCTCTTGGTACTCATTTCTAGGATCATAGATCTGGAACTGGATTGACCAGGTCATATAGTTCAACCTTTTCATTTTTTAAAATTTATTTTTATTTATTTTTTGCAAGGCAATTAGAATTGACTTCCCCAGAGTCACACAGTTAGTAAGTGTTATGTGTCTGAGGCCGGATTTTAACTCAGGTCCCTCTGACTCCAGGGCCAGTGCTCTATCCACTGTGCCACCTAGCTGCTCCCTCAACCCTTTCATTTTACAGAAGAGCAAACTAAGGCCCAGGAAAGTTTAGTGACTTATCCAAGGTCACCCAGGTAGCAGGTATCAGAGGTAAGACTTGAACTCAGGTCCTTTGAATCTTTTCCATTGTCCTTTCAGTTTACATCTTAAGGATCTCTGAAGAATTTCAGGGCTATATATTACAAAATTTTCTCAAGCTATTTGACTCAAATAGAGGCAGCATGATATTGTGGGCCCTAAAGCTTGGAAGACCTGGGTTTAAGTTCTACCCCTGATATATACTGGCCTTGGAAGAGTCATTTAACACCTCATATCTCTAGGCAACTCTTTCTAAGATTTTTGAGTTGCAGAGAAGGCACTGACTTATACTGGCAGAAGGAATTTCCTCACCAGAGAGCTCCCCATACCAATGAAATCACAGGTCCAGCCTGTCTGTATTGACTCAAATACATATAATAGATACTAATTTTATTTTGTATCTTTAAGTAGAATCATTACAAAAAAACTTAGAATGATTTCTATATGTGACAAATGTATTTCCGTGTTCCTGGTGATGATCCACAGTAACAGAATTTTGATTAGTCAGGTTACAGTAAATCCTGCAAAAGAAAACATCTGGCATAACAGATGCTATTATGGGCATATTCTCCATCTGTGTAAAAGCCTGGTACAGGGGCAGAGTCCTTCAGTAGGATTTGTTAGTGTTCAGTCAGTCAACAGGAACGAAGGAGGTTTTTTTTTTTTTGTTGAATCATTTCAGGCTCTGCAAAGATGCTGGAGTGGTTAGCCATTTTCTTCTCCAGCTCATTTTACAAATAAGGAAATTGAGGCAAAGAAGGTTAAATCACTTGCCCAGGTTCACACAGTTAATAAGGGTCTAAGGCCACATTTGAACTGATGTCCTCATGACTCCAGGCCCAGCACTCTATCCACTGTACCATCTAGCTGCCCCCCACAAAGGAGTAACTGAAACTGTGACAGCTTTGGATGAAAATAAAGAAATTTTTTCTGTACTGTCCAAGGCATTTATATGGATCTCTATTTGCAGGACCAAATATAATTGTTGGTATAGTGGAAAGAGAGTTGGATTTAGAGTTAGGACGTGGGTTCAAATCTTAACTCTGCTCCTATTAACTATATGAATTTAGACATATTACCTCCTTTTGTGTCTGACTCTTCTTGACCCCATGTCCATGAAGTTTTCTTGGCAAAGATACTAGAGTGGGTTGCCATTTCCTTCTCCAGTGTATCCTCATTTTACTGATGAGGAGCTAAAGCAAATAGGGATTAAGTGACTTGCCCAAGGTCACACAGTTAATAAGGGTCTGAGGCCAGATTTGAACTCAGATCCTCATGACTCCAAGCCCAATGCTCTATCCATGGTATCACCTAGCGACCTAAAACTATTATAGTGGTTCTCAGTGGAGTCAATGACCATCACCAGGAAGATGAGCCATGCCCCGGAAAATATGAAGCTTAAGTACATTTCTCAGGCAGTGCAGAGCTGAGATGAAACCACAAACTGTTAAACAGCCCCACAAAGCATGTCTTGTTTAATGTTTTAAGTATCTATCTCCCAGAAGAGTATAATAGGAACCATAAGTTACCGCATTATGGTTTTTTAAAAGTATTTGGCAATGAATGCTTATAAGTCTTCAGTTTCTTAAGCACTTCTTTTGTAGTGGAAGAAATCAATAGCTGTTCTTTTCCCAATCTACTGTGGACCTCGAGTACCTTTCTAAAGGGGACTCTGTTAATCCACTTTGTGGAGATCCTATACAAAAGTCATTCCTAAATTTAAAAAAACAATTCTTTCTGGGGCTTCTGGGTGTATCTTGGATAGGGTGTAAATGAACCAGAGTGCAAAAGGGACCAATCAGTGCCCCTATGGGTTAGACTCTTTCTGCGCTGAGCCTAGATAGCCTAAGTACTAATCTGGGACCCTTTCATGGGCGAGGGGAACCCTTATCCCTGGGCTTGTAGGTCTTCACATATAAAAAATAGGATTTACACTAGATAATATAGAAGCTTGCCTCTAGTTCCAAATATGTGATCCTATGAATCTGCACTCACCTGGCCCACTCATTCATAATCTTCCTGATGGCCACTTAATGACTTGCTGTCCTTCCAATCTTTTGTCATGGGATATTAAAAGTACTTCTGGTCAGAGCAAAGTCTTGTACCTGGATCTGGTCTAATTCTTAGGATCATAGATCTAGAACTGAAAAGAATCTTAGAAGTCATCTTCCAAGGTCAGCCAGTGGAAGCAGCAGAGCCAGGTTTCAAGCTCATATCTTCTGACTCCAAATCCAGTTCCTTTCCCACTTGTCTATCTTTCCACTTGCTTTCTATTTATTGTGTAAATATGTGTATTTGTTGTTTCCTCTAATAAAATGTTTTTTAGAGGTGAGGTAACTGAAGTCCCCTAGAGGTTAAGTGACTTGCCCAAGGTCACACAGTAAACACTAGGCAGAGCCAGGGTTTAAACTCCAGCCCTGTGGCTCCTTTCTAATGTGGTGGGAACAGGAGGAGAGGATTAGATTTCCAGCTTGGCAGTCTCCCTTCTTGACAATGGAGCTTGGTGCCCACAGGCACGTCCTGAAAGGAATGTAATTATGTGCTTATCTAGGATCACTGCTCACGTGAGATGAGGCTACTTGAGACAAAGAGCTTATTGAATTACATAAGGGAGTATAAAAAGTTTTGTTAAGAGATTATCTGGTTGTGGTATTTCTATAATGTGGCCCCTGGTGCAGGCTGTCCCAGACCTGAGTCCCTCAAAATGACCACCAGGAAAAGAACACCAGAAACACTTCCCACCCCCACCCCCTTCCTCAATATTCTCTGAATTTATCTGGGATTCCTCTGCTCTCCTCCTCCTCCTCTTCTTTCCTTCCAGCCACAGATTCCCAAGGTTCTCTGGGACCTTTTGATGATCTGACTATTCTCAAACAATAGGGTGGAAATTATGTTATTAAAGCTTGTGTAATATATTGGAATATGGTAAAACTGTGACGTTAGACTCTAAGGATAAGTACTCTTGAGACAAGAAGGAAGGGATGGAGCCAGCAGCTAAGCCTGAGCAGAAGTAAAATGCAATCCATCCCAGAGGATGTCCATCTTCTCAGTACTTCTGCTGGGCCAGGGCTAGGATCCTGAGGAATCTTGCAGACAGACTCTCATAGGAAATATCCCCAGGTTTGTTACCAGCAAAGACAAGCAGTGTGATCAGAGCATTAGAAGTAGATGGATGGCGGTATGTCCAGATGGACTGAACCTCAGCTAGACTAAGACATGTATCAGAGGTAAAGAAGGCAAAGTTTCAACTACCTGTCTCTAGTGCCTTGGTCTAGACTGTCCCCAACGACTGGAATGCACTCCCTTCTCATTGCTTCCTCTCTAGCACCCTAGTTTCCTTCAAAGCTCAGCTCATGCCACCTTCTATACCAGTTCTTTCCTGGAACTAAATAGAATCAGTCAGCTTTCTTTTCCATAGCATCAACCTTCAGAAACTTCATCACAGCCATCATGTGCCCCCTGAGTCTTTTCTTCTCTGGGCCAAACCAGCCCAGTTCCTTTACACATGGCTTGGATGAGATGGGAATTACCACCTCTATTCCTTCTGATGAGGGCCACCATCTGCCCAGCCACTGTGTCCTAAGGTCCTTGAGGCTTTACCATCCACCCTGCCCCTATGCCATGCAGACCCTTGGCACTGTCAGCTAACCTAATAACCCCTTAAGACTTCCAGGCTTTCCTATCCACCCTGCAGCTGAACTGGGTTTTTTTATACCTTGTCTTTTCCAATTAGGGTGGGAGCTCCTTAAGCAGGGATATCTAGTTTTTCCTACTTGCATTCCCTGCTCACAGCACAGTGCTTGGCACAAAGTAAGTGTATAGGACTTAGAATTATCTCCAGATCACTCATCCAATTCTCCTCTTACAGGTAAGGAAGCTGAAGCCCAGAGAGGTTATGTGATTTGCCCAAGGTCAGCCAGTGGAAGTAGCAGAGCCAGGTTTCAAGTCCACATCTTCTGACTCCAAATCTAGTTCCTTTCCCATTTGTCCAGTCTTTCCATTTACCCTCTAGTTATCATGTAAATATGTGTATGGGAGGGTTGCCTTCAAGGAGCTTATATTTTGTCAAAGGAAACAACATATACACAATATTTATACATATGTATATATTTACATATGTATTTACAAGTATGTATGACAAAGTCTATATACATATATATGTATGTATATTAAATGAAAAACATATACGTATATATGCACATGTATGTGTATTTCTGGGGGCACCTTAGCAGACAAGGGGACTAACCCACTTCCCATCCCAATAAATCTCCATGCCACTTTTTATCATCGGTAATACGCTATGACTGGTTTAGGCCCACCATTTGTCTCTCCATTACCCTTTGGATTCTTTCAAGTTAGTGTTTGTTATTATTGTGTTGTGGGTTTGGTTTTTTTTAAACTAAACCTGTGATGTTACAGAAAACACTCTGTGAGGTAATTTTCTCTGCTAGTGTCACCTGGTCTATAACTTAGAGTGTTGTCTAGGGGCACTCAAGGGTCCAGTGACTCGCCCAGTGCCACACAGCCATTATATGTCAAAGGTGAAACTTGACCCCAGGTCTTCTTGATTCTGAGGACAGTTCTCTATCCACATCCCATGATATTTCTCGCCATTATTAGTGATATTAGAGAGCGTAGAATATTTTATGAGAACCAATTTAACTAGCTACGGAGAAACACATTATCCATAGGTTGGCTCCTTCTCTTCTTCCCAAGGACTGTGCAAAGGATCTCTTTGTTCTCTGACATAGCAGCATGGTTTTGCAGAGGCAGACAGAGTCTCTTGAATGTTTATCTTCTCAAATAGCAACCAAATGAATCTTTCCTTAAGCAGGTTACCTTCTGTCTTCTACCAAAGAAAGAGATCTAAACAGTGAACAGGTCCCCTCAATGCATCACAGCATTGGATGACTCAGGAACAAACATGCAGCAGCAGCTCAGGTTGAAATATTAAAGAAGCGAAGTTTGCCCTTTGAAAGTCTGAATCTTTCTCCAGCTATTATGATTACAAGCTACTAGATTCTATGACTACCTCGAGCTATGTGGGAACACTGGAGCTAGGTGAAATTTAACCACAGAAATGTAAGCAAAGAAGTAGTTTCCTATCAGAAACTGCTACATTAAAAGGTTGTTTAATTCAACAAATACTAATTAAGAATTTGCTGTGTGCTGAGACCCATTCTAGATATGGAAATACAAAGCATAATTGTGAAAAGCATTTGTGAGGTAGGATGACTAAGTCACCATCGAACTAACAGTCTAATGGGTACCTAGGGGCAGATTTATTCTGTGAGCTTTTGCCAACTCTAAACTTAATCTGACTGTTCTATGACTGAGTCACAACCTCTTGCTTCTCTGATCCCTGTCATTCAGAACTGCCTCCTACCTAGGTGAAAACCTCTTTCTCCTGTTATCTCCTTTTATAACCTCATCCCTTTTCACCTGAGCCCTAACTGTCTCCTTCACTCTACCCTCTGAGACCTCTGCTCCATTGTTGATAGGATCAATCCTTTCCTTTTCTGCTCCTTCCATCTCCTGGAATTTAAACCTGGTTTTCCCTCTCAGGCTCAACAGGCTGGCCATTCCCGGGCACTGGAAACCCAGTCAGTTATTCATTTAACAGGATGCTATCTTATCTAATTAGAACAAAGCTTACAGCAAAAGAGTTAGATTGACTCTTTGGGCAAGGCAAGCAACCCAGTTGGCTCTTCATTCACCAGGATTCTGTATCATCCAATTAGATCTCAGGGTCTTTCCCTACAGTAACTCCATTAGTTATCTTCCCTTTCCCTTCTTTCTCCTTAAATTTAGGCCTGAGAAAGACCAACCCCTAAAAGACAGCATCAATCTCTTATTCTCTTTAGTTCATCATGCCCCACCCTTCTACTCCAGAGTAGAATTCTGGGAAAATCACTTAAAGTTTGGATTTGATTCATATCTATAGTCTCCCCCAAAAGATTAATAAGATCCCTTTTGGAAAAGTTATTTGGTATGCAAAGTAGTAAACACCAGACACAGGACAGCTATTTATTTCCTCTAGCATTTAAGAAATGTCTAAAACACAAAAGATCAAAAGCACATCAACACATAATAAGGGACTGGCAGGTGACGGCTCAATCCTGGGAGCATGTGCCTAATGCCCAATTAGTTCTGCCTAATGACAACCTAGGGATCAAGGCTGTAGAAGGGAGAATATGCCCCTCGTTTGGGAAGATGCATGTATGTTTCTGTTCTTGCTATATTTTCTCAGCAAATATCCCTTTGTAAAAGCAAATTGGTGTTAATTACTAATTGAGGTGATAGTGATAATGGGGCAGTAATCAATGGTCTTGATGATAATGAGGATACATTAACTGGCACTAGGTGATTGAAATTGGGGAGAACATACACCAGAACTGGGGCTGGAGACACTAGCATTAATGGAAACCTCCCCCCAACCCTTTCAGGTAACCTTTAGGACCCAAGAGAGATGTAGCCACCTGCACTCTGAAGACCCATCCTAGCCGTGCAAATGGGAGTGAGATATTGATCCCTAGGGTCTATAATGGCTATAAACATATATTTAAAACAAAATGGGGCAACTAGGTGGTACAGTGGATACAGAACTGACCCTGGATTCAGACACATAACACTTACTAACTGTGTGACCCTGGGCAAGTCACTTAACCCCATTGTCTAACCAAAAAAAACAAAATGCAAAGCCCATCACTTTTATTATATTCTTCCAGGAGGCAAAGACTGCTGGGGAAACTTGTGTGGCTTTTGAACAGATAGACATTGCATTTTTACCTGTCTTCACTGATCAAAAACTGAAGTTCTGTAATTTCTGGCCAGCCAGGCATGGTTGGGGTCACCTTGTTCCAAGAAGGCTCTAGTTGTAGAGAGCTTTTCCCTCTGGACCAACAGCATGTGAGTTAATGGCCCTAAACATCTTAATTCTTGAGCTCACAAAGTAGCCACCAAGATTGGAAACATTCATCTCTCAAGCTCTCTTTGACATTACACTTAGGGAAAGAAACAGAAAGCAGAATAGGCAGTTGGGGACTTCAGATCCAATCTCAGGATCATCTAGACAAGCACAAATTGTTTTTGCCTAGTGCTTGCAGCCTCTATTGCTGCTGGGTGGGATTGGGGCAGAGGGAATAGGAAGGAGGATAGAAATAACCTCCCCTCTCCTTGCTGGAAGTCCAAGGGTAAGTGGAATAGAGTCCCAAGTGATGCACTCAAAAAAAAAGAGGCAAGAGGAAGGTGGAGACTCCATATTCTCCTATTAAAGCCTGAGTGGGATCCTCTTCTTGGCTCAATAACCAGGTCTCTCTGACATAAACTTCCTGCCATCATGGCAACCATGTGACCAACTAGGAACCTCTGGTTGCACATGCCCTTTAACAAGAGACCATAACTCATGCATCCCAATGGAATGGGCCACTCCACAGACCCATCCTCACACATGCTCCATGGGATGTGAGCCTCCTTTCTTTTTATAATCACATTATGAGTTATGCACATTGTGAGAGCAACAAAGAAATTTTACTTAAAAGTAAACACAGGGGAAATATTAGAAAAATACATTAAATAGTAAATACTCTCAACTCACTTCCCAAATCAAACCACCTTCCAATCTCCAGGAGTAGGTAATGGGTTCAGCTGGCCTGGCCCTATATCATTGCTCACAGCCTGGCACCCACTTCAGGGAAGAAAGAAATGGGTCTATTCACAAGGTGACCACGAATGGTGATTTGTCTCAATGTCTCCCACCACTGTCTCTCACCACAGCAAACAGGCAGCAGACATGATGATGAGAGCAAGTGGGGGAGAGCTCTGCTAAATATTCCCCTCATCAGACCACATGAGGAGTCCAGTGTTTGTTTAGGAAATCTACAAGATTCACAGCTACTTCTCCCAATACAGAAAGAGGGGAGATGTCAAAGGACTGGTAGGGCATGACTGATCAAGTCCAAAGTCTGGCATTTGCAGGCATGAGCAAAAGCCTTGGAATTGGCAACAGTGGAAAATATACAAGCAAGGAACAGAACGAATAGGACGAATTTACCCATAAAACAGATTTAAATTTAGTAGTTTAAAAATTTGAATTCAACAGTATGTTGCTTTCAGGAAACATTATAAAAATGAGAGATACACACAAAGACAAAATAAAGGGTAGGAATAGAATTTAGTATGTAAAAAATGCAGGGATAGTAATCACGATCTCAGACAAACTTAAAGCTAAAATAGATTCAATCAAAAATTTAAAACAAAGAAACTATACTATGTGTCAGCAATATTATTCAATATTGTTTTAGACCATTTAAAATATCTAGACAGTATAAAATACCTGAGTGTGTACCTGCCAAAACTGATACAGGAACTATATGAACACAAATATAAAACACTTTTTAGACAAACTCAGATCTAAATAACTGAAGTAATATTTATTGTTCATGGGTAAGTAAAGCCAACATATAATTTTAAAATGCAATTTTACCTAACTAATCTATTTATGCAGTGTTCCCCCAATTAAATTACTAAAATTATTTTACTAAGTTGGAAAAAATGACAAAGTTCATTTGGAAGAACAAAAGATCAGAAACTTCAAAGAAACCAAGGAAAAAAAATGCAAAGGAAGTAGATTCAGCAGTATCAGACCTTAAACTATATTATAAGGTAAGAGCATTGTTGAAGTATAAAAAAGATAATTCAATTATTTTATAATTTTCTTGTATAAATAAAACCTATGTAGCCAAGAATAGAAGGAATACAGAAAATTGGTGAAAAAACCTTTCACAGATGTGATTGAGTTGCAATATTGCTATGGTATAGGAAATGATGAGTTGGTTGATATAGAAAAACATGGAAAGACATGGATTTAAGGAAGATGTCATCCACCTTCAGAGAAACAGATGACAGGAGGAAATAAGCATAGTATGGTCTTACATATATATATGTATATATATTTATATGTATAAAATGTTCACAGCTATCTATGTATATATGTATATACATCCATGCTTAATTGTAGTGTTCTTTAAGGTAACAGGGGGACGGACGGGAAAAAAATAAAGTAAAAAGCGCACAGCAGAGAACAAAAGAAAACCAACAAGGAAGCAAAGAAAAACTGGGTAGCTTTGAATATAATGTGCAGTATTTATCATATAGGTTTTCTTGAATTGGAAATTTATTGTTTTATATTGAATTCTTTCTTGTGGTATGGATTAAATGCAATTTAAAAGTAAATTATTCTTTTCAGGTCAGAGACATCAGTTTTTATAAAGGGGATTCTTAGTCCAGTAAAAGTTGGATGGGGCGACCTCTGAGGCCTCTCTGGCTCTGAAATGCTGTGACAATCCTGTCCCCCTGAAATATTTCAATAGTTCATAGATTTTAAAAATAGAATTTACATCTGAAGGATTAATTTCTACAAATATGGACCTAGGAAATCTCTATAGATTCCTCACCCAAGTCTTCTGTCCCTCCAGTATCATCTCCTCAACTCTTTCATACTAATATTAATAATGATAGCTAGCATTTATACAGTGCTTTGTGGTGTGCAAAGCACTTTAGCCTCACAAAAACCCTGGGAAGTATTATTATTATCTCCATTTTACAGATAAGGAAATTGAGCCAGACTTAGCAAACTGAACAAGTAACTTGTCTGGGTTTATATGGTTGGTAAGTGTCTAAGGCAGGACTGGAATTCAAGGTCTTCGGAACTCCAGGCCAACCACTCTCCACTTGCCCACCTACCTGCCTTCTACTTTTGTGATTTTTCACCAAAAAATAAGAGAAAAATGCCCCTTTAGCAATATCAGGTAAGATGAAATCAACTTTCCTATAATCCAAGATTGAAGATTTAGAATTTTAAGGGATCTTAGAATTCATTTGGTCTAATCTATTTCACAAATAAGGAAAATGAGGTCCCTTGGGAAGTTAAGTGACTTGCCTAAGGTCACATAGATAGTAAGAGTCAGAGGTTCTTTGACTCCCAATCCATTGATCTTTCTACTGTACCACCTATCATTATATTATGGGGTTTTTTTTTTGGCTAGACAGTGGGGTTAGGTGACTTGCCCAGGGTCTCACAGCTAGTAAATGTTATATGTCTGAGGTTGGATTTGAACTCAGGTCCTCCTGAATCCAGGGCCGGTTGCTCTATCCACTGCACCACCTAGCTGCCCCCATTATATTATGTTTGGTATGTTCCAGACTAAAGTGTAAAGTCTTGGCCTTGGTGAATCCTAGAAAATAGGTTTAACTTAAAGTTTTATTTTTGTGACCCCGTCTTCAGAAAAGAAAAGCTACTCTGTTTTTCAGTTGGAGTCAGAGTTTGCCAAGCAGTTTTTCTGAAAAACAGAAAGTAAACCAAAACTCAAACCAAAACCAAAACCAATCCCCCCCCTTACCCAAAAAAAAAAAGGAAAATAAATCCCAAATTATGATCAAGGATGTAGCGCCACCTTCAGTTTGGAAGTGGGAGGGATATGCAGCTTCATTCAAAAAAGAGAATATAGCAATAAAGGGACTTCCAGACCGTGAAAACAAAAGGTTGTGATAGACAAGAATGGGTGGGAACAATGAGCAGCGTTCTCTCTAGGCCGTGATGTTCATTCTGTCATAGTGAAAAGAAAGATGGCTTTAAGGTCACAATTGAGATTGAGTTCCTGATCCACAATTGGCCCTCCTCTACAAAATGAGGTCGAAAAAATAACAGCTCACATTTCTATAGCAGCACTTTAAGGCTTGCTAAGTCTTCAGACACATAGCTTTGGATTGTCACACACACATATGTATATAAATATGTTTTACTTTTATATGTGTTATATATTATTATATATATATATACATATATATGATTATAAATACATATATACATTATATATATATGTGTGTGTGTATATATATACACACACACACACACACACACACACACACACACACACACACATATATAGATATATATTATCTGTTTTATTGATGCTCTTTAAAAAATCCCAACCATTTCTCAAAGGCATTTTCCCCCATAAGCAATCCCCTCCTCTGCCCTGCTTATTCTTACCGACAAGAAGTCCAGTTAAGCCAAATAAATCAGTAGCTTGGCTTCCTTCCACATCTAGTTTATCAACATTTCTGAGGGAAGCATTCAGGAGTACGCTGGTAAATGTTTAACAGCTAGCTCTCTGAAAAGGCATTGTATGCTTTAACTTGAATTATTAGAAGTTATTCCTGTCCCTTTCTTAAGTTTAGAGTCTAGGACAGGCCTGGGGAACCTGCAGCCTCGAAGCCACATGTGGCCTTCTAGGTCCTTGGGTGTGGCCTTTTGATTGAGTCCAAGTTCTACAAAACAAATTCTTTAATTAAGGGAATTTGTTCTGGGAAATTTAGATTCAAAGGCCCGCCCTTGAGGACCTAGAGGGCCTCCAGGCCACAGGAACCCCACCCCTGGGCTAGACACTCAACAAAACATTAAACCAAGCCTTCATTTGTAAGGTTTGCCCGTTTCTGAGGTATATATGTTCATGGGCAGCTAGGTGGCACAGTGGATAGAGCACTGCTCCTCGAATAACACCTGACACTAGCTGTGACTCTGTCCATGCCTCTGTCCATGCCACTTAAGCCTGTTTGCCTCAGTTTCCTCATCTGCAACACAAGTTGGAGAACGAAATGGCAAACCACTCCAGTGTCTTTGCCAAGAAAACCCCAAATGGGGTCACAAAGAGTCAGATATGACTGAACGACAAGAAATAAATGTTCATACTGAAAATTTAACAACTGGCTCTCTCTGGAATTAGCATGAGTTGGCCTCAGCACATTTCCCTAAAATTATGATTGGCCAAGACACTGGGTTCAGTGAACAGTATACTATCATCTCCGATTGCTTCTGGTCTTGCGCACCCATCTGGTACACTGATCAACTTCTCTCTTTTTTAACCAGCACCAGATATTTTGAACATTATTGCTTTGTATTAAATTATGAGATCTAGTACTCCTGAGCCTCTTTCATTTACTTTGGCCTCTTTCCTTTTTCCCTCTCCTTACATATTTCTATACCACATATGTTTTAAAAACATATAATGTACAGGTTGTTTTTTAGTGATGGTTTTCAGAGTCCACTGGTTGACTTGTTTTTCATACTAGTTTGTTTTTGATGGTAGATATTTTCTTATGTTCTTTTAATCTTTGATTTGAGTCACTCTTTTATTTGCCTCTTTCTACTTTCTAGGGAGTCCTCTATTTGGGTAAGGTTTTCTACCTTCTATTTACTTTCCTTCCATTTTTTTCCCCTTCAGAGTTATTTCCGTTCTAATGCCATCAAAAAAAAAAAAACAACACACAACTCCTGGTTGACTGGGTCCAGCCTCCACCTCCACACCTCTACTGCCAGTCCTGTTTCTATACTCGCCAAGTGTGGTGTCAGGCTGTACTGTGGCTCTTGGTTACAGCAGAAGCCTGCACACATCCTGTAATCCTGATGTGGCCACAGGAGCAAAGTCGTGAGGTTATTGCTTACCTAGCCAACAGTGGACAGGAGGACTTTGAAGAGGCCAGGAGAAAGGCACTGAAGCTGGGGGGGGGAAAGATGTCAGTAAGGAATCTGTGGAGTTCATCTGCCCAGCTAATTCAGTGCCCTGTGTAAGGATCTCTAACTCCTGGACACCTCCTTTGACAGATCCTGCACTGTCCACAAACCGTCAGAAACTGCACTGAGAAGGAACCAATCATGAGTCCCATGGAGCTACAGGGAAGTGGAATGACCACATGTGGTTTAAACTTACCTGTTTCTCCTTGGTCTCTCAGATTAAAATTGTCACTCTTGGAGGATGCCTGAATGTTATAATAGGTTCAAAAGATGCAATGACCTGATGTGGTATGCCAAGCAACGTGGAATATCTCATGCAGGTGTCCAGTGTCAAAGACAGCACATCCCACTCTACTTCCCTGGAGCTCTTCCCCTACCTGAATGAAATTGCAGGAAAACAGGGTTGGCCAAATAGATATTGTGAAGAATCACTTCATTAGGATAAAGTCCAGAGGTATCTACAAGACCCAGCGATAATGACTAAATACAGTCATTTAGAAATTGAAGCTTTCACAATGAATTGGGAAGTGTGCGAAATCACACAGGGCCTAAGCTTGGAATTCTCTGAATTGATGTACAACAGTTTGTTTCTAGCACAGCCCTGAGGGTGTGTTCATCGGCCACTTCACTGCCAAATCCTAGGCAGGAGGTGAGGGAAAGGTCCGGGTTTCAGCCTTCACGAGTCAGATGTATGTCTTGGGCTGGGATTGCCCCCAGTCACTGTACAACGAAGAGCTGGTGATCATAAAGGGTGATTGAGCCCTCTGATGCCACTGGCTTTATCAACATCAATTTCCTCAGACTAAAGGAACAGCCTCATCTGTGGGGCAGTTACTGCCAAACAGAATAAGCATCTGTCAATACAGCAGTTCCCCATGTCACTGTTAATTTCCCCAAATAATGGCACTGAATGTGATACTGCTATGTAACTGTCATCTTTTTCTTTTGGGCTGCCGACCAGACAGGCCTTGTTTCATGCTCCTGTGGCAGGCAGAAGTTGTGAATAAAGGGAAAGAATGTGTGTGTGTGTGTGTGTGTGTGTGTGTGCGCGCGCGTGCAGAGATGACAATAATAAAAGGCTACCTTGCTTCATTGCTTCTAGCTATTCTTAAGGTCCTTGTGGCCAGGACATTGTTTTTGACTGAGGTTCTGTCCTATAGATGGAGTAACTCTTCTTTTGGCTTTACTTCTTAACCTATGAGATCTTTGTTTCTCACTTCCAGCATCAAGTTCTTGGACTAGAACTTGGCACTAATATCAGACTTCATCTGCTGGCATCTTACATAGGCTGGGTAAGTAGGTAGGCCCTACACAGATTGTGTGCCAAAGGATAAATGATTCATGTAGTGAGAAGATAAATGTTGTTGTGTGATGAGCCAAAGTGAAGTTGTATCAGCCGTGAGAAGAGAATGTAGTCCAATTTCTCTTGCCATTTATAGAATGTTTCCATTATACTCATAGCTTAGAGTTTAGAGATGCACAAGGACCTTCCGAAGCGGCTTTATTTCACTGAGACAGGAGTGGCTGAAAGCCACCCACAGTCTGTCAGTGAAAGAGCAGTCCCAAAGGTCATTCCCCTTGAAACACCATATTCTATACTTGGCCAAATCAGCATCTTCCCTGGGAACAAAGTATACCATCAGCATGAGGTTATATCAGGACCCAGAAATACACATGAACAGGCTTTATTCTTGAAGTCAAGTTTTTGAAAATCAATTTGCACAGAATTGTATAAAAATCTATAAACCTTCACTGTGTAAATGGCTGCACTATTTCTATATTATGACATAAAGTCATTTATCTCTACCTCTACAATTCATAAACTACAGGAGCTCCTCGCAAAGGTATTATTGTAGAGAAAAACACTAAATAAATGATATGAATTGGAATAATGTAAACAATGCTAAACACTGAATAAACTAAGCTTCCAAGGAGCTGGAACCTTTTCTTATACTTTTGAGCATTTCTCAAAGCATACAGCATAGTTGGGTGTACCCTAGCTAATAAAAGAGGAGCTAATAAAGAATCCAATTGAAATGAAAAAAGAAATCAGCTATTTCTTTGTAGCAGGAGTCTACTGTCAGCAACAGAGATATTTCCTAACCTTAGTTTATTATCACACTAAGACACTTCAAGGACTTATTAATATGTAAAAGTAAAACTTCATGTGTAGGAATTCCTCAATACCAGGAACATCTTTAAGAAATATGACTCTAGCGGCCGCTAGGTGGCGCAGTGGATAGAGCAATGGCCCTTGGAGTCAGGAGGTCCTGAATTCAAATGTAAACTCAGACACATAACACTCACTAGCTGTGTGACTCTGGGCAAGTCACTTAACCCAACTGCCTCACCAAGAAAAAAAAAAGAAAAAGAAATGCAACTCTAGATTCAGAGATATATAGGAAGAGTACTTGAAATATACTCAACCGAAAACCACCAGTTTTTAGTAAGCCTTTTGGGGAGCATATGATTACTTATATTATTCTCTGGGTGCTATTTAAATCACCACTATATAAACCACACAGTATTTAACACACTTATTACAAATCAAAAGTGAAAAGGACAAACAAAAGTCATTGTATGAGATCTGATTTTTTTTTAATTTGAACAGAAAATAAATGAGAAGTAGATACTTTTTCTAAGAGAAGTGGTAAAAATATTGTTATATCTCATGAAATGAGTACATCCAAGTTTCACTTTAGTAGCCAATGATCCGCAGAATTATGCTGGGACAAGAATACAAAAAGCGCCTTTCTGAGGCCCAGTTTGGATAAAATTGATTATGCTAATTATACCGATTATGCTAGTTGAAGTTCTCATTGCGTAAATTAATAAATGTAATTTAAGGGCGGGTTTGCAGAAACAATATCTGAGGGGCAATCAACTTCTACATCAGCATAGAGTAATTAACATAATGATCCAAATATAATAAAAGGGCATTCAGAATCCACACAGGTAAACTAGACCCTAGGACGCAGATGATTTCTCCCACGTGCACATTGTTTTGGTAAAAGACCATTTTTTTAAAAACATGAAATCATGGTAAGAGAATGAGAGACCACATTGCCAATTAGTGCAATACCCTCACACAGGGCATTCCTAGGATACCTTAGATGTTAACACTACAGAACCACCAGACTTCTAAGGAATGGTCTACTAGGATACAGAAATGTGTCCAACTCTTTAAAAAAATTAAAAAAAAATCTCTTGAACAGTAGAACTTGATTTCTAAAGACCTTCCCAAACACTGAGAAGGTAAGGCAGATAATAACCACCCTTGTAAGCAAGACAAAGTGGATGTTGTCACTACATCTCCAAAAATAACTCCCAAACTAATCCAACACTGTAAAAGGATGGGGCACATTTGCTATTTAGAAGAGGAGAGGTCAGAGAAGCTTTCATGGAGTCAAAAGCCCTCTGAGACACGAGGAATGAGTGTAAATGTGGCAGCTAAAGAAATCTGTCACTGTGCAACTAACTGCGATCATGTGATGGTGTGAAAGATTTTCATAATACACTATGATTTTTTTGTGTGTTCCCCAGTACCTTGGGATAGCAAAGAAAACCCAGGACTGTCTTGTTAGAACAGGACAGGTGATGACCCCAATTTTAAATAGGGCTCTTCACTGAAGGAAAAGGAAGGTCCACAAAAGTCAAATTAGCTGACTTCAAATGGTTTACATCCCAGGATGAATCAGGTTACACTGATTTAAGCCCAATTTAATTCAGGCAGGTTTTTAACCACAAGAATAAGGACATTCTTAGTACATATTAACAATTAAACCAACATATACACAATTAGCAATATCCTACATAATATTAAATGTTTTTTAATCGCTTGTTTTGGATTATTCTATACCTAGAGTTAATTGTTTTTAAACAAGCTTAATAACTTTATTTTACAAGGTACTTTGTATTTCCATGGGTGCTCTGAACCTATTTCAAGAAAGCAGCTCTAATTCTTCAAATTTTACGAGCCAAACTCAACTGTGTCTTCAGTTATCTGCTTGAACTCATAATTGCCTCTCCCATCCATTTGCAGATAATACTGTAAGAAAGAAGGAAAATGCATTAACTAGGATAAAGTCTACCTAGTATCAGCAAGCTTTTACTTATTACATTAAAAATTTTGCATATTTCATGCCACTACAACTCAAACTTTTAGTGCAGATGATTCTACAAGTCAAGTCTATACCGAGAAAAACAGAATGCACTGAAAAGGGAAAAAACTTTTAAACTGAACTCAACTGCTGCTTTATCCTGAAGATAGTTTAAAAAAAGATCTTCTCTGTTTAATAAAACCTCACCATATAAGATGAGCCTCCAAGAAAGTAAAGGTTCTCAGTAGTAGTGGCAAGGTATCACAAAGGAGTCAGAGAGCATATTTCTGTCTTCAGTGTTTAAATATCTGCTACAGAGCTGGCCAAAACAAGGGCTACGAAGGCAGCAAAAGTAGTATGGAGGACAAGGAGATGTTTCTTATAATTTGAAGAATATATTGTTTACTTCTGCTAATACTATATAATATCTATGAAAATACAAAATGATAGATTACTAGAGGAGAAACTAAAAGGGCTGGAGGAACACATTTCTCTTAGGCAAGTTAACAGTGTTTCTTGAAGGAATATAAGAAATTCTTCAAGGATGAAATAAAAATGACTGGTAAATAGCAGAACCTGTTGGAATAGCAGTCTCTCTCTTTTTTTATTTTTTATAATCCCATGTTTAGTGAGATTTTAATTTTTCAGACTCCTGCATGCTCTTCTGCCTTGCCTTTCAATTATTTCATTATTTATTCAGAGTGCCTAAATACAACTTACTTATGCTTTTTCTAAACCAAGAAAAAAAAATTTAAGAAAGTTTTTAATTGCTTAGAATATTTATAAGCTGTAGATATACACAAATGTTTGGGTATATTTTACAGAAACTTTGACTTGAACAGTTATCTCTATTCAAGAAAAAATAGGCTTTATAAAATCCATATGTATTAGAAATTATTTTTAAAAGCTAATCTTTAGCTTAATTAGGCCAAGATAACTGTATTCCAGTACCAATAACTTCAAAAAGAACACTTTGAGGCTTTCTCTCTTTAAAGGTCTAAACTAGGGACATTCAGCAATTATTTCCAATATTTCTGAAGTAATTTTTAGTTAATTTTTCACATTTATGCATCTTATCTTGCCAGGTAGATGATATATTTCTTTGTGTCTTTCACAGTTAATGCAGGAGACCTGCTCCTATCAAGTGCTCAATAATTGTTTCATTTTTCCATAGCTCCCTCTTATCCTAAAAGTAATATGTAACATAAATTAATCTTAAAATATAAGTGAATTCAAATTAATTAACTTTTTTAGAGTTTCAGGTGCATTTCTGGCGACAGGGACCACTGATGCTCTACTCTAACATACCAACGACTTCACTCTAGCACAGAGACAAATGAAACACAACATGCTGACCTCACTACAATATTACATAACTTTATACAATAAAGATCACACTTTAATCATTCTACTCAGAAACTTTTTACAGTGCAATGAAAAAAAGCAGGAGACAGCAATCAACATCTTTTCATAACTATGAAAACAAAACCTTCCCCAAATTCCTATTTAATAGTCCATCTCTTTTCTCAAAACCAGATAATAAGAAGGGCTGTATTTAGCCACATTCCTATAGGCGTTAGAATCACTATTAAATTAGAAATTACAAAAAATCCATTTATAGCTTCATATAAACTTCACACTAGTCTGTTGTGGGGTTCTACACCTCCAATAGGATACAAGTTCCTTGAGGAGAGGAGCTGTTTCATTTTTGTCATGATACCCCCATCTCCTAGCACAGTGACTTACACATAATATGAACTCTAAGTTTCCACAAAGAAAGTAATTTGGGATTGTACATATCTTTTGGGTAACTGTGTTTTTAAAAACACAAGATCACTAAAAAAAATTCACAGCATTTAATAAATATTAACAAAATGACCATTTTCCAAGGAATTTTATAGAACATATTAAAAGAATGAGAAAGATGAAATAACTCAAAATATCTGAAACCATTTTTATTTGGAAACAATAAAATTTCAAGGCGAGCTAAAAACAAAAAATACGAACCTCATGGTGTTTCCAGAGGGATTTTCTATGAGATACAGTGAAAAGAGTGATACCAACCTAAAATCAAGAAAAATAATTTATGTATTTAAAAATGATACAACTTCATTAATAAACTAGCATCAGCACAGAGTCTGAATTTTTAAAGTGTAAGCCCTAAATTCTAATGACAGTTCTGCCACTAAATGTGTGATGTGGAGATCCTTGGGTGTGGCCTTCTGACTGAGTTCAAGTTTGACAGAACAAATCCTTTTATTAAGGGGCTTTGTTCTGTGAAGTCTGGATTCAAAGGGCCACACTTGAGGTCCTAGAGGGCCACATGTGGCATAGAGGCTGCAGGTTCCCCATCCCTGGATCAGACAACTTCTAGATCTCTTTCCAGTTCCACTGTTGTAATGACAACATAGCCACTGCAATAATTACCAACATTCATACTGATGTAGGTCTTCATGATTTATAAAATTCTTTCCTCAAAAGAATCTTGTGATTAAGTGACACAAACACTATTACTCCCATTTAACAAATGAGAAAACAGGACCAGGGAAGTAAAGTGATTTATTCCAAGTCACAGAGCCAGTAAGGGCTGGAGCCAGGACTTGAACTTAAGTCTTCAGATGTACACACAATCCCACGCTCTTCTCAGTCCACTATACTTCTCGGACTGTTGGCTAAAAGTGAAGAAAGCTTCAGGTGGTACAGATAAAATCTAAGATCAGATAAGAAGTCCTAAAGTGTCAGGTCTTAATCTACTAAGTGCACTAAGTTCTTTCAATCACATTTCAGAAGATCCAATAAATTACTTTCCCTGAAAAGTAAACTTCGAAACCAGTTATTTTGTTTAGATATTTTGATAGCTATTTTCATCAATAGAAATTTCTGCTACTGATCAAGCCTTATCATTAGGTTTGAAAATACATCTGATTAGATTTCTCAGTTCAGTGTAATAATATACAAATGAGTATGAAAGCTATTACCGCTATATAGAGCTCTAAAAAATATCACATAATTTATCTGAAACAACAAAAGATCAAGAACATCAAGGGAACTGATGAAAAAAAAATGTGACGGAAGGAAGCCCTAGCAGTACCAGATTTCAAACTATATTACAAAGTGGTGATCATGAAAATAATCTTGTAAATAGATTATGTAGATAGTAATAAATGATCACAGAAAATCTATTGTGTGACAAACCCAACCTTTGGGAGTAAAAAGTCACTATTTGACAAAAACTGCTGGGAAAATTGGAAGGCAGTTTGGCAGAAACTAGACACAGATCAACATCACACACTGTATACCAAGATAAGAATGAAATGGATAAATCATTTAGACATAAAGGATAATATCACAAGTAAGACAGGGGAACGTGGAAAATTTTACCTGTCATATCTATGCATTAGGGAAGAGTTTATGACCAAACATGAGATAGAGGGGATCATGGGAAGTAAAATGGATAATTTTGATTACATGAAATTAAGGGTTTGCACAAAGAAAACTATTGCAGCCAAAATCAGAAAGAAATGAGGCTACTGGGGGAAAAGTTCTATAGCAAATTTCTCTGATAAAGGACTCATTTCTCAAATATATAGGGAACTGAGCCAAGTTTATAAAAATAAGAGCCATTCTCGAGTTGATAAGTGATCAAAGGATATAAATAGGCAGTTTTCAGAAGAAATCAAAGCTATCTATTATCACATGAAAAAATGCTCTAAATCACTACTGATCAGAAAAATGCAAATTAAAACAACTCTGAGATGCCACCTCACACCTATGAGACTGGCTAACATGACAGAAAAAGAAAATAAGAAATGCTAGAAGGAATATGGAATAATATGGGCTCTAATGTACTACCACTAGAGCTGTGAACTGATCCAGCCACTCTGGAGAATCTTTTGGAGCTACGCCCAAAGGGCTTTCAAACTGTGCATACCCTTTTACCCAGCAATACCACTACTAGGTCTGTATTCCAAAGAGATCGAAGAAAAGAGATAAGGAACTATGCACAAAAATATTTACTGAAGTTCTTTTTGTGGTAGCAAAGAATTGGAAATTGAGGGGATACGCATCAATTGGGGAATGGCTGAACAAGTTATGGTATGTGATAGAATACTACTGTGCTATAAGAAATGAAGAGCAGGCTAGTTTTACAAAGACATGGGAAGTCTTACATGAACTGATGCAAAGTGAAGTGAGCAGAACCAGAACACTGTATATATAACAATATCGTACCAATATTTAACTATGAAAAACTTATCTACTCTGTTCACACAATGATCCAAGACAATTCCAAAGGACCCATAACGAAAAATACTATCCACCTCCAGCGAGAGAATTAATAACCAATGAGTGCAGATTGAAGTGCCCCCTTTTTGACTTTATGTTTCTTTTTTTCCTTCTCAAGGGGTAACAGAAGGGTAGGGAGGAGGGAGAGAATTTGGAACTCAAAATTTAAAAAAAAGAATCCTCTGACTCTTACCTTCCGGCAATGACTGTAAATGTAGCCTTCTACATCAACACTAACAGCACTAGTACATTCATCTAAAATGGCAAACTGGGGTTTATGGTAAAATAATCTTGCCATCTGAAATAGGAAACAAAAATATTATAAGAAAAGAGTCAAAATAGTCATCTAAAATACAACAGTACAAAGTACATTTAGTCTAAGTTATTTAAATGTAATTATTCTTTAAAAGACACAATAGTAATACATATTTGTAAGCTATACCAAAAAAATGTTGTTTCCAGGAATTAAAGATAGGAGCTGAGGCACTGAAGATGAATATTTTTAAAAGTAGTATTTTATTACTTAACCTGAGCAACTGAAGAGCCCTTTTTAAAGGGGCAAATGCACATTTTTTCAAATATTCATATACAGAGCACTTATAAAAGTACATTAAAATCTCAATTTGGGCTTAAATAATTTAAAATTTACGATGATACCAGTGGAAGTTTTTACCTTTGCATTTATCATGAAGATAATCACTTTACAAATAATGATTATATTATTACAGTGGATATGTTTAATCTGCTCTGAACATGTTTTAAAGACTTTAGTCCTTAGTTTCCTCATCTGTAAAATGGGGATAAGAAAACCTGAAGCACTTATACTTCACAGCCCTGTTATGAGATTTAAATGAGATCATGCATGTAAAAAACTTTAGATACTTTACAATGCTATGTAAACGTCAGCCACCACTACTTCAATGTGTGAAAGGAAGTCTGTGAAGAGATATTTTTAGCTTCTATATAAGGAAAAATATCCTAAAAATTAGAACTTTCCCAAAGCAGAACAGGCTGCCTTGGGAAGAAGTGGCTTTCCTCTCACTGGGCATCTTCGTGAAAAAGTCAATGACTTGGCTGGCCATGCTGTAGGGGGCACTTTGCTTCTGGTATGGGTTAGATCGGATGGTCTCCAAACTCCCTTCTACCTACAACACTCTGTGAATTGGGGACTGAGGCGGTAAACGGGAAGAGTAATTGCTGGGTTTATGTCTTCTCACACAGAAAAGGGATCTTCTCACTGCTGCTGAGCACAGAGCTGGGGACAATGAAGAGAAGTGACAGGTAGGTACATGCTGGCTCAATATAAAGGAAAACTCTGTTATCACAGCTCACACTTACAGCGCTTTAAGGGTCACAAAGCATTTTACTGTCATCTTTCTGGAGATGATTCCCAGTAACACTAGCCTTCTTGCCATGTCTCACACAAGACACTGTCTCCTAACTCTGGGCATTTTCACTGGCTGTCCTCCATTCCTGGAATGCTTATCCTTTATCTCCATCATGGCTTCCTTCGTTTCCTTCAAGTTCTATCTAAAATTCCATCCTTTTCAAGAAGCCTTTCCCAATTCCCCTTAATGCTAATTATTTGCCTCTTTTTAGTACCCTCAATTTACCCTGTATACATATCTGTCTGCACAGAGTCATTTCCATGCTGTGTCTCCCACTGGACTATCACCTATGTGAGGGCAGGCCTGATTTCTAACACTCCTGGGACACAGCATGCACTTAATAAATCCTTGATGACTGACTGACACTATCTCCCTCAACCTTCAACCTGACCTTACCAATTGTCCATTAGACATTTCCTTTACTATATTTCTGGATTTGTGTTTCTAATCTGTTGTTCTCTCTTTCACTTCTTTGGAGAGACTCTACTGTGGATTCATGTTTCTCTACTCCTCTAATAAGTTCTGCCATTTGTTCCCTCAACGCCTTCTCTCGAGGTTTTGATGTGTCTACTGAACCATCACATGTCTTCCATTTGTAGTTCCACATAATCTGGGGAACCCACACTGTTTTGTGTTTCTTCCTTTTGAGATCTTTGGCGGATTCTTTTTTAGTGTTTTTCCCCTTTATATTGCCTTGCTGCATTTCCTCTTTGACAGTGGGTTTACCTTTGGGGATGAACCTTAAAGTTGTCTCAGCTTCCTCCCACTGTAAGGAATTCCCTTTCTACCGGCCTTTGTTCCCACTCTAAGCCACTTCTGGGAGGAAAGGCCTGGCTCCAGTTAGGCGGCAGTGTCCTTTCTATCAGGTCTACTGCAGCCCCATACCATGGCCCACTGTTCAATCCCTTCTATCTTTAGTTCTCCGCTGAGTATATGCCACTTATTTTCAGGCTTGGAGGAGGATGGACTAGGTATTCTGAAAGAGTTTCTGCCACCATAGGATTCCTTAACCAAGGTGCTACTCCAAGAAAATCATGGTATCTATCCCCTTCTTAGTCCTTTCCTTCTCTAGACTGGGCTGGGCAGGGTTGAAGTCTGCTGCTTTTTGCAACAATGCCCACGTGAAGGGGAGGGGATGAGGGCAGTGTGCCAGCAGATACTGCTGCAGGAGAGAAATACCTGAGTAGGTCCCAACACAGAAGTGTGTGAGTTGGTTTCTGCTCTCTAAGTGGTGGAGGCCAGTGGGAAGGGGAAAGAAGGGTACTGAATGAATGATAGAGATTAGGCTGTTACTTGTATGGCACCTTGATTTCTTTCTTGACTTGTGAATTCAGTTGTAATTGTTCTAACTCTGGAACATAATTCTTCTTTTGAGGTTTCTGAGAGTTAATGAGGAGTAGAGGAAAATATCTAGCTCTCCATCTTACTGGTCATGTGACAAAGCTAGCTGCCTTTTAGACAAAAGATGTCACAGAGACAGCCTTTTTTCCCCTAGAAGACTGGGTCTTCCTAGTCTCAAACTGACCTCTTTCAACTCTAAGTAAGATTCTAAAGGAAATAAAATATCTCACCCCTGCCCAAATATAAAATATATTTATGTTAGCAGATACGTAGTTCTTGGTTTCTATTCTCAACTTTTCACAGCCTGGATTTTCTGCATTTCATTTTCTTTAACATTACTCATGTTGTTGTTGTTGTTCGGTCATTTTTCAGTTGTGTCTGAGTCTTCATAACTTCATTTGGGATTTTCTGAGCAAAGATACTGGAGTGGTTTGCCATTGCCTTCTCCAGCTCGTTTTACAGATGAGGAAACTGAGGCAACCAGGGTTAAGTGACTTGCCCAGGGTCACACAGCTAGTAAGTATCCGAGGGCAGATTTGAACTCAGGGAGATGAGTCTGCCTGATGCCAGGTTTGGTACTCTATCCACTGCACCACCTAGCTGTGCAACATCATTCATGACAATTTTAATTTGCTTTTATATGCACGAAGTCACCTTTAAAACAAAAATTTCAGACTTCTTTTTGCTAAACCTAATAATCCCAAAGATATCCCTCAAATAAGCTACCACTTTTAGTTGCTAATACTTGCCTGTCTTCTCATCTATATGACCTATCATGCTAATCAGAAATCAAAAACAATTAATTTGCTCATGTTTTATTAGATAGGCACATACCACATCATAGGTTCAGATTATAACTTGAACAGACCATCTTCTTTTGGGGGAAGGGCAAATGAACTCATCACATATGATCAGGAAATTGGGATATACAAAAAAGGAGAACAGAGTTGTAGGTAGGCATGGTAAATAATAGATGGATAATGGTGATAAAAAATAGGGTAGTTTCCTTTTCCAGGTACCCAGGGTTCACAACCTCAGTTACCTTTGACTCCCTACTCTCCTTCATCTCACATACCCATTCACTTGCCAACTCTTTTACCTCCACAGCATCTCTCTAATCCGTTCCCTTCTCTCTGCTCACACAAGCCACTCCTCTCGTTCAGGCCCTCATCAGGTCTTGCTGGATTATCAAACAGCTTTTTAATTGGATCTCTGCCTCAAGTCTCTCTCCTCTCAAATCTATAGCCCAGACAACTGAAAAAGTGATAGTCCTAAAACACAGGCTGACCATTTCATTCACCTTCTCAATAAGCTCCAATAACACCTTATTGCCTCTAGGATTTGGCACAGTAGATAGTGCTGGACCTGGAGTCAGGAACGCCTGGAGTTCAAATATGCCTTCAGATACTATGTAAACCTGGGCAAGTCACTTGATCTCTACTTCAGTTTCTTCATCTGTAAAATGGGGATAATAATTTTACCTACCTCCCAGGGTTATGAGATGGTAACCTGAGATATTTGTAAAGTGATATATAAATACCAGATACTATTATGAAGCAGCTAGGTGGCACAGTGGATCAAGAATTGGGCCTGGAGTTAGGAACACCTAAGTTCAAATCCGCCCTCAGATATTTACAGCTATGTGAACCTGGACAAGTTACTTGACCTGCCTGCCTCAGTTTCCTCATCTGTAAAATGGGGATAATAACAGCCCCTATACCTCACAGAGTTGTTGTGAGGATCAAAAGAGAATACTTGTAAAGTGCTTAGCACAGAAGATGTTTTACAAATGTTTATTCTCTTCTCCCTTCTCTTCTGTTTGCCATTTAAAGCCCCAAGTTGCCTGTACTTTACTTTTTGGTACAACCAATCCACCAGCAGTCCTGTTCCTCACAAACACACAAGGCAGACTCTCAGAACCTCCTCCACGAGGCACTTCCTGAGCCCCCTTGTACATGTTCACAGGCTGCTATGCTCTCTTTGTATCCTTAGCACAGCCATGATCAGCACAGAGTAGGAACTTCAGAAATGCACGCTGAGTCATTTACTGGGTCAAAATATGCTTTCTTTCTATATCCTTCCAGCTATTGCTCTCTCTACTCTAAACTAGGTGCTCAAATTCTGGTATATGTAAATGGGAGTTTGCCATTGATTTAAAATCTATCTCCATCTTAACAGACTCACCAAACCATTAATCATAATATATTCACATTTGGTAAAAGTCAAGCTTATCTGACTTACCATTATTATACTGGGACTTTATATACTTTTAAAAAAAAAGAATCCACCAAATTCTGCACAGATTGTATCAGATTCTTTTACTTTTGATTTTAAGTATCAAAAATTCAAACACTTCTGTGTGGGGCGGGGGGAGGATGAGGCTTTGTTTCAGACCTGTGATTTCATTGGCGTGTGGAAGCTCCTTCCAAATATGAAGATCTGCAGCTTTATCTTCTATAAGAGAATTCCCTGGGGCATTGAGAAGCTAAGTGTCACAGCTAGTTGTGTCAATGAGAGGATTTGAACTCAAATCTTCCTTACTGCAAAGCCCATCCTTTGTCCACTAAGACATAACACCTCTATTTAGGATGGGCTTTGAAAAATTTTATGTCATTGTAGAGTACTAGATTAGATTCAGAAACAATAGGACTCAGGAAAAAAATGAAGTTTGAAAGAGTAGGAAAAGGGTCAGAGAACAAGCATCAGATCGAAGGAAAATAAGGAATCAGAAAAAGAAGGTGATTAATTTTCATTCTGGCTGTTATATCACCATAATTGTATACACCTAGCCTAACGCCAAACTCCTCTGACAACATTTTTAGAAAGTGATCCTGCAAGGTGCCAGCCTCAAGGGCTGCTGTTTCTCTTTTTGTCCGATCAAACATGTGAAGTACATACTATTCATTAACAGGCATCAGTCATCTTATATTCCTAAGTATATTAATGTAAAAAACAATTTCCTAAAAACTTAAAACAAAATTTACATTCTTGATCATAAAAATACTAGTCTATACAAGAGTGACTTTCAGTGAATAGGTAAGTATTCATTCAATATTTTCTGGAAGACAGACATACCGCCATTCTTTGTTTTTCTCCACCACTGAGTACATCCATCCAGTCCTGAACACTGTCCCAGCCTCCTTCCCGTTCCAAGATGTGACCCAACTGGACATTATCTAAGTATTCCTTCAGCACCTGTGAGCAAAATTATTACAGATTAAGGCCTACTTCATCTTTGTCCTTTTATTTTTTTGGGTTTTTTTTTCTTTTGGCTAGGCAGTGGGGTTAAGTGACTTGCCCAGGGTCACACAGCTAGTATGTGTTATGTGTCTGAGGCTGGATTTGAACTCAGGTCCTCCTGAATCCAGGGCTTGTGCTCTATCCACTACGTCATCTAGTTGCCCCCCATCTTTCCCCTTTTAAAGAACAGAATAGGAACACTCTTCTATTGCCAAAGATATCCACAAGTTGGTTTTTTTTTTAAAGAATATTTTCAATTTATCTAATATTTATCACATCAAAAATATGTTAAGCATGTTGGAGAAGAAGTAGGAAAATTGGAACACTAATGCACTGTTGGTGGAGTTGGGAAATGATCCAACCATTTTGGAGAGCAATTTGGAACTATGCCCAAAGGGCTATAAAATTATGCATACCCTTTGACCCAGTAATACCACTTCTAGGGCTATATCCCAAAAAGATCATAAAAATGGGAAAAGGACCCACACGTACAAAAATATTCATAGTAGTTGGTTTTGTGGTGGCAAAGAACTAGAAATTGAGGGGATGCCCATCAATTAGGGAATGGCTGAACAAGTTGTGGTATATGAATGTAATGGAATACTATTGTGCTATAAGAAATGATGAGCAAGCAGACTTCAAAAAAACCTGGAAAAACTTAAATGAAGTGATACAGAGTGAAATGTGGGATGACTGACTTTGACAGACTTAGCTCTTCTCAGCAATGCAAGGACTGAAGACTATTCCAAAATATTCAAGATGGAAATTGCTATCCACATCCAGAGAAAGAACTATGGAGTCTAAATGCAGATGGAAGCATACTATTTGCTCTCCTTTTCCTTTGTTGTTTTGTTTTACTGCTTCATCCTCATGGTTCCTCCCATTAGTTCTAATTGTTCTTTACATCATGACTAATGGGAAAATACGTTTAATATGAATGCATAAGTAGAGCCTATATCAGATTGCATGCCATCTTGAGGGGGGGTAGTGGGAAGGGAAGAAAATTTAAAACTCAAAATCTTAAGGAAGTGAATGTTAAAAACTAAAAAAAATAAAATAACATGTTAAGCAGCTTATAGAAGAATGTAATGCTACTGTGCACAGTTAAATGAAGAGTAGGGGTAATGAGAAAACAAGAAGCAATAACATTTCTAGAACGGTTAAACAATTTCAGAGTTAAGTCCGAGATATTAAAGTATGAAATGGTCACTTTTTTGGATAAGAAGCTTGTTGAATGACAGAGATGACAAACTGGAATGAACAACTTGATACCAAAACTGAAAAGAATAAAGCAGAGATTTTCATGTACTCAAATTTTTGCCCTACTGAATACTCTAACCTCAGCGTTATTGAAGCAATCAGCCAAATGAGACAAAGAATCTGTAAGATGATGTTTTAAGCAGGACTAGGCTATAAACACGCTCTTACCTGATCAGATATCCCCTTCCTTTTCTGGTCCTCTTTCCCATCTGGATAAATCACTTGGTCTCGAAGTGTTCCAAGCGTCATATAAGGTCTCTGGTTTACGACAAAGAAAAGGTCAACAGAAATGAGACAGTGATTTTTTAAAAGCTCTTCAAACAATAGACTATGAAATAACTCTAACAGGGTCTCACCTGGGGCACATAAAACAGTTTTCCTCTTTCAGGTTTAGTCAGACGCCCACCAAAGAGAGGCCACAGCTGAAAAAGAAAGGAGAAAAAAAATTTCAGACTTACTCTGATAGTTTGGCAATACAAGGTAAAACTGTACATTCTGAACTTAAATTGAACTTACTTCACCAAGAACACGAAAAAGTGAACTTTTTCCACATCCATTTGGACCACAAATCAAAACATTTGCTCCAGATCGAACCTAAAATACAAATTAGGGGGATGTCACTACATTGCCACAAAAATATAATTGTCATTCGATAATGTTTATTTATTGCTGAATTTTAAGCTACTACTGAGTGAAGAGGATAAGTTTATCCCATTCATATCCAATTATGACGGCTAATTATGGATTTCTTCCACCTCATCTTCTTCACTTCCTTTTCCCCTCTTTACAAAAAAGAGAGTATTAAAGAGTGTGCTCCATGCTAGGGATCTCTTTAAAGATAACAGAGAACATTCATACCAGGGCTTTGAGGTTTACAAAGAATTTCACATATATTCTTTCATTTGCTCCTCAAAACAACCTGGTGACATCTGATTCCATTCCACTGCTCCTCTTTTCTTTGTCCAATTCTAGACCACAGGCTCTTGTCCCATCTCTCTATCCTCAGACAGAATCGAGTCCAGGTTCTCATTGCCCTCGTCCTCAGTAAACAAACGCAGACTCCGGGCCTCTCTCACGAGCTGCGCTTCTCTGTTTGGATCCGTTCGTGAGTGCCCACGCTTCTAGCTGCCTCTTTGAGCAGCCCTCAGCTGGCAAGAAGAGCACTGCACTTTCTGCTTGGATTTCTTAAGGAAGAATACTACTTACACCAGGGTCAGACAACAATCTTCAATACTTCCCCAACTGAAACAACGAGATTTAGAGCTGGAAGGGGGTTTATAGGACCTCTACTCCAACTACCTCATTTTAGAGATGAGGAAAGTAGCTCAGGAAAAGAAAGCGGCTTATGATCTAAGGTCATCTAAGTACTCTACATGAAAGCAGAGTTGGAATCTGAGCCCAGGTTCTCTGACTCCAAATAGTCGTACACCTTTGGTACAAGATTCCAAACTATATTTAATGTTCCTACAAAAAAATCTATGTAACGATGAGACACACTTTCTCTATAATTAAACATAAAAATGCTCATGTAAATAAAGCAAAAAGTAACCCTTAAAATAGCCTGCCCTAGGGAAGGGGACAAGAGAGAGAGGTGGGCAGACTGGGGGAAGGGTAATCAGAAGCAAACACTTCTGAGGAGGGACAGGGTCAAAAGAGAGGATGTAATAAATGGGGGGTGGGATAGGATGAAGGGAAAATATACCTAGTTTTTCACAACATGACCATCATGGAAGTGTTTTGCATGACTACACACGTATAACCAGTATCGAGTTGCTTGCCTTCTCAATGAGGGTGGGTGGGGAAGGAGGGAGAAAATTTGGAACCCAAAGTTTTAAAAACAAATGTTAAAAATTGTTTTCACATGCAACTGGGAAATAGGATATACAGGCAATGGGGTATAGAAATCTATCCTGCCCTACAGGAAAACTGAAGGAGAAGGTTGGATAAGGTGGGGGGAGATAAAAGGGGAGGGCAGATTAGGGGAAGGAGTATTCAGAATGCACAGCATCTTGGGGTGAGGGGAGGGACAATATGGGGAGAAAACTTGGAACTCAAAATTTTGTGGAACTGAATGTTGAAAACTAAAAATAAATAAACTAATAAAATCTGAAAAAAAAATAGTCTGCCCTATTAACCTATTATAATTTTGCAAATAAACACAACAAATTTAGAAACAACAAAGAATCAGTGTTCTTCCCATTTAGCTGACAGAGAGAAAATAAAATTCACTATTAAAATGAAGTTGGCATTGGATATCATGTGACCTTCGTGACAAATTATTTATAGTGCAGCTTTGCCATCATTCCAATCTTTGGAGTCAAAACAAAGAATGTTATTAATAAAAGGTTAGAACTAGCTGTCTGATAGAATTTTAGCAAAATTATATCTTAAAACTATGATATTTCAGTAAGTTGAAAGACTCGCCCAGGACCTCATCATGTGTCTGAGATGGAACCAAATAATAAATTTTCATATTTATCTTCTAGTTCATATTTTAAGTGGTTTTGTTTTATATATGATAGTATAAAAACTTACTTCAAAGTTAAGATCACGAATCAAGATATCTCCATTTGGTGTTGCTAAAGGAACATGATCAAACCTACAAAGAAAATTCACACACAAGAAAACTTCGTATTAAACACATTAAAGTACATAAGAAAGGAGGGCATTATAAAGTTCATGATGTAAAAGCGCCAATAAAAGCTCTATAATGTTTAGTTTTTTGTACATACTTAATAACATTATCTAAATTGATGATTTCTCCTACACCAGGGATCAAGGGAATGACTTGAGCTCCTTCAGTACCTTAAATGACAAGTAAGTATCAAAGGTTAATGATGGATCTTTAATTATATGAAATTGTATAAATGAACTAATTTTTATTTACCTTTCTCTTGCTGAGATACCATTGTGCGTTCATATTTGCCATTATTCAAGTCCTTCAGTACTTGCATTAATTCTGTAATCCGAGCTGTGAAACTTTTCCAAAAATTAAAGAAACATCATCACATTTTTGGATTTGTATAGTTCCATGAAGCTTTGTACATTTTCATAAAAATAATTTAAGTTTATGAATTGGAGCAAAAGAAAAAAAATTAAAAACTAAAAGTATCAAATCAGTATGGTTATATAAAAAGCCATGATTCTACAGGCAGAGCATCTCAGCTTTTGTTACACCTACGTGACCTTTGGCAAGCTATTTAACCAACTGAGCCTCAATTCACTCATTTCTGACGTGGTCTGTGAGGTTTCTGATCCTGTAATTCACTTCATTCTCTCACCATCTTCTCCCACATGCCTTGCCACCAGAATCAGAGATAAGGCTCCTGGTGCCTTAACCTTTCTCAACACCAGAAACTACTGTCTAGGGCCCCACTGTCCTAAACAATGGTTGCTTCGGTCCTTCCTCATCTTCCATCTCCTGGATTCATTGTTTCCTTTAAGTGTCAGCTAAAGTTTTACCAAAGGCAAGAAGACTTTCCCAGTTGTTAATCTTAGCATCTTCTTTGTCAAACTACTCCCAATTTATCCTGTATGTAGATGTGTGTGGGTGTGCACGTACGTGTGCGTGTTGTTTGTACACAGCTGTCTGCATGTGTGCAGACTCCCCCATCAGACTCTAAGTTCCATGAGAGGAGAGACTGTTTTTAATCTTTCTTTGTATCCCTAGTGCTTGGTACTGTTCCTGGCACATAATAAGCACATAATACATGCTAGATGGCTGACTAGCAGAAAAAGCACTGCCTCTAGAGATAGCAAATGAAAGAGGAAATGATTTATTCCTAAACAAAAAGAATCAGGCCACCGAGGTGTCAAGGAATCCAAGGGAGCACAAGGAGTCAAAGGAAAGAACAGTCATCAAAGGCACACAGAGTTCAAGTGGAAAGGGGCCTCAGAGGCCGGCTGAGCCAACTCCATAACTTTAGATATGGGGAGACTAAAGCTTAGAGAGAAGTGAATGACCTGAGGCAATACACAGAGGTAGAAAGTGACAGAGAGCCAGGACTCAGCCCTACGTCCCCTGACTCTCAATTCTGACTTCTTTTCACGGAACTACACAGCCTAATTGTGGTTAACAGAGTGAAATACTCTAAAGACAACATTTTACAGATATAACTATTAAAATAGTCACAACAAAACAACACAATGATGATTAAGTGATTATATATGGAGCGGTGTCTCCTCATTTCTCAGCTAACTGGACTTCTCTATGAGTTCCCAGATACCTATTCTTCCACTACCCTCTGCCTCTGGGGCCCTCCTTCTGACTCTTCCATTTAAAGAGGGTGCCCAGACCGGCCATTTCTTCATTTCCCACCAGGTTACACTCCTCCAGATTTCTCCATCATGCCAGATACCTTCCTCCCTGCCCACTTTCAGCTTCATTTTATGTGCTGTCTCCTCCTTTAGAATGAAAGCTCCTCAAGGGCAGGGATTGTTTTTCTTTTTGCTTGTATTTGTATTCCCACTGCTTAGCAGTGCCTGGAATAAAGTATGTGTTTCATGAATGTTTGTTGACTGACTGACTACTGTGCTAGGTCTTGTTAACAATCTAAAGTTCAGACATGACATAGTTCCTGCCCTCAAGAAAGGGGGGAGGAGGGAGAGAGGAGCAGTGCAGGAAAAGCATTTATTAAGAGTCTTGCTAAGTGCTTTACAAATATTATCTTAATTGAAGCTTAAAGTCTGTAAGTAAACTAGTCAGTTAAACGGAATCTAGTAGAACATCCAATTTGGTTGTGAGGATAATGGTGACCTCTGCGAGAAAACATTTAGTACAGTATTAGAGATGACAACTAGAGCATAAGAAGTTAAGAAATGAGTGCATGGGAGGAAGTTGTGGCAGTGAATATACCTCACTCTTTTCAAGAAGTTTATATATTTGTATAATTTATGATTTTGAGTTTTCAAAGTTTTCACATGGTATCATATTTGGTACAACAGTTTTCTTAGATAGGCAGGGCTGGGATTAGCATTTGTATTTCACTTATGAGGACTCATAGGCTCAGAAAGGACAACTGACCTTCCCAAAGTAACTAGAAAATGGCAGAGCTGAAATTAGAACACTTCCTCTTTCCCATTAAACTGTGAGCTCCTTGAGAGCAGGGAGATATTTTTAACTTTCTTTGCATCCCTAGCACTTAGCACTGTGCCTGCTACAGAATTAGGTGCCTAATAAATACTTGCTGACTAAACGACTTACAGTTGTTTTCCTTGCAATGGAAGAGAAAAACTGTCATAACCTAGCAACATTCACTACTGATACCAGTTACAAGAGTGAAAACAGACTAGCAAGAGCAATCGGTAGAAGAAAATCTGCCCTTGGATAACCAATGTTTTAAGTATTTCATTGCGCACATGGAAGATTTGCCTTTTTCTGCTTCTAGGCCACTCTTGAGGTTGCTGCTTCTGCAAGCAGTACTTACCCCTGCCCATTTTCACCTATAGAGATCCCAAGCATTCTTACAGGCTGAAGCCCAAACCTCATTTCGACCTTGCAGCCTACCTTGATTCCCCCAACCTGAAAGTCATCTCTTTCTCCTTTTAATTTCCATATCAATTTGTTTTAATTATTTGTACAGCATTTATCATAATCTCTCTTACCTAGTTATCTCTATAAACGTGTTGCACACTCCATTAGACTAAGTTTCCTGAAGAGAACTGCCATTTCTTATATAGATTTTTATATTCCCCCCTGTGCTGGCAATCAACAAATATCTGCTAAATAAATTACCTAGGTGTCATCAACAACAATATACAGGTAAAAAAGACTTTTGCTGTCGTCCATTACCAAGTCCTTACCCAGCTAATCTGGTCATTTCACGACCAGCCAAGACTATTCTGCCCAGAGCTTGAGACATTCTCAGAAGCATTCTTCCACTTTGGTAGTAATCCTTAAGCAGAAACAAAAGTTTATTTTCACCTTCATTGTCTAATTAGGTAAGATATTATGTTGGCTTATTTCACAAACTGTTTACCTCCAAAAGTTCTGAATGCGTACTCTTAAGATGTCGAGGGTGTGATAAGTCCAGGAAAGGACGACTAACAACCAGGTAACCAACCACAGTGGCAAAATCTGTAACATAATATTTATACTTAAAATGTTCAAAAATAAATACTTGATGTCTTCTTTTTAAAATCTCATCCTATCAGAAAAAAATTACTTACAAATACTTACATTTGGCAATAATGCTATCAACAAATCCCATGGAGAATCGAAATAAGATGAAATTATGTAAGTGTTCCACCTGGCCAAACATAAAAGCGAAACATACAATATTTATTAATATTTCCCATGTCTTAAAAATGATGATATTAAAAAGCTATGAATAAGCAGATATGAAAAAAGATGAATGAAATCGATTCAACTATAAGATAGGAAGCTGAAAACTGGGGGAAAAACTTGCATCAACTATCTCTGACAAGGGTCTGATATCCAAGATGCATAAAGAACTAACAAATATTTAAGATTGAAAGCTATTTCCCAATGGATTAGTCAAGGGAAATGATCAATCTTCAAAAGATGAATCAGATGAACTATTAATGATATGAAAGATTGTTCCAAATCACTAATAATAAGAAATACAAATCAAAGCAGCTAGGATGTTCACCTCACACTCAGGAAAACAGCAAAGATGACAAAAGATGGGAATAATCAATGTTGTTAGGGCTACAGGAAGACTATAGCCTATAAGACATACCAATATTCTGTTGGTGGAACCTATGAATTGATTTAACCATTCTGGAAAGCAATTTGGAATTATGCTAAGAAAATAATTAAAATGCCTATGCCACAGAACTGAGGATCATAAATTTAGACCTGGAAAGAATGACTGGATCCAATTCACCCTCCATCCAAAAGAACTGCAAGAGAATCACTGACAAGATCCTCCAAAAAAAACTGGTGCTGACACCCTACCTCACTCCAAATACGAAGGAGCTCAGGAAGGTGGCTCCACCATCCACCACTACCAATCTTTCCAAGAAGCATCCCCTCCCCAACTCACCCACCTACTTTCCTATTATCATCTCCTCCTTTTCCTTCTCTTCCTCCCTTATCTCCCTGCTCTGGGAACTTTATACTTGAAGTATGGAGAGCCAAAGAAATTCCCTGGGAGTATGGAGAAAGTACATCAGTTTGGAGTCAGAAGACCTGCATTCAAATTCCGAATTTGTCACCTGTGTGACCTGTGGCAGTTTATTTTAACCTCCCTATTCCTCATTTATAAGGGGTGTCATGGGGGATGACACTTAAGGTCCCTTCTACCTCTAAATCTATGGATGATGCCTCATAGGCAAAAATAGAATGACTACTTGTTGAATATATGGCTGAGGGAGACTGTTTTGGGGAATCTCTTGGACAAGATAGTCTCTAAGCCTCCCTCTCTGTTAAAAATAATCAATTTTCATGCTATCTGGTGTTCACCAATTTTATGCCTGAAGTTTCTGACTACTACTACATACACATATCTGTATGTGGCTGTGTGTGTACCTATATTTTGGACAGATCAGTAACTGGACAAATGAGCTAATCCAAGTACTGAACCACAGAGTGGACTAGAACGCCCTGGGAATTAAAAGCATAATACTTTCAATTATTCCAAACTACCTCCCTGAAACAATGGCCCAAAGTTTTAACAATATTCTATCTATGATACTGTGTGGTTTTGAGTCAAGGGACACCACAATCTCTTAAGTACTGAAGGTGAAGGTTACCAAAAGAGCAAAGAAGTACAGAATGGGCTAGACTAGGTAGTAAACACGTTACCAATGAAGGTCTCTGTGAGAAAAATGGCATAAAATACATCATCATAAATATGTATGCCTGCAAAAGGGACACCAGTCATGTACAGAGAATAAGGGATAACTGATGAGGTGGCTGTCTGTTTCACTTGTATTCACACAATGTCAAGCTTCCTAGAGGAAGACCCCCAACATTTTGGGTGGATCTCCAATTCCTAACCACTGGATAATTTATGGGAGGACATGGACAAGAGTTTTATAGGATGAGAGGGCATATAAAGATCGTAATTTACATTGCTGAAAGGACTAGCCACACCTATGACTGCAGATCTACTGAACTATCAACATATGTCATAACATATATTAATTACAAAGTAATAAAATTTTTCTTTAATAAGTCAATCATAGTTTCTTTTTTTCTTACCAGTTTACGGAAGACTGAATGAATTGTTTGCTTTTCTTTTTTATTCCCATTGTAAAAGGCAATTTCTTCACTATTAAAGGGGGAAAAAAAAGAGTATTAATATATATTCTCAACCTGAGAGAAAGCACAGTATGAATGAATTCAAATGTATCTCTTGTGCCTAAGAAGAGCCTACCCAGTATGTGACTATTATATTATTGGCAGCTTAATTCATTATCAACCTTTGAGAAAAATGACCTCATCCTTTTTATCTGTTCATAAAAATAACACATTTCTATACAACTATGGTCTAAGGCCACCTATCCACAATCTGTACAACATTACGGCAAAAGTCTTGATTCCTGTTTATGAAAGCAGGTTCCTGTTCATTGTGGGTAGCCTAACTTTATTTCAAATAGTCACAAATGAAATATCAACACTAAAATGCACCTCAATCTGTTTTTCCCCTTTTATTATATCAGGGACATCAATAACATATTACAAATTATTAAACCAAATTTTTTACTTTTCAAAAAGGAGTGCTGACAGTAGCAATAAATTTTCATCAAAGTCTAATTAAGATTAGAAAACAGTACTACCTAAATATTGAATTAAGTTTCTAAGAGAAGTGTCCATAGTTTCTGAATTTACTTGGATATTCAGTCCAGGCACCATATGAAATAATGTCAAGAAAAATATTTTCTTCAAATTTTACCCACATACATTGTTTTCCACATTAAAACAGGTAATACAGCTGTGTTAAATCACTTCTACCAGCAGATTCTTCTCTAACCAAAATTAATTTTGTCTACATCAGAACAAAAGACTAATTTTAAGAAGTAGTCCTTTAAAAAGAACGTTTTTCTCTTTTCTATTTCCTCTGGTATGCAAGGCAATCTCCAACCCTAGATGAGTAAATACATCTATATATACTTATTCGCTATGCCTAGACCAAAAAGTATTTATTCTTCAAAATGAGACAAACTGCTAGTACAACCAGAACCAATCACTTTGCAAATCATCTACCTACTCAACCTCTTTTTCTTTTACAAAAACAGAATTTTTAATAAATATTTGCTAAACTGAATTAATCTTTCACTTTCAAGGAAACTTTATAAAATCATGAAAAGTAGAAGGAAAGAACATTATGAGATTTAGAATCTCCAAGATTAATAAAATTTATCAAAACTTGTAGCAGATTTACATGCTCATGTAGTTTCCTCATGCCTCATTTAGAGTCAAAAGAATTTGGAAGGGGAGGGGAGAAGAGGATAAATTATGAGCAAATTATGAAAAATTTTCATTTATCTTACAAATGATATTTTATTCTGAAAATAAAAAAGTAAATCATGGATCAGGCTAAGAAAAGATCATAAAAACATTTCCCTTGAAGTGCTATGACTTTATTGTAATTTGTTATCTGTATATCTTTAGAACACTGTATTACTATTATACTAACAGTAAATTTAATATATAATCCTAAGAATGGAAAGAACATCAAAAACAAGATAACTGAAATCAAATACTTCAAAATTACAATGACCAAGCTTGGATTAAAAGAAAAGATATGAGAAAAATATTCACCAATCTTCTTGGCAAAGGACTTTGCCACTATGCCTTGGAAGATCCCTCCATCTCACTGGTTAGTTCTTCCCTGAATCTCCATCCTGAAGAAGGTCCTAGGCCAGCCAGTCTCCATTTCTCTCCTAGCTCCACTGGTGACTCTCTGGACTTTTGGCGTCACCATGCCCCCACCAGGGTACCTCCTCTTCCCACTCTCCAAGACCCTTTTCAGCTACCTTTTACGTGCTGCCTTCCTCCATAATAATTTAAGTGCATTGAGGGCTAGGACTGTTTTTATTTTCATTTGTATTTATATCCCCAGTGTTTATAGCATAGCTCTTGGCATATAGTAAGCACTTAATATATGCTTGTTAATTTGATATCACTTAAGAAATGAAAATTAACTTTAACTATGTAAGATATGGAAGTCACTGTCAGGGGTACTACACATTAAATAGTACTAGGGAATTTGAAAGGCTCTCTAAAATCTCAGTAACAGGCTAAAAAATTTTTTAAAATTCTCAATAAGCAGTTTATCAGTCATCTTTGGTCTTGTTCTTTTCCAACTACATTTGTAAAGATGCATTTATCATATCTTTAATCAAAAATTCCATTTACCTGTTTGTGATGAGCCGAGAATTGACATATCTATATTCTCCTTCATATTTTTGTTCAGTTATTGTCATCTTACCAATGGGTCTCCTGAGGCGGGTCAGGAAAAAGCCTGAGACAACCAAATAGGCCATCATACTAGCCGGTCCCTGTAATTGTCAGGGAAAAATATAAACACTAAAAAAAAAAATCATGATATTTTCACTAGAAGAAAACTACTGCACAAATCTGAAGTTACCACCTACAATGACTTTAAAAGTGGTTACTGGGACTAGGTAGAAAGGAGAAAATAATAATGGCAAAATAATAATGGTTAATTTTTGTTGACAACTAAAATTTTGAGTTACCCATGTTTATGCTAAAAGTTAAATAGATAATCCATATCCAAAAAATTAAGTATTATTCAAATTTACATTTTTTACCTTAAAATCATATAAACATAAAGTTTTTATGTATAGTCACCAGTAACAAAATTGGGGTTTTTTTGCTTTTGGTGAGGCAATTGGGGTTAAGTGACTTGCCCAGGGTCACACAGCAAGTAAGTGTTAAGTGTCTGAGGCTGGATTTGAACTCAGGTCCTCCTGAATCCAAGGCCAGAACTCTTATTCACTGTGCCACCTAGCTGCCCCCTCCAGTAACAATTTTTAAGTTGCCTAATGATTGGGGAATGGCTAAACAAAGTGCTACTTGAATATATTAGAATATTATTGTACTGCAAGAAACAATAAATATGAGGAAAACAGAAAGTATGGAAAGACATAAGAATGGATGTAAAATGAAATAAGCAGAAAAAGGAAAAAAACACAACACAATGACTACAACAATGAAAATGAAAACAATAATAAACTAATCAAAACAGAAAACTGAAATTATAATAAACAATGACCCCAAAGAAAATATCTCCCCCTCACTTCTTTATACAGTGGGGGATCACAGATGTAGAAAAATACATATAACTACAGATTTTTTCAATATATTGGTTACTTTTGATTTTTTTTTCTCCTTTTTTCCATTTTTTATTATAAGGGTTGGTCATTGTGGGAAATATAGGTGATGCAGAATGTAAAAATTTTAAATGTCAATAAGAATTTTAAATGGCTACTAAAAATGGCTACTACTTTCTCTTAAACTGAAGAGAAAGAAATTAAATATGGTCGCCAGGGAAAGCAAGGCATTAGAAACAAAAAGCAAAGTCTACATGAGATTCAAGATTTCATTCCCAGCATTTCCTTGGATCACAAGTATAATACAAACAAGTAAAACATTATGAAGTATATTAGTTTATTGTTTTCTTGTAACCCAATACCATTACACATTGAGCTAATTAAAGCTAAACTTTAATGCTAAATTCTTCAACGTTCAAAAGTTCATGCTATCAAACAGTACAAAGAACAATGAGGCCAGGATATACAAGGTAAGTTGTCCTCTGGGTAAAAGGCAGGCTAAATGGTTTTTAATGTTCTGAAAGACTGTGAAAGCCATTTGGAAATATTCAACAAGTAATATTAAAAATTCAGCATTTGAAATTCTCATAGCAATACGATCTTTCCAAAAATCTTTATTCAGAAATTACTCTGAAAAGACAGCTGCTGCTTTTCATTTGTGTTCACAGTTCTTACTAATATAACCCTCAAATGTGAACACATATTTGACTGCTAGTCTTGTGGCATTAAAAGTTAAATCCAAGGATCTTTATAACTGCAGGGCCACGCAGCTATTACTAGGATTCCACCACTACTACATTACAATCCCTGGGTGCAATCTAGGTACTCTGAAATGTACATTCGCTTACTCAGACCACTAAAGAATCTATAATAAAATACAATAAGTAATATCAGGTTACAACTCAAACTTACCTGAGCTCCAATTGCACTTGTTAACTTGAAGATATACAAAACTATATCTAAAAATGGCTGTAAAATAAAAATTATCATTAGAACACATTATCTGGATGAGTAGCTGAATAATTGAGAAAATATTTACTTTCGTTTAGCATTCAATGTAAAACTGTCAACATGTATAGCAATCTAATATGTATAAAACTATAATAAGAAAAGGAATTACAATGGTGAAATGTATAGTTCCTGTCCTTAAATTACAATGTAATAAGAGAAGATAAAACAAGGTTCATTAAAGACTGAACAAAGGGTTAACATCCACTAACAGGGAAAAAAAGGCACATTTATTATTTTTATCATGATAAACAATTTGATAAATTAATAAGACCCAAATGGGTAGAAATGATTTAGTCTAGGAATCTGTAGTCCTGAATTCTAGTCCTCGTTCTTGCCATTTTGAAGCAAGTTATTTGCCTCAGTTTTACTGGAAAAATTTCCAGGACATACTACTAAGGTCTAGATTGTATTATTAAAATGATAGTTAGCTAATATCCATAAAAGTGATACCAGAGAACCAGTATGGCTTGTGCCATACTGGACTTATCTCTTTTTCTGACAGTTACTAGATTAGTGATCAAGGAACTATAGGTAGTTTACCTACATTTTAGCATGGTATCGGTAGTATCTGACAGTCTCTCATGAGGACAAGTTGGAGAGATGTGAGCTAGACAAAAGAATAGTTAGGTGGATTCAGAAGTGGCTGAATCACCAGATGGACATATGGTCAACGTGAAAGGCAATCTTTCACATACTGTCCCAGTGACCTCTGTCTCTACACCAATAGCTTGACTGTAAGCTGTTGAATATTTTTACCAATGACTTCCATAAAGGCATAGGTGGTATACTTATTAAATTAGCAGCTGATGCAAAATTGGTGAGGAGAGTTAATATATATTAAATGACAGAAGTGGGATTCAAATATGTCTTAACAAAATTGAGCACTGGGCTGAATCTAAAATGACTAAATTCAGTACGGATAAATGTAGAATCTTCAAAAAATCAACTTCACAAGTACAAGATGGAAGAATGATGGCAAGATATCAATTCATCTGAAAGTGAAATGTTTAACCAAAAAAAGCTAATGGAAAATTTTAATACATTAAAAGAGGCACAATGCCCAGAAAGAGAGAAGGAAGAGTCCCACTACACTCAACCCTGTTCAGACAAACTGGAAAAGGATGTAAATAAGCTGGATGGTATGCAGAAATAAGCAACCAGGATGGGGAAACATCTCAAAATCATATGATATGATTTTGAAAATTACAATGGATATTTAATTTGAGGAGAAATTATATAATTATATAAGGACATGATAGCAACTTTAAGTATCTGAAAGGATGTCACAGAAGAGGAGTTAAGATTTATTCTGCTTTCCCATGCATTACCAAAAAAAAAAGATACATGTGACTATATTAGTCAATCTGCTAAAAACTATTCCCAACAATAATCAAAGTGGTGACAAATGTTTAAAGAATACACAAGGACATATAAAGACTGTCATAATAATACATATTACATATATACATGAACTATATCAGAATACACATGGTCAGAGGAGGCAAGGGTGAATTATTAGTGTATTCTAATACTAAAGTTTTAAGTCAGTTCAAGAAAGGATTTGGGGGAGATAAATCCTGAGCAGAGTTTGCTAAAGAGATGTATTCCTAACAAGGGAAATATGGTTTAAAGAGAGATATGGAGAGAAAGTAGAGCATAGGTAATTACAAACCAGTTTTTAAATTACTCAGAGAGATGGTAGACTAGGACTAGAAAGAAGATGAGTGAGGGTAGGTCACTGAGATGAGATTAAGCTGTATAATAAATGGCAGAAGATTTTGAAGCCCATCTTTTATTTGATGCAGAGTTAGACATTACTGCAAAATTAGGAAGAGAACTGTGTAGTTATGACTTATCAATTGATAATTAAACAATATTTTTAACAAATATAATTTTTGCCATTAAATGAAAGACAAAAAATTAGACTAAACAGAAAGTAGATCCAGTAAAGAAATTACTGCATTAATGTAATTATGAGGCAACTGAGTCCTAAACTTGCGTTGTAGCTCTACGAATGAAACCAAGAAAGCTGGCAAACAGCTTTATATAGCTAATATATAATCTTTTATGGAAAGCATATAATTCCAAGAACTTAAATTTCAAAATTTTAACGGTTTAGAAAACTGCTTCCAAAAATTTAACTTATGAATTAACCTGGAAGGTAAATATCTATAAGAAGCAAAAGTACTTTAGATATATGTGGCAAAAAACCTTCTTTGAAAATGGTGTTTTTGGAGGCGGAGCCAAGATGACAGAGTGAAAGCAGTGACTTGCTTGAGCTCTCCCCCAAACCCCTCCAAATACCTGTAAAAAGTGGCTCTAAACAAATTCTAAAGCAGCAGAAACCACAAAAAGACAGAGTAAAGCAAATTTCCAGCCCAAGACAACGTGGATGAATGATCAGAAAGGTGTATCGTGCCGGGCTGGCAGAGGAGCGCAGTTCGGCATGGGCACACAGGCCTCAGTGAACCTGGAGCAGGCCTGAGAGGACTGAATCGCAGCAGCTGTGGTGGTTTCCAGACTTCTCAACCCACGAATGAAAAAGACAACTGAGAAGGTCAGTGGGAAAAGTCTGTTTCTGCGGTGCTGAGAAAGGAGCTCAGGGTTTCAGCTCCAGTTCCCCTAGAGCATGGCCCCGGGGAGGCAGCTGCCTCCTGAGCTTCCAGCCCACAGGCTGAGGGGGAATCAAGTGGCTGATCAAAGGGGGATTGCAGGGATCTCTTTGCCGGTGCTGAGGCAGGAATCTCTTGCTCTGCCTGTGCTTGGATCCAGGTCACAGATCTGGACAGCAGTCCTGGGGCGAGGAGGAGCGTTGGTGTGGTGGAGCTTGTAGTGGCTGTCAGGAGGAAACCCTCCTCACAGTTCCAGGACAGAAAGGAGTGCTTGTGGTCACTAATAGACCAGAGCACAGGCCAAGAAAGGAGCAAACCCCTCGCCCCTTATTACCCTGGAAGAATTGAAAATTTATAGGTCCCTACAAGTATCTCTGAAAACAGCTGTACAAACCCCTGAAGCTTGGGACAGTACATTCTCCACACTGGAAGCAGACCTTAACAAAGAGTTTAAAACTCAAGTAATTGACTGGGATCATGGGCAAGCAGCACAAAAAGAGTCAGACTATATTACCTTACTTTGGTGAAAAAGAAGATCAAAATATACAACCAGAAGAAGACAACAAAGTCAAAGCTCCTACATTCAAAGCTTCCAAGAAAAATATGAATCAGTCCCAGGCCTTGGAAGAGCTCAAAAGAGATTTTTGAGAAGCAAGTAAGAGAAGTAGAGGAAAAACTGGGGAGAGAAATGAGAGTGATGCAAGAAAATCATGAAAAACAAGTCAACAGCTTGCTAAAGGAGACCCAAAAAAATACTGAAGAAAATAACACCTTAAAAAATAGCCTAACCCAAATGGCAAAAGAGATCCAAAAAGCCAATGAGGAGAAAAATGCCCTAAAAAAAAAATTGGCCAAATGGAAAAGGAAGTCCAAAAGATTACTGAAGAAAATACTTCCTTAAAAATTAGAATAGAGCAATTGGAAGCAGTGACTTTATGAGAAATCAAGATACTGTAAAACAAATCCAAAAGAATGAAAAATTAGAAAACAATGTGAAACATCTCATTGGAAAAACAACTGACCTGGAAAATAGATCCAGGAGAGAGAATTTAAAAATTATTGGACTATCTGAAAGCCATGATCAAAAAAAGAGCCTAGACATCATCTTTCAAGAAATTATCAAGGAAAACTGCCTGATAGAACCAGAGGGCAAAATAGAAATTGAAAGAATCCACATCTCCTCCTGAAAGAGATCCCCAAAGGAAAACTCCTAGGAATATTGTAGCCAAATTCCAGAGTTCCCAGGTCAAGGAGAAAATATTACAAGCTGCCAGAAAGAAACAATTCAAGTATGTGGAAACACAATCAGGATAACACAAGATTTAGCAGCTTCTACATTAAAGGACTGCAGGGCATGGAATATAATATTCCAGAGGGCAAAGGAGATAGGATTACAATCAAGAATCACCTACCCAGCAAAACTGAGCATAATCCTTCAGGGGGAAAAATGGTCATTTAGTGAAATAGAGGACTTTCAAGCATTCTTGATGAAAAGACCAGAGCTGAACAGAAAATCTGACTTTCAAATACAAGACTCAAGTGGAACATGAAGAGGTAAACAGGAAAGAGAAATCATAAGAGACTTATTAAGGTTGAACTGTTTACATTCCTGCATGGAAAAATGATATTTATAACTCATGAGACCTTTGTCAGTATTAGGATAGTTGGAGGGAAAAAATTATATGTATGTATAGACAGACAGAGAGACAGATAGACAGACATATAGACAGACAGATAGAGGGCACAAGGTGAGATACAGTTTAAGGAGTCATATCTGGAGAATAAAATTAAGAATGAGAGAGGATTATACTAGGAGAAGAAGAAAGGGAGAGGTAGAACAGGGTAAATTATCTCACAAAAAAACAGAAAAGAAAAGGCTCTTATAGTGCAGGGGAAACGGGGGAAGGCGAGCGGGAATGAGTGAATCTTATTCTCATCAGATTTGGCTTAGGGAGGGAATAACATACATGTTCAATTGAGTATGGAAATCTGTCTTATCCTACAGGAAAATACGGGGAGAAGGTGACAAGAGAGCAGGCAGATGATAGAGAGGAGGGCAGATTGGGAAAGGGGGTAATCAGAAGCAAATACTTCAGAGGGATGGGGTCAAAAGAAAGAATAGAATAAATAAGGGGGCAGTATAGGATTAAGGGAAACAGAGTTTTTCACATGTCTACTATGGAAGTGTTCTGCATAACTGCACATGTATAACCTATACTGAGTTGCTTGCCTTTTCAATAAAGGTGGGTAGGGAGGGAGGAAGGGAGAAAATTTGGAACCCAAAGTTTTAAAAACATATGTTTAAAAAAATATGTTTTCACATGCAACTGGGAAATAAGAAATACAGGAAATGGGGTACAGAAGTCTATCCTGCCCAACAGGAAAACAGAAGGGGAAGGGGATAAGAGAAAGAAGAGAGGGCAGACTAGGGGAAGATGTATTCAGAATGCATGCCATCTTGGGTTGGGGGGAGGGATGAGATGGGGAGAAAATTTGGAACTCAAAATCTTGTGGAAGTAAATGTTGAAAACTAAAAATAAATAAATTTATATTAAAAAAAGAGAAAATGGTGGTTTTAAAAATCAAAATAAAAGGATTAAACACTAGTTCAAATTTTAATTTGAAACTCCTCATACAGTGATTTCATCTTACTACAACTATGTCACATAAAAACATTTAAATACTAATTTGCTGCTGTAGAACATTAAATTCACTAAGAACTACATAGTTCAGCAACAGAAATTACAAAGTTTAAAACTTATTTCAGAATCTTACCTTACTAAGGTTTGAGTAGAGATCTACTACACTGTTACAAAACTTTTCCACATCCTGTGTAAGCAGCTGGTCTGGATTAGCTATTCTATTATCCAGATTTCCCATTTTATAATAAGTGAAAGCTCTGAAACAACAGGAAGACAAAGACTTAAAAAGAACAAAAAAGCAAAAACATTTTATTTTCCCAAACTCAAATATAACCAAAGAAAAACAAAACGCTGGAACTTGAGAAGGCCTTGAAGATTATCTCATCCAATCCATTCATTTTATAGATAAGGAAAACTGAGGCCAAGAAAGGTGAACAAACTTGACCAAGGTCACACAGCTGGGCAATGGCAGGTTGGATGCAGCACTGGAGTCTCTTGACTCTTGGTGCAATGCTAATGCAATGTATTGTTCTGCATAATGCTGTTTCTGAGAACGTTTTTCTTGAAAAATATAATAATAAAAACAAATCTCAATTGATATGAATTAGACATAACTGTTTAATTTAATTGCATGGTAGCTTAAAATAGGAGTAAAACAGGTTATCACTTACTGGAGATATTCCTCATAGAGGTATTTAGTGAGTCTTACTCGGAAGCACAGCTTAAGTTCATTTAACCCAAACTTCAAAAAGTTATTCACCAAAGAGATCTAAAACAAAAACACAATCCATTAGTTTTGTTTCTTTTCTGATTATTAAACATAACTAGATCCCTATTCTTTACTCTGTTTCCAAATCTTAAACTTTTATAACTGGACAGCAGAATGAGACATTATTCAAATCAATATAAATCTGTTTTCAAACTTTTAAAATTTAGAATGTTTAAAAGTATGTGCTTTGTTTTGTTAGTCTAGATCTAAGATTTCATTAGTGTAGGTGATTTCTGGTAAGTAAATTCCCTCCACCAATGCAAATGGGCAAACTATTCAGCAACTTAAGTATTATGAGAGTTGTCTGGAGTCCTTAAATGTTAAATGACTTAGAGGCAGGTAAGTGGGCGCAGTGGATAGAACACAGGCCCTGGGGTCAGGAGGACCTGAGTTCAAATCCAACCTCAGACACATAACACTTACTAGCTGTGTGACTCTGGGCAAGTTACTTAACCCAAATTGCCTTGCCAAAAAAAAAATGTTAAATGACTTGTCTATAGTCATACAAGCACTGTGTGTCTAGAAGTAAGCCATGAACCCAGGGCTTCCTCACTCTGACGCCAGTCCTCTATCCACTATTCAATGCTGCCTTGCTATATAACTTCACTAAATCCAAGGTATAAAGCACTAACAAAGATGTGAAAATGGCCACTAACATGACCTTGCTAGAGTTTACTTAGAACTTCACCACCAATTTTCAAATACCACATACATCCAGTCCCCTCCTCCCAGTTATAATTTTGTCTCCTATTGCCCTCTTTTACTAGTAAAACAAATATACAAATCTGTCAACTGTTAATCAAGAATTCTCCCAGGTAATCTCCTATATTATGACTTGAAGGATTTATGATCTTATCAGTGTGGGTAGCTCTCCATACATTTCCATCCAGAGCCCTTTATCCATACCCTTCTATAAATCCTTCCTAGAGACCAATATATTGTGCTAGAGGCCTTCCCTTGGTTCACCTAGAAGCTTTAAGAAACCAATAAAGCATTTGGGCTATTGATCTATGAATGTATTCCCATTACATGACATTAATATGGCATCACTCTAAGAAATCATAAAATTTTCGAGTTAGAAGGGACTGAAAAATTCAACCCAACCTCTTGATTATAACTTCCCCAGTATCATCATGACTACAACCTGGGTGTTCTACCTCTCAGGACAGTGTTTAAAATTTAATTCAACAAAACACTTATTAAGGCTATATTATGTGCAGGACTTATGGGTAAGGGAATAAACATCACTATTCTCTATACTTTAAAGTATCATATCATCCTGTCTTTCCTATATAACTGTCAACTTTATACTTTTTCTGATAAAAAAATTAATACTTATAATATTGTTCACTTGTTCTGCTTTTAATGAAATGCTATTCTTTCTATTAATCCTGGTGAAGTATTTTTGTTTTTTAAAAACAGAATGGCAAGTGGGAGTGGGTTAAGGATAGATGATCGATAAGGTCTTTGCACTGTGGAACAAAAAAAGTTTTAAGAATCACTTAAATTATTGAAATAAAGTTGAACTGCAAGGGTTAAAAAACAATCAGTGTTCCAAAAGACTGCAACTTCATGAAGTTGCCATCATGTAGCAGCATTACTCGACACACAGAATATAAGTGGAATCTCCCTGTAATAGCTACCATAAATATCATCTTGTTTAATTGACAAGGCTAAGCCCCTAATAATACTGTTTTGCTGACAAGAATATTAAATCAGTTAAACCACAGCTTTTCTAACACAGATGTGTTCATAGATATACCTGACTAGTTATTTAACAAAGATGCTGTTTCCGATTCAACAATTATCATGTGTGTCACACACACACACACACACACACACACACACACACACACACACACAGAGTACTCAATAAAATTTGATGGAATTTTCCCCAAAACACATCTCACTGGCCTGACCACTTCTCGTTCCTTTGCTGGATTATCATCTACATCACAACCACTAACTATGCATGCTGACAAAACTCTGTCTTGGGCCTTCTATATTCCCTCCATACTCTGGCACCCGTTCATCCCTTCACCTTCTCTGGGTTCTATTAGTATTTCTATGTAGATGACACTGATCTTCATACCCAGCTCTAGACTCTTGTCCTAAGCTCCAGTCCTGCATTACCAATTACTTAATGTACATTTTTAAACAATGGTCCAAAGGCATCTGAAACTCAGTGTGTCCAAAGCAGAACTCATCATCTACACACCCCTGCAACATATTCTTCTTCCAAACTTCCCTAGTATAATCCAAGGGCACCACCACCATTCTAGTCAACCCCAAGTGTGTAATCTCAACTCTTCATCTCACTTACCCAACACATTCAATCAACTATCTGATACTGTCATTTCTAGTGCCACAATCGCTAGTTCAATTATTCATCTTTCCCCTCTCCTACTGAAATACACCCATCCTCGAAACAGCTATCAAAGTGATTTTTCTAAAGTGCAAGCCTGACCATGTGACCCTCCCCTCTTTCCCCCAACTCAGTAAACTCCAGTAGCTTACTGTTACTTCTAGGACCAGTATAAACTGTTTGGCATTAAAGCTCTTCACAAACTAGCATAAACAACTCAATATGCAAATCTTTATACACATTCTACAAACTAGCCATACTGGCCTACTTGTGGTTCCTCACACATGGTGCTCAATCTCCCTACCTTTGCATTTATGTCCCTAGGCCTGGAATCTCACCTAAGAATCCCTGGGTTCCTTAAACACTCAGCTGGTCTCTCCAGCAGCTCATCTCTTCCCTAAAGTTACTTTGTATCTACTCCATCTCATTACACACCCATGTTGCCTCTCCCACTGGAATTTAAGCTCCATTGTCTCCTAAACCCTCAACACAATGCCTGAATCACAAGGCTTAGTAAATATTTGCTGAATAACTGATTGGCATTAGGGAAGGCACAGAGGGATTCACACATGCCCCAGAACAGTTAATATTTCAGTTCTTAAACATAAAGTACATGAAAGGTACTATAGTAAAATGGGAAGGATAAACTGAAACCAAAACACGGAAAACCTTGAATATCCAGCTAAATGCTTAGTCCTTATTTTATGGGCAAATGGGAGCCATTGGAGATACTTCTGAGAATTTTAGTTTTATAATCCAACAATGTGCCAATCAAGAAAACTAATGTGGCAGCTATGTGTAGAATCAATTTAAGGATTTAAGGGGTGGGGCAAGAGGAAGTAAAGATAAGGAAGAAATGTATTTCATGAATTCAAGACAGCCTGAGGAAAAAACTTAATTGTGGCAGAAGGCGGAATACTAAGTCTGAGAAGCAACAAGTAGGTCAGTATGACTGGAGAGTTGAAGCCATAAAAGTAGACAAGATTACCAAGGGAAACAGCATAAAGAAACAGAAAACAAAGCATTAGGAAATGACTACATTCATAGTACCAGGGGAGATAATGGAAAAAGTGAAGAAAACTAAAAAGAAATAAACTGGAAGAAAAGCAGAACATCAAGGAAAAAGAGAAAGAGTTCAAAGAAGGAAGAAATTGGTCAATCATAATAGATGCTGCGTAAGTGTCAAAGAGAAAGGCTTCTGAAAAAGAGCCACTAGGTTAGGTCCCATTTTGCCTCAGTTTTCTCTCCCAAAGATTGAGAAGATTAAAAAACCTGAGAAGATTAAAAAAAAAAGAGGAGGAGGGGAATGGCAACCCAAGGTAAGTGGGATGGAAAAGAGAACCCTACTAGGTCTAATTTTAGGCTCAAGCCACTGGGCATGAACAAAATACATTCAAGGACACCACTGAAAGAACTTGAACACACTGCTTAACTTATGTCAGCGAACTCTGAGAAATCATGGTGAATGAATGAAGTGCCCTAAAACTGGAGAAAGGCAAACATAACCCTGAATTTCAAAAAAAAGAGGGGGAGAGATACTATGAAACAGTGAAACTGATGTAAATTTCCTGGTAAAACTCAACATAGATTATTAAAAGAACAATTGGAGAGCATTTAGAAAGTGGTGAAAGCATTACTAAAGAGGGGAGGAAGTTAGCAGTTCATTAAGAATAAGCTATGGAAGACTAATTTCATTTCCTTTTTTTTGAGAGTTACTGCTACTACTCGATGTGTGGTAGGGACAAAGTATATAATAGCTTACATTTTAAAGTTTACAAAACACTTTACACATTACTTTAATTACCTCAACAATTAGATGTGGTGAATAATGTAAGTACTCTTATTTCTATTTTACACATAAGTAAAATGAGTCTCAGAGAGGATAAATGATTTGTCCAAGGTCATAAAATTATTAAATGCCAGAGCCCAGATTTGAAAACAAGTTTTTGAACTTCACATTCAGCACTCTTTCCACTACATTTTACTTGATTTCAGCAAAACATCTGACAGTCTCACATAACAATACCACTGAAGACAAGAGAGAGGTGTAGATTGGATAATACTTCAGTTATGCAGGTCAAGAATTTGTTGAATGACAGGATTCAACAGTAGTATTAGTCTGCCAGAGTGGTTTTTTTTTTCTTTTGTTCTACTCAACATTTTTGCAATAATAGTACTTAGATGAATTTTAGACATCACGAATGTGTATTTTCCCTACTCTATTTTAGATTGCAATTCCTTCCATGATTTCTCATCTTGTTATTTTTGTCACTGTTTCTATAAATCCCCTCAATAGGGACCAATCCAATGAACTGAAGACATTCTACTGTTTCTTTTTGGACTCTGCCCATCTGATTTCTCTCATTCTCATTACATACCTAGTGCACCTCCTCCCCCCGCTTCTAACACATGTCCTTGACATTATTTATTCTATGTCACTTCTTGAGTGCAAGTCATTACTACTAATATGCTATAGCCTACTTATATCCAGACACATCTGATTATGGGATCACTGTTCTATTTCAGAGACATATACCATCATCATAAAAATATTGGTGTTGAAGAATGAAGCTGTTTGGGATCAGTGAAAATGTCATTCAATTTCAGTTAGAACTCTACTTGTGACCTAATTCTTGGCCCAATTTATTTGTATCTTCAACCATTCAAGACAAAAAAACTTTTAAGGGAATATCCAATAAGCAGCTAATCTAGCCTCACATCATACAGTCTGGGCTCTTGTATTTTCATCCACTTTGTTTTTCCATCCTAGATGGTTAAACTGATTGCTGTCTAATGACTAGGGACTGTTTCTGATGATATTCTGTAGCGCTCCTGGGATAAACGCAAATACAGTATAATGACATCTGTGAAAAGGAACATTAAGAACATTCTGGTAAAAAAGCCTTATGTTTAGAATCTACAAAGGTCATAAGATCTAGATAATAGATTCAGAGCTAAAAAGAACCTCAGAGGCCTTTTATGACATTTTATAAATGAATAAACTGAGCCCTTGAGCAGTTCAAGGACAAACTCAAATCCTCTAACTCTGAATCTAATACTGCTACTATAATACCAGAGTAATACTGTACAAGATTTCTTGAGAAATCAATGACACATTTTACTTCCTACCTTCCTGACACACCCAGCACAATGGTGGAAGGGCTCAACCTTTTCAAAAAGCTAACAGTTTTAAGTTCTTCCAGTAATGCACCAACTCAATGGTCATCAGACAAAGATTACATATCAAGAACACCAATAGGTAAATTAATGACCACAGACAGTCCAAGAATTATGTAGTTCTACCTCCTTTTATCTGCTTTTCCACTGTGGAGACAGAAAGGGACCACACAGAACAAATGGCAATTCTGTCTATTTTTGTCTATTTTGTGGCTTGTCATGACCCCAAAATATTCATGGCCAGAGGGTCAACCCTCTGGTGATAAGCATCAATGTAATTTCCTGCCACACTCTTGGTACAGAAAAGTTTGTCAATATAGTCCATTCTTCAAATCTTCTCCGGTCTATGGCAACTTCTAGTTCTTGTGTCCCCAGGGAGAACCCAGGATTACCTCCATGTCACAATGAGGATCAGAGGAGGAGTTTTGTGATGTAACAATACCAGAAACTCACATTTACATAGCACTTTAATGTTTATACAGTGCAGTTCGTACAAAAAACTCTGGGAAGTAAAGTCATAGATAACAAGTTTAATCAAATTTCTTAATGACATAGCCAGAAAGAAAACTAACACACTAGATGACAGAACTGAGATCTAAAATTATCCTGACAGAGAACGGAGAATTGAAGCTAACAAGATGAAATTTAACAGGAATGAATGTGAAGTTTTTCATTTGGAATTTAAAAAAAAGAAAAGAAAAGAAAAGAAAAAGTATTGGACAGAAGCCAAGGAACAGGAACAGTTCCAAGTAACTGGGAGGTATGGGACACCAGTGAGTGGGTGAAATGGGGGTGGAAAATTAGATCACTGGAATTGAGTTCAAGGACCTGTGAAACCAGAGAATCAGAAGAAGTATCTATACAAAGTGACTAAAGTCAAGATAACTAGCAGGGGTTACTGTCAGGTACTTACGTCATTGAAAAAGTAAATGTCTAAGAGGTACCTGGAATATTATGGTCAGATTGGGAAGCTGGCAGTACAACCAGAGGGCATAATTTTTTTTTTCAATTTTGATATCTTTTTCTTTTTACATCACAAGAATCTCTCCTAGTGTTCCTCCCCCAGCCCCAAGCCATCCCATATAACAAAACATTTTTTAAAGACAAAAAGGAAGATGAGAAAAAAATATCAGCAAAACTGATCAATACATGGAAAAATTTTGAAAATATCTGCTATGACCTATATTCACGGACCTCCCACCTCTCAAAAGGAAGATGTATCTTCTCTTATCTCTTCTTTAGAACCATGCTTGCTCTATGTAATTCTGCAACATTCATGTAATTGTCTTGTGGTTGTTATTCCTTCCATTTACATTGCTGCAGTCACATACTGTTTTCTCACTTTTGCTTCACTATGCATCAGTTCATGTAGGTCTTTCAATATTTCTCCTTATTTATCATATTTGTCCTATTTTTCCTCAGAGGCATATTGCATTACATTCATGTACCATAATTTGTTTTGCCATTCCCCAATCTATAGGCATCTACTTTGCAACCACCAAAAAAAAAAAAGCTACTTATAATTATTTTAGTGTAGACGGGGGCAATCCTTATCAATGACCTCCTTGTGGTGCCTAGTAAGAGAATTTCTGAGTCAAAGTCTACAAACATTTTAGTCATTTTATTTACAAAATATCTGTGATCCATAGCTTCACTAACAGTGTATTTGTGTGTCTATCTTCAGAGGGTATGAATTTCAAAAGATGATCCTGCTCCTCAGATTTGTATTCAACATTTATTAAGCACCATGCTAGATGCTAAAGCCTACACAAAGATAAAAAACAGAGTCCTGGACTTAAAGGAATTTATGATATAGAACAAGACATAAATGAGAAATCCAAGCAACTATGAGATAAAATAGAATATAAACTCATATAAAAATGACATCTATGAAGAAAGAGATAATTTCTAGTTAGGGTATAAAGGAAAATGTCATGGAGAAGGCAGTATTTAAGCTGCACATTGAAATATGGGTACAACATCAATAGATGAAGATGGGGAGCAAAATATAATTCTGCATGTCCAATTTTATTTTCCTACTCATTTTCATTACAAATTCTGAGATATGGTTCATAGGGAGGATACAGAGAAAGAGGTGGAAAAAGTAGACAGCAAAGACATAGCAAAATATGTCTTATTATGCCCCCACATTTCTCTTGCCATATAGCTGACTACAATGCTGTCATATTAATTCAATGTGAACCACAGTAAAATGTTGAAAAGTTTTTCCAGTAACCAAGAAAGATGACAGCAGAATCCTACAATATTTCCAATATATCCACCTGCAACCCTGACAGAAGAGGAAAATTTAATACTTTAAAGTTGAACTCCCCAAGGAAAATCTCAATATTTCATTGAAGCTTAACTTAAGTTCATTCCTATTTCATCAATTACCCTAAAGTAAAATTCCATATATCAGGTTATTATGTTATTAGGGGATAACTGTAATATGCTTTCTGGATCTCAAGAAAATTCTATTTTCTACCACACAAACCCCCAAAAAAGGTATGAATTCTAAATATTAATCTTCTGGCTGAGCCTTCATCCTGAGATTAATAGTGTCTATACCAGAGGTCGGGAACCTGCTGCCTCGAGGCCACATGTGGCCCTTGAGGTCCTCAAGTGCCACCCTTTGACTGAATTCAAACTTTACACAACAAATCTCCTTAATAAAAGGATTTGTTCTGTAAAACTTGGACTCAGTCAAAAGGAAGCACCTGAGGACCTAGAAGGCCACATGTGGCCTTGAGGCCGCAGGTTTTCTAAACCTGGTCTATACTTACTCAACTTTTAAAATAAGGGTTTAAAAAATTATTTTCCCATTTACTTTTCAATCCCCACCAATTTTTGCTAAATCTAGGTTTCCAACAATTTAAAACTCTACTTTAAAATAGATATCTTATAGGCAGTCTCTTCTTTTACCCTCAGTCGAATGTTAAAATCCCACAGTGGAAAGAATCACTAAATAAACACTAAAGGAGCTAGAAAAAATATTTGGCAAGTCTAATACCCAAAACATTCCAGTTATATTTTATTCAAGTAGTTAAATAAAATTAGACTGTAAATTCCAATTGAGTCTTCTACAAAAACTAATCAGCTTTGAGATTTGTATGGTTTATAGCACATAGTTGGCTACATTAAATAAAAAGTATCAATTTTAAGGCCCTATCCTTTATGTACAATGAAATGAAACTGAAGCGTAAGTTGTTCTGGAAGGACTACAATTTTCCTGGTTAATACAACAAGAATTATAATTCTTTTTGAGATGAAAATTCAGGCTTTAAGTCTGAACAGATTTTAAAAGTTCTATTTATAATAAATCATTTTAAAAATATATGCACAAACTGATTTTTTTTTAAAGAAGTACACTTACGAGAGGCATGGCAGCGATGAAGTTGAACAAATACCGCTTGAAATCTTTTCTGCTGCGACCAATGATACCACTGCAAACCACCACATGCAGAGTGTTAGTTGCAAATGAAGCAAATCATCATAGTAAGCAGTCTCTGTACACTGTTTTAATTTACTTTGGGGAATTTTAATTATCCAAAGAATCCATAAGTAAAAAGATGTGAAAACACTTTCTTTAAAAAAAAAAACAAAACAAAAAACCTGGTCACAATTTTTGATGCTGACATTTTATTCAAACAGTTGAGATAGCTCCTCACTAAAGAGCTTTTACCTGGGAGGGAAAACAACTATAATAACAACAACAATAAAAAATAGCTAGCATTTATATAGTGCTTTAAGGTTTGCAAAGCTTTAGAAGCATCTCATTTGATCTTCACAACAATGCTATAAAGTAGGTGCTATTATTATCACCAATTTACAGATGAGGAAACTGAGGCAGAAGATTAAGTGACTTGACCAGGGTTACACAGCTAATAAGTGACTGAAGCAGGATTTGAACTCAGGTCTTCCTGACTCCAAGTCCAAAGTTCTACCAATGTGCTACCTGGCTGCCTATATAACAAGAGCGACAACCAGTTATTCCCAACTTCTACTGGAGAATGTACAGAAAGAAATAAGCTACTTTAAGAAGGATTCAAAGAGAAAAATACATCATATCAAGTTATTAAGCATGGGAACAGATTACTAAGTGACAAAAGAAAATTGTTTTTATGGAGATTTTTTTTTAATATGGATTTTCATCTACCTGGATGAAAGGCAGTAAAATGAATTTTAGATTAGTACCAGCATAATGTCCCTTCCACTTCAATGAGTCAAAGAAGTGGCAGAATTTTAGAATTAAAGAATTCACTCAGTGTGGTATCTAAGAACATTATTAGCTAAGAAAAAACTATAGTTTATATCTCCTAAGTTAGCATGTATTTCAGAGAAGAATTATATTTAGTAGCTTCCTTTGGAACTGAAAGCCATAAAATTATCAAAACCTTTGTGAAAACAAAGTAACCAGCAAAAATGACAGTACTAAGATGATTAATAGGAATCCTTAGTTTAAAAATGTTTATCATCTAGAATCATCTATAAATTATATCAGAAGCTAAATCTTTGGGACTAAGGTTAAAATTAAAGACTAAATTTTAAAATAGCTCCTCAAATAGTAAAATGCAAAAACATAAATACATTGACTGTGATGAAAACTGATAAAATAAATGAGAATACAATGTTATTTACATTAATAAAAACATTAGAAACATGAAACACTGAAGACAACAAAAAGCTGAACAATTTTGGCTGGAATTTATGTAAAGCAAAGTGCCTTAGTGATGCTCAAGCTGTGAAACACACATTATTATAAAATATAATAAATGCATGCTTTTTTTTAAGCAATGGTTTACCATTGGAGTGGCAGCTATAAACTTTACAAACTGTTTCTTGAATGATATCTTATTTCTGCTTATAATTCCACTGAAAAAGAAAAAATAATTGCTTTAATTTTTTAAAAATCCTGCAGGTGTTCTAATAATCATTTTTAAAGTGTTAGTTTCACTTCATGTAATACCAAACTCTTTTAATATGTTGCTGCTGAACTTTGGTTTTCCTTCTTTTTTATTTTTTATTATAAAAATTGCTCTGTGGAAGAGGGAGGGATGCAAAATGTAGGTGACGTAAAAACAAATTATACCAACAAAAATTAATTTTAAAACAAAAGCTTTCCAGTTTATTTATTTGTAAAATGCCCCATTAAAAAACTGCAACTTAAATGCGTGGAAATTTCAAAAGCAGTAGAGAACTCAGGATATTTTCTGTAATTTGAAAAGAATAATACTTTATTTCTTTGAAAAGGATTCTTTCTAAATTACCAGATTTACCCATAATGCAAAAGCATTAGCAAGCTGTTGACAAAGAAACCTAAAGATGTACAGAACATGACATTAAAACAAGGTATATCAAGACCTATGTCAAGTTCCTTTTTGGCATTTATGTCCACAGCAATTTAATCTTCTTTGAAAGAGGCCAAAAAAAAATCACTAAAAGTATTTGAACCACTGTTTAAAATAGCAGGTAACCTTAGCTTTCTATATTTTTTCCCCTAAATAATTTACTGTTCAATGGTCTAAATTCTCAAGTTTTTAAAACTTGTAATGTTTAATGAAACCAAAATTCGAAGTGTCAGAAGCCAGAAATTCATAGCTATGATTTGAAAAACTTAAGTGAATTCAAAATGACTATTATAAGAATTCACAGAATACTTGAAAAGTATCACTAAATCCTTTTTAAAAACTCATCTGAAAAGGTAAGAAAAGTTCTGATATCTCACATCTACAACAGGGGTCCCAAAAAAATCATTAATTCTTTAATGATCTCTAAGTCTGACCTAATTTATCTTCAAGCCAATAACTGATAACCCCATTTCCCTCCTCAATCTGGCAGAGCAGTATCTGGTACTGTGGTTCAAACTAAGGACTTAGCTCACATACGTTATGTTTTTACAGGGTCACTGCCACAAAAAAGGAAGGACCTGAAACCCAGAAGACCCTGAAACAAAAACTTAATGACAAATGTAAGTAACTATCACCTCCTGAGAATCTTGCCAACTCCAACATAATCTCCTAAGACATATGCAAAGAGAAGCCCTAGTCTTTAGCAGTACAGGTGGAAGAGGTTAACTGGGAATCAGAGGACCTGAGTTCTAGTACGTATCTATTACTAACAAGCTGTGTAACCTCTGCCAAATTATTTAATTAATCCTCAGCGCCTTTGTTTCTTTATCTGTAAAAATGAAGGGGCTGGATTAGATTATATTTTAAGATTATTCTAACTATAAAACTGTATGATTCCATGCTAATGGGAAAGAAGTCTAAAGCAAATAAAGCTAGGGTTAGATCTGAAGAAATATGTTATTTCAGAAGAAAGTATTTTATATATTTAACAAAGAGCAAGAAAAGGAAGAAATATAAGGGCAATGAAAGGAAGCATAAGAAAATGACAAAATATAATTCAATTTAAGCAATACAAGCATGATTCAGGATATAAATATCTGAAGGAAGGTGAGTATAACTATGCATACAACAAAGCTGGGGGAAAAAGAACAGTCTGCAAGTAGGAGCTGAACAAGGTGATAATCTAAGGTACCAACATAAAGCTGGTAAATATTAAACTCTCATTGTGGGTTTTATATAACCTAGTGTAAAAATACCTCTGTACAAGTAATACCTCTGTCTATGTGTAGCACATCAAATGTGCAAGAAAACAAAATGTGGATGGACACCTATGAATTTTGAGGAATAGGAAGAGCTAAAGATTAGCACCAGAGTTTCAACCTGTGCTGGTGCAAGTGCCATATCCTGGAAGATGCACACTCTTCCACCCTCACCCTCTAGCACAAGGTTTATTAATTAACAAGCTATGTCACCTATGCCAAATGACTTAATTAGTTCTTTCTTCATCTGAAAAATGATCTCCAATATACCCAATAACCACAGCTAAGCTAGTTTCCAACTCATCCTCTTCATAAAGCCAGGAGGCCAAGTGGCTAGGAAAAATCACTAACAAAATTATGTTTAATCATTTCTCCTCCCCTCAGTTTACCTTTGAAGACGAACCAGATTTATCTTAAAATCCAGGCTTACGGATAACAAAATTTCAGGGGCCTCCTTGATCACCAGCACTCAAACAAAAAAAGAAAATTTTAAAAATTCTTCTATCTACTTCCTGATGTCTACAGTTTCTTGGAAAACTGACAAAATATTCTCAACATAAACAGAAATAAAGGTTTAAATTCAAATTCCTACTTGAGCTAACAAATCAACAAGCATAAAATCATAAACTGTTATTCTAATTTTGAATTTTGGTAAAATGGAGGTATGGGCACCCAAAGTTAGGAAGTAGGGGTACAGCACAAGAGAAAGAAGGAAAATAGGGCAAAGGAGAAGATGAAAGGAAGAGGAGCACAATAAGGCTTTATTTACCTTGAACTGTGTGTGTCAAAACAGAAGATTTGAACAAACACACACACACATTAGGAGATATTTTTACTAGCTTATATTTATAAAGTGCTTTATGAACTTTCACATACACAAATAATAGTTAATTCTGTTATTTATATAGCTCTTTGAGGTTTGCAAATCACTTTACATGAACACTTCTGTGAGGTAGGTCCTATTACCACCCCCATTTTACAGAAAAGAAAACTGAGGCTCACAAAAGCGAAATGAAACATGTCAGAGGAAGGATCCGAATAAAGGTCTCAACTCCAGGTCCAGCACTCTGTCCTTAGGTCACACTCACCATTTTATAGACCAAATATCACAGATGCAGAGCTAAAAATTTCCCCACAGGTGATCTGGTCTGACCCTTTTCTTCTACAGATAAGATAATTGAGACTCAGTAAGGGGATATGACTTGTACAGGATCATAAGGATTACATAGCAGAGGCAGAATATGAACTCAGGTCCTCTGACTCCAAATGCAGGATTCCTCCCATTGCACTGTGCTGCCTCAGTAGGGCAAGGAAACGGAGAGTCCCAGAAATTGAAGGACTTATCCCAGGTCACATAATTATTAAGCAGTGGGGCTAAGACTCAGAATCAGGTTTCAGGCCCAATGCTCTTTTAATTAAAAGTATGCTGTTTCACAGGGCCAAGGAGCAACAACGTGATGCATATCAACACTGCTTCCTGAAACGTATGAAGTGTACAAACAAGGTTATGAAAGAGCTTCATTCCCATATGATGATTCTTTAATTGAGATATCACTGCACTAGAAAGGAACAAGATGCAAAGATATTTAGGAAGTAGAAAATGATAGAAATTTATGAAAAGAATATTCCACAGTCCCAGTAAATAAAGAACTGATAACAAACATTTAACTTTTCTACAATTTTTATCACATCCTGCAAACTCACTTAGCACATTACTATAAATATGAAATGTTACAAAGATATAAGATAATTCTGCATAGAAAGCATTGTAATTCAGCTGTGTATGGGATGGTTCTCCTCTGTAGTTTTTGCTACACATTACTGAAAGCCACATGGTAAAGTGGATTATGTTATTCCAAAGAACAATGTTAAATCAAGGGTTGGACTGTCTAAAGAATAGAGTATCAAATATGTTAAGTATTTGAGAAATAATGTCATAAAAGCAAAGACACAACCATAAAAATCTATAATAATTTAAAACAGTAAAATAGTCTCCAGGTCCTATAAAATAAGCATAAATGTCCTGGATATAATGATAATATGAGAGACCCTAAACATCATGCAAAAACCACAACACTATATATCATGAAATTCATCTACCTAAAACTAAAATGCTAAATGTAATAAGTAATAATTTTATATTATAGGATCATAGCTCTAGAGCTGGAAGGGACCAAAGAGCCCTTCATTTTATAGATGAAGAATCTAAGGTCCAGAGAGATTAGGTGACTTGTCTGAGGCATCTGGTGGTGCAGGGGACAGAGTGCAGGGCCTAGAGTCAGGAAGCCTTGAGTTAAATCCAGGCTTAGACACCTATTATCTGTGTGACACTGGACAAGTCATTTACCCTTTCTTTCTGCTTCAGTTTCCTCAACTGCAAAATGGGAATAATGATAGCACCTATCTCACAGGGGTCATGTGAGGATCAAATGAGATCATACTGTAGCTTAGCCTAATGCCTAGCACAGAGCAGGCTCTTAATAAAGGCTTGTTTCTTCCCAAGGCCACAGAGGTAATAAACATAAACATCACATTTGAACCCATGTCCTCTTAATTCCAAAGTCAGAACTCTTCCCATTATACTAATCTGCTTCCCTTCATAAAACCTGGAAGGGTTCTTCTGAGGTGATCTGGATAGACTATGTTAAAATAGTTAAAATAACTGATGCCTTGTACTCTTCTGCGTAAGGTTTTCTTTAATTTTAAAGAGGCATTTAGAATCATTCCACTGACCTTACAGAGGCAATCAAAGTTGGAATGACAGGACCGACTTAAAGCTGGAAGAGACATCACAGGTCACACCTAATCCAATTACCTCATTTTGAACATGAAGAAACAGAAGGTCTGAGATGTGACTTGTGTGAAATCTGAGCCTGAGAAGCCAGGTCCTGGGACACCAAATCCAGCACACAAACCATACCCACACGCAACCATCTCTGAAGATCTCACTAAGGGTTTTATTCCTAAGATCACAGAACTAGAGAACACAGGGGCAGCCGCACAGGCCACTTGGTCCAATCCTCCATTTTATGAGAAACATGAAAACTGAGGCGCCAGCATGTCAAAGTGATATGAGCATACAAGGGTGAAATGAGAGCCCAGGTCCTCTGACCTCAGTTACTGTTCTTTCTATTGCGCTATCCTGCAAGATTCAGGGCATGGGGTGCTGCGAAGTGGTCCTTTTGTTTATGGTCTCTTCTCTGATTTTCCCCCTTTTCCCCCTCCCTCAAAATCATGGGCAGGTTTGAAGAGGAAAGCATAAAAGATCAGGCTGAGGGAGGCTGAAGGAAGGGAGAGCAGATGAATAAAGGGAGAGAAGTTTAAGAAGTGGCAATTACAGTCTTGGTGAAAACTGCATGCATGGGCTGACTGCATAAATACGTACCCTGTGGTTTCTGAATGTTTTTAAAACTTTGTTTCAACACTGGCAGATAGTCAGTTCTTTCTCCCCATTCCTGTTATGTCTCAAGACAAACAGTATAGATCTCTACTAAAGAAACTGATGAGGTAGCAAATGCAAAGATAAGTGATATATAAATGCTAGATAACAATCAACAAGTACTGCAGAAAACTGCAACATTTCATAAAGCACAGATTGCTTGGAGTGAGTCAGCAAAATGAATTAATAGCCTACCTTTTGAGTAAAAATAATATGAATAGTTATACCATTTTTTAAAAAAAGCAATGCTGATTTCCTCCACCCTCAAAGGGAGGCTGATAAAATGAACAATTTTGGCATCCCCATCTCCCACCAAATTTTCCAAGATACACATAAAGTATCTGAGAGGAAAAAAATGTTTTCATTTCAAAGCCTTTGGTACAGCTTTCAATCTAATATTTCAGTAAATATGATTGTTGTAAATATTTTTATTAGTAAGAAGAACATAAAAAATTAAACAACCTCAAACACTACTGGACATTTAAAGTTAGGATCGTCTAAAAGCAGAACACAGAAGAAGAAAAAAAGTCTTAACTTACAAGAAAATCAATACAAAAACTTCTTAGGACACTTCAATTTTTAATTTCTAAGCTAAAACTCTAATTCAAAATGGTCTCAACGCTTCAAATCCAATATACTTCAATATGCAGAAAAAGAATAAAGAAAATATATTAAAAGTGTTAGGTTCAAGATGCTTAGCAGTTTACTTTTTTCTAGTGATAACCTCTAATGATTATTTGCTTCCTGATGGAATATATGGAAAACTTTTTTAATGTTTTATTTATAATTGCCTGATCAACTGTAAATATTCAGGCCGAAGATTTACATATCATTTTAGAGTTAAATTAGTAGTAATTCAGATTCTTTCTTGATAACACAATAAATTTGAATGGGTGGCAAAGTAGTTTTGACATAATAGAAGTGAATGGAAAAATACCTTTCAATAAGTGTCCCATTTTGAATCATCCAAACATCACAGTATGTGCGAGAAACCAGCATAACAGCAATAAGTATCAAGTAACCTGTCTAGAAAAAAATACACACAACAAATTAAACAGTGCCCAAAAACCCTGAGCAGTTAAATAATCCTGAGCTTTGTTTTCCCTTTATCATAAGAATGCATTCTCCATTTTTAAAAATCAATGGTACAACTGGCAACAAATACCATTATTATACAAACCCAAACATCTACCTGCTTTCTTACCTTATGGTTGACATTTTTTTCCAAGATGGAATTCATGCAATGTCTGCTAATGGTAGCACTTTTATAATGGAACAATGATCATAATCCTGCCAGTAAAATACTCTTCATGTTAAATTTCATTTTTTCAATCAATGAATAACTGCCTTTTCTCTACTCTCAACCCCCAATACAATATTCCATAGCCAAGAAGTAGTGAGTATATCAGTATTCACCCAGTACTACTAATAGGTATCATTAGAGTTGCAGTTACTATACTTGAAGAATTTACCTCAAGTGGGGAACAAACAATGGAAAAACAATACTATCGTACGGCAGAAAGAGGGCTGAACTGGAAGTCAAGACATGTGGTTTCTAAGTCCCAGTGCTGGTCATTAACTGGTCCTTTGGCTTTGGGCAAATTAACTTCCTTTCCTGAGCTTTCGTTTCTTCAACTGTAAAAGTATTTGGCACCAGACAATCTCTTCCCCATTTTATCATTCTATTATATTATATCGTTCTATTCTACATAGCATTCTATAGATATTCTATTCTATGTTTATCATCCTATTATATACATTATATTATCATTTTAATGTAATTCTATATTACATTATGTTATTTTTTAATCCTAAGATATTTACAGAATTTAGAGCTAAAATTATATGGTATAAACTCTAAGTGCTCTTAAGAAAACAGAGAAGGAAGAGATCGATGTGCACAAAAACAGGCTGGTTTGTGTTTGTTTGTTTTTTTTTAACTTCCTATAAAAGGCAAAACTTGAAAAGGACCTTAAAGGGGCAGCTAGGTGGTACGGTAGATAGAGTCCCAGGCCTAAGCCAGCCTCAGACACTTACTAGCTGTGCGAACCTGGGCAAACCACTTAACCATATCTGATTCAGTTTCCTCACCTATAAAATGAGTAGGAGAAGGAAATGGCAAACTCACTCCAGTATCTTTGCCAAGACAACCCCAAATGGGGTCACAAAGAGTTGGAAACAGCCGTGACTGAAATGACTGAACAACAACAACAAAAGGATCTTAAAGGATAGGAAGGATCTGAATTGATTGAGAAGCAGCAGTAAGGCACTATAAGGGAACATCACTGAATAAAAGCATAGAGACAAGAATGAGCACTACAGATTATCTGATCATGGGCAAATTAGACAGTTTCTCTGAGTTAACAGATTCCTCGTCTACAGAATGGTTATAATAAACATAGCATACGCTTTGCAGGATTTGGGGGAGGGGTAATAGAGGATAAGGGAAAGTCTCTGTAAACCTTAAGGTACTATTTAAATGTGAGTAGTTGTTATGAAACCATGCAAGGTTTATTATAATTAGAGATAATGCCAGAATTCTCCACCAATTACTGTCGGCTGAAAGTATACATTTAGAAGACATTAACAGAGAAGTGAGAGATGAAGCCATGAAAGTGGGTATGTTTTACAGTAATTTTTATGGTAGCAAAGAACTGGAAACAAAGTATATGTCCATTACGTGGAGAATCAATAATAAAATTGTAGTATATAAATGTAGCAGAATATCACAGCACTACCTTTCAATCTCTTCAAGCTCCAAGAAAAAAGCAAATATATGTTAATTATCAGAAGAATGCTCTCCCAAGGTCTAGGCTGCTCAAAAAGAAGTTACCCTGTACAAAGATATCATTACATACATGGAGAGCTCCATCAGTAGTTTTTCCAGTTTTATGTAGTATTAACATCATTCCAACCTTAGTTAACATGTCAATTAAGCAAGCCCATTTCCCTTGATCCCTCTTGCAGTGGGTTAAGAAAGTATCCTAGACAAAGGAACATACTATCTGGGAGTGAATTCCTTAAGGGTTTGAGCCTTGCAATTCCCTACTAATTCATTTTCATTCATTGATACGGAAACTACATATATCTGCTGCCACTTAATTAGGAACACACAGTTGAACTGTACTATATAGTTTAGGTATATCTATCTATAGATTCAAAGAGCTTCATCCCTCTTTCAAATGCCTTTTTAAGGGCATATGTTAAAGACTGAAGACATGGTAACCAGAAAGCACTGCCAACATCTAACACCTTGTTAATAAAGGGGATGGATAAATCCCCTAGCTAACATAACAAAATCCCTCTTGATCTTAACCTTGAGTCTGTGAACTTTTTTATACTTTCTAATTGTATTTTAATATAACCAATTTCTTTTGTAATCTGATTTTTAAAAAAAATTTTGTGCATTTAAGAATATTAATTTTAGATTTGTTGAAGAGGTCCATCAACAGAAAAGGTTAAGAACTACCACTCTAGATAAACCATCCAGGACAAACAAGCCTTGTATCATATTACTAAATATATGTTCAAAATATTATTTTTTCCTTTTGGACCACAGGTTCCTAGAGAGGAGAAATTATGTTTAATTCTAGCGATAATGAGCAAGGACTCAGGTGACACGAGGGTTTCTAGGCTGAACTATGTTACTGCCTTGCTGTGTGTCTTGAACAAATCATTTAACTTCTCTGGGACTCAGTTTCTTCATCTGAAAAATAAAAATACCTCTATAGTCCCTTTCAAGTTATAAAGGTGTCTTAGTCTATGAATCTATGTATTTATATGCACAATAGGTGCAGTCAGGCAGTACAGTAGACAAGACTGCTGAGACTGGACTCAGGAAGAACCAAGTTAAAATCCAGCCTCAGGCACTGACTAGCTGTGTGACCCTGGGCAAGTCACTTTACCTCTGTTTGCCTCAGTTTCCTCAACTGTAAAATGGGGATAATAATAGCTCCTACTTTCCAATTGTGAGAATCCAATGAGCTAATAGTTGTAAAATGCTTAGCATACAGTGCCTAGCACAGAGTAGGTGCTCTATAAATGTCTATTCCTTTCCCCTTCCCTTCTTACAGGTCAAGATGCAAGTAAATGTTCTGGTTACAGTGATAATAATGTAAAAATTCTTTGTGTTTCTGATGATGACAATGTTTTTAAAATAAGGAAAAGGGCAGAAAAGCTAATGAATCCACTTTTCCTTTTTCACTATCAGCTCCCCTCCTAAAATAAAAGTTGCGAGGGACAATCTTGCAGTGTAAGTCCAGTTATATGTGCTGCCACAAGTTACATGTGCTGCCCAATTCAGTCCTGCTGCACACAGAAGAACTGGCAGTTTCCAAAGCATGCTTTTGTTTTGTTTTGTTTTCTGGAGGCAATCAGGGTTAAGTAACCTGTCCAGTCACAAAGCTAGTAAGTGTCTGAGGCCACATTTGAACTCAGATCCTCCTGGCTCCAGGGCCAGTGCTCTAACTCTGTCACACTGTGCTTTTATTTTCTTTGCCCCTCAGGTTTCAGGTGGCTCCTTTCAACCACATTCCAAAATTTGCTGCGATGCCTTTGTCTACTCTGTTTTATTCAGTTCTGCTTATAACACTGCTTAGTCTGTTCACTCTAAGAAAGACGTCACTGATGGCATAAGGAAAAATGGGACAGCATTTGTACAAGCCTGTTAAATCAAAGAAATGCCCTTTTCTTTAGTATGTCCACATAGACCATTTGACTTGCAATCTGAAAAGATGATGTAATGTATCATGTCAATAAAATGGTGAAAGGCTGACAAAGCATTTTTCTTCACAGCAACCTTGTCCAGTAATAATGCAAGCATTATGCCCATTTTACAAATTAAACTGAAGCTAAAAGATGTTAAGGGACTTGCCCATGACCATCCAGCAAGCAAGTAGCTGAAACCAAATTCAAATCTGGTAGGTTTTCTGACTCCATACCTAGCACTCTTTCTATGACACCTATCAAAAGTTACTTTATAACATCTATTTTTCCAAAATAAGACTTACCTCTTTACAGAACGTTCTAGGAACCATAATTTTCAGAATTCGTTGAATTCTTGAAAAGAACACCTTGTCCACCACAGCCCGCTCTTTCTTTCCTTCTTTCTACATGAGATCAAACAGAAGGAAAAAGAAGTTAAGTTTTTTAGATAGGGTTATATCACAAATTAATCATAAAACTAATCAGAAAACTTCGTCCAAGTTAACATTTTATTTACTATATTTATGTAAGAATGCAAGTTACTCCTACATACTACAATATGACAAAAACAATTTAGCACAAGAAAACTAAGAAAAATTTTAATAAAGGAAGATAATCAAAGGTTATGATGTGTTTTGAAGGGCTGATTTACTTGGAAATCGTTACTGGAACACTTGTAACAAAAATGGCAGGAATTCCAAAAGCTTTTAGGAGGACATATAAAGTTAATAGAAAAGAAAGAACCTCTTCCCAGTTACCATGAATTGACTGAATGATTGTCAGGAAGAACACTGAAATAAATCCCTGAACCATTCTTTCTTCATTTTTTCTACCGTTTCCTGGGATTCAGAATGAAAAACTTCACCTCTCTATTTTCAAATACTTATCAATTTTACAACTATACACTGTTGTTCAGCCTTCATTTTTTTTTAAGGCAATTGGGGTTAAGTGACTTGTCCAAGTTCACACAGTAAATGTCAAGTGTTTGGTCTGAGACCGCATTTGAACTCGGGTCCCCCTGACTTCAGGGCCAGTGCTCTATCCACTACGCCACTTAGCTGCCCTTCATCCTTCATTTTCAAAGAGGACCACTGACATCAGGGGTGATGTCCTGATTTGTGCATGAACTGTATTTACGAGGCATAATCACACAAAGTCATCAGCCTCACTCTCTCTTCCAGAGTCATCAAAGTTCAATGGTAAGACAAAAGTCAAGACTGGCGATCGCCCAGGATGTAATGGATGACCATGATGGCTCTGAAGTCTAACCAAGCTTTAAGCACTCCACAGAACCTACTTCAGCTGCCTTCATGGCTACTGAAACAAACTGTTCTCATGTGCTCATTCCACCAGGGGATCACCAATGGGTCTGAGGCCTATCATTTATCCTCAATCTGGTTTAGCCCATCTGCCAAAACAGTTCTACCAGGGTATGGCCACTGCACATGCTACAGCTTCTTGGAGCCATGTGTCCAAGGAAGACAAGCAACTCCAGCTTGCCAAGCCCTTTTCAGGGATGCTCATCCATCTTTGGTGTCCACCTGCCACTCAGCTCTCAGGCTGCCTCTTAGGCAACTAAGTAATGGTTAAAGTAATTTTGGTCTATGTAATGGAATATTTTTATGCCATGAGAAATGATGAAAGTGACAATCTGAAAGAATCCCACAAGTATAAACTGATGCAAAGTGAAGTGAGCAGAACCAGGAGGACAATTTATACAAGTACAGCTACACCATAAAGAAAAATAACTAATCAAAGTAATGACTAATTACATATGTATAAATGTGTGTGTGTGTGTGTGTGTGTGTGTGTGTGTGTGTGTGTGTGTGTCTCTCTCTCCAGGAGACCTTTGATTAAGCATGTTACTCACTTTCTGACAAAGAGGACACAAAGTGCAGAATGAGACATTCACTTCTGGACATGGCTACTGTGTGGATTTATTTTGCTTGACTATACTTCTCACAAGAGTTCCTTTCTTCTTCCCATTCTTTTATTCTTCCTTCCTTCCTCTTAGTTTTTAACTGGGGGGAGGCTTGGGGTAGTGGGCAAAGAAGAGCAAAGGATGCCAAAGAAAAAGAGGACCACTAAAATATTTTTTTTTAGTGCACAGAAGAGAACAGAAGGAAATTCAGAATAAAGCACAGATAAATACTACAGCTGTTCCAATTCATTATTTATAGCATTTTTTACTTTTTAAATTTTGAGTTCCAAATTCTCTTCCTCCCTTTCAACCCCTCCCCCACTCTTTGGGAAGGCAAGAAATATATCAATTATACATGTGAAATCATGCCAAACATATTTTCATATTAGCCATATTTTTTTAAAAAGCAAGAAAAATTTAAAAATGAGAAAACTATGCTTCTATTTGCACTCAAAGTTCATCATTTCTCTCTCTGGAGAAGAGTATTTTTTCGTCATAAGTGCTTTGGAATTGTCTTGGATCACTGTATTGATCAGAGTAAACAAATCCTTCATAGTTGATCATCATCACTACTGTGCACAATGATCTCCTGATTCTCACTTCATTCTGCAACAATTCATAAACGTCTTGCTATGTTTTTCTGAATCCACTCCCCTCATCATTTCCCACAACACAATAGTACTCTATCACAAACACATGCCACAACTTGTTCAGCTGCTCTCTAAATGAGCATCCCCTTAATTTCCTAAGTCACTACTCATTAGAAAAATGCAAATGAAAACAACTCTGAGGTATCCCCTCATACCTATCAGAAATGACAGATGCTGGAGGAGATGAGGGAAAAATAAGTACCCTAATGAACTAATAGTAGATTAGTGAATTGGTCCAACCATTCAGGAAAACAATTTGGAACTTTACTTAAAGGGCTAGAAAACTATGCATACCCTTTGTCCCGGCAATACCACTACTAGGTATGTGTTCCAAAAAGATCAAAGAAAAAGAAAAAGACCTTTGTTTATAAAAATATTTGTCGAGGGGATGCCCATCAATTGGGGAATGGCTGAACGAGTTGTGGTATATGAATGTAATAGAATACTATTGTGCTATAAGAAATGATGAGCAAGCGACTTCAGAAAAACCTGGAAAGGCTTGTATCTACTGAAGCTGAGTGAAGTGAGCAGAACCAGGAGAAAATTGTACACAGCAACAGCCATGTTGTGTGATGACTAACTTTGATAGACTTAGCCCTTCTCAGCAATGCAAGTATCTAAGACATCTCCAAAAGTCTCATGATGAAAGAACTATGGAGTTTGAATGCAAATCAAAGCATACTATTTGCTATTTTTTTCTTCTGTTTTGTTTTATTTCCTCTTTCTTGTGGTTCCTCCTATTGGTTCTAAGTCTTCCTTACAACATGACTAATATGAAAATATGTTTAACAGGAATGTATACAGCCTATAGCAGATCTTGGGGAGGGTGGGGGAGAAAAATTTAAAACTCAAAAGCTTATGGAAGTGATTGTTGATAAATCAGAATAAATTAATTTAAAATTTTTTTAAAAATATTTATAGCAGCTCTTTTTGTGCTTCCAAAGAACTGGAAATCAAGGGGATGTTCAGCTACATATAATCCCATAGGAAAACTAAACTTGCGAGCTACTGCATAGTAAAAAGGATAAAACACAACTGCCCCCAAAGTAACTACTTTATCTTCATGTGTCTAAGACTAATAATGACAGGACAAACTCTGAAAAACAAATCATACAAATCTTAAAAACAGAAAAGGCTCAAGGGCATGTGAGTCTTTAGTGGCTGGCAACTCAAGATACAGTCAGTTGCTAAGTCTTATTGATTCTACCTCTAGAAATCTTACATCCATTTACTTTTCTTTACTGACTGACTATTCTAGTTCAAGCCCTAATCATGTCTCCCTTGGTTTAATGCCAAAGCCTGGTACTTGGTATTCCTTCTTCTACTGTCTCCTCTCTGTGATATACCCTCTACAGAGCTGCCAAAATAAATTTCCTATGGCACCAATGTGACCGTGGCACTCAAAAATTACAGTGCTGTACTACTGCCAGAAAGATAAAATACAAATCTCCTGTTCTGGACATGTAAAGCATTTCACAATCTAGATATAAAAAGCACCTCTCCAGGCTAACCTTATGACATATTACTTACTCCCTTTCATAGGTACTACTTTTAAGCCAAACTGATCTACTTGCTGTTCCCCAAATTCAGCATTCCATATCACATAAAAAACTGTAAACTTATAATAATTTGATACCTGTTGCAACCGTGCTACTATTTCAAAATATCTCGCAATTATCTCACAGGGGTGTGTCCTGGCCCTTCTTCTGGGAAACAACTTGAAATTATGCAAATAAAATGGCTAAACTATCTATATCTTTTGATCTAGAGATTCCACTGCTAGTCACACACTCCAAGAAGGTAACTGACAAAAAGATTCCATATACGTAGAAATATTTGCAGCAGAATTTACAGTATCAAAAAACTATTTTTAAAAAAGTAGACTGATTCATTAATTGGAAGAATAGCTAAACAAATGGTATATGAATGTGATGGAACTTCCTGTATTATAAAAAGCAGTGATCACGGTGAATATAGAGAAGCATGGAAAGACTTTAAATGAACAGACAAAAAGTAAAGTAAACAGAGCCAAGAAAACAACATGCACAATGCCAACAATAATTTGTCCTCTAAAAATTACCTTTTTATTAACTAAAGTCTGTATGTGTATGTTTTAAATATCTTTTCACTGTCCTCATCAAACCCCTTAAGGCAGATAGTTCTCCAAAGTTCTGCTCTTGCCCCTCTTTTCTGCCTTCTCTATACTCTCCCTTGGAAATTGCATTCATGCTATTCCTGAAATATCACCTCTGTGTAGATGGCTTTCCAATCTAAATCTCCAGTCCTGATTTCCAAGGCTTACATTTAAAAGTACCTAAAGGACAAGAAACCCAGGTATCTCATATGCATCTCAAACTCAGTATAACCAAAATCAAACTTATTATCTTTTCACCTAAATCTGCTTTTCCTTGTTTCTGTCAATGGCACCACCAACATACTCTTAGTCTCCTATACCTGAAGCCTTAAGGTTATAGTTGACTCTTCCCTCTTCCTCCACTGTCATTTGGTTACAAAGCCCTATTCATTTTAACTCTATAATCTCTCCCACCTCTCTTTCTTATCCACTTGCACTACTCCAATAGCCTCCTAATGTTATAGCTTGACTCCTTAATGCATTCCACTCCCAACTACAGTTCATATAACTACCAGCCTTATCTTTCTTAGGTATATCATAAAACTCTTCTACTCAAGAATCTTCAGTAGCATCCCATTATATAACAAGTGAGGTCCAAACTCCTATCTGTCTGGTACTCAAGGCCCTCCAAACCTGGTGCTTCCCTAACCCAACGTTTTCAATGTTACCTGTTATCAGCTTCACCCTGCCCAGGCAGTTGACACTCAGACAAACTGGAATACTTTGCCCTCCAAACATGCCCTGAACTGTCCCACCTTCATTTCTCTGCTCATGCTATTTCCTATTAACTGAAATATTTTCTTTCCCTCTCCATCTACCTATTAAATTCCCACTCATCCTTCAAAGCCCAATACAAATATGACAAAGCCTTCTCTGATCCTTCCAATAGGTAATAAACTTTCTTCCCCTGAACTTCATACAGAATTTTGTTTTCAACTCTTGAATATATTTGTTGTACATTATTTTAGGAATTAAGAACTTTTAAAGGAATACTAACTTGAACAGTCACCAGTCAATGATGACACTTCCAATACAAATCCAAAAGATATTATATATAATTAGATTTGATATATAAGATGAGACAGGAAGTCAAGGATGACTCAGTGATTTCAAGTATGGGTCACTAGGAAAGTGCTGCTACAATGGAGAGAGAGAAAGTTATCAAGAAGAAAACAAGTTTAAATGGAAAAAATAGTTTAGTTTTAAACATTTTGAATATGAGTTGCTAGAAGGTCTTTAGGGTAGGGATATCCAATAGGTAATAGGCAATTAGAAATTCAAATCTGCCATGTGATCTTAAGAGCTCTAATAAGGCTACAGAGCTCCATTCACATACAAAATCCAATTTACTTATCACTGAAACTTGGCAGGATACAACTCAGGACAGGAATGAAGCTACTTTAGCTTTGTTCAAATATAAGCAATTAGGCAATGTTAGGCAACACTGTATACCAAAAAGATCTGGGTGGAAATCAACTAACCTGAGTGGAGGAACGTAAGGTGAAAGGCATTAGGAAGAAGCTCAAAGTAGGGAGAAACTGAGGCAATGTGGTGGGCTAGCTAGAAAAATAGGATGAGGAATTCTGGCATAAATCACAAAGCTGGCAAAAATCAGGTAATCACGGTAGTGATGGGGACAGCAATAAAACAGAGACATCTGCCCGTGGTCTCTCCCTCTGCTAGAAAACAGGACAATTGTAAAGTTTTTATTTACCTTGTTGATAATTTATCTCTCAAAAGGCAAAAGAAAAATAGAGGACTGTTATTCTGAACTTGATCATAAGCAATAAGAAAAAACTGAGCAATAAGAACAATAAGAAGAAGATTTAGAAATGGCAAGAACTAGGTGAACCTGAGATTTTTAATTTCATGAGAGATAAAGAAGGGAACATTGTAAATAGTTTAATACAAACCCATATACCCATAGCCTTTAGCAAAGCAAACTTCAAAGAGTTTAGATATAAGCTAGGCAAATTCTTACAAGGTTTTTAAAAGGAAGTTGATTCAAGAGAAATGGGAGAATCAAAAATGAAATTCTGTCAATGCAATTACAATGGATTCTAATGAGGTTAAACAGGCTGGATAGAAAACTTTACAAGGATATATAAGCTATGGGGGGAGGGGATGCAGAGAGGGCTGGCAACTGAAGACTACTGCATAAGGCAAGACCCTTTGAGACTGGTTATCAGGAAAACTATGAGCTGATGTTTCTGATAAATGCTACAGATAAAAAGGATTTTTAAAAAATGTTATGTTGAGAGCAAGCAGAATATTAAGGAAAGGTTAGGAAACCTGATTAGGGCTGCTGAAAGAACTATGATATTCATACTATAAAGGTTAGTGAGACTACCTGGTAAAATCTAGATTGTAATATTCAAGAAGTGGTTTGTACGCCTTTGGAACTGAATCATACATTGCAAAATGAATTCCTGTTCAAGATGGCCTCTGAGGTTCCTGCCAATTCAGATATCAACAGCAATAGCAATATCTTCCCTTAAAACATGAAGAAAAGGAAATTACAGCTAAACAGAAATAAAGATAACTCACTATCCCCTTGGAAGGTCAAAGAAACAAGTTGGTCAAGTTAGTTTCATTGTACATCCAAAGGCAACAAGAAATAATTGCATGTAGACAGCTGGTCATTTTGCATTCAAATAAGCATAGGCAAAAAAGACCATCATAAAGTAGTTATTGCAGCTTACATACCAAAATATTTTTCAGGGAATGAGTAGGTAGAAAATTTCTATAAAGAATGCAGTCAATCTCTAGACTAAGGGATATATAACTTAATATAAAGTGAATTCAATGCAAAGGTGGATATTATCTAAAAACTAAGTTGGAAAATATGGCTCAGGATCAAGAAAAATCTCACATCTATATTATTAATACCTTCACCAAGAATACTCAGAAGGTGATGGTCATAGCAAGCAAAAAAATAACACAACAAAAATTAAATTTCTACTTGATAGCATAAAAGACTGAACATGACTTGTTATTAATATAGGAGTCATTTTCAGATCTGCAGTGTTTATTACGTGATTTGTTAGAGTTAAGGATGAAAACCAACACCAATGCGAAGGATGAAGTTGAGAAGATAGCTTCAATCCTACCTATTCAAATATGTCACTGACTCCAAAAAATGGGAAAATGAAGTAAGAACTGACACCAACATACACTAAAACCATTTCCTATGAAAGTTCTATCAATGTGAATTGTCACAATTGCCTAAGACCTTGGCCAGCAAACACTTGAACCTCTTGCCAAGCTTAAAGACATAGCAAGTAAGAGGCAACACTTGCTGTTATACAAATAACAGAAAGTTATTTGTATAACCTATGAAGGAAAATGGTAAAGTATCATAAGTACTGCCTCAAAACAAGAAGAAAAAGAAGTAACAATGAGCTGACAGAACTCTGTAACACCACAATTTCTGAAAAAATCAAAATTGGAGGTGACACAAAAAACAATGGAGACATTAAAGCAGGCATAAATACACTACAGTAAATAAGCAATGGTTATTTGTAGGCAATGCAACAAAAAAACACAAAAGATCATCCACAGGAGATACATCATCAGGAAAGAAAAAAGTGGACCAATTCTGTAGCAAAGAGGGATAATCGACAGCTCCAATGCTACATTAGTCTCAACATATAACAGAAGTGAAAAGACCTACAGTATGGTCTCCTAACACACTGGATGAACCCTCCTCCATCATGGATTTCTGGAAGGACCGTTATTTAACAGTTGTACAAGATGAAGTGATACACACGGTTTACAAACATGAAAACTGTACCACTGAAGGGACATCTACTAAGTATTAAATTGTAAGATTTGACCTTAGAGACAAGAGGAGAGAGGAAGAGAAAAGGGAAAGGATGCCAAGGAAAAAAATGCTTATAAGCAATTTAGCAAAACATAGCAAATACAGCAAAAGATAGCAAAAAAAACTGGTTAGAGCTGTCATTGAAAGAAAAAAAAATGAAGTCAAAAAGGCACTGGGACTTAAAAGAGTTATACAGCTAGTTCCAATTTTGATAAAATATAAGTTCACTGAGGACAGGAACTGTCTCATTTTTATCTTCTAATCTCTAGCACCTGACACAGAATCAAAAACACATGCTTAATAACTGAAAGATTCAAAACTGGGGGACGAAAAAGCAAAAGGTACTCAAGCACCTTTAGCTGAGAACAAAATCTGGCTGCTAGACAGCACTTTAATCCTTTTTTCTTTCTTGTAAACTACAATATTTACTAGGGATGGTACAAAAATAATCTTAAAGCACATGCCTGAAGCACAAGTAGCAGTAAAATAGCATTTCCCTCAATTCTTTTTCAAGTTTAAGTTTCTATGATGTTATAATTCATATAGCAGAAGTGAAAGTATGGGTACAAAATATCAGATCCAATCTATTCAACAATACAGTCAATATACATTTGGAATGTTGTTGACAAAAGTGTAAATCTCTGGCCTTATCAAAACTTCACTGTTTTGTTCCTAGAGATGTAGAATAAAAGTGCTGGGAAACTGTGGGGAAGGGAAAATTGATGTTACAGAATAGCAAAATCAATAAAAGAACGCTATCAGACCTTTTCCTAGAAAACGTTATGTTGGATCCAAGCAAATACAAACTGGAGTTTATGTCCTATTTCTGCCTTTATGGCAGACCCTGTATTTGAACAATCTTCACATAATTTAAAGAAAAGCATTCAAGAAAAGAGAAGAGAGGAAGGAGAGCAAACTCTTGTCATGAAGTACCATTTGAAAGACTTCAAAGGTGAAAATGTACAAAAAACCCCAAACAATTCAAAGAATAAAGACTAGGAAGTGACACCCAACCAGAAAACTAAATTGCCAAGAAGCATGCCCATCCAAACTACCTAAAGATTAAAAATAGGGTCAAGAACTAAAACAAATGAAGAAATACCAGTTGTTTACTTTAAACTTAAGATATGGCAACAGAATATCATTGAATCCAGAAATGGAATGAAAGTAAAATGAGGTAACATTCCAGGACTCAAGAACCATTTTATAGACCTCTGTTGAAGGAAAACACCAGATGAACAAAGTTCAATTCCCTAAGACTCAGCAAAACAACCATGTACAAACAGAAATGGACTATTTTTATTCAGGGCATAAAATCTTTAATCCTGCATTAACTTTCCTCTGCCACTAAAAACAAAGAAGTAATCGTTGTATTTCAGTAATTAGTAATCATTCTGTTTTTACTGAGTCCTGCAGAGTAGTTATTTGCAAGGATGGAAAACAGTGCTAAGGGTGGTAAATGGCTACATGATGTTGAACACTTATAATCCCACTTATTTTACTATTGGAGGCTACTTTGAGTGGGGAGACAGGGGTCTTCTGAAAGAGGCAAGAAGCACGAGAAGTTAAAAAAAAATCCCAAACATTGAAGCAATAAAAGATTCATTTGGGTAATAAGCCCCTTTAATATCTGCAGGAAGAACTATGTATTTCCATCATTCACACATAAATATGAAGCTGTTCTAATGACACCTGGTTTACTCATCTGGAGAGAAAGAAAATTTTGACAGTGAGGTGAAGGAAAGAAGGAAATTCAGGCCTATCCCCACAAAGAAAACAAAGAAAGAGGAAAATGAGACAAAAATATTTACAGCAGCTCTTTTTGTAGTGGCAAGAACTGGAAACTAATAGGGTGCCATTAATTGGGGAATGGCTAAGTACATTATGGCACCGAATGTAATGGGATATTACTACACCATAAGAAATAATAAAAGGGATAATTTCAAAGAAATCTGAGAAGACTTGTATGAACCAAGAACTCCCTTTTCTCCCCTTCTCCTAATTTCACATCACCCAAATGCATTCTGCAACCCTCTCCCTCTTTATCCCTGGATCAAATGAAGAAGCAGCCATTCTCCACGCCAAGACAAATCCCTCTACATGCACAAGTGATTGATTCTATAACATCTCAACTTCTCAAGCAGATTGCTTCCTCTATCATCCTCTCTCACCTATCTTCCATCTCTCCCCTGTCTGCTGGCTGCCTACTATCTATAAAAATATCTATGTCATTCCCATCCTCAAAAAACCTTCACTTGATCCATCCACCCTGACTACCTATCATCCAATATCTCTCATCCCTTTAGTGACTGAACTTTTTGAGAGGACCATCTACAATCAATGCCTCCATTTCCTTTTTTCTCATTCTCTTAACTCAGTCTGGTTTCTGACTTCATCATTCAAGTAAAACTGCTGTCTTTGGAAATTGCCAATGATTTCTTAATTTTTACCCTTAATGGGCCTTTTTCTCAATCCTTGTCTTTCATCTATGCAGACCATGACACTTCATCATCCTTTTCTCTTTGATACTCTCCCTCCTCTAGGTTGACATCACTCTGTTCTGGTCCTCTTCCTACCTATATGCTCAATCCTTAGCCTCCTCTGCTGGATCTCTGTGCAGGTCACACCAATTATCAGTGTTTCAGGGCTTTGTTCTAGACACTCTTCTCCATCTAGACTACTTCAACTGATGATCCTGTCAGCATTCATGGATTCAATTATCATCTCTACGATGATTATTCTCAGACCTACTTATCCAGCTCTCTGTTGACCTCCACTCTCACATCTCCAACTGCCTACTGGACATCTAAATATCCTCTAGATATCTTCAACTCAACTTATCATGTTTCTTCAAAACCCTCCCCCACCTTCCAAACTTCTTATTACTGTCAAGTTACTGTCAAGGGCACCAACCATCTTACTAGTCACCCAGGCTCACAACCTAGATGTGATTCTCAGCTCCACACTCTCTCATCCCCCATATTCAATTTATTACAAAGTCCTGTCAATTTCACCTTTGTAACATCTCTCATATATGCTCCCATATCTCTGCTGATGCTGCCACCATTCCAATGAAGGCCCTTATCACCTCAAACTGGAGAAACAGCTTCCTGATTACACTGCCTACCACAAATCTCTCACCACTATGATCCATATCTACTCAGCTGTTGAAGTGATCTTCCTAAAGTACAAGTCTGATCACGTCACTCACCTATCCAATCAACTCCAATGACTCACACTTCTAGCTAGGATCAAATATAAAATTCTTTGTTTGGCATTCAAAGCCATTCATAATCTATTCTCTCTCCCCTGCCTAGTCTTTACACTTCACTCACACACACATACACACACACACACACACACACACACACACACACACACACACACACAGAGACACACTCCATACACTGTGACCCAGTGGCAGTGCCCTCCTTACAATTCCTCAAACAAGACCTTCCATCTTCCAATTCCAGGCATTTTCACTGACTGTCCTCCATGCCTGGAATGTTTTTCTTCCTCATCTCTGTCTCCTGGCTTTCTTCAAGTCTCAGATAAAATCTCATCTTATTGAAGAAACTTTTCCTTTATAATGGTGGTTCCCTCCCTCTGTTGACTATCTCTAATTTATCTTGCCTGGACATAGCTAAATATCTACCCTATTGGACCATAAGCTCCTTGAGAACAGGGACTATATACACTTTTCTCTGTATCCTTAGCACTTAGCATAGTGCCTGGCAATAATAGGTATTTAAAATGTTTATTGACTGACTTTAGGAAACTTTTAATATCCTCAAGCTTTTCCCTGAAATAAATTTCATCTTTTAACAATAATTTTGGCAATGCTATATATACCAGTCTCCAAAGAATTAGTTGTAGGTCACTCAAAAGTTAATGGAGAGAAATATAGTGAGGTAATGCTTCCAAAAAACAACTATGCAGGAGAAGTTGTACAAAGGTTATTACCAGAGAAAATCAGAAAAGAAGGAGGGTCAGTCATACAGCAAGACTGATGAGTGGTTATCATGTTATCAGATCTAGAAGAAAGTACTCAATATTAGATGAATCCATCGTGGAGAATTTATTGGAGGACCTGGACATGAATTGTACAGGATGAGAGACGTGGATGGATGATAATCTGTATTAATGGAAGAAAAACCTACCTTGCTGAGATTACAGAGCCAAGGAAGCATTAAATTATGTTAATATACCATTTTATTAACACACTTTAACACACCAAGATAACTATGACTTCATAGGTATCACTGAAATTTAGTGGAATTACTGGAATTGGCAAGGTTTACCTTTTTCCAAAACAAGAGTTCCACTGATCAGAGGTCCACTGATAGATGTGGGGGAGGGGAGAATGTTCCATAGACTTTCATGGGGGAAAAAAATACATCTTAATTTTCACTAATTTTTAACTGAAATTTAGCACTTCATTCAATTATGTACACAAGCTATAAACATCTAGTATGGAGACGTATGGCAGGAGCACTTTATAGGCTGTCCTGCCAGAAGGAAGAATTGATGAATTATTGAACAAATCAAAGTTGTCTTTTTTACTAAGACAATTAGTTTTTTCTTAGGGTCACAGGAACCTAAATAATCATGTCATCTTATCCTCAGCAGACATAACTGCTTATATAACATAGTTAATGAAGGTAGTCTGATTTGTACTCTAGACTTTAGGAGAACATATTTCCAAGAGTGCAGAGCAAGGAAAGGAACTATATCACAGTCTATAATTCTACGAGGAAAATCCTCTCAGAGAAGACCAGAGGTTTTCAACATTGACAATTCTAATGAAAAAAAAAAAGATTCTAGTTTAAAGAAAATTATATGGTTTCACAAGGAAACCACTAAGAATTGAAAAAGACATGGAAGACAGAATATGAATGCAAGGACAGAGATCTGGAAATGGCTTTTATTAAAGACTGGAATGATCCTGTAAAAATATCAGAAAGGCTAAATCCCCAAATAAGCTGAAGCTTAAAAAGAAGGCTAAAGGAAAAAAAAAAGGGAGGGGAGAAGCTAGGTAGTGCAATGGATAGAGTACAGGACCTGAGTTCAAATCCAGCCTCTGACACTATCTTTGTGACCCTGGGCAAGTCACCTAACTCCAATTGTCTCCCCTGCGCCCATCAAAAAAAAAAAAAAGATGATAACTAAAGAAATGCTAGAGGAAAGAAGATGATTAAGCAAGAAAGAAACCTTTCTTGGGATAAAAAGGAAATAATAACTGGCCCTGGAGAAGAAAGAACTACTTAACTCCTACTTTACTAATGTTCCTTCTGCCAAAATGAAAGTTAGAAAAGAGAATAAAATTGGCTAACAAGAAATAAAACTCAAAATAAGTATAAAGAGATGGTAAGAGAGGAACTAAATGAGCTCAAGTCAATGGATTTACAAAAACTACACATGAGGAGACCGAAGAATTACAAATGTGACAGAATTAGGTGGTGTCAATGAATTTCAAAACAGAATGAAATGTGAGAATTACAGGAAAGGTATTAAAGACTTAAAAATGACATTATATCCAAAGTTGGTAATAAGACAAATCCTTCAAACTACGTGCCAATGAGAGCAAACTCAATATCTAGGAAAAACCACAAGAGGTAATGTGAAAGGGATGGTTATTGAGCATTTGGAAATGGAATCAGTGAGCATTAAGAACTAGCATGGGTTCATCAAGAACAAGTCATTGTTCAAGAACAAAGATTCTCATGGTATCCTCATGGACAACATGGAAAGATAGTAACTGGATTACAAATTGAGTTAGGGAATTCAGAATAGCTCAACTGAAAGAGTGGTAATTGAATGGATTGAAATCAATCTGGAGGGGGAGCTCCAGTACAGCCCTTGATTTTGATTTGTTAAACACAGATGCCATACTTATCAAATTTGCAAATGACAAGAAGCTTTGAATTTAGCCATCAAATATTTAAATGGCTGCCATCTGGAAAAGGAGTACAATTTAGCTGTGTTGTTCCACAAGGCAGAATTGATACAAATGAGTACAATTGAGAGAGGCAGACTTGAGCTCAACCTATGGAAATCTAATGAATGATTTGAGCTATCTAAGAGTATAATATAATGTCTTTACATCTCATAACTCCAAAAAACAATCAAGCAAAGGCTAGATGGCCATTTGTCAGGGATGATGTTTGCAGGGATTCCTATATTAGAATGGAAACTGCATTGGGTGAACATTAGGTTCAACTCTAGAGTTCTATCAATTTATGCTTGAATTTCAAAATTTCTTAAGAAATTACCTCAAAGAAAATATTAAAGAATTACCTCATTGCTCTGTAATGGTGGTTTTCCACTTTTCTTACTGCAGAGGGAAAAAAAAAGAATGGTTTACTTTATTGAATTTTTAAAAATTTTACTGATATGTTTTGTTTTTAAAGCATTTAAAGATTACCTTCACCTCTAAAGTCTCTTATAACAAAGCAAACAATTAAGCAAAATTAACATTACAGTGACCTCATCTGAAAGTGCGTGCAACATTCCATATCTGAAGCACCCAACCATCTCTATTTTTATTTTTTTAATTATCAGAAATCTGTGTTCTCACTCTCCCACTCCCACCCACCTGTCAGTTTAGAAGACTTCAAAATGTTTTGCTTTAATAATATTAATGTTATACAGCACAAATTACTCTTCTGATTCTGCATACTTCACTCTAAATCAGTTCATACAAATCTTTCTATCTCTGAAATATTTTCTTTTCTTTATGTTTTATTGGTATGGATTATTTTTACATTACAAACACAGATTACTTCCAATTCATAAGCGTCTCTTTTAACAACATAAAATTAAGTAAAATAATACAATGACTCCATCTGAAAGTGTGTGCACCATTTTTGCATCTATAGCACCCTTCCTATCTCTAATTTTTTAAATGAACAAAATATTTATCGCTTTCAATCCCAAGTAAAATATGTATGTATGTACATATGCATGTGTGCATACACATATACATAAATGCAGCTATCCATTAGAGACATGATAGATTTTGAATAGAAAATGAGATATACATATGTACATATGCATGTGTATTTGTTTTGCTTGCATTTGTTTCATTTTATTGTTGTAAACTTTGTTCACCATTAATATTTTACCTGAATTTTTGTAAATCTTAAATGTTATTTTACTTATTATCTCCAAAGATATCAAATAATAAACTAACATTCTAAATATGAATTTCCCCTCTTTTCTCACAAATCTACTACCCAGACTTTGTACACGTAAACATGCACTGCATTCTCTTGATTCCCGGCCATTGCTTACAGGTTCCCTTTGCCTAGAATGTCCTCCCTTCCCCAATTCACTCAGGCAGTAACTACCCATACTTTAATGCCCAACTCAAAATCCAGTTCTACTAAGATGCATTCCCTTATCTTCCTAGTTGGTAATGTTTCCCTTCAGACTTCACAAAAAAATGCATTTACAATGTTACAGTTATGTTGCTGTCTTATCTTCCTATTAGATTGTAAATTCTTTCACAGTAGAAATCGTCTTATCTAAATTTATATTTTCACTTCCCAGGAAAGGGCTCTAAACAGGTGCTCCCACCAAGTAGCTGGCACCCTTCTTATTTCTGCCCTTTCACAATAGGAAATACCAGCAGCAACTGCAGAAGCAAAGAACTGAGAAAGTCAGAATATGTTGCAAGTGAAATTGTTATTTCTCTACCGTGTAGAGCCATCTCAGCTGAGTGAAGTATATTTTGACTATAAAGTTAAATCTGAGTTTCCAAAGCTCTCTTCATACAATGCGGCCACAATATTGGCTGATGGATGAACCAGAAAGAACCAAAGCAGAAGCTACCATACCCCTTGATTACTAAAAAATATAATGGTTTTATAGCAAACATCAATTCTGATTATGCTGACAAAATAAGGATAGGCGATGATGAGATTTTAATATTAACTTTTTTCATGAAATTCCTCTTTAACCACATCCACATTTTTCAATGTAATCAGTAAATCACGGCCAACAAAAAGAAGACTAATGTGGTTCAGTGCCAATATGTCATACAGAAGCAAGTTCAAATATGATTCAGTTGGTGCAAAATCTCAACTGGGGTATGATTAGCCAACCAATCATCACTATTAGTGGGTGTAGTAGGCTCATAACATAAATAAATTATATCTTCAACTGCCTGCTGCATCTGAACACAAAGGGTGTAAAGTCCAAATTTTTAAAACTGTCTATAAATTAAAAGTACCATAACACCTACCACATTTTTCAATGTTGTTTATGACAAATACAATATAAGAAGCTCATTTCCCCCACAAAATGCAACTTTAAAAAACTGAAATAATGAGAGATATACTTATTTGAAGTTTTCTAAAATAAAATTAAAATGTGTCTCAAATTTTTGTTCATAATATTTTGTAGAAGATAAATAGAAAATAGGCATGTTCCTAGTAGGGATCCGAAGTTTCATCAGGCAGAAATACTGGATGGTGTTGGGAGGTCAATGAAGGTTTTGTTAATAATTTTTATGAGTGGGTGTGTTTTACGTAGATTGGTCATTAGTTTTTGTAGTTGAAAGACAACGATGGTTTTTCATGCCATAGGTTATGGTTAGAATCCATACTGAAATGATGGGTATAATAATAGTTTATTTGTTTTCTTTTTTGTTGGTTATTGGTTTTGTAGCATTTGCTTCTAAGCCTTCTCCTTAGAAAGAGAAAATCCACTAGAGTAGCTAAAAGTAAAACAAAGACAACAGAGACAGCATAAATAATGAAATTATCAAAATAAGAGTAAAAAGCCCAAATCCAGGAAACATAATCTTTTATGTTTATGATGAAATGGAAATACTGCCATATCTGCTTTGTAAAAATATTTTATCTGCTCATCACAAAACCTAATTAATTGAAATGACTTAATATACTATTTTTTTCCAGAGAAAATAAGATACTTTTAAATAAGCAAAAATAAACTTCAAAAACCATGTCTGTGACATCAAAATAACTCCTTGCATTGTCTAAACGTGATTACAGAATTGCTAAATATAAATACTCTGAGCAGACAGGGGAAATGCTGGAGCTACCTGCAACTAGTGAGTGATGAGACAGAAACAATGCCTCCTAACAGATATCATGGTGAGAAGCGATATCCTTAAGTCTGAAGGCATGTGCTACAAATTAAATGAGAACTAAAATCCTCCTATTTTGTACTAAAAGGTATGATGACACAACAGATATTAAAAAAAAGGTTCTTTTGTTTACACAAGTATAATGGCTAAATGAAACATAGCATGTTACTATGCAAATTTATTGCTGACAGTACCACAGCGAAAGAAATCTTCAAAATAACTGATAGGGATTTTTTTTTTGAATGAAAATGATGAGGTGGAAGAACTGTATTGGACATTGCACTGAGAACTCAAACAAAATCAGTATGAAACATAGATCAATAAGTACTGCTGAAAAATGTGGCCCCTCATGAAATCCGAACACGACATGCTTCACAATCACTTATGCTGAGAAATAAAAATAGAAACAATTTTTCCTGTTGTTACAAGTACAATTAACTTTATTAATGAAGAATCCATTTAAAGGAAGGTTCTTTGGAAAATTACATTAAAATATGTGGGCAAAACATAGAGCACTTTTATATTATCGTGAAACACAATGACTTTCTCAAGCCAAAATACTTCAGAGAACATTGAAGTAAAAGAAATTTCATTTTTCTTAGGAGTAATGATAAAGATGAAGCAAACTCATTTTATATATTAAAAAATCCTCCTGAAATGCATTTGATAAATATTTTTAAAATACCAAATATTTTAAATAAATCAATCAATCAATAAATACAAGGTCCTCAAAATTCACTGTGATCCTGAAATGAAAAAAATTAGACCTTCATAGAGAATAAATTTACAACATAGTATTTTATTTTTCTGATTTTAAAAATTCCTACCCATTGGACAAAATGGAAGTAAAGACCTTATTAATCACTTGACAAGATACAAAAATAATTCCCATTTTATTTCAAAGATCTAGAAATAACTAAGTATGAATGGATACAACACCCATCTGCCACGTACAAATATGATTCATTTGGTCTTGCTTCATCTGAGCAGGAATGGTTAACAGACTTGTCTTGTAGATGTAACTCTCAAATCTCACTACATTTTGCCTATAAATTAATAAAGATTTATCTGGTTTATTAGATAAAATGTACAAATTTTTTGCTACTTTTAATATCTAATTTGTACAAAACAAGTTTTTCGGCTGATACATATTATATTGTCTTTATAAATTCTGATTGTTTGAAAAAGAATTATCAATAATATTAATGACCTGTTTCAAGAAACTCTGTGCCCAAAAAACCAAATCAACCCATTTATTACTATTTAATATTTTGTTAGGAATATAAAAAGTGTAAAGATTGTCAGTAACTAAACACGTTGACATTTAAGATTTGCTTATGTAACATTATGTAATGAAGTAATAAATTAGATTACATCTTATGTAATAAATTCTTAATCTTATCTGAATAAATAAGAAAAGTATTTGTACAAACTGCTTTATGAAAAGATTTATCTGGAGGGCCCAACATTTGTTGTTGTTAATTTTTTTTTTTTTTGCGAGGCAATGGGGTAAAGTGACTTGGCCCAGGGTCACACAGCTAGTAAGTGTATATATCTAAGGCCAGATCTGAACTCAGGTCTTCCTGAACCCAGGGACGGTGCTCTATCCACTGTTCCATCTAGCTGCCTCTGTTGTTAATTTTTTTTTAAAAGTTTGGAACCACTGTTCTGCCCTAAGGATCTCTTTTCCTGATGTTCAATGGGCTTACCCAGGAGCTCCTCACTACTGGCTGGTCTAAAATGCGATGAGACATATTTCTTCAATCCTCATTTAGGGAATCTAATCACTTTCCATCTCAAGGTAAAATAATCCCTCTCTTCAGTGGAGAGTCTGAAATTATATTATATTACAGAAGAGTATATAAAATTATTGAAATATTCTCATCTTGCTCCTCCAAACTGCAGTACATCACACTAATATTTTAAAGATTACAACAGCAACGTCTATGAAACACTTGAAGGTTTACAAAGCACTTTTTTAAACCTTATCTCATTTGATCCATAAAACCATTTTGTAAGGTAGACAACGGCGTGTGCGTGTGTAAATCACATTTTATGGATAAGAAAAATAAGAAGAGTTTAAGTGATTGCCTTCGTCACGTAGCAAGTATCAAAGGCACCCAAGCTGCTGACAACAAATCCATCCATGCTTCAGAGCTTTTCCTAAGCTAAGCATGTGCATCACAACCACCCTTTCATGCAGCAGGATTACTGTTATGTTAATTAGCAATTAAGGAAAGTGAAGCTCAGCAGGGCTACCTAGTCAGAGAAGGGAACTGAACTCACCTGAACTCGCTCCAACACCAATGAGCTTTTCACTACAGTGTGCTTCTCTTCTGACAGACTTAGTTTTGTCCACCGCCCTGTCAAACCTTTGTTTTTGAGTGAGCGCTGGTTCCTACCTGCCCGCCTGGACTTGCTGACTTGCTACTCCATCTTGGCCTTATGTTTTCCCATCAATCCTGTATTCCTCCAAAGGCTAGGGCTCAGTGTTATATCTTAACCATGATTGAGGTATACTTCTTAGTTCCCAAAAGTTCATTTTGTTGTTGTTTATCATTTTTCAGTCACATCCAACTCTTTGTGACGCCCGTTAGGGTCTTATTGGCAAAGACACCAGAGTGGTTTGCCATCTCCTTCTCCAGCTCATTTTTTAACAGATGAGGGAGTTGAGTGACTTGCTCAGGGTCACACAGGTCCGTGATATAAGTGTCTGATGCCAAATCTGAACTCAGAAAGAGTCCTCCTGATTCTAGGCCCAGCACTCTATCCACCGTTCCACCTAACTGCTCTAATATTCATTTTAGCTATAACCTTTTGGCCTTTGTTTTAGCCACTGCATTCCACACCTCCCCTGATCCCAGGCTATCTTCCAAGAATCTGTTTCATTCTCAAACCTCTCCTTAACTCTGGCTTCCAGGTGCGCACGTTCAAATGACAATAGTTCCATAACACAATTTAAGATAGGCACTAAACATTGGGCCCCATCACAAACTGATGAGTCATTTGTTCACTTCTACTGGTACTTAGGTCCAGTGAGTTACAAAGATTAGGGAGAGTAAAGCTGACAGCCAGCATTATAACCATAGGCCAAACAAATTCAAACATTTAGTGGGCTTGAGGTTTCAACAACTGCACCCATGTTTTTGCCCATATAAGGCAAACAGTTTCTGATATTCAAGATAAAAGGCAAATTAATGCTCTGCCAAAATGATGAAAAGAACTGAAAAAGATAAGCTTTGAGAAGACAGATGTCTTCTCTTTTTCCCCCATGTCCTGCCAGCACTTTACATATTGCCCCATGCAGACTGACTGAAATCTCTATTTCCAACCGTCATTCATCTCCTTGGCTCCAGCCCCACATCTCCATCTGGATGTCCCACAGGTATCTCAAACTCAACATATCCAAAACAGAACTCGTCTTTCTCCCAAAACCCAGTCCTCTTTATCCCAGGGACGGCTGGGTGGCCCAGTGGAAAAAAGGCCAGGCCTGCAGTAAGGAAGATTGATCTTCCTAAGTTTAAATCTGTCTTCAGACACTTACTAGTTGTGTGAACCTGGACAAGTCATTAGACTTGTTTGCCTCAGTTTCCTCATCTGTAATATGAGCTGGAGAAACTACTCCAGTCTCTGCGAAGAAAACTACAAAAGAGGTCCCAAAGAGCTGGACAAAACTAAAATCAACATTTATTAAGCACTTATTATGTGCCATGCACCTAAATGACAGCAACACAAAGAAGAGATAAAATTGTTCCTGCCCTCAAAGAGCTTCCATTCTAATGGTGGAGACAACATGTTAGGGGTCACAAGATGGGGACATGTAGGTATTTATAAGATATATATAGACAAGAAACAAGGTAACCTTAGTGGGGAAGGGAATAGTACTTGGGAGACTGTGAAAGTCTGATCTGGAAAGTAGTATTTAATCCGACTCTTGAAGAAAGTGAGTGACTCTAAAAGCTGGAGGTGAGGAGAAATAGCATTCTAGGCATTGGACAAGCCAGTGCAAAGGCAAGGAAATGGGAAATAACATGTCAGGTGAGAAACAGCAAGTAGACCAGTTACGCCTAAACCACAGAGCGCATGGAGGGGAACAATGTGTAAAGAGACAGGAAAGATACGGAAGGGACCAGGTTGTGAAGAGCTTCAAATGCCAAACAGAGGAGTATGCATTTTGTATTTGATACTAAAGGCAACAGGAAGTCACTGTAGTTTAAGTTAGAGGGAGAATGGAGGAGTGGTGACATGGTCAGATCTATGCTTTGAGAATATCACTTTGGTGGCTCTGAGGAAGTTTGAAACCTGAGGCAGTAAGAGCAATTTGGAGTTTATTGCAATAGTCAAGGTGAGATGTAATGAGGGAGTGGCCATGTGAGTAGAAAGAAGGGAAGGTAAGAGATACTGCAGAGAAAGAAACAGCAAGATCTAGCAACTGACCTAAAATGTGAGGTGAGAGTGAGGCATCAAGGATGACAGCAAGGTAAACAACCAAGGTAACTAGAAGGATTGTGGTACCCTAGAAAGTAAAAGGGCAAAAGCTTTTCAAAATCTGGCCCCAGTCTATCTTTTCAGGGGGACAGTACATTATCCCTAATATATTCGATATTCTCCTCACCTCACAGGATCATAGAATTAAAGCTGAATGAAGCCTTAAAAAGATCATCTAATCTAATCTACACATTTTACAGATGAGGAGACTGAGGTCCAGACTAATTAAGTAACAACAATTCATAAAAGGCAAGGCCAGGATTCAAACTTAAGTTTTTTTGTTTTCAAATCTAACACTCATTCCACATTGCCTCCCAATACTTGGAATCCAGTTGTTGTTTTTTTCAAGACTCAGTTCAATTACCACCTCCTTCAAAAGCCCTTTCTAGATTCTCCCAATTGGTAGTGTCCCTCAACTATTCTGCATTTATTTTTTACATGCTTTTCCTGACTCAGCTGTGTATGTTACTGTTCTCTTTCCTCCACCCCAACTTCCAATGGAATGCAAGCTCTTAGAGGACAAAGTCTATTTCATGTTGTTCTTTGTGTCCCCTACAGCCTAGCACAATAGCAGCACATAGTAGGTAGTTAATATATACTTGTTGGGGAATGACTGATAAATATTTAATGAATACTTGACTAACTGGTGGAAATAAATACTCATTCCTTGACCTACAAAACTGCAGCAGTTTCTTTTTAAATAGAGCTCTCTAACTTAAATAACACAGCTATTCAAATCTAAATCAGTTCCTTCCATATGCCTAATAACGTAGGCCACTTTAATTCTTTCAAAGGTAAACTTCTATAACTAGATTTAAAAGATTAACTTACAAAGTGCCATAAAATATCTACTACTACTTATGACACTCAGAAAATTTCCCAGAATAGAAGAGGAAGAGGGCTACTAAGTAAGTACTCCAAAAAGAAGATAATGCTAGTTTCTCAAAAGAATTGTAAAGTATTCATAAATACATGAATGTTCTAAGTCACTAATAGTAAAAGAAATGAATATCAAAATAACCCTGAGATTTCACCTCACATCTGCAATTTGGCAAAGATGACAAAAAATGCCAATAGTCAATGCTGAAGAGGTTGTGGAATGATATATATATATATGTACTGTTGGTGGAGCTGTGCATTGGTACAAACATTTTGGAAAGCACTTTGGAATTATGCAAATAAAGTAACTAAAATATCCATATCATTTGACCCAGAGACTTTATTATATTCCTTGGGCTTATACCCCAGGAAGCCATTCATAAGAAGAAAGTCCCCATATACACCAAAATATTTATAACAACACTTTTTGTGACAGCAAGGAATTGCAAACAAAGCAAATGTTCATCAATCGTGAAATAGCTAAACAAATTGTGATACCTGAATAGTAATGTGCTATAAGAAACAATGAATGTGATGAATACAGAGAAGCATCAAAAGATTACAAATTAACACCATACTCTAAAAACAAATTCTAGATTTTAAGTAAACTGAATTGTGTACTGGACTGTTCGACAACCTGAGACCTTAGGCACAGAAAACACATTGATTGGGCAACAATAACTATAATGAGGTCAGCAACAACCAAGTCTTTGATAATACATTCTGAAGCCTTCACTATACTCTCCTACATACAAGAAGTCATGGGACCCTGACAAAATAACGGAGAAAACTAGGATAACAGATTGCCTTATACCAAATACACTGTAGCTTCCTACTAAAGCACCTTCAAATAACTTAACATAAAAGAAAAAAAAAATTCACTAACCTTGCATAGTAACCCTCAGCCAAATCAAGATAATTTGCTACAATGACAGCAGCATGTCAAATAGCAAAAATCAATGTGTCAGGGTCTACAACGACAACTCCTATTTCTTCCCAGTGAATGGAGGCTTTGGAAATTACGGAGTAAAAAGAGTGGGATAATGTAAAACCTCTAATAGTCTATGATGAGGATGGGAGCTCAACCCCAAAAAGGAAAAACCCTGGACTTTCTCACATGGCCTAATCTCTGGCATTCCCCTGAGATTATAATCCCATCAACTTTCATTGTAACCATGCCCAATCTGTTACTCTAAACCTAGCCTGGCCCTCCACTATTTTATCTCCCCGTGGCCACTCCCCCCCGCTACTCCAGCCATTTCCCACCCTTAATCCTTTCTAGGCTCCATTCTCCCTTGGCCACCCCTGGAGTTCTATTACCTCAGACTACTTGGCCACTCCTAGATCCCTCCCATAGTCTTTCTGTATATAAGGTCCAACTTGTCTCCATTAAGAGCCTCAGATTCTTAAAATCTAGCCACTCCTCAGATTTTTAGAATCTAGCCAATACCTCACAGATTCTCGATTCCTCAAGAGTCTGGCTAATATGGCATATCTTTAATAAACCTTGTCTTTGGCTGAAAGAAAGCTTGGGTTGAATTCTTTTGGGCAGGACCTGGGGGTCATGATCTCAGGGTCCCAGCACCCCTAAACCTCTAGACCTCATCAATTCCACAGCCCTCTTCAATTCTTAGTGTTATGCTGACTCAACGAAATTCTATTTGTATATAATTATCTGTATACAGCTTGCTCATCTCCACCTAGGAAAGTATTCTTGAGGTCAAGCAGGGACTGTCCTCTGTACTCCAAGCACCTAACACAATGCCTGGCACATCGTAGGCACTTAATAAATGCTTGCTGAATTGAGAGTTTATAAACCATTAAGTGCCACAACCTAGTCTGAAACACTAAAGTATCACCCATACAAGAATCTGTGTTCAGGACAGACTCTGAACCCTTAAAATTATACATCCAAAAATAATTTAATAGTCAGTTATACCATTTAAGGTAGTCAAGTCCTTTGCAAATTGTCATCCTGTGGAGGAACATTTGGTTTTTGGAACAGCCAAAGTAATTTGGAGTCAAATTTGATGAATAGGATGAGTAACTAAACTCAGTGATATGTTTTCTGGTTTAAAAAAGAAAAGTTTTCATAAAAAGTAGATCTGTGACCCAAAGCAGTATCAACAATGAAGAAAGCAATCACTGAACCACAATTCACAGCTTTTAAATTAGATTTTCTCAAATACCTCAGAACAGATACATAATTAACTTGATTGCCCCTCAGAAAATTCCAAGGTCAAAGAAACAAAGCAACACTGTATTCACATGTGATTTTCAGTCATAATAGCTCACATTTACACAGCCTTTTACAGTTTACAAAGCACTTTGGGGAGGGGGGAACCTAGCAGTTAGTAATCTAAGAAGCATTATACACAATTTATAGGATAAGGAAATTGAGTCAAAGAAGTATAAAGTCACCCAATTAGTAAGTGCTACAGCCAGAAATGCCACTGTACTATGCCACCTGCTCTAGGTTTCAAAGATGTTGTTTTCCACTGCAAACTTTGATACTTGGTAGTTTGGTTGTTTTGGTTTTTTAATACATTTTATTGATACCCTTGCCTTTGCTTCATAGTAACCTTCCTCCACCCCCCCAACCCATCCCTACACTAAAAACTGTGTCAAAGGGAAGCAATTAAGGACAACATATCTGATATAGAAATCTTGTCTAACAATGTATCATTCTATCCTAACAGCACCCTACCTCTTTACTGCGAGGAAGGAGATATATTTCTTTTCCAGAGCTTCACTGTTTTCTTTTGTTTTTCCCATCACTCAAAAATTCAATCTTTTTGGTGATTTTTTAACTTACACTGTTATATTCCTTGTACATACCTTCTCAGTTTTGTTCATTCTCCTCTGCATCAGTTCATAAAAATCTTTCCACATTTCCCTAAATTCTCATAGTATTTTCTCAGAAATAAATTCATTCATATGAATTCATATGCCACAGTTTTTTCAGTAATTCCTCAACAGGCACCCATTTAGTTAACAGTACTCTGCTATCACAAAGAACTGCTATGACTATTTTGATATATGTTGAAGGTAGCAAGAAAAAATGAGTGTGAATTAAGAAATTTACTAGCCCAGTCATTAGTACTATTCATATAGACCCTGGGCAAGCCACTTAACCATTCACTGTCCTTACGTGCAAAATGAGAATAGCACTTTGTGACAGAACTAGGGTTACTTGTTTTTCTGGCTTAAAAAGGAAGTAAAGCTATCTCTGGGACCTGATTATCCCCTTGACCCACTCCTTCTGGTCATCTAAGGGCATTAAAAAGGCCTGAAGACCACTAAATTCACTATACTCTGCCCTGCTGACTTGACCAGACCCATAATGAGCCTTTGTCTACAGATGCTAAGTGCCACTTTATCTTTGTTGCATATGCTCGCTGTGTTAGGACAAAGTAAACCATTTAACTATTCAATGGCTTACAAGTTCCTCATCGCATCCAAGTGAAATCTGAACTAAAAAGGTGCTGGCGTTAGACCTGCCCCAACAGACCTATGTCACTGAGTTGTCAAGAGGATTAAATTAGATGATACGTAAAGCAATTTGCAAACCTTAAATCACTATATAAATATTAGCTATTATTTTTAGACTTTTGACTTCCATTTTTTTTTTACTTCCTTAAGGTTATATGCCTAACAGTGGGATTGCTGGGTCTGAATAACAGAAGTTTAATAAATTGTTACTGACTGATTGCCAAGCCAAAAAGTATTGCCAGTTTAGTCACTCTTCTTGCATAACTCCAAAATGAAATCATATATTATGGGACCACTGCAGTTCTATCAACAATGCAACTGTCTTCCCACAACCACTCCAGCTATTATTGTTCACATCTTTTTTTTTTTGCCAATATTCATAGAATGAGGTGAACCATCAGAACTGTAATGTTTTGTTTTTATCTAAAATATCATCTCCATCAGCAGCCATGATTCCTTAGACATGCATACATTTGTCTGGCTTCTCTATCAATTCTTTGCAATTTATCACTCATCAGAATCTTCAAAGAAACCTGACTCCTATTCATAATTTGTTCAAAACTTTTCTCTCTCAAATTATGCATCCTTTTTACAGTTAACTACCTAAGTAGGCAAATTTCTTACCTTTCAACATCTAATACTTTGAGATGGAAAATACTTTGTGTATCAGGAACTCCATCCCTACCTTAAACTTTTTGTGCTAATGAAAAACTCTTACTCCTGACATTATCTCAACCACATAAGCTTCTTTTAACAAGATACAGTAGAAAGATTTATGGATGTAGAACGACAGCACCAGGGTTCAAATCTCAGATCTGCCACTAACTACCAGTGAGACCCAGCAAAGGTTGCTTCTTTGAGTTTCCTCATTTGTAAAATGAGAAGTTAGAGTAAATGAAGTCTAAGGTACCTTCCAGCTCTAATCTATGATACCTCAATCTTCTGTGAATTTAATTTAACACAAAATTCTATATTAATTCTTGCTTTAAATAATGATAATTCAGTTTGTAGTCAGTAGTCGGTTACTAGTGAAGAAGCCATGATAGGCTCTTCATTCAATCAACAAGTATTTATGCTGAATATTTACCAAATATAGAACTATGCTAACAACTGAGGGAAGTGAAGGACATGATTTCCCTGTAGTCAGTGGTAAGCAGACACCTGATCCTTTAATTTAATTCTTTGTCTGCCCTGGCATGGACAAAAGTTTGCTGTGCCAACAGCAGTTACTGTTTCAAAAGGAGAGATGATTTTCTACTCCAGATTGGTAGAATGAGAAAAAAAAAAGGCAAAATTGATAGTTAGAATGTCACACCAAATTCCAACCCAAAATATTTCAAGTATATGAAACTTTCTGACAATATAAATATTTGGAAACTTTTAGAGCTGTAACTTTTTTTTAGTTACTAGATCATATACTTTCAACTTATTTATAAGGCTAAACAATGGGTTAGAAATTAAACAGAGGAAGACTAAATCATATAGATATAAACAATTTTCAGAGCAATATTAAAGACGAGGAAAGCTGCAACTCATTACAAACAGGCACTTCTCTTAGTTCTAAACTAGTATCTGAAAACTGGGAGTCATAAAGATGAATTAAGATGGCAACCAACTGACACAAACAAGGGTAGGCAAGTCAGCCTAGCTCAGAGGTGGGGAATCTGCAGCCGAGGCCACATGTGGCCCTCTAGGTCCTCAAGTGTGGTCCTTTGACTGAATCCAAACTTCACAGAACAAATCCCCTTAATAAAAGGATTTGTTCTATAAAATTTGGACTCAGTCAAAATGCCACACCCAAGGACTTAGAGGCCACATGTGACCCTGAGGCCGCAGGTTCCCACTCCGGCTAGCTGAAGCAGCAAGGCACCCTGAAAGAGAGAAAAAAGGAAGAATGTGCCAGACAAGTCGAACCACCACTACCACCTTGACCACCAACTCTCCTCAGACCCTAATAGAGACAGCCCAGGATCCTGAACCCAAGAGCCCCAGGAATAATTTTAGTGATGTTCATATTAAGAATATTTAAGAATAATATTTAAATAATGCTAATAATGACATTAAAGAAGAGACACTAACATCTGTTTTAACACTGAAGCCCAAGGACCATAGGTCTTTTCCAACTGACATGCTACTGAAAACTTTCATGTGTGTTGTCTTCCCCATTAGAATGTAGCCTTTCAGAGGGACTACTTTACTTTCCTGTGTGAATCCCCAACACTTAGCATAATGCCTTACACATAGTAAGTGTTCAATACATACTTTATTTATTCATTCATGACTAAGATATATGGAATTCTGGCAGTACAAATGCTAAGTAGTTATTCTTGTGGCCCCATTCATAAATGATCACTGTAAAAATTTTAATACAAGGTGTCAATAAAACAAAGGAAAATACAAAGGTCACTAACTCAATTCAACAAACACTTATTAAGCACCTACTATGTGTCAGCCATAATGCTAAAAGAAAGGTTTTTTTTTAATGACATTTATATACATATCCCTTGGTACTCAGGTTCTTAAGTATAAAACCAGGTCCAAGAGAGGACGGCCAAAAATATAATTGGAAATGTGATTCAGGATTAAGGAAATAGTTCAAAGGCATGCAACAACACTCAAGAGCCTTATACTTTTGTTATGAAGAAGAAAGTTGGAAAGGATATAGCAAGCACTGAACATCCAAAAAAGATGAATTTGTCTGGGTTAGCAATAGGAAATGAGCAGTGACTAATCTGTGAGTCCAGCAGTCTATGTGCAGTAAGGCTGACAAACTAAAGCAATGGTGAAAATTCACCAGTGAAATAGAAGGAAAGATCCAAGAGAAGGCACCTAATGTAATTACAGCTCCAAATTAACCTAGTCAAATAACATGGCATTTTAGTGAACTGTGATCTCATTGATTCCGGTACTCTCTACAATGAGACAGATCATCACCTATCTGTGCCTTCTCATCTTATGACTCTTGTTCATGCCTTTCCATAAATCCTCCAAAGACAGTTAAATCAATGTACTTGGGGCCTTCCTCTATTTTTCTTAACACTATATGAATACCAATGAAGTGTACAGGCTGTCCATCAGTTATCCTTCACTCTCACCACAAAATATCCACCTTTTCTTATCATACAGATCTCTGATACTGGATCTGTAAAAAAAAAATCAGAAGAGACATTTCTTCAAAGCTATCATCCCATCTCTTCCTTTTATAACCAAACTTCAATTTCCTAACCTCCCAGTCACTTTTCAAAGCTGCACAATCTGGCTTCCGACCAAATCACATGAATGAACTAGTATAAAGCTACCAATGATCTCTTAACTGCTAAGTCCAATGGCCTTCTCTTAGTTCTCATTCTACTTGACCTCTCTGCCTCTTTTGACACTAATAACTATTCGCTCAGATACTCTCTGCTCTCTTAGCTTCTGCGATTCTGCCATTTCCCCTCCAACTTAGATGACTGCTCCTTTTCAACTGCCTTTACTGGATCATCATGTAAATTATACTCCCTCCCCTTCCACCCCCACCCCCGAAAGTCTTCTCTCCATGCTCTCTTCTTTGGTGAACTAATCAGCTCCCATGAGTTCAACTATCACTGCTCTCTACTGATGACTCCCAAACCTATATAACCAACAAGAATCACTGTTTTAAACTCAAGTCCTAAATCACTAAGTAATTTTGGGACATATCCACCTAACTGTTCCATGGACATGTAAAATTCAACATGACCAAAAACAACCTTATCTTCTTCATCCTAAACCCATTTCTCATCCAACCTTCCCTATTTCTGATGAGCGCACCTCCCAATCTTTTAGTCACCCAGATTTTCAACCTTGTTTGTTTCCCTTAATTCTTCCCTCACCTTAATCCTCCACATACAACCCATTTGACAATCAATCAGTAAACATTTATCAAGCACCTAGTATGTACCAAGCACTGTGCGAAGCATTGGGATACAATAAGATGTAAAAGATAGTCCTTGCCTTCAAGGAGCTTGTAATCTAATGAGAGAAGATAATATGCAAAGAAATATATACAAAGCAAGCTATATATAGGATAAATAGTAAATAATTAAAAGAAGAAAGCATTGGAATAAAGAGGTGGGATTTTAGTTGGGACTTAAAGGAAGCCAGAGAAGTCACTAGTTGGTGAGGAAGAGGGAAGCATTCCAGGGTTGGGGGACAGGCAAAAAAAAATGTCCCCAGCCCAAAGAGGGAGTATTTTGTTCTTGGAACAGCCAGAAGGCTAGTGTCAATGGATCAAAGAGTACTTGTTGGGGAGTAAGAAGACTGGAAAGGTAGGAGGGGGCAAGGTTATAAAGGGCTTTGAATGCCAAACAGAGAAGATGACATTGTGTTGACTTCATCAAGCTGATCAACACTGATTTAAAAACCACTTAGAAGACTTTGGCTCAAAACTAACCACATAGGAAAAACCAACTAGATAAAAAAATGCCTATTTTTCAGATTATAGAACTGTTCCATTAATGTACACATCTTAGACACTGCAGATGGACAATGAATTGGGCCCAGAATTGAACAGGAGGAAGAGATTAGGCTGGAAAATTATGACCTCCAATCTTTTACCTGAAACAAAATTTAATCTTGTTTAATTGATTACAGAAAAGGGGTTCAAAGTGCTAGGAGAAATCAGAGGAATGAGAGATAAATTCTAGCTTTCTTGGAGAGGGGTTCTCTCCTCTATCTACATAATAACCTACTCTAGTTCCAACCATTAATTCTTCTTTTAAAATTCAGTTCAAATGCCACTTGCTCCATGAAATATTTCCTAAAGTCATAAGTGATTTCTTCATTTTCAACTAAAACAGCATACCTGTATCTCTCCTATTACACTTATCAGAGTATCATAGTTATCTGCACACATATCTTATCTCCCCCTTCTAATTTACAACTTGGGAACTTATCTGAGCTACAGTGGAAAACAGAGAAAACAAGATGCCTGAAGCCAGAAGACCTGATTCAGACACTTTCAAACTATGTGACTACAGACAAGTAATTTAACCTTCCCACACCTCAGTTTCCTCATCTGTAAAATACTTGTAATTCTTACCTCACAAGGTTGTTCTGAGCAAAATAATTTCTAAAACTTAGTAACTCACATTTATATATCTCATGTCTCCCAAATAAAGTGAAGTACAAGTGTACTGCCATGGATGTTCTAGCTGTAAGCTCTAGACTGAAAAAAGTTAAGGGTTGTAACACCAAAACATTCAACACACATAACTAAGAGTTACTCAAATATTTGTGAAAAGGGTAAATTGACAATATTAATTCTCTACTGATCTGACTATATAACAAGTAATTTAACCTTTCAGATCCAGTCCCTATACAATTCTCCCTAGATAATAGGAGGTACCCTGGAATGTTATAAAATCAAAGGGAGAAGCAACTTGATTTGAGTTTATCAAATTCATTACCCAAAATTTATTTTATCAAAAGAAAGCAAAATTGTGATTAGTGCTATAAATGTTATTAAAGGGTATGTTGTATAGCATGTAAGTTAACTGAAGCAACAAGTATCAATATTTCAGTCATTTATTATCTGCAAAAAGGGGGTTCTATTTCCTGTCAGAAATATGGATACACTGGATTCTCACCTGATGACAAATAGCTACTAGAGACCTATCTCCTAGAAGTGCTGGAGCCAGAAGAACCTGTCTCTTCCCTAGATGCTTCTTCCAGGACCTGGAATGGGCCCTGTCCTAGCAAACATGTGCCTGGCTCCAATACTTGCAGTCTGTTTCTTTCCTCTCTCTATGTATAAAGGAATCTTATTCCCTAAATCCCAAATATTAACTCAAGCCATTCTGTTCTTTCTCTTTTCTCCAAGGTTCTTACATGTATATTTTATATTTTATGACACATCTAGTGTTGTCTTCATTCAAAATGACATTTTAATTCCTATGCTGCCTAGACTATTTATAATTCTAAAAATATAATCTCTGACAAAGTGTGTTGTCTTAATGTGAGGGCATGGGAAGAGAATTCTGGGAGTTCAAAGTCCTGAGCTCTCCTCCCTATTCTACTACTTTCTAGCAATGGGCCTTTCAGCTTCAGTCTCTTCATCTATTCAACAACATACAGTAGAAAGTTCATTAAATGAGAGTCAAAGGATCTGCAGTTCAAAATTCAGCTCAGTTATTTACTAGAGGCAAACCCCCCCAGTTACAAAATAATAGGTCCCTGAATTATTGATGTACTTTTAAACTCTCAATTACTCAGATTGAGTTGGAAAGGACCTCAGAAGCTATCTAGTTCAATTCCTACCTGAATAAGCATCTTTGCATTCATTCTACAAAAGCAACAAGTCATCACCCAAACTCTGCTTTAAGACCTCCAGTAAAGAGAAGCCCACCATATCCTTGGGTAGCCCACCACTTTGAGATATTAACAACCAAAGGTAACAGTTATAGTGGTTAGAAAATTTATCGTTGCATTTATCCAAAAATCTGCCTCTCTACATCATTTCTTTTTGATAATCCAGAATGCAAAGATTATTTGAGTGACTAGGTAGTAAGGAAGTGAGAAAGAGTACCCAGTGCAGGGAAATATATGATGTTCATGGAGTCAAAACCAAGCCAAGCAGCTGATGGAAATGAAATTAACTGTAAAGTTCTGAGACCTCTACAAAAGAAAGTGTTTCAGGAGTTTATTGCTCTGCTCTCCTACCCTCCCATCAGAGGGGAGAGGCAACTAAGAGTGTTGAAGGGGTGTTCAGTATCAAAGTTGGATCAATCTGAGATTTCAAGTGATCAGCTTATCTTGCAGAGAGGGCATGATATTCCTGGGACAGAAACCAAGCAGAGCAGCTGATGGAAAAAGTGATGAACTACGAGTGTGTCAAGATTCAGCTGATGTCATTGGTTCATAGCTCTAGAACTGAAAGGGACCTCAGAGACTATGTAGGTCCAACTTTTTCATTTGAGGAAAGGAAACAGATCCGAGATTTACTCACTTGTCCATTTGATTGAATGGACATGTTGCTATTACTCTATCTACAGAGCCACCTAGCTACCTCCTCCACACAATCATAGAGGTGGTAAACGTCAGAGCTAGAATTTGAACCCACATCTTGCCTTCAGAGCCAATGTTCTTTCTACTGTAGCAACGTATTAGTTAGCACTGAACAGTCTTTTTATTTACTCGTTCTTTCTTATTCTTTGTTATAAGAGCTGGATCTTGGGGAAGGGAAGGAGGAAAGATACATTTAGAAATGAAGGTGATGTAAAAACTAAAGTAATCGATGTAATTTCAAAGAATATTTTATTAATGACTTTTGCCTTTATACCACAATAATTTTAAATACCTCCCTTCCCCATTCAGACTGAAATCTCCCTTGTGACAAAATGAAAATCAGAGAAATAGATTAGATGGCCTCTAAGGTCCTTCCCAACTCTAAGCCTATGAATTTGTCAAAAATATCAGATTCAATGACCAAAATTTGATGCGTCCAACACACTGAAGCATAAAAGAGACCATATTGCTCCCCTGCAAAATAAACTTCACTGACTCCCTTTTGCCTCCAGGATCAAATATTTAATCTCCCTTGTTTGCCAATTTAAAGCCTTTGGAGACCTGACTCCAACCTACTTTTCCTAGTTTAATTACCTTGTATAGTTGTCTCCCCACAAAACTCCTACAGGGCAGAGACTATTCCATTTTTCCTTTTGTATTCCTAGGACTTGGGAATAATGATTGAAATTACTTTGCCTCTCTCAGCTCAGGTTTTTCACCTGTCAAATGAGATTAATAATCTTCATAGTATGGTTATGAGCAAAGTCCTTATTAAAGGCAATGGCCTACAATGGAAAAGGCAATGGACGGACTTGGAGTAAGAAGGGATGTGAATTCAAATTCTGCCTTTAACAGTCATTTACAGTGTGGCCCTAGGTTAAGTCACAACCTCAGTTTCTTCACTGTTCTCTAAAGTCCTTTCCATAGGAGAAGCACGGGGCATACAGTAGAGATTTGCAATTTCACGTGTGATCCTCTTTTTCTGTTTTACTTTGTATATGGAAATGTCCTTTTTTGCTTTGGGGTCTTGGAGGTTTTTTCTGGTGCTTGTTAAGACAGGTAAAATGTTAAATATTTTAAACAACATAAAATCCTTTCCAGCTCTAAGTGCTATGGCTCCCTACAAACTGTTGTTATTATTTACTTCACCAGACTGCAATGGGTCTTTAAAATACCATATATGAAGCACTCTCCAAATATATAGCATTAACCTCTCCTTACCTCATTTCATTTTTCCATGTCTGTCTTGTTTCCTCAACTATATTTTTAAACTATTTAATATTTATTGATCTTTTGTTTTTAACCGTATCAACTTCATTTCTGAAGCTCCCAGCAAGCAAAGAATGAAAAAGAACGAGAAAAAAAAGTTTGGCAAAACTAACCAACACATGAACTGTATATGAAAGCAGATGTGATGCTCCACACCCATAGTCCCTCAACTCTGAAAAGGGAGGGAAGTATATTTTCTCACCTATTCTCTGGAACCATGCTTCATCATTATAACTACAAATATGGGTTACAAAAAAATTATAATTACAAATTATAATTACAATTACATTAAAATTACATTCAGTTTCAATCATTTTGTTCTTTCCACTTACACTGTTGTAGTCATTGTATATACTGTTTTTCTTGGTTTTGTTTCTTCAATCTAGATCAATTTATACTTCCTTCATCTACTCCTCTGAATTCTTCATGTTCACATTCCCCCTCTTAGAGGTGTTAAAGCAGAAGCTGGATGACCAACTATCAATTATGTAACAGTGGCGATTCCTTTCATGTATGGGTTGAACTAGATGCCACTGAGATTCCTTCCAACTCTAATTCTGTATGTTTGTGATCCATCATTTTACAGCACCATTTTACAGCACTATGTTCATGTACCAATTTATTTAGCCATTCTGATGAGCATTTACTGTATTTCTAGTTCTTTGCTACCACAAAAATTACTTATTTTGGTCATACGGGACCTTTCTTTCCATCTCTGACCAAGCCTTGCGGCATATGTCTAGCAGTGGGATCTCTGGGTCAAAGAATAGGAGTAGTTTAGTCACTTTTTAGCATGTATTTCAAATTGCTTGCCAGAAACGGTTAGACTAATTTATAGCTCTACCAATAGTGTAGAAATGTACCTGTCTTTCTTTAGTCCTGCCTCCACCATCACTGACTGTTCCTATCTTTGCTAATTTGCTGGGTATGAAGTGAAATCTCCAACTATACCATAAGCCCCTGAAGGCAGATAGCTGCCCTAGGACACTTATAATGCCCTGCAAATACTAAGCCCTCAGTAAACATGTGCCTGAATAGAGTAGGAGAAAAAGTCTGGCAGAAAGCTACTACAGTAATCTAGTAATAAATTATAATGCAAGGGTTTAGAAGGTGATGACAGTGGAAATAATGAGGAAAAGATGAATGATAAATATTGTAATAGTTAACAAAACATACAGATTTAGACATGGGGAAAGTGGGCAAAGTCAAAGATGACTCCTGGGAAGAAAAGTTGTTCAAATGCTGTATACAATCTGTTAGATTAAACAAATTTCCAGGGAAAAGATGATGTGCTTATAGAGTTACACTCAAGACTTACAACCAAAAGGAACCTGCCTTATCCAATCCCTTCATTTTAAAAGACAGTGAAACTGCAGTCCAGAGAAGTGAAATGATTTGCCTATGGTTCACACTACAAGTTGACAAAGTCTAAACCAAAGCTTCAGTCTGGTGATTCCTGAGTCTGTGCTTTCCATTATGCCGTGCTGTCATGAAATTAAAGTAATCCTGAGAGCTTACTCAAACGAGGACATGCTAATAGTAGGAGACAAAAAGACTAGAGGTTCTTCATAAGATGCAGTTGAAGCCAGGAAAGTTTTAGGCCAATGATCTAACTTTTCTTTCTGGACCTTAGTTTCCTCAGGTGTAAAACAAGGAGATTGGACTAAATTATTTCTATAGTACTTTCTAGCTCTAAAACACTAAAGCTCTACAAATGAGTTTTAAGATGGAAAACATATAAATACGAGTGCCAAGTACTGAGCTTTGGGTAACATATACAGGCTGAAGATGGAAGTATATAGTAAGAAAGGTACAAGAACCAGAAGAGAAAAGTATCACAGAAGGCAAGACACACTGCTTGACTTTTGATTAGCTATTCTCAGATGTTCTAAAACATTTCCTCATTTTTATTGAGGAGTTGGGGGATGGAGGGGAACAGAGAAGGAATAAAGGTAAAGGAGAAATCCAAGTATTTTAGGATTACATACTCCCATATCTAATAATTCCATCCCACTAGAATTTTGCCTTATAATTACTTAATAATGATCATTCATAACTGACAGATTACTTGTTCATGCTTTATCAATGTTTCCCCCTACAAATTAGGTTCAACAAACCTGAGGTACATGAATCTGCCTATCCTTATGGTAGATTTTATATAATCCTCCCAAAAGGTGTGTAAGGGAGTAGAATAGAAAGTTTCTTCCTTTCATCAAAACTCATAAACACAATAAGAACTGAAATAAATGACCCTTAATATTTTATTTCTTTCGTATAAAATCATATCTAAAATCCTATCCCTTCTTCAAGGCTCCAATCAAGTCTTACCCTCCTTAATGAAGCCTTCCTTGACCACTCATATTGATCTCTCCTGAATTCTATTAACATTTATTATTTATTTATATTTATTACATATATTTACTAATGTCACCTAATCATAAATTACCTTACATTTTTAAAATGGTTGTTTTATTGACATCATAACTATTAAGTGTTATGTGCACTTACTGTGCTAAGACATGAGGATACAAAGCAAGGCAGGGTAGCTGTTTCAGAAAAAAGAAGTGTGTATACAAGAGATGTTATGAAGATAAAACTGACAGACTTTGGTAACAGATTAGATATTGAGGGATTAGGAAGGGTGTAAGAGAGTAAGGAGTTAAGGATGACGCGTAGTGTAGGAGGCTGAGTGATTGAGATGATGGTGGTTCCCCAGAACAGTAATAGTAAAGTTAAGAAGAGGGAAAGGCTTGGGGGAAAAGATAATGAGTTCAGTTTTAGGCATGTTGACTCTAAGATACAGACAGGTCATCCAGGTGAAAATGTCCAAAAGGCAGGAGCTACCCTATCATTTACATACTTTTTGTAGCTCTCTTATCAAGTAATTATGGGTTAAATGCTCCACAAATACTTGTTGGATTGAATATGATGCTTTGTTTTCAGCAAAAGAAATTCTTTTTGAATAAATGAAAAAAAAAGTACTTAAGCACTTAGGGTATACTAAGGGCTAAGTGGGTACTAAAGGAAACACAACTTTATATAAGACAAGGTACTTTCCCTTAGAGCTTAAGGTTAATAGAAAAGACTCTATAAGGGTGCCAACTTCCAGTCAGCCCATTTTCTAACAAAAAATTGTTCTCACCTTACTTTACAAGAGGCTCAACTCTAAGAGGCTTCTGGTGTCCAACATGTTGAACTTCACAGAATGAGGAAAGGCATAACTATTGGCCTTTTTTGATTCATCTTTACATATATCTAATTAGCCATTCCCAAAGAGATTCATAAGGACAGTTAAATATAAGTACTCCACCTATTAAATAGGCAGTTTTCAAAAGCTCTAACACAAAAGATTCATTTATCTTAGCTGGTTACAGAAAGGTAATTAAAATGACTTAGACCACAGTACACCTATAAAGCTTTACAAAGGCCTCCTGGCATGGCAGACAGCAGAACAAGAAGATGTGCATTCAAATCCTGTCTCTGATTCTAACCTCTCAGTGCTCTGGGGCAACCCTAAGCTGCAGAGAAGGTAAACACGGTAAAATAAGGTAAAGAAGGTAAACTGGTAGAGGGAATTTCCTCATTCAAGAGTTATTTCTACAAGTGAAATCACAGGTCCTGTACCATCCTTATAAAGCTGATTTGACCATTTCATCTCCTCCCCAAAAATAACACTTTAAAATCCTTATCAAGTCTATAAATATTTTGAGGGATAACCATTTGTTTTATGGTTTGGTTTTATTTTAATTCCTAATTTAATCTATGACCTACAAATCTCCTCTTTATTTCCATTCAATAGATCATGAAACAATGATTTCTTATTCAAATATATCACCAGAGTACAATTTAATTTCAAAATACTTTGCATAATTTCTAATAAAAGGATTTTCATTTTTGTATGATTTTAACAAAAATGATATATTACTCTACTGCTAGTATTAAATTGTTTTCCAATCAAATATCTAAAATTTTCATCGAGGCCTATCTAGTTCTGTTATCCACTCTTTAAACACTAATGCATTTATTATTCATTTAAGCACTACTACTCTCTGAGAGAATATTAATAGAAAGTCACGTTATATTTTTATTTTTGCATTTTTAATGGATAACTTTCTAGGTGAGGAATAGAATCAAATAAATTTTAAAAGGTTGGGAATTGTTTTATCTAAAAAACTATGGTGCCTAACAAAAGAGTTGTCACGTTTTCCCCCCTCAGATATGCTCATTTTAATGTAAAAATTTCCTACTAAACTAAGTCTTTTGGGCAATTCAGAACTATTTCCTATTGGAAATTACAGTTAACAGCATAAAACTGAACAGGTAATACGGTCTCTAGTTTTAGCCATACTTCTTCCAATTGAATAAAACTTAATTTCCTCTTACCCCAGATTTTTGGGGCGGCAATTTTAATTAAATAGTGACTGAAAAAAACAGAATATGAAGATGAAGGCACAGGGCATTGGACTGTAACTTCAACAAAAACCCAGTTACCTAAGATAAAAAAAAAAACTCAGTCGTCCTAACATCCTCCTTCCCACTGCTCTCCTTCAGGATGCACGATGACCCCCGAATCCCTCTCCTCCAGTTTCCCTAATCCTAAAAATAGAAGCTAAATCTCCCCAGCGAAATCCTTCTGAAGCTGAGGGCAAACGGCGTGGACTTGCACCTAGAGAGGAGGAGATTTCACCTTTCACCCGCGGAGCGCGAGGAAGCTGTAAGATACCTCAGGAAGGCGACAGCCAGTTCAATCAACTTCTTGGGTCACACATTTGGCCGGTCTCGATGACAAGTCACCGGCCAAGTCCGCAAATCACTTTCCTACAAGCCTTTGCCAAGTGGATCTAACCGAGTTTTAAGACTCCCCCTCCTCCTTGATGGTTTTGGGCAGACCCCTGATTATCCTGGGCTCAGGGGCAGTCACGGGCACGGACAGAGGGAGCTCACAGGCGGGACCCCCAACCGCGCCAGGTCCTGCACCCACCCGCGCGGGGGACAGGAAGAGGAATCCGAAGACACCCTGGAAAGTTGGGGCAGGGGAATGGGCCGCGAGCGCGGACAGGGAGGGGGACGCGGGCACTCGCGCACCGGGGGAAGGGGAGGAGCACAGGGTGGGGGGAGGTCAAGGGCTCGCGCCAGAGAGGACACCCCTGCCCAGAGATCAGTGGGGTGCGGGGACAGGCCGAGCGGGTTCATGCTGGCCCCGGTAAAGGGGGCCCCGACAGGACCCTGGAGCGGTGCTCGAGGCGCGGGGGTGCGCCCGAGGAGGAGGGGGCGGCGGGACCCGCTTACCCGTGCTGCGGGCCTCCAGCACGGGAGGCGGCGGCGGCGGCGGCGCGACGCCGCTTATGGAGCAGACAGAGGACTAGGAAGGCGGCCCCAGCCAGCGAAGAGTTCCGCGCCGTCAGGTATTTGCTGTAGGCCGCCATAGCACGGAACGAGCCGGGGACGGGGACGCGCGCCCGCTGCAGCGACTGCCCGAGCCTGGGAAGCGCGGGGCAGGCTGGGAAGCCTGGGTAGAGCTGGGGGGAGGGAGGGGAGGGAGGAGAAGGGAGGTGGGCAGTGCCCCGCGCGGGCCCGCCCCTCGCCTTGCCTTGCGCGCGGCCACGCCCCGCGCCCGCCTTGGCCACGCCTTCATCTGTGCTCGCTTCTTAGGAAGCCGTCGCCCCGCCCTCCTTGCGACCACCTCTCTCCCTTGCTTGGTGAAGGTGGCGGGCTGAGTTTGAACCCTTCCGCCCGGAAAGTCCTCCCACTCTCTCTCCCTACCTTCCCGACACTCCCTTCCAACTCCCCAGGCATTCTTGAGAACTGGAAAAGCATGCACAGGCGGAGTGTACCTTACCTACTCATTCTGACCCCTCCTCCCCGTACCAGCCCCAGGTACGGTCCCACACACCGCAAGAAAAAGGCTAAAAGGACGCTGGTCATCCTTGTGGTCTCGTAAGAATCCCTCTACAAATTTGCGTGCGGAGGAGACTGGGTTCCCCGCGTGCATGCAAAGGTAACCACAGTACCTCGTTGCTTTCCCTGGCCCTCCTCCAAGAAGCACCTAAGACTTCGAAGATAGAACATGCCTTCTTTGTCCCAGCAGCTTCCGAGAGAGGCTGTTGTTTTTAACATATGGGAACGGGGTGGAAGGAAGGAGGATAGTGGAAAGCAAGCTTAGAAAAGTAAATAGTGCATCACACTTCATCCAGGCCACGAATGACTATACACTTAGGGAAGGTGACCATTTTGATGCCCGAGAGAATGTAGGACAAAGGTCATTCCTTTGCTTTACCTCACCTCTCCAGTCTTAACTAAATGAAGCCTGTGGGTGAATTGCTTAGTTTTGGCCCTAGCAGCCGGAAGCAAGATGAAACGATAAGAGAAATTTTTGTCACCCTACTCCTTAAGAGTGGGTAGACCTGGAAGAAGTGGTCATCGAGGCAAAAAAATAAAGTAGTTCTAAACAGACATAAGAGTTTGAGCAGGCTGCCTTGGTGGGTGAGTGGGTCTGAATGGCAAAAGGGCTGACCCAAGCAGGAACCAGAGCTGTGGAGCAGTAAGGGACAGAGATGTGGAGGAGCCACCAAGACCTTGCCCTTCAGTGGTATCCATCTGATGTCTTTTTGGATTAGTGGTTATGTTGATAGAGGTAACTGTTACCAATGAAGAGCAGCATCTGAAACTTACTGTCATAAAGAGTTGTCTGAGGTACTTAAGTGGCTTGCTCAGGGTAACTCAGGCAAGATGTATACAAGAGGCAGGACTTGAATTCTGGTCTCCCTGGCTCCAAAACTGGCTCTTCTGGATACTGCTTATCTTGATTGTTAGGGAATTTTTGCTACAGTGTGAAACTAAGGAGAGCTCAGACTTCTTGGTGGAGCCATGAAATGGAGTGATTTCAGGTGACAAGGCAGAGGTCGGTATCTATGGTAAGATTTAACCACTATGGTAGCCATAATTGGACTCCATTGTCAGTTGGCCCTGCCTGTAACTGCCTGCCTGTGATGTTTATGTCCATATATATCTTCATGCTTCTAGTAAAGAAATTTTGTTGTACTAAATACTGTTGTCATTGCCTGACTGCTGCAAAGGGAATATGAGAAGGGTAAGGAGGAACCATGTAATGTCCTCTTAATTACTCTGTCTTCAACTCTCACCTCTCTCTAATCAATTCTTCACACAATCACTAAAATAAACTTCCTAGGGCACAAGTCTGACCTTGATACTCCTTTGCCCAAAAAGTTTCAATGGCTCCCTATTGCCTCTAGATCTCAGGAGAAAGGTTGGGGCTGGATACGTAGACCTGGGAGTCATATGCGTAGAAATGATCATGTACATCCATGGGAACAGATGAGGTCTCCAAGAGAGAAAGTATAGAGAGAGAAGAAAGGAGGACCCAGGATAGAGCTTTGGGGAACACCCACAGTTCAGGGGTGTAGTTTGGTTGATAAGCCAGCAAAGAAGACTGAGAAGGAGCAGACAGGTAAGAGAGCTAGGAGAGAATCACGTCAGGAAAACCCAAAAAGGTAAAAGTATTCAGGACCAGAGAGTTGTCAAGGGTATCAAAAGAAGCAAAAAGTTCAAGAAAGTCGAGGATTAAGAAAAAGGACATTAGCCTTTGGCAATTAATGAGAGAGAAGTTTCAGCTGGATAATGAAGTCAGAAGCCAGATTGCAAAGACTTGAGGAATGAGTTAAAAGAGAAGAAATGGAAACAACAAGGAGTCTGAGAAAGGGGGAAAGATAGAATGAAGTATTTTGAGGTGATTAGTAGGGTCTAGTGAAGGAATTAGTAGATGGGTTAAACACTGGGGGCAGGCATGTGTAAGGGGACGATCTGCTGAGGAAGACAAGAGGGGGTAGGTTCCAGGGCACATGTAGAAGGGCAAGATCTAATCCATTAACAGAACACAGAGGAAAGGAAGAGTGTGTGAGCAATGATATCAAGGGATTTTTTGAGATGAACTGAAAGGATGAATATGGAGCTCTTAGGAAATGGCTTTCCATAGGCCACATTGACCTACTATCTTCCCAAACACAACACTCTTGTCTCTCAAGTCACTGGGGACTGCCCTGCCTGCCTGTAATATCTTCCATCCTCCCCTCTGCTTCTTGGACTCCTTAGCTTTCTTCAATTCAATTCAACAAATGCTTGTTAAGAACCCACAATATAATGTGGTACCTGGGGGCAGAGCCAAGATAGTGGAATCAAAGCAGTGACTTGCTTGAGCTCTCCCCCAAACCCCTCCAAATACCTGTAAAAAATGACTCTAAACAAATTCTAGAGCAGCAGAACCCACAAAAAGACAGAGTGAAACAAATTTACAGCCTAAGACAACCTGGATGGTTGATGGGAAAGGAGTACAGTTCAGCATGGGCCATCCATGAAAAGACTGCCTCAGTGAACTTGGACAAGACCTCAGGGGACTGAATCACAGGCAGCTGTGATTCACAAATACTAAAGACAACTTAGAAGGTCAGTAGGAAAGGTCTGTGACCAAGATGAGAGAGAAGCTGGGTCCCAGCTCCAATCCCAGTGTAGCTTCAGGGTAGCAGCTACTTCCAGAGCTCTCAGCCCACAGATGGAGAGGGGATCAAGTGGCTGATCAAAGGTGGATTGCAGGGATCTCTTCGCTAGTGCTGAGGCAGCATTCTCTTGGCTTTGCCCGTGCTTGGCTCTGGGTCACAGTTCTAGGTGGCAGTCCTGGGGCAAGGCCGAACATTGGTGTGGTAGAGCTTGTGGTGGCAGTGAAGATGCAATCATCCTCACAGGCAAAGGCAAAGGAGAGTGCATGTGGTCATTCATAGACCATAACACAGGCCAGGAAAAGGAGTAAACACCTTGCCCCTTATCATACCACCTTGGAAGAACTGAAAATTTACAGGTCCCTAGAAATATCTCTGAAAACAGCTGCATAAAAGCCCCAAAGCTTGGGACAGTACATTCTCCACACTGGAAGCAGACCCCTACCTTAACAAAGAGTTTATAACTCAAGTAATTGGCTGGGATCATGAGCAAACAGTGCAAAAAAAGTCAGACCATAGAATCTTACTTTGGTGACAAAGAAGATCAAAACATACAACCAGAAGAAGACAACAAAGTCAAAGCCCTACATCCAAAGCCTCCAAGAAAAATATGAATCAGTCCCAGTCCATGGAAGAGCTCAAAAAGGATTTTGAAAAGCAAGTAAGAGAAGTAGAGGAAAAACTGGGAAGAAAAATGAGAGTGATGCAAGAAAATCATGAAAAACAAGTCAATAGCTTGCTAAAGGGGACCCAAAAAATACTGAAAAAAAAAGAAAAAGAACCCACTATATAAAAATATAGATGTGTGTGTTATGTATACATATATATAACATGTACACACACACACACACACTATATATATATATATATATATATATATATATATATATATATATATATATAGCATATATGCATGTGTACACATATACATACACACACACATATGGCACTGGACTAGGTCCTGGGGATATGAAGACAAAAAAAGTAGAACAGTTCCTGCCTTCCAGGAGGATACAACATATAAATAAATAAATGCTAAATTACCAAATAATTCTGAGATATGACAGCATAAACAACTAGGGTTGGGGGGGATAGGGAAAGACCTTGTAGAGATGGTGATCCCTGAACTCTGTTTTGAAGGAAACCAAGGATTCCATAAGCCCCAGATTTCTCAGGCATTTGAAATTGCTTTCATTTGAGTGCATCTCTTTAATATCACTACTTTGCATATATTCTCCACATACCTTCATCTTTACATATTATCTCCCCCATTAGAATATAAACTCCCTTTGTATTAATAAATGCTTGGTTTTTTTATTGGCAAAACAGTTTAAATTTTTGTAGTTTATTTTTTATTTAATAGGGGCTAGATAATAGTACTGTTTAGGCAGATTCATAATTCGTTCATTAGTAACAACTGTCCAGAAAGAGTGTTTATAAGAGGCTCATAAATTTATCTTGCCATAGGACTTTGATCTTGCCTATGTATGACCTAGTTATCATTTTTATAAATAACTTAGATGAAAATTTAGAAGGTTCACTAATCAAATCTGTATATGATACAAAAGAGCTAATGTCAAATTGGTGAAAAGGATCCAATTGTATCTTAGTAGATTAGACTAATAGACTGAACTGAATAAGATGAAATTTAAAAGGAATAAATACAAAGTCCTGAACTTAGGCTCAAAGAACTAATTATGTAAGTAGAGAATAGTAGAGATCTAATTTGATAGTAGTTCTTGTGGAAAAACTAGGACTTTTATTTTAACACAAGTATAATGTGAGTCAGCATGGTGCTAAGAAAATTAATGTGATCTGAGGCTTATTAATTAAAAATAGTGTCCAGATTAAGGGAGGTAATAATTCAACTATACTTTTTATTAGTGAAACATGCCTTAGCTATGGTACCAAGTCTGACAATCATATAAGAAACACATTGATAAACTTAAGAGTGTCCAGAGGACTGTGATAAAAGCATGTCATTGGCTCACAGATTTAGAGCTGGAAAGGACCTTAGAGAGCATCTGGTCCACTGCCATCATTGTATAAATGAAGAACATTGGCTCCAGGAGGTCAAGTGACTTACCCAATATCCAGCAGTTCATAAGTGGAAAAACTACCATTTAAACTCAAGTCTTCTGACTCAATATATAGTATTCTTTCCACTACCCCAGAGATGTCACTTAATATGTGAGGCATATTTCAGAGAGGTACATGTATTTAGCATAGAGAAGGAAAATCTTAAGGGCAGTATAACAGCTACCTTTTAAAAACTGGGAAGCTGTAATATGCCAAAGAGAAAGTAGACTTATTCTATGTAATTCAAAAGGGCATAAGTAGAATCAATGAATGGAAATTGTAGAGAGACGAATTCTAGCCCGGTATGCCAGGTAACCCTGCTTCACCACTATTTTGGCCTAACTCATAGGAAATATACTAGCTGAGTCTTTTTGAAAATGCATACCACTAAGCTCAACCTGTGATCAGTCTAACATCATTCCTGGGATGGTGACAACTGATTCAGTTTTAATAACAGCTCATGTTTATATAATGCTTTAAAGTTTGCAAAGTTCCTTACATATATTTTCTCATTTTATCCTCATAAGTAACCCTATGAGGTAGGTGCTATTTTTATCATTCCCATTTTACAGTTGAGGAAATTGAGACTGATAGAGTTTAAATGACTTGCCCAGGATCCCACCGATTGTAAGCGCCTGAAATATGATTTGAACTCATATCTTCCTCAGTCCAAGTCTAACACTCTATCCATTATATCACCTAGCTACCTATGTCTTTTCCCCAGTTTACTTCTTCAATCCATGGGCAGATAAAACAAGTGGGGATTCCCCAGAGACCTCCCCTTTCTCAAAGAGACACATAGAAAAGACTCTTCCCTTCTAGTTCCAACTTATGGACAAAACACATAGGGAACACACAATTACTCACCCAACAGGTTAACCCATGGGCAAGCCCCAGTTCCTAGTTAGTACCTAAGTCATACTTTCTCAAATTTTGTATTAGAATCACAGCAGTAGCCTCAGAAGAATCGCCAACACTGATGAACCAACCGTGCTTCCCATACAATGCCAGTGATTGTTCCAAGAAGTATAATCATCAGCCACTGACACTACCCACCTCCTCCCCAATCACCCAACCTCTCTCGTGCCTTTCTCAGTGACCTTCATGGTGACAGCTTAATGTTAGTGCCAGGGACTTGGATACCCTTCTACTCTGTAATGTTTCTTGTCACGACCTGCTAATGCAGAGAAGCCGACAGATGGTACTCTGTCACCACTAGGCTCCCACATTTTCTGACACAATAGAAAGAATGGCTTTCCAGCAATTACAGCTACTAAACAATTCTTATCTCTCTGGTGAAAGAGTTTCCCAAGCTTCTGAGCTGAAACTCAAGCTGGGAGAAAGTTGAAGTAATAGCACCCCCCCCTTACTCTCTGCTCTCCAGGCAGCTCCCATACTTTGTGTCTCTTGCACCCCTACCACAAGGGCTAGAGCAGACAGACCCTTTAGAAAGTGAAAAATCCCCCAAAGTGTGAATGGGAATGTATCAGCCTCGATAATATGCTATTTTAGCAAATAATATATTATTATTCTCAATGTAATACCAACAATGATAATAATAATAATAATTGGAAAGGTAGTGTGGCAGAGCTAGCCTCCAAGTAATGGATACTTGGGTTTGAACCCTTCTAACACATATTAGCTGTATGACCCTGGGCTAGGTCACTTAATTCCCTAGTACAGGAGACAACTCTCTAAGACTACTAATTACAGAATACTTGGCAGTCTTCTTTGGTAGAGAGTTTGCTCAGTGGGAGATTCCTATACCAATGAAATCATAGGTCTGAACAAAAAAGAAAATTGTTATTATTTAGTAGATCTTTCCAAAATGGATTTCTCATGTCAGTGAAATCAGAGGTCCTAGCCAAAACCAAAAAGAGCAAAAAATTACTGCTTATATAGTGATGAGGCAAAAATTACCCCCAATACTCTATACTGCCACCTGAACCAGATTGCAATATAATTGGGAAATATTTAATAAAATCAAAATATAATCAAACCTAGATAAGATTACATTTAAAAATTAAATCAATGTGCAGCCTACAGGGATCCTTAAGTATGGATTAGTGCTCCCCACCTTTATTTTAGTTTGATACCACTGATATAGCACTTTACTTACATTATTTCATCTGATCCTCACAACAGCCATGGGAGGTAAGTATTTCAGGTATTATTTTACCAATTTTAAAGATGAAGAAACTATGGCACTTTCAAATTGAGTTTCAGTGACTTTCCTATAGTCACAGAGCTAGTTCATGATAGATAAATAGATAGATGGATGGATGGATGGATAGATGGATGGATGGACAGATAGATGGACAGACCAACTGATGGACAAAGAACATTTAAGTACCCACTACAGGTCAGGCACTGTGCTGAAGGATGTCAATACAAATAAAAGGAAACAAGATAGTCCCTTACCTCAAGGAGATTGCCTTCTAATGGGGGAACACAGCACATAAAAGGGAGCTGGAGGGGGGTGACATGATAAGTAACAGGGAGGCCTGGATCTGGATAAGATGAGACAAAATCTCACCTCTTCAGAGATAGTACAGTTCCAGAGATGGAGTACAAGAATCATGTGGAAAGAAGTTGGGGATGATTATGGAGATGGAGGCAGCATATTGTAGAGATGGCCAGAAAGTTGAATCCAGTCTCTTTAGATTCAAAGTCTGGCACACTTGCCACTGTACTGCACCATCTCTAACATGGTGATGTTTTAGCAAGATTAAATGTCGGCATATTTGATTTGGGAGTACATCTAAGGCATGATGGATCTAAATTAGCTTTTAACAAATGTATTGCAAATTTACTTCTTTGTAATAGTAGTTGCCCATATAAAAATATACATAAAACATATGTAAACATACATTAAAAACATATATATATACATGTACATATATATATATATATATATTTTAATCTGTTTCACCAGTTTACCAAAATGCAGCTTTGAAGACTCTTCTCAAACAAGGTACTTCCCACTCAAATTTATTTTAAAATTATATAATATCCTGATTCAACAAACCAGTGAGTGTTAACATCAAGCAAAGTATAAAACAGGGTTTACCTTAAGATGTTTGCCAAAGTCATGGAGGAAGATTACACACTATGAATAAGGTTTTCCAAATGTTCCTATTAGTGGATAATATAATCCTAATTGCATAGAGACCAACAATATTACATTCTCTTCCATGAAATCCACAGTAATTGGATCATTGGAAATCAAGGTTTGCAAAGCACTTTACAGTTATCTCATTTGGTCTTTGCAATCACCCTATGTGAGATAGGTACTATTATTATTCCCATTTTATAAATGAGGAAGTTCAAAGAGGCATTATGGTATAGTTTAAAGGACACTAAACTTAGGATCTGAGTTGAAACCCAGCTTACACTTAAAATGTATGACCTTGGGCAAAACCTTCCTGGACCCTCAGATTGTTCATCCGCAAAATGAGGGGGTTGGATGAGATGTTTTCTGAGGTCCCTTTCACCTCTAGGTCCCATGAAGCTCAGAGAAATTAAGTGATTTGCCCAGGGTCAGTTGGTAAGTATATGAGATATCATTCAAGCCTTGACCTTCCTGGCCCAAATTCCAATGCCTTATCTACTACATCTTGGCAACTAGGTGGCACGGTGAATAGCACATGGGCTTGGAATCAGGGAGACTCATCTTCATGAGTTCAAATCCATCCCCAGATACTACTAGCCATGTGACTCTGGGCAAGTCACTTAATCCTACTTGCCTCAGTTCCTCAGCTGTAAAATGAGCTGGAGAAGGAACTGGCAAACCACTCTAGGATCTTTGCCAAGAAAGCCCCAAAATGCAGTCACAGAGTTGGACTAGGAAGGACAACAACAATAAATTACATGGTAAACCTTCAAGTGCTATGTAAAAGACAGCTCTTCTGCTAACCATACCAGGTCTGTTTAGAGATAAAATGCTAGAGAAAATTTTATAATGATCATGTTAACCAGTAGTATCGTAGATTGGTCCAAGTCATATAAAATAGTCATCTTAAGTGAAGTCTGGTTCAGAATAAAGAACCAATGAAGTCAGTAATGAATCTAACACTTGGGGCAAGAAATGAATAGACAAAGAGGTTAGAACTGAGGACTGAGGGAAACCTGAGTAAAAAGAAGTTTCCAGGCAAATCTTCAAAGCATGCCAGACAGGTGTTTTCTTCACCACTGCATCTGGCTACCCACATTTAAATTCAAAAAGAGCACTAAACTGGATAAATCACTTACCCAATGGAATAACTGAATTCCTTGTAGAACCTTTATAGAAATCATCACCTGAAAATAAAGGACCTTAGAACAGGTACTATGGTATGTACTTCTGGATCATGTGACAGCTATTTCTTAATATGAAAAAAAATAATATGAACATGGTTTTATAATTTATATTTATAGCGATCAACCAATATGCATTAAATTCCTGTCATGTGCTGGGCTACAGTGGGAATACATGTACAAAGAATGAAACAATCCTTATTTTCAATATTCTAATGGAGAAAACAGATAGAGGATAAACACAAAGAGATAATATCATATCTAACAATTTTAATAAATTAACTGCAGTTTTTCTTTAAATATATAGCTGGAACAACTTTATTCCATTTCCCCACCCCCACAGAGGAAGATATTTTGAGACATTCTGGGCCTACCTTATTATTTCCGAGGCTTACTTATTGTTTTAGTCTAAGATTATTCCTTCTAGCATCTTATTACTGTACTTTGTTTTCCACTGATCAGTTATTCTTAGCATTTTATATGTGAAATTGTTACTGTGAAAGCATGAAAGAAGGTTCTGTAACTTGAAACAAATCCGTGGCTCAGAGAAGGATTTTTGGCAGGCTCACAGTTTTCTTTTTTGGAAGGGACTACAATGTGTTCTCAGCAATGTACAATGCCTACTACTGAAACTCTAGATACAGAGTATTTCCCCCCTACCCCCAATAAAATATTTGAGAACCATTACAGTTTTACTTGTTATGATCTTAACTTTTGGGGGGGAAAAAAGAAGTCTTGGGAAATAAAATTAAATTTTTCACTGGGTTTGTTCATATCCTTTCTTTTGTTCATTCTTAATCAGTGATCCCTCAAGGGTTAGCTCAGAATTAGCATGTTTTCCTCAGTCTTTTAGCTTTGGGTTGGGTTTTTTTTTTCAAGCTTAATTGAAGATTATAGGTTTTAAAGCTTGGTTTAAAATTCAGCTATGCAAAGTTGCTGACTAAAAAGTAATCTAAAAATTCCAGAGGCAGCAAGGAATGGTAGAAAGAACCCAGAAGACCTGGGTTTAATTCACTTTAGAAGAAATTTATCAAGTGCCTGCTGAGTAGAAAGCACTATCCTAGGTACCAGGACCACAGCTCTACTACTTAGTATCTGTATGACCTTTGATGTCCCTAGGCCTCAGTTTCTTCATTTATAAAATTAGGGTTTTAGACTGAGTGACTTCTAAGTTCTAAATTCGGTGATTTTGTGAGGTCCAAAGAGGCATGGTATGGGGAAAAAACTCAGTACTCTTCCATTACTCAGCCAATGTCTGTCAGAGACAACTCAGTAATTATCTCCAAGTAGTATTGCTTAGATAAAGATCCAAATCAGGGTAGAGATTCCCTCTGCTTATTAAACATTTTTTTCACAATCAACATCTTTTTATATTTTATAGAGATCAGAAAACAAAGACAAAACTCAGAGTCAATATTAAGCTAGGGTACAAAGTTACAAAGTTAATTTTAAGTTTGAGTCACCAAACAGAACAATAGAAATGGAGAATAGAATTAAAAAGTATGGTCTGTCTTTCTGGATAACTAAGATAGAGTCCAAGAGTTTAATAAAACCCCCCTGCACCCTGACCTCATCCCCGCCCACCTTGATTTAAAACATGATAACTAAGAGACACTTCTTTGGCAAACAAATTGACATTCTCTCTTGAACCATTCTCTGTAATTAATGATTCTCCTTCCATGTAGTCAAAGATGAACAAAGACACAATTCCACTAATCAAAAGATGAGGTAGATACATACATACACATATATAAATGCATGTATGATCACATATATTTGTGTTTACCTACATACACACACATATATAATTTGTTTTAATCAGCCGAGATCTACATTCTCACCATCTCTCCTAATTTAGAATAAAAGAAAAACAAACCCATTACACTCATATATATAGACAATCAAAACAAATGTCCACATTGGCCGTGTCTAAAAAAAATTTGTCTCATTCTGCATTGAGTCCTTCGCCTCTCTGACAGGAGAGAAAGCAACATATTTCATCCTTAGTCCTCTGGAATCCTTGTTGGTCAGACACTGATCAGAATTTACCAAAATAGTATAACATCATATATATATATATATATATATATATATATATATATATATATATCATAGTTCCTACATCCATTGCCCAATTGATGGGCACCTCATCAGATTCTCATTCTTTGTCACCTTAAAAAAAGCCATAAATATTTTTGTACATTCTTTCAGTTTATTTTACTTAGGACCAATTCCTTCCTTGGTGGCAGTGGATAAGCAGCGGGCTTGGAATCAGGCTCCATGAATTCAAATCTATCCTCATAGTACCTCTTTTTACCAAGATATTGATTCTCTTTTTTCAAAGCTTACTAGCTGTGTGACCCTGGGCAAGTCACTTATCCCTGTTTGCTTCAGTTCCTTATCTGTAAAACGAGCTGGAGAAGAAAATGGCAAACCACTGCAGTATCTTTGCCAAGAAAACCCCAAATGGGGTTATGAAGAACCAGACACAACTGAACAACAACAAAATTCTTCCTTATTTTTTGTTGTTGTCATCGTTGTTTAGATGTTTTCAGTGATGGATGACTTTTCATTACCCCTTTTGGGGTTTTCTTGATACTAGAGTAGTTTGCCATTTCCTTCTCCAGCTCGTTTTTACAGATGAGAAAACAGAGGCAAAGAAGGTTAAGTGGCTTCCCCAGGGTCACAAAGCTAGTAAGTATCTGAGGCAAGATTTGAACTCTGGTCTTCCTGACTCCAAGCTCCAGGTTCTATCCCACTGTGCCACCTAGCTGGCCTTCCTTATTTTACCCTCGCTTTAATTTTCTCTCCCTTCTTCTCCTTTTTCCTTCCTATTTCCCTGTTGAGTGAGCTATATTTCTGTACCTGACTCTGTGTGTGTGTGTGTGTGTGTGTGTGTGTGTGTGTGTGTGTGTGTTCTTTTGACAAGTTCAGATTAGGCTAAAGTTCAAGTTCAAGTGCCAGCTGTCCTCCCCAGTGCCCTCTCCTTATCTGTATAGGTGTTTACTTGTGTGGGGTCAGGTAGATGGCACAGTGGATAAGAGTACTGGACCTTGACACAGGAAGACTCATTAAATCTGGCCTCAGACACTTACTAGCTGTGTGACCCTGGGCAACCTTATTTAGTCCCTTATCATTTCTCATTCATGTTTCTACTCAGCTCTTGTCTTTTCATCAGAAATACTTAAAAGGCCTTTATTTCATTAAAGATCTATGTTTTTCCCCTGTAGGATTTTAGTTTTGCTGGGTAGATTATTCTTGATTGTAACCTGAGATCCTTTGTCATCTAGAATATCATATTTTAAGCTCTCCATTTCTTTATATGAATGTCTGCTAAGTCTTGTGTGATCCTAACTGTGGCTCCACAGTACTTGAATTTTTTCTTTTTGGCTGCTAGATAAAATACTAGAGAATTTAAAAAAAAATACTAGAGTATTTTCTCCTTGACTTAGGAACTCTGAATTTTGGCTATAATATTCCTTGGAGTCTTTGTTTTGGGGTTCATTTGAGGAGATAAGCAGTGGATACTCTCTATTTCTCCTTTGTCCTATGGTTCTAAGATACATGGACAGCTTTTATGATTTCTTTAAATATGCTGTCTAGGTTATTTTTTTGTTCATGGCTTTCAAGTAGTCTAATGAGTATTAAATTATTTCTCCTTGATCTATTTTCCAGGTCAGTTGCTTTTCCTATGAGATATTTCACATTTTCTTCTATTTCATTAGCTTCCATTTGGCCAATTCTAATTTTCAAAGTTATTTTCTTCAGTGAGGTTTTGTACCTCTTTTTACCAAGATATTGATTCTCTTTTAATATTCTTTTTTTCAAAGCTCTCATTCCTTTCCCCATTTTTTCCTTTACTATCCTCATTTGGTTTTTAATTTTTTTTTTGCTTTTTTTTAATTCCCCTTTAACTTTTCTATGAATCTTATTGGATTTGTATCCAATCTGTATTTTACTTGAAGACTCTGCTTGTACATGTTTTCAAGTCACTGTCTTCTGTGTTTGTGTCTTGAGCTTCCCTGTCACCATAGTGGCTCTTTATGGTTCAGTTCTTGTTTTACTTAGTCATTCTTCCAGCCTTCTTCTTGACTTTGGACTTTATGATAATGCTAGAATTCTGTCCTTTTATGTTCTTCTGCTTTCACAGCTCAGTCTGGGGCCCTGCCAGTTTTCAGTGCTCCCAAAGTGGTGTGATGAGGGGATAGGTCAGTTCATTGCCCTCCTGTTTTGAGCTCTGGAAGTTCTTGACCTAGGTTTGGGTCTGTTAACAGGCTTGTGTGTGATTGGGTTTCATTAGGCTGCTGTTGGACTCAATCACTTTTAGCCCAATGGGAGGTTCTGCAGGTTCAGAGTGATTGACGTGCTGGCTGCCCTTTGGTCTGGGACTCCTGCCCAGGCCATTTTATTCTAGGTTTACTCCTGGGTTAAAGGCTAGAACTGAGTCACTGCTCTGCTCCTAGGGTCGTAGGCACATAGCTGCATTTGAGAAAGTTGTTCTTTGTTCGGCATGCAGTTAGTGCCAACAGTTGCTTTTAACCTTTCCTCTCTGTCCTAGATTTATGACTCAGAACTGGGATAGGTGATAGAGCTGTCAAATAGCCCCATTCCTGCACCCAGTGCTAGTTGAGAGATCCCCTAAGATCCCTTTCTGTACTTTCTGCCTTGGTTCTCTGTCTCAGCCTTTCCATCCCTGGACACTGGAATGCTCCTCACTGCAGTTGCCATTATGAGTGCTCCTGGTCAGCTCCTATGGGGGTTCTCTCTGTCTCCCTGAGCTAACCTCTCTGTCTTCTCCCTAAGTTACCCCAAACTACTTATTGTGACTTTTCTTGGCTTTCCCAATCAGAATTATTTTTTTGGTGTGTTCTCTAGGTTGTTGTAGAAAGAGTGCTGGGTGAGCTGGGCAAAAATGTTTCCTCTCTGGACTCTACCACGGCAATAATCAATCAATAAAAAAATATAATAAGATCTTACATTCTTTGCATCTTTAAGTCAGATTGTAACATAGCAAAAATGTGCTCCATTGTTGAATATCAGTTGCAGAAGTAGGCTTGATTCCTACTGATGACTTCATTGAGCATGCCCTCAATTCATGTATAGATGAGTCTCACAAATATTATGTACAAAAAGGAGAGTAAACTTATTGGTCAATAGTTATTGATATTCTCTCATTAGCAAGTTCCATGATTTTTCCTTGATTTTAATATCTTCTTTTTTTCATATACATTGAATATTGAATATCCTCACAAATGTGTTGCCTTTAGTACAAATATTTTCTATATACAATTGGTGCAACATGGCTGCCTTTCCTATCTTTGTTCTCTTCAGTGCCATTTCTGTTTTCTCCATAAACACATGCAGGACTATGATGTTTAGGGTCCAAGTGTGATGGTGCCACTGTTACTGATGCAGAAAAGTTTGTTAAAATGGTTATGGCAAATCTTTATAATTTTTTCTTCTGTTTGTATTTCTCCCTCTGTTTTTATCTTTCAGTGCCTTTGGGATGACTTTTACTTAGTTGGTAATCTTGATTATGGCAGTGTAAATAAAGTCAGTATGGAAAATCAACAGAACTCCAGTCTGGTCTAGTCTGGTTAGTTCCATGTTATCAAAGTTAAAGGGCATGTACCTTGTATCTGTCAACAACAAATTATTATATTATTCTCAATACTAATATAAGCAACCAACAGTTTCTCAGGGAACATATTGTGAGATCGTTTGAGTATTTGTCAGAAAGAGCCTGTTGAGACAAAATAAAATGTTTGAATACGTTTTTAAAATAAAGAAAAACTTGATATTGCAAGCTCTTCACAGTCAAGACTATTTATTGGGCTCCAATTAGACAGCTATGTAACTAGCATTAGGTCAAACAGGCATTGTAGATGATGCCAAACCAGTGTAAGTTCCCGCCCCCTGAAGAGTTTATAGTTTTGTTGGGGTAGTAACACTTATACTTATATATATGCTATGTAATTAGAGAACAATGCAAAGCAATCAAGTGCTAGTACAGATTGTTGTTACTCGTCCTTTGTTTTTGAAGAGGACCAATGACAACAAGAGGGTGATGTCTTGACTTGCAAGTGAATTGAATTTAAGTGAGGCAGGGCTGTGCAAAGTCACCAGCTTCACTGTCTCCTCCAGAGTCATTGGTGTCCAGTGGCAAGACATAGGTCAGGGCAACTGGCAATGGCTATCGCTAGTAAGGACTACACATTCAACAAACATTTAAATGCCTACTACATGAAAAACAGGTAAGGGCAGCTAAGTGGCTTAGTGGATAGAGGGCAGGGAGGGGAGTCAGGAAGACCTGAGTTCAAATTTGACCTCAAATACTCACTAGCTATGTGACTCTGGGCAAGTCACTTAACCCTGTTTGCCTTAGTTTCCTCATCTATAAAATCAGCTGGAGAAGGATCTCTTGCCAAGAAAGCCCCAAATGGGGTCACAAAGAGTCAGACACACCTGAACAACAACAAATGTAAAGCACTGTGCTAATTACTCAGAAAGATACAAAGATGTGGAAGAAACTATGGTGCAGTGGAAAAAACAGTGGATTTAGAGTCCGAAAATCTGAGTTCAACTCCTGCCTCTGCCACTTGGTAGTTACATGATTTTAAGCAAGTAACTTTCTGTATCTCACTTTACTTTTCTCTAAAATGGGAATAATAAAACCTGTAGTGCCTTCTTCACAGGGTTATTGGTAAGATAAAATGTAATAATGTTCTGAAGTGTACTTTTCTCTGCCCTCCAAAAACCAGTGATGTGCTGGTAAATGTTTAATGACCAGTTCTCAAAAAAAAAAATCTATGTATGACACACTTTTAAATTTAATCTGTTGTTAACATTTTCTCCATCACTTTCTTAAATCTAGATAATCAGCAAAATAAGAAGTCATGTCCTGATTTTGTGGCATTTGTCAAAAATTAAGGTATGAATGCTCATACTGATCATTTAATAATCAGCTTGAAAATTAAGGTATACATGCTAATAGTGCTTATTTAACAACAAGCTGGATCTAGCACACCCCTGCAAGGACTATTATACTTCCAGGTCTTTGTTCGCTCTGATCTCTATATCTGGAATGTCCTACTTCCTCCGACAACCCTTATCCAGTATTGAATTCCTAACCATTTTATAAATCCTAACTCAAATGCTACCTCAACTGCCCTCTGGGGGGAAGCCATAAACATTTGTTGAGCACCTGTTATTGCCAGGTACCACTGTGCTAAATGCTGCCCTGTTAGAGGCAAATGCATTGAACGTCTCATTGCCATTTAGGAGCAGTGGTAGAATGTTAGCATTAAAAATATGGGTCTTTGCTTTGATGGGAAGTTTAGGATTGGTACAGGAGCTTTGCAGCTTTTTGTGTGTGAAACCTTCCCTGATCCCTCTGGATGGTAACGATCTTACTCTGCCAGACTTCACGTGGTGTTTGTTTTGTAACTCTCTATAAAGATATTAGGAGACGCCCTGTTTTCTAGAGCTAAGGTCCTGCAAGTAAGCTGTATACCCTGAGCTTGGCACAGCAACAATCCTTTGCACTCACCTTCTGGATGATCTCAGCCACAGCAAAATCCCAGAATTATTTCATATAATTATTGTGTTGCTTTGACCAACAGCAGGTGTTCTCTGAGCTCAAACAAGCTCCTGATGTATCCATGTTCCAGTCATGAAGCCCTGCTATGAATCAAACTCGTCACATTGTTGCTGTTACCTGTCATTGTCAGGGCTCCATCTCACTGCATTTGCACTGGTATAAGTATTGAGATCTCCCCACACTGCCTCGGATCTACCGGCACTAGGGGTGAAGCCCTGGCACATGTGTCCTTGCTTGCAAGCTGTTTCCCCTCACTTTGAAATTAAACTTCTGTTTGATTCCTGATTCTCCTGTCTCTCTCCTGCTCTGTTAGGCCCCATGCACCCACAGGTTAGAAAACAGTTCCATCCATTTGACGCTCTCTAATATCCCCTCATCATACCATGTTGTAGTTATCACCAGCATTCTGGTAAATGTTTAATAACAGGCTTGTAATGCAGGATGCACTTTTAAGTTTAATCTGTTATTGATATTTTCTCCATCACTTTACTAAGTTAAAAAAAAATAATAGAATAATCAGTTGAGCCCTGATGTGCATATAGCATTTGTCCTTTCCCAAGGTGTCAATTCTTACACTAAAAATTTAATAATTGACTCTTACCATCTAGAGAGTATAATTTTCCCTGTAAAGGCATAGTTGGGAAAGTGAAAGAGAGATGGTGGAGAGGGAAGAGTGTGAAGTAAGATGTTTGGAAAAGTAGTCTGGAGGCTGATTATAGAAGACTCTAAGTGTTAGGCTAAGGAGTTTGGATTCTATTTAGTAAGCAATGGGATACTAAGAAATATTTTTAAAGTGGAAAGGAAGTGAGATATATTGAAGATTAATTTAGACAGTGTCTAAGATAAAGTTACTGAGGAATGTTACCAATCTGTGTGTCTAATCGTTAATGCAGAAAAAAAGCTATCTATAAGGCATAGCTTAGTGCTGTCATATCTTCAATAATGTTTGAAAAGAGGGATCATACTGGTAAGTGATGTTAAGCATAGCTATTTCTATATGAAAAAAAAGAAAAATCCAGTCTCAGGTTTCATTGTTGCCAAATGCTCATCCTGAGATCCCTACCTGTATACTGGGCATCATATGATTATGGAAAAAGGCTGGTAAAGGACCAAGTCCCCTACAGGTCATAAAGAACGCGTCCCACATCTGAAGGACCTTTGGCAGCTTTCTTACTCCTTATACTTGCTACGCACATGAAAAGTCTGGCTAGCTATAACTTACGTGTCCCAAACAAAGCCTACTATTATATACATGAGTGGTACATTGGCTTTTGTTTTCACCTTTTAGTGGTGAAACACAAGGTTACTTAGCCATTTAGAGAATATTTGATGCTAAATTTTGGAGAAGGGTCAAGTGAGCCTGATTACCTCTCCAACCCTTATAAATAGCCTCCAAAATCTAGAATATCTTTTTTATAAGTACTCCATCAGACCTCACATGGTATTTGTTTTGTAACTCTCTGTAAACTTTTTAGGAGACACCCTGTTTTCTAGAACTGAACTGTAATATTAGAATCCAAATATGGTGGCTTTGCCATCTTTGATAGTTAAATAAGTTTATTATAGAAGTCTTTGCAGATATTTTCCATTTTTTCTTCAGTTTTTCGTCTTACCATTTTCATCCTTAAATGCCGTCAGGATAGTTTTGCTTAGTTGGATTTCTCATAAAGCTTTCTTTAAACCTCCACAAAGTCTTGCTCTGATGCTTCATCATGACACGGAGGTGACCCTGTTTCTCAAATGCTATGCCAATGAAGTATAAGCTTTGGCAGATTCTGCCACGCTGTTGTTGAGTCCTTGTAGTCATGTCCAATTCTTTATGACCCCATTTGGGTTTTTCTTGGCAAAAAATACTGGAGTGGTTTGCCAAACTGAGGTACACGGGGTTAAATGACTTGCCCAGGGTCACACAGCTAGTAAGTATCTGAGGTCACTTTTGAACTCAGATCTTCCTGATTCCAGACCTGATTCCTATCCACTGTGCCACCTAGCTTGCTCTCTGCCATACTAGAAAGGCTTTAGATTGGTTCTTGGAAACACACTGGATCTACAGTGCTGAGGACAAGCCTAATGGAAAGGGTCATCACTAACAGATTGGCTATTTGTTGATAAATTATTTGGTCATGGCAACCTATAAAAGAAAGAAAACTACAAAATGGCCTTCAATTCTATGTGGCCTACTTAAGCCTCTGTAGTTACAATCACAGAGTGGTAGAAAATAGAGCAGAGGTTGCTAAGAATTGTCCCTTGTTTAAATAGTCTATAAATCTTAACTTGGCTGTTAGTACTTTAAATGTCAGATATTTGTCCAGTTATCACAGACTGAACATATAGTACTAGAAGAATAGACACGTGTCAATGCTGACATCCCAACTATAAACAAAACCAGAAGAATAAAGGAAATTGGAGCTAAATGCAAAGATGGCTCATAATGAGCCATCACAGCCTACTTTTGGAAAGGATAAGAAAGGAACTGTTGGGGTAGATTTTATCATATATTCAAAGGCAATAAGAAGCATGATTTCATGGGACATTTGGTCATTTTATATTGCAGTGTTCTTGGTAAGTATTTGTAAAAAGAACACCATGAAGATATTTACAGCTTATCTGCTAGCAACAGTTGCAGAGAATGAAGAGCTGGGGAAATTCTACAATGAATTCAATAAAGATTCTACAAATTAAAGAATCATTTACTTTTATTCTCAGTGACTTTAACATAAAAATGGGAATAGGTAAGGATGGTGGGAATTATGTTGAAAATTGTGGGTCAGAAATAAGGAATGAGAGAGGCCAAAGACTCAGTCTTCCAAGAAACTCCCCATCTCTACATTATGAATACTTTCTTTGAGAAAAGTATCATTGGGCAGGGTACTTGGTGAAGACTAAGTAACATCACAGAAAAAGTGAAATTGATCTTATTTTTGTAGATATAAAAAGATTTGTTATTGATGTTGAGCTATTCCTCAAATAGAGAGCTTTTCCTTAGGTAACTTATGTTTTCTGCTTCATCAAACAGTGATTTATTGAGTTCTGTTGTTTTCTGAATCTCCCTTGTCTAAGTCTGTTCCATTGACCTATTTCTCCGTTCCTTAACCAATACCAGATAGTCTTGATCATTGCTGTTTTATAATGTAGTTTGAGATCTGGAAGTACTATTCCTCTTTTGTCCTTCCTTCTTTTCATCATTTCCCATTCTAGAGCTTTTGTTTTTCCAAATGGATTTTGTTATTCTTTTATTGAGCTCTATAAATTTGGTGATTTAATTGGTATGACATTAAAAATATAAGTTAATTTGGTGTATTGTCATTTTTATCATATTAGCACAGCCTAGCCACAAGCATTGAATATTCCTCTATTTAGGTTTTTCTTGATTTCTTTAAGAAGCACTTTGTAATTGAATCTATATAAATTTTTTGTATGCTTTGGGAGGTTGATCTGCATCTATTGAGATGATCATGTGGTTTTGGATGTTTTGGTTTTTAATATGAATAATTATGTTGGTTGTTGAACTATCTTTGCATCCCTGGTATGAACCCCCACTTGATCAAAATGAATGATTTCTTTTTATTTTTTAAACATTTTCTCCTACTTTTCTCTCTCTCTCTTTTTAAAGCAATTGGGGTTAAGCGACTTGCCCAGGGTCACACAGCTAGTAAGTGTCAAATGTTTTGATCTGAGTTCAGATTTGAACTCAGGTGCTCCTGACTTCAGGGCCAGTGCTCTATCCGTTGCACCACCTAGCTGCCCATGATTTCTTTAAGAAATCACTATAATCTATCTGTTTGATAGGATTTTGTTTACAATTTTTGAGTCTGCATTAATTAATAATATTAGCCTACAGTTTTCTTTCCATGTTCCATCCTTCCCTAGCTTAGATATATTATGGCTATATTTATCTCATAAAAGGATTCTGGTAGAGTGCTTTCTTTCTCAATTTTTGAGTATAATTTGTTAAGATAGGTATTAACTGTTCTTTGAAAGTCTGATAGAATTCTCCTGTGAATTCCTCAAGTCCAGGAGTTATTTCCCTTCTTAGTTCCTTTACCACTAGATCTATTTCCTTGTATGAGATTGAATTATTTGAGATTTCTATCTGGTCTTCTGGTAGCTTGGGTACTTTCTGTTTTTGAAAATGTTTCTCTAGTTCGTTTGTGTACTCAGTTTTGTTAACATATGACTGTGCTGTGTTGATAATTTAAAAAAAAATTTTCTGGTTTTGCTGTCATTCCACCTTGACCATTTGCTATTTTACTGATTTGATTTTCTGTTCTCTGCTTTTTAATCAGATTGTCTAAGGGTCTATCAATTTTATTAGTCTTTTCAAAGAACCAGCTTTTAATTTTATTTATCTACTATCTGTCCTTATGCTGAACCCTCCTGCCAGTCCTTTCCATCTATCCTGAGGCTAAACCCTCCTAAATGTGTTGTCTCCCCTAATTAGAATAAGCTTACTGAGAGCAGGGACTGTATAATTTTTAAAATTTGTATTCTCAAAGTTTAATTCTACACTTGGCATATAGTCTATCGATGGTCAGGGATTGGAGCCTTTTGGCTGAGCAGGAGAACTAGCTATTCCCTGTCACTGGCTCTCACTCTCTAATGGGAAGCACCACTCTTTCTCAGCTTCTCCCTTCTAGACGACCTCTGAATATAACTTTTCCCTTAGTTAATACTCTCACTCTGCCCTTCAAAGGGAATGAATGTCTGAAAACTTCCCAAGAAAAGGGAAGTTGCTGAAGTGGCTATCTCTTATAGGACTAATTTCCACTCACTTACCAAACCTCCACCAGAAAATTGCTGGTTCATCACATGTCCAATACAATCCAGTTTCACTTATTTTTCTCTGCTTTGATGGAATTATATGTGCCAGAATAGGTCTTTTATTCAGCTTGAATCCTCAGCTGGTAGTCCTAGTAGATTATATAGACTTGCATAGGTTCCCAAAGTGGGTGATGCTGCCACCTGGGGGGTGCTGGAATGATGGGAGGGTGGTAATAGCCTCCTGTGCAATTGAGGGGCATTGAATAAAAATAAGAGGGTGGTGGAAGTATGAGGAAAGAAGACAAGATAAGAAAATTTTGAAAAACCATTGGTACATGTTTCATCTGTTGTGTAACAGAGTTAAAGCTGTAGCAATTACATTATTTTCCAAAAAAACCACACAAAATGTAAGTTATAACTGATCAGTGATCAAGTCTACCAACAGGGCTTAACAAGCAAGTGTTGGCAGGTGACCATGTTGCGTATTGTTGAGAAGTCCATCATGCATCAGCAGGAATATGATGCGTGTAATGATTTGTTTACGATGCAGTATTATTTGGTTATGTGACACAATATTGCATCATAAAAATTTCAATGGAAAAAAAATTTCAATAGAGAGAAAAAAACCATTTACAATAAATTATTAAATTTAAGATGCATCATTTTTTTAAAAATATTTTTTTAGAAATGACACAAATTTTTTTTAAAAAAACCATTAAAGAGTTAAAGTAGATATCCAAGAGGGGTGCTGAGTAATTTTTTTTTGGAAAGGGAGCAGTAGGCCAAATAAGTTTGGGAGCCTCTGATATAGAGAATCTATTTCTCTTTGTACTTCACTGATCATTGCCTCCCTCTCTTCTTCATTTAATCCTCCAAAGACACATATAACAATGAACAATATCTTAGAGAAATCAGTCGATTCTGAAAATATATGGTAAATAGAGAAAATGAACTAATTATTTTAAAAATGAAGGCTGGAGTTATAGGCTCTGCGTAAGACCAGAGCAATAACAAGCAATAGGAAAATTATAGTGTCTTTAAATTCATTCTCAGTGACAAATACAGCTCCAGCCATTCTGCATATGCTGTGTGACTTCCACATGTTTCAGCTATTGTCCTTTCCCAGCGTCTCCCTCTTGATTGAGGCCAGGTTTCATCCTCTCCTGTTGTCTTCTGATTGCATGGGAAAACCTTCTATCCATCCCCTTGGCATGCTCACTTCTACCTTCTCATGAGATTTCAGCTGTACCTCTCCTTTAAGATGAGAGAAGATTATCTTTTCAGACATATTCACAATCCTATAGTCCTTCAATGAGAATACATTGAAGATTTTTGTCCTATCCTGCAGACAGCTGTCTCAGCTGCATTCCTTTTACTCTTTGAGTAAAAGGGGTACTGCATTAGTAAGTACTTTATGAATGCTTTTTTTATTCATCCACTCCCAACAAATCCAAATAATTCCCCAAGTACATTTCCTGAATACAGCTAAGTACAACTGCCTAATAGCATGACTAAGACTGATAATACATATCACTTTCCACTTTAGTAATTTGCCAGTGAGTTAACAGAAAGGATGTGTGCTTTAACATTTTTGTACATACATGAAACTAGACACACATGAAAATCTCATGATACAAATAAAAAGAAAAAACCAGGATTGTATATGAAACAATCTATTACATGTAACTTTTTTAGTATGTTAAATTTGACATGTAGTACAAATGGTGCTCTGATTGCCCTTGCCCCCTTCTGAGCTTCCTTTTACTCATTTCTGTATTTTTAAAAATGTTTCATTGATGTTATTTTTTCCCTTTTCTTCTTTTTTTCTGTATCCCTATCAGTATTCCCAACCTATATGAAATCATTCTCACCCTAAGAAATAAAAGCCCTGCCTTGTAACAAATAAGTATAGTCAAGTGAAACCAATTCATACATAGGTCATGTCTGAAAGTTTGTCCCATTTTGTACCTATGGCTTATCACTTCTTTGTTCGGAAGTGTGAAACATGCTTTATCATCAGTCTAATAATGGAGCTGTGATTGTTCATCACATTGGTTGTAGAGTTCTTAAGTCTTTCAAAGTTGTTTTTCTTTACAATATTGTAGTTAATTCAAAAATTGCTCTGGTTCTGTCCATTCATTTTACAAAATTTTCCTAGCTTTCTCTGAGTCAATCCTATTGTATTCTTTAATTCTGATAGAATGGTATCAATGTTGTCTATCGTATTTGGCCCAAGTTTTCTTGTCTCTCCCTGTTAATTTACATTGCTGTAGTCACTGAGTATAGTATTCTTTTGCTGCATCTTTCTTCCATATGCATTACTTCATACACGTAGGTCTTCCCATATCTCTCTGAATTCTTGTCATATTTGTAATAGTCTGTGGTTTATTCAGCTCTTCCCCAAATATTGAACATTTACTTTTTTCCACTTTTTTGTTAGTCCAAGTAATGTTGAACATCTTTCAACCTCAACTGCCTAGTTATCTGATAGTGCTGGTAGAACACATAAATAGTTAATTTCTAAACACAACTGTTAGGTTATCTGTAATTAAGAATAGCAGATAAATTACCTTGGCATGATTTCTAGATTCTCCTGCTCATAGGCTTTTGTTACACATGCTATTAAGAAAATTCCTAACCGAAGTTTTAAAAACAAATGTTAAAAATTGTTTTCTCATGCAACTGGGAAATAAGATATACAGGAAATGGGATATAGAAATCTATCCTGCCCTACAGGAAAATTGAAAGGAAAGGGGATAAGAGAAGGGGGGGAGAGATAGAGGGAGGACAGATTAGGAGAAGGGGTATTCAGAATGCATGCCATCTGGGGGGGAGGGACGAGATGGGGAGAAAATTTGAAACTCAAAGTCTTGTGGAAGTGAATGTTGAAGACTAAAAATAAATAATTTTTTAAAAAAAATTTTAAAAAAGAAAATTCCTAGCGTCCTGAACTGATTCACTTGGAAAGCTCCACTGGCTAAAATGCCTTAAACTTTGTAATAATGTATGGGTTTCTGTACAAAAATATTTAAAGCAGCTCTTTTTGTAGTGGCAAAGAATTAGATATTGAGGGGATATCAATCAATTGGGGAATGACTGAACAAATTGTGGTATATGACTGTAGTGGAATATTATTGTACTATAAGAAATGATGAGCAGTCTAATTTCAGAAAAACCTGGAAAGACTTATATGAACTAATGCAAAGTGAATTGAGCAGAACCAGAAGACCAGTGTATGCAGTAACAGATATATATATGTGTGTGTGTGTGTGTGTGTGTGTGTGTATGCTGTACTATGTAATGATCAACTGCGAATGACTTAGCTACTCTCAGCAATGTAATGATCCAAGACAATTCCAAAGGACTCATGATAGAAAATTCAACTCCAGAGAAAGAACTGATGAGTATGATTGAAGCATACTATTTTTCACTTTCTGTATTTTTGTAGGTTTTTTTTTCCCCTTTGAGTCAGTATCTTCTGTCACAACATGACTAATATAGTAATAAAAAAAAATAATGTATGGGTTTGTATGATACAGAGCAGGGGTATGAAGCAAGTGGTACTTTTCCCCATGATACCAACACCTTCCCAATGGCCATCATTGTCCCTATCTATCAAGTTGAAGTCCTCCACTGAATCTCTCCTTGAGTCCACCTTTCTGCCTTTTCCCCTTTGAGAGTGAGGGCAAGATCTTTGGAGGTATGGGTTGCACCTCTCCCAGCATAACTGCACTCATAGTGAGGTTATTTTCCATATACTCCTCACCCCCAACTAAATTTGCCTCAGGCCCAATAACTCCAAGTTCATTCTCTAATATGAGCAAAATATTTTTGTGAGATCTAGAAGTCAAGCAAGGCAAAAACATTCAAATAAATAAGTACACCAACATTTTAATATGACAAGAAATGTATGAACATTGAACACATTGGAATTAGCTGCTGTCTTCAGCAAAGTGATGGATATAATTCTTAAAACTCTCCAACTAATAATCACTGAACATCTACTTGGTGAACATCTATTTACCAAAATTCAGGGCATGGTCAGAACTTTGAGTTCCTCCACTCAAGACCACCCTCTAGGTTGCCCCTCTATGGGTCTAGTCATTCAGTCATTTGTAAACACATCTCCCCAAAATATTATCTGTTATCTCTGATGTATTTTCTATTTAGTCCCTTCTTCCCTAACCTTCCCTCCCACACCAGCTCTGCTCATAGAGACAGAGTAACCCGGATATTTTAGTCATCTGGTACAGCTTTATTTTCTACTTATTGTGGTTTGGTGAGGGGATGGCCCAGGAAGCCACTAACCCACTCACCAAAAGACTAGCTCAGCAAGGTCTTTTTACGGACATACATAATAATAAATATACACAGAGCTTGCATAAGTACCTTTTCATCTCTTCCTTTCCATCTACCTACTGTGCATTTTCACTAGCTATCCTCTATGCCTGGAATGGTCTCCATTCTTATCTCTATCTTCTGGCTTTCCTGGCTTCCTTCAAATCTCAGCTAAAATCCTACCTTCTGCAAGAACCTTTTATCATTCCCCTTAATACTACTGCCTTCAGTCTGTGATTATACTCCATCTCCCCTATATATGTCTTGTATATACATAGTTGTTTCCTTGTGTGTTTCTCTCTAATTCTTCGGTCTTTGTCCTTGTCACTCTTTTAACCACTGTCCCCACATTCTTGTCTCTGAGACTGTGTTTAATAAATTCTTCAATAAATAGAGTAACTTGAATGTAAGTTCCTTGAGAGTAGGGATTTTTTTCTTTTTTCTTTTTCCTTTGTACCATGTGCCTGGTACAGTGTCTTGTACATCGTAGACTCTTAATGATGCTTTTGAGTGACTAAATATTTAAAAATTCATTTTTATTGTTTAATAGAGGTACGGATTCACATTTAGACATTATATTTTAAGATAGATACAAAATGCTATGTGAAATGGTTACAATAATATACAATTGAAGTTAATTAGTATGATTGGTGGTATTCTTTCTCACTCTCTGATTTTTCTGTCCTAGGAGTTGCAGGAATTGCTGAAAGAGGTGGAGTTGAAACCAAAAACCAACCAAAATAATATTCCTAAAGTACAGGTTCCTTTCCTTATCAAGAAGCATCTATAGGTCCCTCACTCTTGCCACTAGGATAAAAAGAAACTTACAAATTGATTTTTATTTATTTTGTTAAATATGTTCTAATTACATGTAAAAAATTTTAACAATCATTTTTAAAAATTTTGAGTTTCAGAATCTTTCTCTTTCCCTCCCACTCTCCACCCCTCCTTGAGGAGACTCACAATTTGATATTGATTATACATGTGAAGTCATATAAAACATTTCCATATTAGCCATGTTGCAAAAAGAAAAAAACCCAACACACACAGAGACAAAAAATAAAACAAGAAAAATACAGTGTTTTGGAACTGTCTTGGATCATTGTATTGATCAGAGTAGTTAAAGTGATCATCTTTCACAAATGATCATCTTTACAATATGGTTGTTATGTACAATGTTCTGCTGGTTTTGTTCACTTCACCTCACATTGTATCAGTTCATATAAATCCTCTCAGGTTTTTCTGAAACCATCCTGCTCATCATTTCTTATAGCACAATAGTATTCCATCACAATCATGTACCAAAACTTGTTCAGCCATTCCCCAGTTGATGGGCATCCCCTCAATTTCCAATTTTTTGTCACCATAGAAAGAGCTGTTATAAATATTTTTGTACATGTAGAACCTTTTTCCTTTTCTTTGATTTTTTTCTACATCACTTCCAACATTTGTCATTTTCCTTTTCTATCATATTAGCCAATCTAATTGGTATGGGGTGGTATCTCAGAGTTGTTTTAATTTGCATTTCTTTAATCAGTAGTGATTTAGAATATTTTTTGTGTGACTATTGATAGCTTTGATTTTGTCTTCTGAAAACTACCTGTTCCATATCCTTTGACCATTTACCAACTGGGAAATGGCTCTTGTTTTTATAAATTTGGCTCAGTTCCCTATATATTTGAGAAATGAGGCCTTTATTAGAGAAACTCACTATAAATTTTCTCCCCTAGTATTCTGTTTTTCTTCTACTTTTGGCTGCATTAATTTTGTTTGTGCAAAAGCTTTTCAATTTTATGTAATAAAAATTATTTATTTTACTTCTTGTGAACCTCTCTATCTTTTATTTGTTCCTAAATTCTTCTCTTATCCATAGATCTGACAGGTACATTTTACTATGCTCCCCTAATTTATTTATATCACCCTTTATGTTTAAATCACATATCCATTTGGCTTTATCTTGTTAAATTGTGTGAATGTTGGTCAATGTCTAATTTCTCACAAACTGCTTTCCAATTTTCCCAGCAATTTTTTTCAAATAGTGAGTTCCTGTCCCAAAAGCTTGAATCTTTAGGTTTATCAAACACTACATTACTATTGTCATTTGCTACTGTGTCTTGTGTACCTACTCTATTCCACTGATCCACCACTCTATTTCAAAGCCAGTTTCAGATTGTTTTGATGATTACCATTTTATAATACAGTTTGAGATCTGGTGCCACTAGGCCTCTTTCCTTCACATTTTTTCATTGATTCCCTTGATATTCTTGACCTTTTCTTTTTCCAGATGAATTTTATTATTATTTTTTCTACCTGTATAAAATAATTCTTTGGTAGCTTGATTGGTATAACACTAAATAAGTAAATTAACTTAGGTAGAATTATAATTTTTATTACATTGGCTCGGTTTACCCATGAACAATTAATATTTCTCCAGTTGTTTAGAGCTATCTTTATTTGTGTTTTGTCATTCTGTTCACATAATCCCTGGGTTTGTCTTGGCAGGTAGACTCCCAAATATCTTCTATTGTTTGCAGTTATTTTAAATGGAATTTCTCTTTCCATCTCTTGCTGCTGGATTTAGTTGGTAGCATATAGAAATGTTGATGACTTTTTTTGTTGTTGTTCAGTTGTATCTGACTCTTCGTGACCCCATTTAGAATTTTCTTGGCAGAGATACTGGAGCCTTTTGCCATTTCTTTTTTTACTTCATTTTATAGATGAGGAAACTGAGGGAAATAGGGTTAAATGATTTGATCAGGGTCTGAGATCAAATTTGAACTCAGGACGACGAGCCTTTCTGATTCCATGCCTGACCCACTATCCACTGCACCATCTAGCTGCCCCCAATGTGATTTATATGCATTTATTTTATATCTTGCAACTTTGTTGAAGTTGTTAATTGTTCCAGGTAGTTTTTAGTTGATTCTCTAGGGTTCTCTAATTATACCACCATATTATTAGCAAAGAGTGATAGTTTTATTTCCTCATTGCTTCTTTATTTCTTCAGTTTTTTCTTGTCTTATTGCTATAGCTAGCATTTCTAATAAAATATTGAATAATAGTGGTGGTAATGGACATCCTTGCTTCACTTTGATCTTATTGGGAAGGCTTTAAGTTTATGCCCATTATAGATCATGCTTGCTCTTGGTTTTAGATAGATAACTACTTACCATTTTAAGAAAGGTTCAATTGAATTCTATAGTTTCTAGTGTTTTTAATAGGAATAGGTATTGTATTTTATGAAAAACCTTTTCTGCATCTGTTGATATAATCACATGATTTTTGTTGTTTTTGTTATTGATAAGGTCCATTATTGCTGATAGTTTTCCTAATATTGAACCAGCCCTACATTCCTGGTACAAATCCTACCTGGTCCTAGTGTATGATCTTTGTGATGTATTGCTGTAATCTCCTAGCTAGTATTTTATTTAAAATTTTTGCATCAATATTCATTAAAGAAATTGGTCTATAGTTTTCCTTCTTTGTTTTTGCTCTCCCTGGTTTAGGTACAAGCACCATATTTGGGTCACAAAAGGAATTTGGTAGGACTCTTTACCTATTTATTCAATAGATATATTGAAATATATAATTTATATTATAAATTATAATATTATAAATATATAATAATTTATATAGTATCAGGATTATTTATTCTTAAATGTTTGGTAGAATTCACTTGTAAATCCCTATGGCTCTAGGGATTTTTTCTTAAGGAGCTCATTTATGGCTTGTTCAATTTCTTTTTCTAAGATGGGGTTGTTTAAGTATTCTATTTCCTCTTTTTTTTTAATCTGGGCAATATCAAAGGCCTTGGTCAGGTTGATGAATTTTTTGTTCAGACCTCTGTTCTGCTCCTGCCATTTCTCCTAGAGTTGCTGGGCATCAAACACCATATTGACCATCCTTCAACCATTTCTGAAGCCATACTGGCTCTTAGTGAAGGATTAGGCAATTAAGGAAAGACATCGTCAAGAATCTTGCCAGCAATGACTAACAGAGAGACCCTCTCCCATGTGATTGTCAACCTATTTTCTTTTCCTTTGTAGAGATGGACAATAGAGGCATCCTTGATCCCGAGGGGATAACTTCCTTTTGCCATATAATCCAGAAGATTTCAGTCAGTTCCTGTATGAGCAGTGGACCTCCTGTCTTGTAGATCTTTGCTGAGATGGAATCAGCACTAGATGCTTTGCACATGAGAGGAGCCTGATGACATTCAAACCTTCTTCAGTTGAAAGTTTGGTTAGAGAGGGATTGACTTCAACTTGAGGTATACAGTCACATTCACCGTTATGATTACTAACTATTCATTTCCCTACCTCCTATTTTCTTCTGTTTACCTTTCTCTCTGTTTATTCTGACCCTCCTCTAAAATCTGTTTTGCTTCTGATGACTTATTTTATCTGTCCTCCATCTTATCACTCCCCCTTCCTTTTATTTCCTATCCCTCCTATTTCCCTGTTGAACAAGATAGAGTTCTAATAACAATTGAGTATGTATATATAAATAGATATAACTATATATATAAAAATAGATATAAATATGTATATATATGTATATATATATATCCATATCTGTATCTATCTATCTATAAACACACATTTGTGTGTGGGGGTATGTGAACCAATTTAGATGTGAATGAGGTTCAGGCGTTACCTACCTCACCCATTTTCCCCTCCACTGTAAACGTTCTTCCTTGAGTGTCTCTTTTTGTGAGATAATTTTCCCCATTCTTCCTCTTCCTTCCCCCTTTTCCAAGGACATCCCTCTTTCTCACCTATCCATTTTTTTACATCATCCCAATATACTTGACTCACTTCCACATTCTCTTTCTATATAGAATCTTTCTAACTGCCCTAATAATAATAAAGTTCTTAGAAGTTACATGTATCATCTTCCCATATAGAAAGGTAAAATGTTTAACCTTATTGAGTCCCTTCTCATTTTACTTTGATGTTTACTGTTTTTATGCTTCTCTTGAATCATATATTTGAAAATCAAATTTTTTATTCAGCTTTGTTCTTTTCATTAAGACTGTTTGAAAGTCCTCTATTTCATTAAATATCTAATATTTTCTCTTGAAGGATTGTACTCAGTTTTGCTGGGTAGGTTATTCTTGTTTGTAATCCTATCTTTTTTGCCTTCAGGATTATTATATTCCAAGCTTTCCACTCCTTTAATGTGGCAGCTGTTCAATCTTGCATGATCTTGACTGTGGCTTCACAACATTTGAATATTTTCTTTCTGATTGCTTGAAGTATTTTCTCTTTGACTTGGGAGCCCTGGAATTTGGCTATAATATTTCTGTAAGTTTTCATTTGGGTATTTCTTTCAGGTGATGATCAGTGGATTCGTTTGATTTCTATTTTACCTTCTAGTTCTAGGATATTAGAGAAGTTTTCTTAGATAATTTTTTGAAACATAATGTTTAGGCTTTTTCTTTGATCGTGGCTTTCAGGTAGTACAGTAATTCTTAAATTATCTCTCCACAATCTATTTTGCAAATCAATTGTTTTTCTGATGAGATATTTCACTTTTTTTCTTATTGTTTCATTTTTTAAATTTTGTCTTATTGTTTCTTGATGTCTTATAGAGTCATTAGCTTCCATTTGTCCAGTTCTAATTTTTAAGGAATTATTTTCCTCACTGAGTTTTTGTACCTCTTTTTCCATTTGGCCAATTCTTATTTTTAAGGTGTTATTTTCTTCAGTATTTTTTATGTCTCTTTTACCAAAAGCTGCTAATTGTCTTTTCATAATTTTCTTCCTTTGCTATCATTTCTTTACCTAATTTTTCCTCTACTAGTCTTATTTGATTTTGAAAATCATTTTTTAGCTCTGCCAGGAAATCTTATGGAGCTTTTGTTCAATTCACATTGCACAAGAGCCCTCTCAGGGCTCTTACTCCCTCTTGACTGAAAGTGCTTCTCTCTGCTTTTGAACTGTGACCCAGAAGTAGGTATAGGCAATGGACTTGCCAAAAACTTACGCCTTAGGTTCTCCCACTCCACCTTGACTGGAAGTGCTCCTTTCTGCCCTTAAACTATGACACAGAAGTAGGTATAGGCAATATAGTTGCTAAACAGCCTCTGGTTCCACATCCAGTGCTAGCACAGGGGTAGCCTATAATCTCTTTCTGACCATTTGCCAAGTCCCCTTACCATCTCCGGCTTGAGTGTATCTGAAGCTGCTGCTGCTTCTGTCACCATCACTTAGTCCCACTACTGATGTTTCATCCACATGAACTTCAGGTCAGCCTCCATCCCATGTCATGGCTCTCTCCTTTGAAACTCTTAAGTTTTCTTGGCCTGGAAGGATGTCTTACTCTGACCTTTTGTTGACTCTGACACTCCAGAATTTGATTTGAGGCATTATTTTAAAGTTGTTTGTAGGGGAATGTTGGGAGAGCTCAGCTTAGCTCTTTCTCTATTCTGCCATCTTGGCTTTGCCCCTGAAAGTTTCTAGTCTCATTCAGTATCAAGTGAAATACAAATTCTGTAGAGTGGCATTTAAAGCTCTTCCTAGTATGACTTCAGCCAACTTTTGCATATTTATTTCACAGTACTCCTATTCATGCATTCCTCATTTCAGCAAAAATAGTCTATTTGTTGTTCCCTGAACTTGACATTCCATCTCTTGCTTCTTTGTTTTTGTACAGGCAATCCTGCATACTTGGAACATACTTCTTTTCACCTCCACTTCTTAGAATACTCCTCTTCTTTCCTTCCTGGGAGGAGGGACATGGTGGCAAAATCAGGAGAATGAAGGACAGCTGGTGTTGGCCCTTCCACAAAATGGAGGTTCCAGGAAGAAATCACCAAAAGAAGAAGGAACTCACCAAAAACTCACCCAGGAGGGATGGGGAAAAGCCACTGAAGCATGGTGGCAAAATTCAGAGTGAAAGAAGAGAGTGAAAACTCTGCAAGAAAACCATCTACAATAAGTACATCTACTTCCTTTCCTCTCACTCTCTGAATTTTGGCTTGTGATATCATCATTCAACTGAAACTGCTCTCTACAAAGTTAATAGCAATCTCTAAATTGCCAAGAACCAATGATGTTTTCTCAATCCTTCTCCTTCTTGATTTCTCTGTCCTTTGACACTGTCCATTACTCTTCTTCTCTCTCATTATCTTTCTCCCCAAACCTCTAAATTTGGTTCCTATTTTCCCTGTTACTGTTGAGGGTACCATCACCCTTCCAATTATCGAAGCTCATAACCTTGAGATCATTCTCACTCTTTCTTATCCACTATATACAAATAATTGCCAAGTCTTGCCATTCCTAACAACTCCCATATATGATACTTTCTCTCCTCTGATACTACCACTACCCTAGGCCAGGCCTTCATCACCTCACTCCTGGGCTATTGCAATAACATTTTCTTCACTCCAGTTTATCTTCCATTTAGCTCTCACTGATTTTCCTGAAGTACCAGTCTGACCATCTCTTTCTCTGTCTCTCTCTCTCTCTCTCTCTCTCTCTCACACACACACACACACACACACACACACACACACACACACACCACTCAATAAACTCCAGTGGCTCCCTTTTACTTCCCAGGATCAAATATAAAATCCTATTTGTCATTTAAAGTCCTTCACAACCTGAACCTTTCCCACCTTTCCATTCTTCTTACAGTTTTCTCCCTTCCACATACTTGACAATCCAGCTACATTGGCATCTTGCTGTTCCTTGCATAAAGCACTCCATTTCTTGATTCTGTGTATTTTCACTGGCTTCCTCAATGCTTAAAAAGCTCTCTTTTCGGGGCAGCTAGGTGGCACAGTGGATACAGTACCAGCCCTGGACTCAGGAGGACCTGACTTCAAATCCAGCCTCAGACACAAAACACTCACTAGCTGTGTGACCTGGGCAAGTCACTTAACCCCATTGCCTAGCCAAAAAAAAAAAAAAGCTCTCTTTTCTCACCTCCTGACTTCCCTGGCTTCCTTCAAGTTTCAGCTCACATCTCACCTTCTGCAAGAATTTTTCTTGATCCCTCCTAATGCCAATGCCTTCCTTCTGAGATTAACTCTAATTTAGTCTGTATAGAGCTTGTGTGCACATAGCTGTATACATGCTGTCAGCTCCTTAGAGGGAGGGACTGTTTTTGCTCCTCTTTGTATGTTCCACATTTAGCATAGTGCCTGGCATACAGGAGGCACTTTGTTGTTGTTGTTGTTGTTGTTGTTGTTGTTGGATTGATCCTTGAAGAGGACCAATGACATCAAGAGGGTGATGTTTTGACTTGCAAGTGAACTGGATTTAAGTGAGGCAGAGTTGTACAGAGTCATCAGTCTCACTCTCTCCTCCAAAATCATCAAAGTCCAGTGGTAAGACATAAGTCAGGATGACTGGTGATAGCCTCAGGTACTTAATAAAGTCTTATTGGTTGACTAATAATTTAAAGTAATTTAATTTAATTTATTTAATCAAATATTAATCAAATTTGATTAATATTAATCAAATAACAAGATTTTCAATGGAATGTGCCCCTCCCAAATGGGGGTACAATATCCCAAAAATATACCTTATGGGGAAAGTGAACATGCATAGGGATCATGGGTGAGGGATACCACAATGAAGAAGCAAGTCATATCTCAGAGCCTACAGCATCCTTGATCCGTGGTAAGGTCTCTCGGTAGGTCTGCTTCTCACTGGGTACAATGTTTCTGCTGACATTTTTTTTTTGCAGTAACTTCTGCCATTCTTGCCACAAAATTCTCCACTGACACATTACTCTGCAAGTGTCAATGCCTCTCTGCTGGGTGTTGTTCCTTGCTGCTTTCTTCAGGGCTCATCTCTTCAGGGCCAGGATGAGTACAGTGGCTAGTGGACTGATCTTGGGTCATAGCCACTCCACCCAGGTAACAAAAGCCAGAGAGAGGGCCTTTTTGACCACTATGTGTGAACAAAGATCAAAGCCTTCTGTGACAGATAATTATAGCTAAACTTTACAGGTTTGCAGCTTACAGATAAACTTGGAGTTTATATAAGCTTACACATTCCCAAAGTCCTTTCTGGCTTAGCAATAAATGTACTGTATTTGAATCAGAACAAAAGGTAGGTTGAGGAGGCTCTACCACCTAGCCTATGTTTCAGTCTTTATTATGCATGTTTGTAAGCACTGATTCTTGAGTGCTTAGGGAATTATATTTTGGCCAGTGAAAATCCTCAAATTTTCTTTGAAATTTCTCTGCCTCAATAGATGTTGGTGCATGAACTATAATTATCTTCATTGTGTTCATAATTATCTTCACTTTATGTTCATCATGAGAACACACAATCCAGAAGAACCAGTCAACCCTTGAAATATTTCTTGTTTATTTTGGGTCATGCTGAAGACATTTCCATTGACTCCTTTGTTTATATTTCTAAGAAGAACCTGAAGGGGTCTTTCCATTTAGCTGTCACATCCTTATATCTTCTGGTTTTACTTATAACAAGAATGTCAAGATTGATGTCAAATCAGTGATCAGTGGAAATTATGTCACATTTAGAATAATTAGCTAGTTAGTTAATTAGCTATATCACTAATTAAGTATTCTAAACATTTAATGTGAACATTAAAGTAATGTGTACAGGTGATCTAAAAACTGTGCTATTCTTAGCACTTTTGGCTTCTTTTTCTACCTCTCTGCCTTTGCCATCATAGAAAGTAGAAGGTGCCACTCAGAGCAGAAGATCATTTCGTTTTGTGAATTATCATGTCCAAAGAATTATTGCCCTACAAGCCAACCTACTGGTAATGAACCTCTCCATTCTTCACAAGGTTTAGTTTGCTTGCTAGGACTGTACCTGTAGTCTTTCCAGATTCGTAGAACCTGCCAAAGTTTGCATTCCACTGGCATCACCTTTAAGAACCTGGGGGATAAATCTTGGTCCAAGGGGATAGAGAAAAAAACACATTTTTTCTTCTCAGAAGAGGGGGAATGAAATATTATATGCGTTGTTACAGAGAGTCAGGTAGGTAAATGATAGAGAAGATAGAGTGCAGAACTTAGTATCAGAAAGACCTGAGTTCAAATCCTGCCTAACACATTAGTAGCTATGTGATTATGGACAAGTTCCTTAACTTATCTGTGTCACAGTTCATCAAAAAATGAAGTAGGCTTAATGATCTCTAATGTCCTTTTCAGCCATACACCTATGACTCTATGATCATTGTGTTAGTCAGTTTGGAATAACTGTTTTTCTTTGTTACAACAGAAGATTTAATGGATAAGTAGAATGAGGAAATGAGGAAGACATGTTTTTTTTAAAAGAAGTTAAAAATAGAAAGCTGTACTGATGAAGACATGTTCTTAATAGTAATTAACTTTTTGAGTAATGATAATTTTAAACAGTGAGTAACCTGGTCTTTTCTCTCTTTCTTCAATTCTCCTTTGTGTCAAGTTGCTCTCCATCCATAGACTTCCTATGAGGAAATGAGGGAAGGGAAGCACCTTTTCCCACACCCTCACAGCATGTCAGCTACAAGAAAACAAGTAGTACACCCCCCCCTTCTGTTGTAACGAGTGGGTAAGCAGGGGCAGCTAGGTGGCGCAGTGGATAGAGCACTGGCCCTGAAGTCAGGAGGACCTGAGTTCAAATACAGCCTCAGACCAAACACGTGATACTTACTAGCTGTGTGATCCTGGGCAAGTCACTTAGCCCCCATTGCCTAAAAAATAAAAATAATTAAAAAAATAAAAAACAAGTGGGTAAGCAGAATGAGGAAATGAGAAGACAAAGTAAATGCTTGTTTTTTTTAAGAAGTTAAAAATTGAAAGCTATCAACATTCATGTAAAAATGCTCTAAATCACTAATAATTAGAAGAATGCATATTGTGGAGAAAGTATTTGTTATTTATCATTTATTAATATTGGTTAAGGCAGCTAGGTGGTACAGTGGATAAAACACTCTTTATATGACCTCTGCTTATAAATTTATATTAAATAATTAATTATAATTATATAGAAATATATAATATAATAAACAATAATATATCATAACATAATTATAATATAATAAATAATTAAATAAAATTATATAAATTTATATGACCCCTGTTTATAAATATGAACTAGAGTCAGGAAGACTTATCTTCCTGAATTCAAATCTGGCCTCAGACACTAGCTGTGTAACCCTGGGCAAATCACTTAACCCAGCTTGGTTTCCTCATCTGTAAAATGATCCAGAGAAGGAAATGGCAAAACATTCCAATATCATTGCCAGGAAAATCATAAATGGAGTCATGAAGAGTCATACTGAAATGAGTGAATAATAACAACAACATTATTGTTTGAACTAGCTTTTTGTGGCTGGAAATTATCTAACCCAAAAAGTTAGGCTTACTGTTGAGACCAGGCTGACCTCAGAGACACTCCAGGGAAGCTGGATGGTTGTAAGGAATGCATAGGTCCCACGCGGTGCTGGTTTGGGGTCTACCCAAAGCTTGTGTTTTAGGTTTCCCAAATTAGATTGACTTACCTGCTGATACACATCTCAGACTGCCTTTCTGGAGAATAGCTACTGTCTACCTAAGACTAATCAGGCAAATATCCTTAGGTTCTTGTCTGAACTCTATATAATATAATCTCACAAACACTTTAAAGGGGAGCCACCCCTTCTTTCTGGCTCTTTCTCCTACCAAATGACCTAAAAATTTTATTTTTAAGACTGTTTCAGATTATTCTCTTGAGGTTTATTTCTCATGACTAACAACATTAAAGCAACTCTGAGATTCTACCTCACATCTATCAAATTGGCAAAGATGACAAAGAAGGAAGATGATAAATGTTGAAGAGGCTGTGGGAAAATAGGCACATTAATGCACTGTTCATGGAATTATGAATTGGTCCAGCCATTCTTGAGAACAATTTGGAACTGTGCCCCCAAACACACTAAATTGTGCATTCATGGGAAGAGGAAGACAAAATAAATGCTTGGGGGTTTTTTAAAAGAAGTTAAAAGTAGAAAGCTGTATTGGAGAAAATATGTTCTCACTGGTAATTGACTTTTTAAGTAATAATAATAATAAAAGTGAATGACCTGGCCTCCTCTCTTTCTTTGATTCTCCTTTGGGTCAAGTTGCTCTCCCTCCATAGATTTCCTATGAGGAAATTGGGAAAAGGAAGCACTTGTTCCCATACCTTGACAGCATGTCAGCTGCAAGAAAATCATAGCTGAAGCAGAGACTTGACTAGGTGAGCTTAGCCTGGGCCTTGAGATTCCTACCTGCCTCTGCTGTTTTATACTTCCTTACCTGAGCATAGAGGACCAAACAGGGGTCTCGAGATGGACATGTCCAGCCTTGGAGGCAGTCTTCTGAATTTGAGAGGTCTCGGGATCCTGCTTCCTACGTGGTTACTGGCTACATTGCAGCAGGTACCCTCTCAACATCCAGAACAGTGCTTCTGGGAGAAGATGACCACCAGCCACAGGATGAGTTCAAGTCCTGACCTGACTTATCAGAAGACATAAACCTGAAGAATAGTGTTTGGACAATACAGAACTAAGAGAAGATGTGAAATGCCTGTTTAACAGTCCCTCAAACTGTATCATTTCTTGATGTTGTAAGTATCAATGTCCCAGGAGAGTATAAGGCCTGGACAACTCCTTGAATCAATCATCAATATTCAAATTAGGTGAAACCAAAGGTCTGTTCTGATTGGGGGAGGGACTGGGTCATATCCTGAGAAGTTTGTATCAAAGGTAGAGCTAGTTCAAAACCAAGGAGAGATTTTGAGGGTCTCGAAGCAGAGAGGAAAGAGAGGGCACATCAAAAGTTAAGTTGGGAAAAAATCAGCACCACAAAGGCAACCAGCTAAAGGAGAATGAAAAAGTAAGATAATTATGGCAAAGAAGGGAGAGTCTGAGGAGAGCCATCAGCCCTACAGGCATCTCAGAGCAGAAAACTTGGGCTGATGCCACCAGTTGTACCTGCTTCCTCAAGGCCTCAGGGAAGTTCCAAGAAAATGTCTGCCCATCTAGCTGTGTGACCCTGGGCAAGTCACTTAACCCCAATTGCCACACACACACACACACACACACACACACACACACACACACACACATGCACACAAATAAAATAAAAACAAAAATGTCTGCCCTTTCCCCAACTTCCCCTCCTAATCCTTGTCTATTAACAAACACTACAACATATTTAGATGCTTCCTTACCCTAATATTTCCAGTAACTTGAATTTTGCCTCAACTTCAAAGAGGCCAAGAGGTTAGCAAGAAACTAAATATAAATGAAAAGTAAGGCAGAGATCCAAACTTTTTGCTAAATGTTAGGAATTTCCATAACTGGGAACTGACTATGATGGCATTCCTAACTTTTATTGTAATGTAAACTTCCTAAACGTGCAGAAGATGAAACCAAGTGGACTTGAGGGCTCATTATATTTCCTCTAGACTTAAAAAATGAGCTAATTATTATACCATGGTATTGTACTTGTAACAAACAATTATAGTCAAGCAAAACAAATCAACATATTTCTCATATCTAGAAATGTGTATCTTTCTCCACCGATAGTCTATTACCTCTCTCCCAAGAGATGGTAACATACTTCTCCATCAGTATTCTGGATTCATGATTGGTCATTGAATTGATCAGCATTCTTAAATCTTTGAATGTTGTCCTTCTTTACAGCAGTGCAGTCGATTTAAAGTTTCTCTCTTGGTTCTGCTTACTTCACTCTGTATATATTCATATAAATCTTCCTAGGCTTTTTAAATGTATCCCTTTCATCATTTCTAGAGTAGAGGTGTCAAACTTTGCCAAGTTGTGGCCTACAACACTCCTGAGTGCCCGAACCAGATTAAAATATAATTGGGAAATATTTAACAGAATAAATAAAAATACAATAAAACATAGATAATGTTAATATGTGGTTTTATAACTGTGTGCACCCACAGAGATCTTTCCTTACAGCTTAATAATCCCTGTTTATAAATGAGTTTGATACCACTGTTTTGGGGTGCAATAATATTCAATTACATTCATATACCATAAATTCTTCAGTTGCTTCCCAAATGATGCACTCCATTTTGTTTTGAATTCTTTGCTACAACAAAAAGGGCTGGTATAAATATTCTTGTACATTTGAGTCCTTTTCTTCACTTTTTGCCCTCTATTTCAGGAATTTGCCTAGTAGCTGTTTCAACTATTAAAAGGGCAGACAGTTTGGTGTCATTACTTTTGGCACATATTTTCAACTTGCTTTCCAGAATAGTTCGACCATTTTACAGCTGTAACCACAATAAGTTAGTATACCTCTCCTCTTTGACCTCTCCAATAAGTGTAATTTTTCAATTATTGCAAATCTGACAGATGTAAGGCAGATCCTCAGAGCAATTTTAACATGCATTTCTCTTGCCAGTAAAGTTTTGGAGTATTTTTAACATGGTTGTTGGTAGCTTTCATTTTTTTTTCTTTTTAACACTTCCTGTATATATGCTTTGATCATTCAGATGGAAGATTTTCTTGTTCTTATGCATCTACAGGAATTCCCAAATCTCTTGGATTGAAGATCTGAATCCAAGATATTTGTTTAAAAGATTGCTCTCAGTTAACTCTTTGTTTTCTAATTCTTACTGCATTGCTTTTGTTTATGCAAAACTTTTTCAATTTTGTGCAACCACAATTGTCCATTTTACTTCTGTGATCCTCACTATCTCTAATTTAGACAAGATCTCTCCCCCTATTCATAGTTGTAAATTGTATCTCTTTCCAAGCTCCTCTTGTTTGCTTAGAATCTGAACTTTTATATCTTGGTTGTGTTTCCATTTGGACTTATTGTGTCAAATGGCGTCAGATGTTGTATAAACTTAATTTCTGCCAGACTGCTTTCCAGTTTTCCCTATAGTTTTTGTATGTTAGTAAGCCTGTATCCTAAGAGTTGAAGCCTTGGGCTTAATGAACATTATGCTACTGCATTTGATTTTCTTTGGGTCTTATGTGTACCTAATCTGTTCCAGTGATAAAATTTTCTATTTTTTTCAAACAGTACCACATAGTTTTAATAATTATCTCTTTGTAGTACTGTTTGAGATTTGGTACTGAAATACCCTCTTTCTTCACAAATTTTTCCCCATTATTTCCCTTGAAACTCTTGATCTTTTGTCCCTCTAGGTGAATTTTGCTATTATTGTTCCCAGTTCTATTAAGTAACTCTTTGGTGGTTTGATTAGTATGGCAATGAACCTATAAATTAATTCAAGTTGTTGTCATTTTTATTATATTGGCATGGTCCAACTACTAACAATATCATTCAAATTATTTGTATGTATTTCAGTTAAAAGTATTTTGTAGATATAATCATGTAATTATAGATAGCATTTATTTTAACATTTTAAGGTTTGCAAGGCATTTTACATGTGTTATTTCATTTGATCCTCACAGCAAACCTGTGAGATAGGTGCTTTATTATCCACATTTAATAGATGAGAAAGTTGAAGCTGAGAGAAGTTAAATGACTTGCTCTGTACCATACAGCTAGTAAATATCTGAAGCAGGGTTTGAGCTCAGGATCTTCCTGACTCTAAGTCAAACACTCTATCTATTATACCATACAGCTATTCAAATGACATGTAAGTTATATATGTTGTCTTGGTAGTGTGTCTTGGTAGATGCATTCACAGATATTTTATACACTCTGTGCTATTTGTCCTTCATTCTTGAAGAGGACTATGACATCAAGGAGGTGATGCCATGACAAGCAAGTGAATTAGATTTAAGTAATGGAGGGCTTATACTTATATCAGATACTAATGCACTCTAATTTTTTTAAAAAGGAAATTCTTTTCCTACTGGGTTTTCATGGTAATGTACAGAAAGTCTGATGATTTTTCTGGGTTTATTTTGTATCCTGCTACTTTATTATTTCAATTACATTTTTAGTTAAATCTTTAGAGTTCTCTGTAATCCACCAGATAATCAGCAAAAACCAATAATTTTATTTATACTTTGCCTATGCTTATCTCTCAAGTTTGTATGTGTGTCTTATTGCTACACTCAGCATTTCCAAAATTATATCAAATAAAGGTGACAATAGACATCTTTGATTTACTCCTGATATTACTGGAAAGACTTCTAGCATTCCTTTATTACAGACAATGCTAATTCTTAGCTCTAGACTTCTGGCAGGTAGGCCAACCAGTAGGTTATTATAATAGTCCAGGCTTCAGGAGATGAGAACCTGCACTAGTATTTGAAGACAGAAGGACATTCTCATCAAGAGATGTTACAAAGATGAAATTGGCCTTGGAAACAAATTGATTATGGGGGAGAGTGAAAAGTAATAAGGACTTGAAGATGACACAGGACTGGGAGGATAGTGGTGCCTTTGACAGTAATAGGGAAGGAATCAAATGGGGGATGTGGGGAATTTGAGGAGAAGGATAATAAGTTCAGTTTGGGACATCTATAACCTGGGTATTTTATGTTTTTGTAAATGTCTATCCATTTCATCTCAGTTCTGTTGGCAAATGATTGGGCAAAATATTTTCTAATGATTTCCTTTATTTCTTCTTTACCTGTTGTGCATATTCCTTTCTCATTTTTTATTTTGGTAATTTGGTTTTCTTCTCTTTTTCTTTTTTTGTAAGTTTAGCCAACTGTTCATGTATTTCTAACATCTCTCCACTGCCAAATCAACTTTGGCTCTTTCCTTTGCTGCAGCTCAGACAAGCCAGGGCTTACATCTTGCTAAATTCAAGCCCCAAATACTGACAGCCACTCTGACTTCCACCTCTCTGATGTATCTATACTCAGATCACCCCTATTTTCAGGCCCTATGAGATCTGGGTTGGGTTCAGATCATCCTTAGTACACCTCTGATCATATCAACCATGCACAGGCCTTACATTTTGTGAAAGAAGGCTCTATTCAGATCCCTGTCTTCGATTCTAACTCTGCTTTCCAAGCAGACTTAGTCATTTACCCCAGCCAATGCTTCCTTCTACTTCATCTGCTATGAACCTCTCCCACTGCTCTTAGTCATTTCTTATGCTGTCTTAGAGTAGCTGGAGGAACTTACTACTGTTTCTATTTCATCTTTTTAATCTAGTCCCCTTTTAGATCTTTCTTGAACTGTATGTAGGAAATCTGGGTTCCTGTTAGACCTTTCTGGTATCCATTGTAACTGGACGTGTAGGGAAAAGATTCTTAACCATTCAGGGCATATAGAGATAATTATAAAGAATGAAATAAGAATTTTAATTGCATAAAATTTAAAAATTTTTGCGTGATCAAAATTGTAGCTATAAATAGAAGAGAAACTGTTATTTGGAGAAAACCTTTTTAATAAATAATAAATACCTCTTATAAAGCATCTGCTATCCAAGATATATTGAGAATTGATATAAATATATATATATATATATATATATATGTAAGGATGGGGTTTTACCCCCTACATCAACTAATCCTAGAAAACCAAAATTGTTGCACTGACTCAATCAAAGTTTAAACTAGGTGCTAACACAAACATAATCAATTTGAGAGGAATAAAGTGCTTAAATCATTGAATAAAGACAGTTGTGAAGGATTACAGAGAAAGAATTATCCTTGGGAGGAGAGAAGTGAGTTTCTACATCTCTCTTCCCGTTTCTATCCCCCAGTGGCCAATGTTGTGAACTTTAAAAGGTTAGAAGATTTGGACTTGCTTGGTAGCAGTGTCTCTGGAATAGCAACCAGGGATGTTAACATCTCTGGAGCTGAAATATAACAAATACACACCTCGACAGACTGAGAAAAGGCTTTAGGGATCATGACCCCTCAAGGTGGAGAGAAATTTGGCCTTTAGGCACTAGAAAAGCCCTGATCCTTAGAGATGCAGAGAGCTACATGTAAGAGGAATTTCATAAGGGCTCTATGAAGGGAGAAAAAGGCTCCCAATAGTCAGGAGTTGAATTGCCCCTTTGCCACATGTATTCTCTTCATGCATGCCTCATTACACTTGTGTTTTAAATTTGAACCCACAAAAACATTGTGTGTGCACTCTTAGTTTGAGAGGGTTTGTTTTTTTAAACAACTGTCCTTGCTGTACTACTTAGTAGATATTCTTTCTAAAAGTTGATGAGAACTAGTTATCAGTGGAAAGTACACTGGTTGGGGCTTATGAGAAGCAATATTTTTTTTCTAAAGAAAACCAGTCCCTTACACTTAGCCCTAGAACCCTAGGAGTAGGAGGAGAGATAATCATTCTTTGGGAACCCAGCCTGACAATTCAAGTGGGAGTTGGGAAAGGGGCCTCAGAGGTGGTATTACTCATACAACCAATAGCCATTCTCCAACAAAAAAGTGATCTAAAATGCAAATAATTTTCTTTTTATATTCAATTTTATTTTACTTTCAGTTCCAAATTTTCTCTCTCCCTCCTCTCTTTACCTCAGCCACTGAGAAGATAAGAAAAATTTTATTACCAATATGTAATTATACAAAACAAATTCCTGCATTAGCCATACCTGTCCAAAAAAAAAAGAAAAAAAAAGGAAGAGAAGAAAATATACTTTAATCTACATTCTGAGTCCATCCATTCTGTATCTAGAGGTGGGTAACACATTTCATCATGAGTCTTAGAATTGTGTCGGTTGTATTGATCAGAATTCTTACATCTTTTAGAGTTGATTATCTTTACAATGTTGTTTTATATAAATTGTTCTTCTGGTTCTGCTCCCTCTTCACTTTGCATCAGTTCATATAAGTCTTCCTAGGTTTTTCTGAAACCATCTCCTTCATCATTTCTTCTAGCACAATAATATATAATCACATTCATATATCATAATTTGTTCAGCCATTCCCCAATCCATGGGCTGCCCCTTAGTTTCCAATTCTTTGGCACCACAAAAAAAAAAAAAACAGCTGTAAGTATTTTTGTATATGTGAGCCCTTTTCCTCTTTTTTTAAAAATCTCTTTAGGTTATAGATCTAGTAGTATCAATACTGGGTGAAAGGGTATATGTAGTTTAATAACTTTTGGGACATAGTTGCAAATTGCTCCCCAGTGAAGGAATTGAGGGGATTAGGACAGCAAGTGGTTAATTGTGGGAAGTAAGTGAACCATACTGACTGAATCTTGTCACTCAATTCTGGAGCTAGCTCATTTTTTTTCTATTCACTTATGGGTCTAGTCAGAATTTTATCTTGTGTGAAAACTTACTTTAGTTGTGGGAATTGGGAGAAAACCTTATTGTGTTGTTTGAACCTAGCTGTGCTTGGCTGGGAAGCTGGAGAGACCCTTAACTAAGGACTTAGGATATGATGACTAGAAATCCAGTCAGATCCAAAGATTGATACAAGGAGTTTTTTCACAATTATGTGTCTCGAGCAACCCATATATCTTATCTGAAAACTGGCCCGATACTGATCAATCCATTATTGTTTCCATGTTCATTTGATTGTTCACATATACTTCGGGGGAGAATGAGGCACCTCTTTTTCAGATTTCAGGGAATTGTACCTGTTCACTCTCCCCCTCCCAGTTTGGAAAGTACCTAATCTTCCTCCATTAGAAATCAGATTACCATAATCTAGCCACTGCTCAGATTTTTACAATCTAGCCACTAGCTCACAGGTGCTCAGATTCCATAAGAGTCTGGCCAATATGGTGGATCGTTAATAAACCTTGTCTTCAGCTGAAAAAAAAAAAAAGGAAAGAAATCAGATTACCTAATGCTATATCCAGGTTAATTGTTTCATTTTAATTTATTGGCCTTATTTGATTGTTTTTAATGTATAAAAATCTGTTTCTCCCTATATTGGGATCCAGTACCAAAGCTGAGGAAGGCTACTTGTCCCTATTGTGGGGCAACTGGCATTCGTTGATTAATAAATCGATATGATCAGAAGTTTGAACCTTTGTTTTCTCAGTCATTTCATCTTTCACCCACCACACCAGAATTATTGAACCAACTCCACAAATAGTGCATTGGCATATCTATTTTCCCATATTACCTCCAGCATTTGTCATTTTCTTTTTTTTGTGTGTGTTAATTTAGCCAATCTGATGCATATGAGACAGTACCTCAAGATTGCTTTCATTTGCATTTCTCTAATTATTAGTGACTTAGATCAACAAATAGTTTCTAAAAGAAGAATTGCAAATGATCAACAAACATATAAAATGCTCCAAAATAGCAATAATAATAACGATGCAAATTCAAAACAACTTTGAAATATCACCTTATATCCTTAAAGTGGCTAAGATAATAAAAAGAGAAATAATGTTGGATGGAAAAACAGAAACACTAATGTACTGGTGGCAGAGTTATGAATTGATCCCCAAATCTGGGAAATGATTTGAATTTATAGGAAAAATCATTAACTTGTTCATACCTTTTGACCCAGAAATCCTATTGATAGGCAAATACCTATTAATATAAACATAGAGGAGGTCAAATACAGAAAGAAAGGAATGATATGTATCTAATATTCATAGCAGCACTTTTTTATGGTTGTAAAAATTAGAAACAGAGCAGGTGTCTGTTGGTTGGGGAATGGCTGAACAAATTGTGTTATATCAATATAATATTATTGTGCTATAAACAATGACAAATATAAGAAATTCGGAAGGACACATAAAGGTGTTTCAACTGATGTAAGTTAAAGTATTCCAAACTACCCGAACAGTATACACAATAGTTATAATAATGTCATCAAAAATAACATTAAAAGAAAGCCAAATACTTATTAATTGTAATTTTTAGATCTTAATAGAATGCTCATAGAGAGGGAGAAGTGGAGATAAGCCAACTGTGAGAGGGAAAGGTAAAGGACAGTGGGAAGTGCTTCTAGCTGCTGGACTAGTAAATGGTTGGGGAGCTGGCAGTAGGTTGGGACTCTAACTGAGGATATATTTTACAAGTCATTTATCCAATATTTTTTCTAATTATAAGTTCCAAGAAGTAGAACTTTAAAAGGGAATTTAGGACCTTGCATTGCCTAAGATTAGTGAGCCTGACGTTCTTTTTCTAATGACACTCATGGAGTCATTACCTTTTATGTAGTCCATTCTAGTTTTCAGGGAGTTGTTGCTTAGCAAAGGTTTTGTACCTTTGTACCTTTTTGTACCTTTTGTACCTTTCTTGTGCCAAGCTATTAATTCCCTCTCTAATTTGTTTTTCCATAGCTCTCTTTACTTTCTAATTTTTTTCCTCTAGTGTTCATATTTCATTTAAAAAGTTAATTCTCTTTTTTTAAACTATTGCTTAATTTCTTCTAAGGATTCTAGTTGAACTCGTGCCCAAACTATGTTTTATTTTGAGATCTTTTATGTAGATGTTTTAGGGCCATACTCTTATTCTGAATTTGTGTTTTAAGAGTTCTGCCACAACAATTGTGTGGGTTATTTTGGGATTTCTGTTTGTTTGCTCATTCTTCCATTCTACTTCCTAATTTTGGACTTTATGTTAGGACTGGGCTCTATACATTTTTGGAAGGAGTGTCTGAGATGGTTCTGTTTTTTTATTTCTTGGGGGTATTGAATGTTGTGTTATTCTAAAATCTCAGGGATAGCTCAGACTGGGGGCCTTTAAGTGGTCTGATCCAATGTTAAGTCTGATCATGGCTCTCTTAGTTTGAGTTCTGCAAGTTCGACCTGGCTTTGAGTGTAAGCAACATACCTGTGGGCTTAAACATTTTGGAGTTCCAGTAGATTGTTTTTTGCTAGACTCAGCCACTATCAGGTAGCTAGAAAGTACTGCTGATTAAGAGTGACAGAACTACAGGTTCCACTTTAGTCTAGTATTTCTATTCTGGTTATCCTACTACAGGCTTTATACTGTCCTGGAAGCTGGACCACACTCCACTACTGGAATGAGAACCACAGAGCTCCTGTTTGATTTTGAACATGTTTATTTCTCAATACAATGCCTAGGGCTAACAACAGCTCTTCACCTTAGAATACCACTTCTCAGTGCAAGTGCCCTCCTCAATCAGCCCTGGATCTGTACCCTAAAAATGAATTGTAAATATCAGAGCTGCCAACTGGCACTTGTTAGACCCCTCTCTACTGGATCTGGGACTTCTTCTTGCCCTGGGGCATAACCTCTCTCTCTTTTGAAATGCTCCAACTGCCAGTCCTAGCTAGACCCCATCCCAAATGTCCACAGACCTTTCTGTTCACTCATCATGGAAAAATGATTCCTTGTGATTTTTTTATTGGATTTTCTAATCAGGATTTGGTCTGGTATATTTTTTAAAGCTGTTTGAAGGAGTTGTAGAAAGGGAGGAAGGGAATTGGGGGAAGCTTGATGTATTTCTTCCTGCTACTCTGCCATCTTGGTTGTATCCTTAAACCTAACTTTCGTTGTGGATCCACTGGAGCTTCTAAGACTGGGACAGAATAAGAGAAGCTGTTGTGACTCCAGTTTGTTTCTACCTCTTGCCAACTGAACTTTGCTATACAATAATTCACTCATCATCCATAATGAAGTTTATTAACATCATGAAAGAAGATCATTAATTGGTCTGAAAAATATTCATGTTCCTATCTTAAAAAGTGCTTTCATGATTAGGATCAAAGGATTATAGATTTAGGGCTAGAAGTGACCTCGTTTCAATCTCTTCAATTTACAGTTTACAGGCCCACAGGGATTAAGTGATTTATCCAAGGCTACCTTCCATTTATACTGTATAAAGCTTGTATTGTATATCCTTGCTCATTCTTTTTCCCTTTAGAATGTGATTTTCTTTAGGGCAGGAACTGTGTTTTATCTTTTTTAATATTTTGTTTTTCCCCAGTGACATGCAAAAACAATTTTTAACATTCATTCTTAAAACTTTGAGTTCCAAATTCTCTCCCTTCCTCCCTCCCCACCCGCCTTCGTTGAGAAGGCAAACAATTTGATATAGGTTATATATGTATAGTCATGCAAATATTTTTACCTTTTTTTGTTATTACCAGAGCTAAGCATAGTGCCTGGTATTTAGAAAGAGCATAATAAATACTTGTTGACTGACTAACACTGGTTTAGTTTAGTTTGTTTTTCAGTTGTGTCTAACTCTTTGTGATCCCATTTGGGATTTTCTTGGCAAAGATACTGGAGTGGTTTACCATTTCCTTCTCCAGCTCATTTTACAGATGAGGAAACTGAGGCAAACAGAGTTAAATGACTTTCCCAAGTTCACACACTGAAGATGGGATTTGGACCCAGATCTTCTAATATCAGGCAGCTTTTGAGCATGTAGTTTCTGCAATGCTGAATAAATTTCAACGAAGAAAATATATATGTGGTGAATACTGTGCTGGGTGCAGTAAGGACTGAATAATTTGAGAGAATGCTTTGGATATGAGGTTAGGAGCCTCTTCAGTCCTGAGTACAAACTGTGTGGGTCAGCAATGATCATGGTCTACTGGCAGGATTAAAGAATAAGTAGCAGGGCAGTGGAAGAAGAAGAAAGTGAATTGAAAAAGAAAATGTTCACACCAGATTCTGCTCATTTGCAGGTCAGCTTCATGTAGATGGAACAGAACTGAACATACAGCTACTCATATTCTTGGAGCATTCAAAGAACATCTCCACTGCTACTATCTCCACAGAACCCATTCTAGCGGCATTGAACTCTTGAATATCTTGGACCTTCATTTCACAGACTCCCTGGGCTTTTCCCTTCTTATCACCATTCATATGTACTCCCTGTACTGGTATCTATAGATCACCTGCTGAAAAACTAAGGCTTGGATTTGGCAGGCTCTCCTGTCCTATGCCTGCCTCATTGCTTATTACCTTTGTTTGCCATGCCTGACATGATAAACCAATTCACTGGCCAAGATTATGACTCAGCATCTTTGAAATTCCACCCTACCCACTAGTTTGTAGCAGTGGCCAGGCCAGAATGATTGGTGACATTTTCAGTGCTTCCAAACTTCATTTCTCCCCTTTTGTAGTCCTTTTCCCACAAGATGGAGGGAATAATGCCTTCCTTTCCTCAGGTAGGGCACCTTTCAAAGATATAGCACTGTGCCCCCAAATAGTAGCCCCTGGGTTCTTACCAAAGACAGCCCCCTGCTGAATGGTACCAATATATCCAAAAGTTACTGTATTTTGCCTTAAACTCATTCTCTTACCCCTGAAAATTTTCCTATTTCTCTTGAGAGCACTATCATTTTAATAACTCAGGAATACAACCTTGGAATTAGATTTAATTCTTCCTTCTCCCTCAACCCTTATATCTAAATGGTTTCTAAGTCTTGTCAATTCCACAGCCACAATATCTTTTCTATCTATTCTCCTGTCTACCCTTATTACTTTTCACTGATTATTGAAATAGCCCCCCTAGTGAGTCTCCCTGCTTTCATTCCCTTACCTCTCTTATCTATCCTTTATACAGTTTCCAAGTTGATTGGCCAACAAGCATTTATTAGTGCTTACTATGTGCCAAACACTGTTCGAATTGCTGGGGATACAAAGAAAGGCAAAAAACTCCACAAGGCAAAAACAAATATTGAAGCAAAGTTAAAATATTGAAGGAAAAAAAGGAGAAAAATATAAGGAATCTCAGAGCAAAAAACAACTGAACTGGGAAACAGATTGAGGAGAAAAAAAGTTTAAGAATCATTGGACTATCTGAATGACATAACAACAACAAAAAAAGAAGTTGGATGTATTTCTAGAAATTTTGAAAGAAAACTGTCCAGATCTCTGCACCAGAGTGCCAAGTGAAAATAGAAAGGATCCGCTCCTTCTGAAAGAAACACCAAAATGAAAATTCCTAGAAACGTAACCAAATGAGAGCTTCTGGGTCAGAGAAAAAATAGGGCAAGCAGCCAGAGCAAAAGAATTCAAGTACTGAGAAACCACAGTCAGGATCACACATTATTTACCAGTCACCATTATAAAGGAGCAGAGAACTTGGAATATGATTTTCCAGAAGGAAAAGGATCTGGAGTTATAGTCTAGAATAACTTACCCAGAAAAATTGAGTATAATGTTACCAGCAGGGTAGGTAGTGAGGGGAAGAATGGACCTTTAATGAAATAGAGCATTTCCAGCCATTTCTGATGAAAAGACCAGAGCTGCAGAGAAACTTTGAAGTACAAACACAGGAGTGAAAAGAAACATAAAAAGGTAAACGTGAATGAACACTGATAAAGGACTAAATAATGATAAACTGTTTACATTCAAATATGAAAAGATGATACATGTGTCCCCTCTGATTCCAATCACTATCAGAGTTCATATAGGAAGTCCAAACAGACAAGTCCTGGGAGTGGTTCTCATATCTTAATGATCTTAAGAAAGGAATGGAAAGGGAGGGGAAGAGGAATATATTGTGGGGGAAGGGAAAAGAAGGTTAGGGAAAATTATCTCGCATAATTATGGTGCACAACTAGATAGCAATACCAATAAAGAGGATGGGGAAGGGGCTGACACTTGAACCTCACTCTCATTTGAACTGATCTGAAGAGGGAAGAATACACATATACACATAAAGAGTACAGAAATATATTTCATTCAACAAAGAAATAGGAGGGAAAGAGAAGTGGGAAGGGACAATTAGAGATAAAGTAGATTAAGGGAGGAATTAATACTAAGCAAAACAAATTTTAAGGATGTACAGAAATGTCTGTAGGTCTTTTTGAGGTGGCAAAGAATTGGGATCTGAGAGGGTACCCATAACTTGGGGAATCAAAGAACAAGTTAAAGGTATATAAATGTGATGAAATACTATTGTGCTCAACTCTTATCAGCATAATAACCAACCAGAATTCCAGAGGACTGATAAGGAAATATGTTACCTGCTTCCTAATAGAAAGATGAAAGACTAAATGCAAAATAAGACAAATATTTTTAAATACGTGACCAGTGTAGAAATTTTTTACGATTGACAGCACATGTTTATAACAAGTTTTATTTTTCTTGTAAATGGGAGGGGGTAGTTTGAGGGTGATGAAAAGTCAGATCTTGACTGAAGTTGGATCTTGACTGAACACACGTATGTGTGCATATATACATACATATACATATATCTAGCATATAAATCTTGAGAACTGTTCAACACAATACCAACCACAATCCCAGAAGATTCATACTGCATACCTCCTGACATAGAGGTGATGGACTGAAAGCAGATTAAGACTTTTATTTTTTAAACATGGCCAGTGAAAAACTTTGTTTTGTTTGACTATACATGTTTGTAATGGGGGTTTTGTTTTTCTTGCTTTCTCAGTGTGGGGAAGGTTGAGGGAAATGGGAGACAAAGAAGGCTGATTTTTGAAAATAAAATAAAATTTAATTAAAAAAAAGAATTTGGACTTATGTGTTCCAGACTCCAGATCCAAAGATCTATATATGCTGTAGCCCCAAATTGCTCCCAGTGGATAATTATCCACTGAATACCACCCCACTTGGATGATAAGATATTCTAACAGTATATTTGTTGTTACATTTCCCACCCCTAAGAAAACTGTACCACTTATTTTTGCCATGACAAGATTGTGTTCTAAGAACCGAGAGAACACCACCACACAGAACCCACCATTCTTCATACGCTATAGTTTTCATCCTTGACTTTTGTCCTGATCTCAAACTCTATACATCCGTGCCCACCTCTACCTGGAAGAACTAGAAACCACACCAGCAGACCTACAAACCATTCTGCATATTGCTAAGACAACTCACAGGCAGGCTGGAGGTCACCAACAGATGCAAATGAGCCCATGCAAGTTGGAAACAGGGTGTGGCTATCCAAAAGGAATCTTGCAACTTGTATGAAATTATGCAGAGTGAAATAAGGTGAATGTAACAAAGTTGCATAACAACTTTGTATAATAATATTATATAACAACAATTCATATAATAAAAACAACAGTATAAGTAAACAACTTCAAAAGCTGTAAGAACTCTAATTACTGTGATGACCAACCTGATGATGAAGCATGCTATCTGCTTCCTGACAGAGGCGATGGACTTTGGGTGCAGAATGAGATATATTTTTGGATACAACCAGTGAGGAAATTTGTTTTGTTTGATTAATGCATGTGTTTATTATAGGTCTCTTTTATTTTCAGTGATAGAGGGAATGGGAGAGATAAAATCAGTTCTTGTCGATTGAAAAAGTAATTCATAGAACAAAAATACAAGAAACTTTATTCAAACAAACAAAAACAAAAGGAATCTTCCATGCAGCCTTAGTGCTTTGCCTAACCACCAAGCTGGTCCTAGAATGTTGTGACTGGAACTTCTTACTTCTGTGAAAAATCATTGTTCCAAAGTTCCACATTGATCTCACGCTCCTTTAGCCCCTCCTCAACTAGCCTGATAGGAATAGACAGCAGGGATAAATTTGTGATAAGGGAGGTGTTTGACTTCAGGTGACAATGCAGACCTCTGCAGTCTCTGATAAGGACCCAAAGCATACAAATGGAAACCCACTTGAACACTGGAGCTACTGTGTCCACCAACAGAGACCACACAGGCCCTGTCACTGGTGCCAAAGGGGGACACCCAAGATGGGGGTGGTATCAGTGCCAACTGATACTCATTTGTAGATTAGTTTTTAGTAGGCAGGACAGACTTGAAAAGCCAGCTGAGTGTGTGGGTTCAGAGTATTTCTTCATTCTTGCCAGATCTGCAAAACCTTTCCGATCTCTGCAAAATTTATTATTTCTGACCTAGACTCTTATTCTGCATTTGGCTAGTTAGGCAATATGCTTGGCCTACTTCTTTCTCAGCGCTTCTTGCCTGTGTCCCTTCCCTGAACTGACAGAGTTCCTATTGAACTGTCATAGCTCAGACTTGGCAAGGGCTCTAGGCCACCGTCTCCTCCACTTTTATCAGCTATAATCTCTTCCCTAAACATTACAGCCTGATTTCATGGCCAAGACGATGAGCCAAATCCCTCAACACCTCATCCACCATTAGACAGGGACAAAATAATTGGGCTGACTTTGGTAACCTCACCCTAGTTATGGCTCCATACTTGACCCTAATCAATTTCTCATGGAGACACTATCAACAGTGGAATGATTAAAACAACTTATTAAAGTAAGAAAGAGAAAAGGAAAAAGACAAAAACAGGCCCAAAGAGATGATAAAACACCAAATAATTAAAAATTTGTATAAACTACTACTTATACCGCTCAAATACTTAGTAGCTATTTTGGCTCAGAAGAAAGAATAAAAATGAAGAGTGGAAGTAATTTTAGCTAATCTGTCACATAGGATATGAAATATATATTCATAGGAGAATAATATAAAATGTAGGCAGGAGGGCTGTGGTGCCAACCCCCCCTCCCCCTGCCACACACACCCCTCTCAGTTGATGCAATTAGAAATGACATTTGTTTTTAAACATTTACTAATTATTTAAGTGACAGGGACAATCATATCCCTGTCAAGGAGCATACCTCCTTTTTTTAAAGATACGTTTTTATTTTTACTTCATTTAAAAATTTCTTCAATTCCTCCCTGGATCCTTTCCATCTCCTCTCAGAGAGCCATTTCTTATCATAAAGAATATTTTTAAAAGAAAAAGAATAAGAGAAAAGAGTCAGCAAGACTGAATAATACATCCAAAAAAATCTGACAGTATATACAATGTTCCACACCTATGGCCTTCCCATGTGTACAAAGGAGTAGGGCGAGATGTTTTCTCATATTTCTCCTTTGAGCCATGCTTATTCTTTTAATTTTGCAATGTTCACTTTTGATGTTTTGTGTTTGGGTTTTTTTTCCCCATTTACATTGTTGTGGTTACTATGTATATTGTTTTCTTAGTTCTGCTTACTTCCCTCTATATCGAATCATGCTTCCCTGTATTCATAATAATTGTTTCTTATAGCACAGCACCATTCCATTACATTCATATACTGCAATTTGTTTAGTCATTCCCCAGTCAAAGGGCATCTACTATGTTTCCAATTTTTTGCTACCATAAAAAGTGCTGCTATAAATATTTTGGTGTATATAGGAACATTCTTCTTATCATTTATATGCCTTATGGTATATGCCTAGTAGTAGAAATTCTGGGTCATAAAGTATGGACATTTTAGCTACTTTATTTGTATAATTCCAAATTGCTTCTCGAAATGTTCATACTGATTCACAGCTCCACCAACAATGCATTGCGGGCTTATGTTCCCCTCCAACATTGATTATTCTCATCTTTTGTCATCTTTGCCAATTTGCTGGTTGTGAGGTAAACTCTCAGGGATATTTTAATGTACATTTTCCTTATTATTAGTGATTTGAAACATTCTTTCATATGGTTATTAAGAGTTTATAATTTTTTTTAAAACTGTTCAAATCCTTTGACCATTTATCTTTTGGGGAATGGCTTTTCTTCTTATATTAGTTAGTTGTTAGTTATCTATATATGTTGGGTACCAAACCATTATCCATGAAATTTGACACAAAGATTTTCCCCCCTGTATTCATTTCCCTTCCTATCTTAGCTACACTAATTTTATTTGTTTTCAAAAGTTTTTCAATTGAATGCAACCAAAATTACCCATTTTATCTTTCATAATTGTCTTTATCCATGATGTGGTTAAGAATTCATCTGCTGCCCGTAGCTGTGAAAACCATATGATCAGCTTTTTTTCTAATTTTTAATGGTGTGATCTTTAATATTCAGGTTATATATCCATTTTGAACTTATTATAGAATGTGATATAAAAAACTGGTCTAAGACTGCTTGCTAGTTTTCCCAGCAGTTCTTAACACATAAGAATTTTATATGAAATTTTATGTTTGGAGGTTTATAGAACATAGTTATTGAAACCATTATTTCTGCTTCTCCATCATCTAGTGAGTCTGTGATGAGGCTGTAATGTGTATACAAGATACATATAAGTCCTGTTCCCTTTATGAGTTGCAAGCCTCTCTGGTTAAGTTAATAAAGGAAGTAATGCTATTAGCTAAGAAAATAAATTGGCCATACCTCTGGGAATTTTAAATAACTAAATCCTGAGAAGCTCAGTGAAATTGAAGAGTTTGAGTTTACACTTGAGAGCTAAAGACAGTGGTGAAAAGAGATCCCTGTTGCTTTACTAGAGGGAAGCAAGGAAAGAAAATCTTTTCTTTCCTTCTCCCTCTCATTGGCCAAGACATGGGAGCTATTGGACCAGTAACAGACACTGCATCCAGTGGGGAGCAGAGACACACTCTGGATAGACATGGAAACAGAGAGATGGTCACTTGAACAAGGAAGCAGTCTTAAGGGTTGTGATTTGGACAATGAAGAGTAGGTCTGCAGAAAGGAAAGTGTCCTCATACTGGGAAGTCAGCATGAGGACTCTAAGATGAAACAGCTTCTGGGTCCCATACTCCAAGGAGTTGGAGGTTGCCTTTACTACATGTGTATCCTGCATATGGGCCTCACTGCCACACTATATACTGTTTGATCCTCTTCTTCTTGCAAGCACTGTGTATATCTGTGGATAAAGGTGCTCCAGGTTTATGACAGTAGTGTTTTATAGCAGCTGTTCTTACTATATCATCTTAAGTAAGTTGTTCTGCTAAAAGTTAATTAAGTTGATGCCAGCCAAGATGGTGGAGTCATAAAAAACAGTACAGACCAACTTTCTGTATGTGTCCTCCAACAAAGATCTAAGCAAAACAGACTAGGTAATGATATGGAAATCTGAGGAGAAAATTCAATGGGATGTCTTTCTAGCCCAAGATTTAAAAAAAAATTACAGGCAAGTAACCAAAGCAGATGGAATAGTGTGGGCTGGGGTCTTGGACTCAGTCCCAGACCCAGGTCAACAGCATGGAAATATAGATTCATTACGCAGGGCTCTGAACAAGACTGGGGCAGTAGTGCAGTACAAGTTCGGTTGTCGAAAAACTAGGTCCCAAGTCTCCAGAGAGGCTAGATCTAGGGTGTAGCCCCAAGCCCAAATCAGGGCAAGGCTAGCAGCGCAGTTGCAGTGAACCTACTGGGCCTTTTGGCTAGCTGACAGAGACTGGGGTTAAGTACTATCTTCTACAGCACCACCCAGGGGTAGGTCTTCAGTATATGTCACCTACATAGAAACCAGGGTCAGGAGCCTAAAAAGCCTGGGGAGGCATTGATTAGACCATGCTCTTGATCTGACTGCATAGGGCACACTGGAAGTGTGTAGCAAAGTGGCTACAGCTGCCCCATGATCCTTAAAGAGTGCTATGTTAGCACTCAATACTCAAAGAATCCAGTGGTAGGATTTTAAATAAGACAGGCTAGGATCATACAGCCACAGCAGTCCCACCAGAGGGGCTCAGAGGCTTGTACTAAACAAAGTCACCAGAAAGTAAGGCTAGAAAAAAAGATAAAGAACTATTATGATACCATAGATGCCCAAGACACAAACCCAGAAGAAGGGAATAACTCTGCAGTACCTCAATGAATCTTGGCCACAAGATTAATTAGAATTCTTAGAAGAAATGATGCAAGAGTTTTCTTGTTAAAGTTTTAAAAATGATATTATAAATGAAATGAGATCACTAAAGAACTAGAAAAGAAATGATAATTTTAGAGGAAAGACTTGGAAAGAGAAATAACAGCTTAGCACAAGAGGTAAAAAACTTTACCTAAGAAACAGATTTCTTTAAAAGTAAAATGGCCCAAGCATAAAATAATGATTACATGAGACATCAAGAAATAGTAAAAAGTCAAAAGAGTGACAAAATAAAATCTTTTGACAAAGTCTAAATGTTGCAAAAATAGAAGAATCATATAAAAAAACAGCTGTCCCAGAAAACAGATTAAGGAGAGATAATGTAAGAATCATTGAACTATCTAAAAATCATGACCCAAAAAGAAGTGCAAATACTGTATTTCAAGAAATCATGAAGGAAAATTGTCCAGACATAATAAAACAAGAGGTAAAGTGAAAAATATAAAGAATCCATGGGTCCTGAAAGAAGCCCCTAAATGAAAACTCTCAGTAATCTAATAGCCAAAATCCAGTGCTAGCAGCTTAAAGAAAAATACCCCAACTATCCCAAAAGAATGCAAGTGCTAAGGAACCACACCTAGAATCACACAAGATCTAGTAACAACTATTACAAAGGAGTGGAGAACATGGAATGTGCTATTCTAGAAGGCAAAAATATAAGCTTATAATCAAGAACAAGTTACCCAGCAAAATTAAGTGTAATCCTAGGTGAGGAAAAAAAATGAATCTTTAATGAAATAAAATATATAACATGTAAATACAAGTGAACAATCAGAAAAGACTTTATAAGAATGAAGTGTTTGCATTCTATTGAAGAACGTGATACAAGTATCCCCTAAGAACCTTAATGTCATCAAGGATTATAAAGGGAGTCAAATAAGACAGAGGGTTTAGGAGTGATTTTGTTATGTTTAAATGATCATAAAAGAATAAAAGAAAGGGAAAGGAAAAGGGGAGGAATGAGAGAAACTTTTTATCTCACATCATTTGGGTGCAAGGAGAAAGCTGTATGAATGAGGAAATAGTTGAAGGAGCAGTCATCACTGAAAATTCATTTTCATATGAACTGGTCAAAGGAGGGTAGACACAAACACACACACACACACACACAGAGTTTGGGGTAGGAATGCATTCAACATGGAGTTTATTCCCTCACAGAAAATGGAATACTAAGTGATGAGGAAAGAGAATTATTAACACAGAATCCATTAACTTATCATCACTGATACTATTGAATTAGAAAGTTAATATTTAAGCCTTACTGGGCTATGAAGAATTTTTGCAAGTCTGCTAGTCAGTTCATACTTCCTCTCCACTGAGCACAGTCTGATTAAACTCCAAGAAAGATCTTCTTTCCTGGGCCTCCTTCTCCATTGTTGATGTTTTCCTTGTCACAAGCTCAATCCTACTGCTGTGGTCTCATGCACTTTTAATCCTTGCAAGACCTTTTGATATTCACAACATTGATGCTAGAGGAACAGAAATCCGAAAGGAGAGACAAGGAAGCCAGGGCCCCTGGTACAATCCCAGCTAGTTGAGTTCACATTCACCATTGGGTACAGAGCCCTCTGACCCAGAGTAAAGAAAGACCTTCCTCCACTGCAGTCATATATTATATTCTCTCTCTCTCTCTCTCTCTCTCTTCTCTTTCTCTCTCTCTCTCTCCCTCCCTGTCTCTCTCTATCTCTTTGTTTTTAATTTTATTTATTTTATTCTGAACTTGAGAAATAAAGCAAGTATAAAACAAGCATTTTCATAACAGTAGAATAGAAAAAAAGATGAGTGTACACAAAACTGCAAATGTATTGTGTACAACTTGTTATTCCTTTTAAATATATAATAATCATGTAGCTTTCTTTTTTTCCCTTTTTTTCCCTTCCCTTCCCCTTGCCCCCCACCCTAGAAAAGGCTACCAGTAGACACAAATATGTATATTGTCTTCTCAAAAGCTGCCTCCAAGAGACATGCCAGCTAGAAGCTTCCTCTTCTTCTACCAGGAGTGGCAACCCACATCATCAGCTCTTCTTACTCAACAATCACTTAGGTTACTCAACCCAGATATGCTTTATATATAACTAGAAGCAAGCAGAGAATATCTGTGCATGCTAGGGTTGGTAGGATGGATTGTAATGAGGAGAGATGAGGCAAGAGAAACCAATTAGGAGGCTATCTTAATAGCCCAGCTGTCAAGTGATGAGATCATATGCAAGAGTGGTTGCAGTGCCAGCAAAAAGAAGGGATTACATACTAAAGATGTTCCAAATAGCAGCACTTGTAATGTGAGAACCTAGATAATAAATGAAGCAATAAAAGTTGAGCAAGCCTGGAAATAGGATTTAAGTTGTGTTCGTAGGTGAAAGCCAGCACAGAAGCTGTAAGGATTGTCAGTTCAAATTCCTCCACCCATTCTTTTCTCATCTAGGTCTTGAAACAAAGGAGAAAGCTTCACCTGAAGTGAACGCCTGTTAATGGAATTTTCTATGACTTTCTCCCTTCTCCCCCCCCCCAATAGATGCATCAACAAACACTTCATTAAAGATAATAAAATGAGATGTGGTTGTTATTGTTGTTGTTTAAGAGCTCTTGTTTGCCCTGGAAGTAATTAAGTTCAATTCAACAAGTATTTATTCATGGCTTTTTAGGGGATATAAATCAGGTAACAAAGACAAAAGACCAAAAGTCCCCACCTTCAAAGAGCTAGTATCATTCTATGAACCCCTATCCTTATCATGTTTTGAAGTTAGTGATCCCAGGACTTAAAATCATTTTCTTTTAAAAGAGAATAAAGATTGTTCATCTTTGTGTTACCCTTGCAAGTTCAGAAAGTGGTAGAAGTTTTTACTCTCAGAATTCTAAAATAGTTTTGCTACCTATCTCCTGACAAAGAAGTGATGGACTCAGGATGTAGAATAAGATAGCATCAGTGCCTGGCACATCTAAGTACTTAAATCCTCTGTTTGGCTTTTAAAATTCTTTTAACCTGGTCCCTTCGTACCTTTCCAGTCTTCTTACAACTTTGTTTTGTGCTTTGGTAATGAGTGAGATACATGAAGTTTCCTCAGTACTAAAACTCATAAATTCCCTTTGTACCCCCAAAGCAGTAAAACTTTATGAAATCTGCAAACATTTGCTGTGCATTAAGCAAGAGCTAACCTGTGCTCCAATTCCTCTGGCAAGGTAAAAATTGCAAAGACTGCTAGTTTAACCGCCAGGGGCTTCCTGCTTATCTGTCTCTAGGAGGAACTTCTAAATCATTATGGAAAGTCTTCTGGATCCTTTGACTCTGGGAAGAACTTCTAAGTAGATTATCAAAAGTCTTCCTGAGCCTTTGTCTCTAGGCAAATATTTCCAAATAAAGATATTATTGTACTAAGGGTCTTACACAGCTTCAGTTAGATTGTGTACCCTGAAACTCAGCCAATGGGAAGAAGTGTTCAGGAATGGGGAGGGGGTATCGCGTTAGGACTATAAAACTTTGTTCCCCACTAACAGACTTTGCACTCCCTGGATATTGCTGCTTGAACGACGAGGGCTGTGCCTTTTCTCATGAGAAAAAATAAAACCTTTTCTGATCTCTTACTCAGCCTCCGAACTTTTAATTCTAGTGTGGCCATTGTCCCACACAGTAACATTGGCCTCTTTGCTGTTCCTCTCATGAGACACTCCATTCCCTGACTTGTGTGTCTTCACTGGCTGTCCCCCATGCCTAGAATTCTCTCCCTTCTCAATTCCATCTCCTGGCTTCTCTGGCTTCTTTCTTCTCAGTTCAAATCCTATATTCTGCAAAAAGGCTTTCCAAGTTCCTCTTAATGCCTGTACTTTTCCTCTGAGATCATCTCCCATTTCATATATATATATATATACATATATATATATATGTATATATGTATATACACACAGAGTACATATAGTTCTTTGAGTGTTGTCTCGCCCATTAGACTGTGAATTCCTTGACAGAAGGATTTTTTCTTTTCTTTGTATTCCCAGTGTTTAGCACAGTGCCAGGCACATAGCAGGCACTTAATAAATGATTATTGACTTGGTTTGTTGATTGATTGATGTATTTCTGGACTTGACCAATATGGGAATTTTCTTTTTTAATTAGGGAGGGAATATGGAGAGAAAATAGATTTTTGATAAATGAAAAACAAAGTAAATTAAAAACTTTAAAAAAAAAAGAAATCTAATAGCTTCCCAGTCTAATATGGGAGTAAAACCAAGGTCTTTTTGATAATGTAACACTTTGTAAAAATTTTTACAAAGGGAAATATTCTGAGATGTAGCAGGAACTGTAGTATCAACATTCCCCCCAAACATCTGGGGGCACAATCTTCTCTATAACAACTTAGTCTCTGAGAGAAGAGGGGTCAATTGAAAGCAGTTTCTACATAGCATTGGTCCCACCAAATTCACTTCCAAAAGCATCATCATAGCTTATAGATGGATGAATCTATAGCTTTACTACTGCTGGTCAGACCCTTGGTGCTTCAATCCTTACTGTCTGGCTTCTGGCAAATCCCAGCAAGGATACCAGTTGCCAGACTTTTGGTAGCTCATTCTTCTGATCTTTTAATGTTCACAAAGTCATAGCCATCTCCAGTATTCCTTCACCTAAAAGCAGGGAAGAATGGATACAACCGAGATGAAAAAAGGAAAGGCATTTGCTCTGAACATCATGTGGGCTCCAGGTAAGGGAGGACCTAAAGCTTCTCCCCTAACCAGAGGCTCTCAGCATCACCTTCCTTTTTAGGACCAGTCAGACAGGAAAGAGCCTAAGCCTCAATACTTGCCTTCAGAGAGGCAAATTTCTTAATCTCTTTAGAAATTCTTCATAGAGATTATTTTTAAATTGTGAGATGAAATCATTATGAAATAGTCATCTTGCACCTCTCTTCCAAGCCTATTATGTGGCTTGGTACTTAGCCCACTGAGTAGCCAACTCCCTCTGCCAAGTCCACAGAGATATCTAGCCTTCAGCAGAAGGTATTTCTAGCTGCTACATGCCTGCATGAATGGAAAAGTACTTCTGCATTTTGTGGAAATTTTAGGTACATGGATAAATGACTGTCTCAAGGTAGTCTTTCTCATGCAATGGACTAACATGAAAGCTGAAGCCTTAGGGGAGATTGGGGCCTCTAGGGAGCTTATTGGTTTGATAGAACATTAGCAATGAAAATTCTGCCATGAGCAAGGGAGATGGAATCCTGTGACCTGAAAGGCAATGACTGGTAAGTCAGGTGTGTTGGTGTGCGGTCAGCTGATTCACAAAGGAATGTTGGTACATGGCAGGTATCTGCTGTCAGGTGTTCAGGTGTTTGTGGGTACCAGCCTCCTAAATGAGGACTTGCTATCTGCCTTCAGCTGCTAGTGCCAGCCTTCCACCCAAATTTCCTTGTATTTTATTTTGTAAATATATTGTATATACCTATATTTACGTAAGTTATCTCCCCCATTAGAATATAAGTTCCTTGTGTCCCCAGAATCCCTGCATAGTGCTTAGAACAAAATAAATGCTGCCTAAGCCAATAGGTATTTATTAAGTGCCTAATATGTACCAGGTAATGTGCTAAACTCTGAGGGTAGAAGAAAAACAGTCTGATCTCAAGGAGCTCATAATCTAATAGGGGAGACAATATGCAAACAGCTATATACAACAAACTATATACAGGATAAATTGGAAATAATTATGGTAGGATTTTAGCTGGGGCTTGAAAGAAGACCGAGAAACCAGGAGGCAGAGATAAGGAGGAAAAGAATTCCAGGCATAGGAAACAGCCCAAGAAAATGCTCAGAGTAGAGAGATAGAGTATCTTGTGCAAGAAATAGCAAATAGGCTGGCATAACAGGATTATAGAGTATGTGGAGAGGTGTAAGGTATAAGAAGACCAGAACAGGACCAGGGGACAGGTTAGGAAGGGCTTCAGATAGCAAACGGGATTTGACATATGATACAAGAGGAGATAGGGAGCCACTGGAGTTAACTGAATATGGTCAGACCTGAGCTTTAGGAAGATCAGTTGACTAATGAGAGAAGGGTAGACTGGTGTGGGAAGAGACTTTCAGCAGAGATCAACCAACAGATTATTACAATAGTCCAAGCAAGAAATGATGATTATCAGCAGCTAGATGCTCGGAATGTCATCTCTGCCTGCTTGTTTTCCTTCCCATCTCAGTGACCATTGCTTCGAGGCATTTTTTATTTGGTGTTTTTTCAAGTTTTTCAAGAAAGGCAGTTTTTTGGAGAGTTTGCTTTCAGAGTGCCAGTGTGAGAATACTGTGGCTTTCAAAATAGAAATGTGGGTAAAGACACTACAATAAAAGGAGAGAAGAGTCTACTATGACCTATCTATAATAATCAATCAGTTGACAAATATTTATTGACTACCAGCTATGTGCAGCACACTATTCCTGCCCTCCAAGTACTTAAACTCTGGTTAGGAAAACAAATCAAAAATAAATGAAAAGTTAAATAAAAACATATGGTGGAACCTGGAAACAAGCTGATGCAAAGTGAAATGAGCAGAACCAGGAAAACATTGTACACAGTATCAGCAACATTGTGTAATGATCAGCTATGAATGACTCAGCTCTTCTCAGCAACATAATGATACAAGACAAGTACAAAGGACTCATGAGGGAAAACGCTGTCCATATCCAGATAAAGAACTGATGGACTCAGAATGCAGATTGAATCATATCTTTTCACTTTATTCTTTCTCATGGTTTTATTTTCTTTTTATCTATTTCTTCTTCCACAACTGTGATGAATATGGAAGTATGTTTTACATGATAGCACATGTATAAATTATATCAAACTGCCTACCATTTTCAGAAGAGGGGAGAGGAGGGAGGGAGAAAAATTTGGAACTTAAAATCTTGTAAAAATGAATGTTAAAAATTTTCTTGATATGTAATTGGGGGAAAAAATAAAATACTTTTTAAATTTTTTAAAATATAGGTGAAGGCTTGACTGGTATGGGACAGATATGTTCACAAATGACTATCATATAAAGGCAAAAGTTGCCAATAAAATAACAACAACAAACACATGAAGGGTGGGTGAGAAAAACTTAATAGGACAAGTCACACCTGGGGTGAACTTTAAAAAAAGAAGGCAGAGACTTTAATAGCTTGGAGGTAACAGTGGGATGGGGGTAAGGGTGGTCATCATGAGCAAAGATAAGGTTCAAGACCAAAGCCGAGAAGATCATAATGGTTGACTGAACTTGACAAGAGTCTCAATGTGTGAAGTTGCTAAGCTACTTACCAGGTCTGTTATGCAGTACTTGTGTGACCTTGGACAAGTCAATTGACTTCTCCTGGTCTCAGTTCACTTATCAGTGAAATGAGAAGACTGGACTAGATTTCTAAGACACCTTATACTTCCAAATATTATAATCCTAAAAAAGTCCTTCACCTATATTTAAAAAAATTTAAATAGTATTTTATTTTTTTCTCCAATTACATGTCAAGAAAATTTTTAACATTCATTTTTGCAAGATTTTAAGTTACAAATTTTTCTCCCTCCCTCCCCTCCCCTCTTCTGAAAATGGTAGGCAGTTTGATATAATTTATACATGTGCTATCACGTAAAACCCTGCATCCCAAAGAATTACTGCCTGTCCCTTTAAATAGGTTTCCTAGACATTTAAATATATAACTTGATTTCTAAACAATTAAATTTTTAAGTAATTTTTAGGAACATTTATTAGTTTTCAAAATCTTCTCATATAATTCTGCCTATGAGCTATTTTAAAAATGTGATCTCTATATTTCAGCAACAAAATAAATTCAATTCAATAAATATTCATCAACAGCCTTCAATGTGCTAGGCATCAGATAGGGAGATAAGTGTGTGTGTGTGGGGGAAATTTAAGTTCCCACCCTTGAGTTTAGATTCTGTTAGTAAATTACAATATACAAAAATAATAGGAGAGATACCCCCAGAAGCTTACCTACATCATGTGACCAAGGACAGACGTTTGTGGAATTCAGAGGTCTAAAAGAGGAGAGAGAAGCATTGGGTAAAAAAAGTAGGGAGAAAACCAAAATATAGCATCTCTGAAGCCAAGGAAGCAGGGAGTATCTAGTAGAAGGAAGGGATGGTTCAGCCTCATTGAAACCAGCAGAAAGGTCAAGGAGGATGAGTATTTTTAGAAGGTCACTGAATTTGGTGACCTTTCAGTCATTGGTATGTAGTACTCATGCCTCTCCCCTAGAACCCTAGGTCTAAGCAGAAATGAGGGCCACTATGCAAATAACCACTGGATCATAGACTTAAAATCAGAAGGGACACCAGGGATTATCCAATCCTCCCTACCCATTTTGCATATGAGGAAATTGTCCCAAGGGTCACACAGGCAATGAGTCAGAGATTCCTTTGGACCCAGGTCTGATTTCAATTCCAGCACTTTCCCAGTATATCGCACTTCATTTACTAAAAGAACATAAAGGCATGGGAATTGAACTGGGACAATTGGAATGGAGGAAGTAGCAAACGACAACAGGTATGGGAGAGCTGGTTTAGCAGGACAGTGATAGCCTGATAGTTTGGGTACAAAGGTCAGAGATGTGAATTTAATGTATTCACCTGATAAGGCTTGGGGAGATGGGAGAGGAGCAGGGGGCTGGCCAGATACAGTCCTTCTGCCTGTGCCTCCCATGCCCTTGTCTTACCAGAAGAGTGCTCCAAGTTCATATATTGTGTTAATGGCCTGCATACTATTCTATCATGGAGATTTTGTCATGAGTGAAAAGCCCTAAGAAAAGGTCTTTGCTAGTTCTCCACTGGCAAGGAGGGAAATAGGGCAAAGGGGAAGAAAGGCTTCTGACTTGCCTGGGGATTGATGCAAAAACTAAGGAAAGATCTTTCCCCCAAATGGACTGGATTAATTGATGTTAACTGGTTTTGGTTCAAATTTCTAAGCTTTTTAAAGGCTATAAATGTGCATAGCTGAAAATTCACTAAAGGAAAACATGAGGTAAAGAATGGAGGGAGAAGCAAGTTGAATGGGGACTGAGCCATGATCTGACAGGTGGAAACAGCAACCCATACCCTTAGGTAGACAAATATGTAGACACTCCCCACAAAAGAAGAAAGCCAATGGGTAAGAAGCAGTTCTTTTCTCTGAGTCCTGGATATGTATAGAGAGCTTGGCAGTTACCCTAGAGTTTGGTCTGGTGCTGGATGGTGCATGCTAAGTGGGATGAAAAGCTTTGTCGGATAGTACATGTTCTGGTGCCAATTGCAGATAAGGATCATGCTGTAGGTCCCAGCACCTACTGTGGTGTCAGAGGTGACCTTTCAAGGGGAAGTTTCAGTGGTTCTCTATTGGTGGAGTAGAAGCCAGATATCAAGTTGCTCAGGAGGTGGTGAGTTAGTGAGGAAATGGATGTCTTAGGCATAGACCCCTTTTTTTCAATTTTCAATTGTCTGGTATGAACTTAACAAACATGAACATTTTAAAATAGAAAGAACAGGAAAAGACTGTATATGAATCCAAGATTCTTCTCTATTGTGTATAGTTTGGGTTTTTTTTGTTTGTTTTTAGGCAATTGGGGTTAAATGACTTACCCAGGGTCACACAGCTAGTGTCAAGTGTTTGGTCTGAGGCTGGATCTGAACTCCCCTCCTCCTGACTTCAGGGCCGGTGCTCTATCCACTGTGGCACCTAGCTGCCCCTAGAGTTTGTTTTTTTTAAAATGCATATTAAATTTAACACATTCCTGCTTGGCTGTGTCCCTCCTCTCTTGAGTCTTTCTATTCTTTTTTGTATTTTTTTTAATGTTTTGCTGATGTTCTTTTCTTATTTTTGGCATTACTATAATTTGTTGTTGTTAATTCATTTCAGTCAAGTTTGAATCTTCGTGGCCCCATTTGGAGTTTTCTTGGCAAGGATGCTGGAGTGGTTTGCCATTTCCTTCTCCAGCTCATTTGATAGATGAGGAACTGAGGCAAATAGGATTAAGTGACTTGCCCAAAGTCACATAGCTACTCATCCTCCCCTCCTCCAAATTCTCCCCTGGTAGGTTTGGATACAAAAGCAAAAACCAAAGCGGTTCCTGCCTTGAAGGTCCAACATTCCACTGAAGGGAATTCTATGGCATAGGGTCACAAAGTCATGACACTGCACTGGAAGCCAAGATACCTGCATCTAGTCCTGTATTTCTTTTCTTCTGTCTCCCTCAACTTGACTTCCAGTTTCCCTATAAGAATCACACTTGGGGTTTAGTACTCCAGAGATTTAAATTATTCTGTTTACAAAGAGCACCTTGTTCATCCTCATGTTACCCTGCTAAGTTCAGAAGATGGCAGCAGTCATTATTCTGATAACTCTAACGACTTCACAGGCAAATATGGGAATATAACCTAGGTCTTTCATAACCTAGTTTTTTAATTTTCAACAATATGACTCTTGTGTACCTCCCCTTCTTCTCACCAAGGAAAATACGTATAATCAAATAGTCAAGCAAAATGAATTGACGTGTAGGCCATATTATAGGCAACTTTGTTCCTGAAAAGTTATATAGAAATTTTATTCATATACATATATATACATGTATATATATATATGTAGAGAGAGACAGAGAGAGACAGAGACAGAGAGTGTGTCAGAATATTAGGAGACACCCTGTTTTCCAGAGCTAAGACCCATCAAGCAAGCTGTGCCTTGAGCTTGGCATAACAAAAATCCTTTGTGTTCATCCTCTGGCAAAATCATGTAATTATTGTATTGCTTTGATTAGTACCAGGTATTCTCTGAGCTCAGACAAGCACCAGACAAGTACCCATGTTCTGGTCATGAACTATGCTATGACTCCCACTTATCTCATTTTTGCTGTTACCTCTCATTGTCAGGGCTATAGCTCACTGGGTAGCCATTGGTGTAAGTATCGAGATCTCCCCATACTGCTTCAGGTCCCCTCCCCAAGCTGGGGGGGGGGGTTGCCAACACATATGTCCTTGCTTACAAGCCATTGCCCTCACTTTGAAATTAAACTTTCATTTGATTCCTGACTCTGCTGTCTCTGGCCTGCTCTGTTTGTGGCTCTGACTATCTGCAAGTTAGAGGCTGGTTTGGTCAGATTGACTATATCTATCTATCTATCTATCTGTTTATTCCTTTAATGCCAGATGGTGGTGTAGTGGATAGAATGCTGGGCCTGGAGTCAAAAAGACATGAGTTCAAATCCAGCTTCAGATACTTCCCAGCTGTGTGACTTTGGGCAAGTCATTTAATTTCTGGCTGCCTCAGTTTCCTCAGCTGTAAAATTGAGATAATAATAGGACCTCCCTCCCAAGGTTTTTTTGATGATCAAATGAGGTACATTTAAAGTACTTAGCCCAGATGGCGTATTTACTCTTCTGGGCAGCCCAAATACCTTCCCTTCTGACTTATTGGTACAGTTCCCCCAGTGCTGCTGCCTTCCACAACCATGTCCAGGTCTTTGAAGAAGCTGATGGAGGAGAGCTGGAAGAAGAACCAGCCCAAGGTGGACTGGTGTGAGCAAGGCGTCTCCAACATGCTGGATGTCCACAGCTTGCTTACTTTACCCCACGTTGTACAACCGATTCTCAGCTATGACAAGCTCACAGCTGTGTCTCCAAACTTGGCAGCCTGTAGACTCTGGAAGTGCTGAACTTTTTCAATAACCAAATTGAAGAGCTGCCCACGCACATCAGCAGCCTCCAGAAACTCAAACACCTGAACCTTGGTACAAACAGCCTAAATACTTTGCTCCGAGGATTTGGCTCTTTACCAGCCCTGGAGGTCCTTGACTTGACGTATTACAAACAACTTAAATGAAAATTCTCTTCCTAGAAATTTCTTTTATCTTACCACCCTGCATGTACTTTCTCTAAGTGACAACAATTTTGAAATCCTGCCACCAGGTACTGGGAAGCTCAGAAAGTGGCAGATACTCAGTCTTAGAGATAATGATCACTGGCCATATAATAATATCACTGCCAAAAGAAACTGGAGAACTTACACAACTGAAGGAACTACAGATCTAGGGGAACTGCCTGACTCTTTCCCCGCCCCCGAGCTTGAAAACTTGGATTTAACTGGTCAGAAGCCCATCTTCAAAGAAGAGAATAATCCTGCATTACCCCAATTGCAGGCCATTTCCAGTTTGGAGTGTCTCATGTCTGTGAATACATCTGTTCTGAAACATACAAATACCTCTATGGCAGACATGCAGGCAAACCCAGAGCTCCGGAAGAAGAATGTTGTTTGTCCTTCGTTCTCAGAGGACCATGACATCAGGGAGATGACGCCATGATGTGCAAGTGAGGGCTGTGCAAAGTCACCAGCCTCACTCTCTCCTCCAGAGCACCTATAACTAGATGGCTCTGAAGAACAATAATGACAAATCAAAGAAGATCAGCTGGAAACAAACAAGGATTTAAGCGTCTCTGTTTGTCTCTCTCTCACACACATACATACACACACAAACACATGCATTACATGCTTTCTGTTTCTAGTTCTCTAACCTCTCCTCTCTTCTCTTGGCATTTAGTCCTTTGGGAAGATGCTAGATTTTTGCAAATACCTGTTTCTGTGTGTCTTATTAGAGGTGCCAAATAAAGGAAGCCAAGATCTATTTTGACTGCAAATTCCAAAGAAGGCTCCATTTTAAATCCCTGAATACAAATAATTATTATATGAATGAGTTCCATATGATCAAGAAAAATTAAAGCTATGTAACCATTTACCATAATTTAACACTGCTCATTTTTCTATTTATATGTATATTAACATATGTTTAATGGCTTTTATTCTATTGTCATATATGTATATATGTGTGTGTATATAAAAATATATATATACACATATATATATACCCCTTGTGCTTTCATCTGTGTCCTTGTACTACCAAAATATTATGATCGTTTTTCTTATAAATGATTTTAATAAAATCTTTTATTCATAAAAAGTGTTAAGCACAATTCCTGGCACATAATAGGCACTTAATAATGCTGCCCCCCCACCTTGCTACATTAACTCTTAAACATGAAATTTGTTAATTCCACTCAATTTTCATGACCTAATCCTCCGTTCTACCTTAGCTACCCACATGATTACAGTCTTGCCATCAGCCATAACTATTCTATTTTCATGTCAATGAACTCTGAAATTTCTTTATCTGATCTTTCCCAGATTATCACCCTGTCACTTTGGTCCTGTTGAGGGCGGATCTTAAGAATCTGATATGGGTTTAAGATCCAGGGCAGAGTTTGACCTCTGTCCAGGCTTTTACCTAAAAGGGCTCAATGATTAAGAGGTACGGCTCTCCAATCTCTCCCTGTTAGCAGGTTCCTGAGACATTCCTTCTCACTCTTTGAACCTTAGATTTACATATTCACTCCTCTATATAGGCACCAGGAAAAAGCCTTGGAACTTACAACTCTATCTAGGAACTCTAATAAGGAGGAAATGTATGTTATCACACCCTTAGCAGATGTTTCGGGGAGTGTCTTACAGGGAGGACTCTTTGAAGTTAGGATGGATTTTCTCTGTATATCCTGTACCCTCAGAAAAATAAACCGAGTCAGTTTTCTGCTCCTCCTGGTCCCACTTCATGTCTTATTTCACGCCTCTCTGTTTAGTGTACTATCTGGTTGCGGGCAACAAATGGCGCCTCAAACAGTGACAAAGTTAGAGAGAGGATGGTTCCCTTGAACGCTCCAGAGGAAAAGAAACCCTTGCTGGCTACTATGCCAGGAAACAAGGTCCTTAAGTGGCTGGACACTGCGGTACTAAGGTAAAGGGAACGAGGGTCATTACAGGTTTCCCCTTAGAAATATTAGGACTAAGAGGGGGAAAAACAATCACCAGGCTTATGGGGGAGATTATAAATTACAAGAAATTGATTAGAAAAAAGTTTAGAAACAGGCTCGGTACTTAGAGCATAAGAAATAGTGTCTCTTTGGAAAAGCCCACATACATACTTTCGGTCTTAAGAGGCGTGCTTAAGATCAAAAGTATGGGTCAGGTACAAAGTGGAAAAAGAGATAGAGATTATTACCTAAGATTACTAAAGAAAATAGTGAAAGAAAGAGGTTTAGTTATTCCAAACAGTCAGCTACAAGAATTTTTAGAAAGTGTAGAAAAATGCTGCCCATGGTTTCCACAAGAAGGAACAATTGATTTAGAGAAATGGGAGATTGTAGCCAAGCAACTACTAGTAGCTGAGAAAGTGATTCGGGTAGATAAGGGGCCAGGAACAGAAGAGGAAGAAGAAATGCATAAGGCCTTTGAGGAACAGTTGAGCATAGTTGAAGAGGTTGGGGAAGATGTTCATTCTGTTAAACAACAGAGAGATGTGCGTTCCCCTGAGCAACAGAAAGATGTACATTTACCTTCAGTTAAACAACTGCCTAGGAGAAAATTTAAATACAAGGGCTTGTTAGAAAAGGTGATACAAAGGGCAGAAAGCAGAGGGGAAGAAGTGAGCATGGACTTAAAATTAGTTAGGCAAATAAGTTTAAGCATGTAGAAGAGAGGAGTATGTATACCAAGCTTAAGGAAGGTATAATTTATTTGCACAGTGTGATTAAAGGTTTTGAAAGTAAAAAGGTTTTGAAACTTTTTGAGAATTGCTAGGAAAAAATTCTCTTTCTTTATTTTTTTTTGCATTCTAAGGCCCTGGGCAAAGCTGTGGGTGTAAGATTGAAAGATTATGTTTAAAATATTCTCTTCCTTTCTCTCAAATTCCAACCCTGGCCAGGTTGAGGTAGGGGAGAAAGAAGGAGAAGATGAGGAGTTTTCCTCTTCAATTCAAAAAGAAAAGTTTTTAAGTATTGGAACACAGTCTAAAGATAATTTAGTTCATTCACATTAGTAATATGCATGTTTCAAGTTTTAAAAATCTAGTCTCATTACAAATTGATACACTTTTATGTGTTATATCAAGTAATTTTTAATAATTTTGATGTTATTAAAATGTGAACTAAAAGAAACTGAAAGGTAGTGAGAAAGGTAGTGTGTAAATCCAGCTAAATTATTTTATCAAGTCTGGTTAATCTTGCTTTGTAATGTTTTATAACTGTCAATTAGAAAGTCAGGTATTTCAATCTTTACCTGTAATTAAAAAACAGCCTATAGTTAAAACAATTTGACTATCACTTATGAAAATTACCAGATTGTTAATTAAGTTATTTGAAGTTACTGTTTTAATGTTAAAACCTAGAATTTTTAATAACTTAGGAGTGAAAAGGAGGGGCACAAGGCAATTCCCTCTACTTTGTAAATTTGCCAGGGCTCCTGAAAACTATTTGTTGTGGGCAAGGTCATCTGCCCTGGAAAAAAAAAAGAGATAGAGAGAGAGAGAGAGAGAACTTGTTAGGATCATGCAGTTCCTAAACAATTAATCTAGCTTGCTGAGAAGCTGCAACTATATGAAATGATTTCTAATAATTGGCTTTTTTACCAGAAAAAGTTTAAATTTGAGATAGAAAGATGTTAAGTGAAATCTCTTATGTATGTGACTCATGGTAAATCTTTGTTACTTATTACAACTCCGTGAGAGTAAAATTAACTATATCTGGCTTTAAGCCACAATTAGTGAAACTTACTGCTTACGGTAAAAGACTTTTAGGACTATAACTAATTTTGTTTTGAATTTTAATTTGGGTATAGTCATCTCTATTAAATTAGTATTTGAAGTTTTCCTATTAAGGAATGCTTTCCACCATGTGCAAAAATTTTGTTCATAACACTATTAAACCTGTTGGGCAAAAATATTCCCAGACAAAAATAATTTGTTATATGGATGATAAACTTAGCGAACTTTCCTTATTAATGTATGAGCTTTAACAAGCTCTTCAGTCTCAAAGATTTATAATTACTCCTGATAAGGCACAAAAGAAACCACCCTTTGCTTGCTTTAGACATATTGTTTCACAGTCTACAATTAGACCCCCAAAATAGGCAAGATTCTTTAAAAACTCTTAAGGATATTAATTAACTTTAGCCTGCCTAGTAGATCACCACTAATCAATTATTTTAAGATGAATTTAAACTAACTAGAATAATGGACAGCTGAAACTCAATTAATTCCCTTTAATTTGTGGGGGCAAGATATTTTCCATCTAAGGGGAGCTGTTAGTTTGGGTAAAACAGTGGCTTTTGACAAAAAGGAAGCCTTTTACAGTAAAGCAATTAGTTGAGCAAGACTTTTAAAAGGACATACAGAATTCTTTACAAATCCTTGGAATTCACCTGTTTTTGTTATTAAAATGAAGTCAGCAAAATAGAGGATGCTTCATGACCTCTGAGCTATTAATGAAGTCTCCCTTCACCCATTATGAATTCTGTTTCCTAGCCTTTGATAGTTATTGATTTAAAAGACTGCTTTTTTACTGTTCCACTGTAAGAAGCTGACAAATGTTGTTTTCCTTTACCCAGTGTTAATGTAGAACACCCTGCAACCAGGTTTCAATAGAAAGTCCTTCCTCAAGGCATGAAAAACAGCCTTACAATGTGTCAAAATTTTGTTAATAAAGCTATACAACCAATTAGGAAAAAATTTCTCAATGCAAAAATAATACACTATATAGTGACATACTTTATAGCTGTTGCATTGAAAACTCACACATTTATTTCCTCAGCCTCAATTAGCTTTACAAGAATATGGGCTTATTATAGCCCAAGAAAAAGTTTAAGAAAAATCTCCATTTTCCTACCTAGGTCATATTGTCACCGAAACAACAGTGAAGCACTTAATGATTTTCAAAAACTTTTAGAGGACACTAATTAATTAGTTTTGAACATCATTCCAAATTACTACAGAACAACTGGCTAATTTCTTTTTTACATTTAGAGGAGATCCTAATCTAAATTCCCCTAGGACATTAACTCTTGAAGCAAAAAAGGAGCTTTATTTAGTCAAACAGAAAAATTCCTGAAGCTCAACTCACCCATATTTTTTTAAATGAAGAGGTACCAGGTGCTATTCTTAGTACTCCAGGGTTCCCTACAATTTTTAACTTACAGGAAATTTACTTTCTGTTATTAATTAACCTTATAATAAAAGGCAAATAGACACTCTTGTTTCCTCTTAAAGAATTGGCAAATTGCTATTACTATTTTTTCTGGTCATATTGATATTGATAATTACTTACCATTTCTTAAGATATTAACCTTTTTTACTAATTATTCACAGGTATTTCAAAAAGATTGTTAGATTTAACCCCATTCCTTCAGCACCCATGTCATTCATCGGTGGGTTAAGTACAGGTATAGCAGGATATTATGAGCCTATTAATGTTTCTGATAACAAGTAATCTGTTTATGTCTCTCAGAATATAGAGAGGGCAAAGTTAAAATATATTACTAGTACACAATTATATACTGAAAGCAATGGCATTATTGATTCCTAACTACAATGCTGCCACTTAACTTTTATTAAGCTTTCATTGAGCCTTTCATTAACTATATTCTGCCAATACAACAACCTTAACTGTAGAGAAGAAAACATTTTGTGACTATGTTTGAATAAACTCCTACAGTATTAGAAACGTAGTATAAAGAATAATGATTATTTTTTAATTAACAGCCTGTTTCAAACGTATCAAGAGGCTTTTATCCCAAACACATTTGGCAATTGGATGTAACCTATATGCCTTCTTTTGAAAAGCTTTCTTATACTCATGTTATAATGGATACTTTTCCTTTCATTTTTGCCACTTTACAAACAAGTGGTACATTAAATATGTGATCAATCATATTTTACAAGCCTTCACAGTTATGAGTGTACTTAAATGAATCAAAACGGATAATGCTCCTGAGGAGCTTCCATTAGCAAAACATTTTCTTCCTTTTATGCTTTTTATAACATTTCTCTGATCACAAACACTTTATATTATTAAAAACAAAGATATTAAAATTATTCTTTTCAAAAAAAAGAAGGGGGAATCTGGGCTACTCCCCCTCATTGATAATTGGTTATGAATTTGACAATTGGCTATTAATTTTTATAATTGGCTATTAAGTTTGTAAATATTAACAAAAATGAGTACACTCCAGCCTAAAAACATCCAGAGGCCCAGATCCATTACTGGATCCATTACTAACAAGGGGATGAGAGTGTGCTCATATATTTTCAGAAAACTTTGATAAACCTGTCCAGATACCGGAAAAAGATGTCAGAGCATGTATAACAACTCACAGCTTGAATACAGAGTATGACAATTCAGGGAAAGTGCAGAAGGAGCCAGTCTACAGTGACAAGTCGCCTTCCCACATGGGGTCCAATGAAAGCTCCCTCTCATCGAGTGATAAAAGACTCCTGAACTTGTATTTTTAGTAATAGTAGCTTTACTTTCTGCTCAAGTGTGTAATGTACGACTGCTCAGCACTGGACTTATTTTTCCTTTTCCACCCTGGATGCAATCTCTCACATATATGGACAAATTGGGACTATACATACACTAATAACACCTGTATATTCGGAAGACAAGAAGATCCCTATCTCCAGGATAAAGTCAAGATTACAATTGCCCTCAGATCTCTAGCATCCAGGACACCTATATGTTTTTCGAAATTTAGCAACAATATTGAATCCTGTTTTTTCCTTGTTATATCAGTTTTTAATACCAGTTTGTCTCATGGATATGTAACTTTTATTCAATCTAATACTACTTTTGAATAGTATGTTGCTTGTGTCAATTATATTCCAACAATGTATTGATAATAATGACTATATTGTATTTTTGGTAGAACAATTATCATTTGCTATTTTCCCTACCAACGTTTTATATGAATAGTTTCAGAATTGCGGTGAATGTGTTCTTCAAATTATTACTTCCTCCTTAAGTCAATCAAAACAATTTATTTGTCTCGCTATTATTGGTTTAATCATTGTTGCTTCTTTTATTGTATCTACTGCTGTTTCATCTATTGTGCTACAATCTGAAATCTAAACTGCATAATTTGTATATGACTTAGCAAAAAATATGTTTAGTACTTAATGCACAAGAAGCTATTGATACATTGTATAAAGTCAATTTATTAGAACAATCAGTATTGTATTTAGCAGATAAGTTAGAACCCTTGAAAACAAGGTTGCTATTGCAATGTGATTACAGATATTCACATATTTACATTATCCTGCTACCCTATGATGCTTCAGATCCTAATATCTCATGAGACAAGACAAGTGCCTGCCTACTGGGGGCCTGGCACAATTCTGAATGCCACCCAGGTGATTGCAGATAGTCACTCCCCAGGGATTAACCCAAAAAATCTGGCTGTAGAGATCTTAGAGAAATTAAGTGCAATCAATATATTTAAGAATTTACCTGCCTTGTTACTTCATGCATTTTCTTGGGCAGTGTTATTATCCCCTGTATTGTTACCTTAATTAAATCAAGGATCACAGTGTTGGGAATGATGTTTACCGCCTCAAGCTGCTTGCTAATTCGTAAAGGGAGGAGCTTGTTGAGGGCTGATCTTAAGAGTCTGATATGGGTTTAAGATCCAGGGCAGAGTTTGACCTCTGGCCAGGCTTTTACCTAAAAGGGCTCAATGATTAAGAGGTATGGCTCTCCAATCTCTCCCTGTTAGCAGGTTCCTGAGACATTCCTTCTCACTCTTTGAACCTTAGATTTACATATTCACTCCTCTATACAGGCACCAGGAAAAAGCCTTGGAATTTACAACTCTATCTAGGAACTCTGATAAGGAGGAAATGTATGTTATCACATCCTTAGCAGATGTTTCGGGGAATGTCTCACAGGGAGGACTCTTTGAAGTTAGGATGGATTTTCTCTATATATCCTGTACCCTCAGAAAAATAGACTGAGTCAGTTTTCTGCTCCTCCTGGTCCCACTTCATGTCTTATTTCATGCCTCTCTGTTCGGTGTACTATCTGGTTGTGGGCGACAGGTCCTTTTCCTATCTTGAACTGTTGGTGAACTAATTCAAGTCCAAACTGGCAATCATAGCTTGTTAAACCTTAACCTTATATTACTTTAGTATCCACCCCTTCACTTCCATTCATATGCTTCAGAATGGAGCTGGAAAAAAATTGTGACATAATAATTGGGTTTATTCTAAATTTATGTCACCTAATCTTGACTGTCATTGAAGCAAAGCAAATATTAGATTTCACCTTAATTATTTCACTATCCCATCATTATAGCAGCTGTTTCAAACTTATTTCTCCTCTCATCTCCCATGGCAACCAACCTCTTTATCCTCTCAGCCAAAGACCACAGCTCCTACTTCACACATAGCCCCCCCCAAATTGAGGCCATTTGCTAAGGGCTCCCCTTTCTGCCCTTCTCATGTCACATCATTCAGATACTATCCCTATTTCCCCACTATCTCCTACCTTCTCATTATCAAGGCACCCTTGATCCCATATCCTCTTTTCTTTCCAATAAGGTTTTCCCCACTCTTTCCCTAATCTTCCATTTCTTCCTATATACACTCCCTATTTAACTTCCCAGCTACATACAAACACGCCATCTTCCTCCATAGTTAAAAAACCTTTATTTGACCCAATTGCTCCTTCTAACTATCATCCAACAGGTCTCCTCCACTTCTTGGCTAAACTTTTTGAGAAATCCATCTATACTAGGTACCTCCATTTCTTCTCCTCTTACTATTTACTCCTCCTTACTTCTAAACCCTCTACAACTTGGTCCTTCAGCCTCATCATTCAACAGAAACTACCCTCTCCAAGTTAGCAATGATCTCTTAATCGCCAAATCGAATAGCTTTTCCTTTATACTCATCCATCCTTCCTCGACCTCTCTACAGTCTTTGACATCGTTGATCACCACCTCCTTTTGAATACTCTCCCCTGTCTTGGTTTTTGTGACACTGCTCCCTCCTGGCTGTCCCCCTACCTTTCTGTCCATTCCCTTTCATTTTTCCTTTGTTGGGCCTTCTTCCATGTCATGCCTACTAACTCTGATATCCTCCAAAGTTCTATCCTGTGCTCTTCTCCACCTGTACTATTTCAAAACTTGATAATGGGTTCAATGATCATTTCTAAGCAGATGATTCCCAGAACTATATTTCTAGGCCTTTCTTTTCTCCTAAGCTCCAATCTTATATTACCAACTACCTCTTAGACATCTCATATTGGATGTTTCCTAGGTATCTCAAATTTAGTGTGTAAAAACAGAACTCATTGTCTTTCCCCAAAACCTTCTCCTCTTCCCAACTTTCCTATCAGTATTGAGAGCACTGCCACTTTCTCCATTATCCAGGCTCACAACCTCAGGGTCATCCTCAACCCTTTAGTAGAACTCACCTAACATATCTAACCTGTTGCCAAGTCTTATTGTTTCTACCTTTGCAACATCTCACCCATAACTCTCCTTCTCTCTACTCCCACAGCTGGTGGCACCCTGGTGCCCACCTTTATCATATCATCTCGGACCATTGCAACAATCTTCTGATTGGTTTCCCTGACTCAGATCTCTCCCCATTCTAATACATCTTTATACCAAAGTGATTTTCCTAAATCTAAGTTCTATGTCATTAACTATGCAATAAACTCCAGTGGTTACCTATTACCTCCAAGATCAAAAATAAAATACTCTTTCTGGTGGCATTTAAAACCTTTTATAACTTGGTCCCCTCTTACACGTCCAGTTTTCTTATACTTTACTCCCCTTTAACCCAGTTACATTGGCCTATTTGGTACTTGCATGAAATCTCTCATCTCCTGACTCCTTCTCTTTCCCCATGCCTGAAATATTCCCCCTCCTTGCTTCTACCTCCTGGTTTCCTTCAAAACTTAGCTCAGTGATTGGGGCAGCTAGGTGGCACAATGGATAGAGCACTAGCCCTGGAGTTAGGAGGAACTGAGTTCAAATCCAGCCTCAGACAGTTGACACTAGCTATGAGACCCTGGGCAAGTCAATTAACCCCAACTGCCTCACCAAAACACACACACACAACCTGAGTTCAAATCTTACCTCTTAAACAGGTCCTTCTAGGTCCTAGTGTCTTCCCTGTGAAATTACCTTCTGTGTATTACATCCATTAATATCTTGTATGTACCTATTTGTTTATATTTTGTCTCCTCTTTTAGAATGTTAGCGCCCTGAGGCAGTGTTTTTGCTTTATCTTGTATCTGTAATGTTTAGCATAGTGCTTAGCACATAAGTGCTTAATAGGTGTTTGTTGACCAATTAAACAAAAAGCAAAAGCAGGAATAATCAAAACATCCTGTTATTCAATAGAAGACAAAATCAAGAAGAACTAAAATATAGCAATCCACTCATAAACCTGGGTCATACTCTCCCCTCAGTGCACACAGTATCCATTGAGAAGGCTTCTTCAACCTTTCTTGGAGCAAGAAGGAAGGTATCTCCTCAGCCAGGCTTTCTCACCACTGTGCCTTTCCAGCCCACAGAAAGCAAACAATAAGGCCCACGAAAGGAGTGTCACGTGGTCTTCCTCTGGGCTACAGCAGCAGCTGTAAGCTCTTTTAATACAGTGGTAGCTTTACACTCCTTCAGTCAAGTACAAGATTCCTTAAGTCTGGTATTTGCCAAGCTAATCAGGTCTGTTCTCTATGAGATCTGAAAGGTTTCCCCAGCCCCAGAGAAGTTTTCCCTCTTTCAAATGGTAGTAATAAGGCAAGCAACCTTTCTCCAGCTCTTTCTCCCTCTCAATCTAGGGAAAATTAAAAAGGGCAACAGAGATAATCCCAGGAGTGGGTTTTCCAACTCTATCAGACGTAGGTGGTGCTGAAGGTGCTAAACTCAGCCAGCCCTTCAAGCAGAAGGATTCAGCTTTCCTCCCCTGAGCTCTCCAAAGCTGACTTCATTATGATTGCATTCCACCTCCATGGGAAGCAGCTGTTCTTTTCTTCCAATTCTCCAGCTCTGCTTTTTTCAAGCACGGGGAAAGTCTCCACATCTTCTTCCTTCTGTCTTTCCATTTCTCTTCTATAGCTTCCAAAGATTCATATTAAGGTCTCCTTTTGAATAGTGACACATCTGTAACTCAGGTTGAAAAAAAAAATCCGTAGTTCAAGTAGGTATAATACAAACAATATACATTTTCCCCTTAGTTTCCAGACAATTTTGTGATTTATGGTTTCTTAGTTATGTCCTTCACCCCTTCCCCCCCAAATCCCAATCTTTTGTAAATGAACCGATAGACAACAATGTCTTGCAGCATTGTCCTGGTGCCTTTCAGGTGCTTTCAAACAGGTCCTCTCAATTATATAGTTTTAAGCTTGTTGTTGTTCAATCACGTCCAACTCTTTGTGGCCCCATTGGGGTTTTCTTGGCAGAGATAGTGGAGTGGTTTGCCATTTCCTTCTCCAGCTCACTTTACAGATGAGAAAACTGAGGCAAACAGGGTGAAGTGACTTGCCCAGGGTCACACAACTAGTAAATGTCTGAGGCTAGATTTGAACTCAGGTTCTCCTGACTCCAGGCCCAGCACTCTATCCACTGCAACACCTAACTGCCAGTTTTAAACTTGTAGCCTCACTAAGACTTTTAGGACACTGTATTTATCTGAGAGGCATTTTTCACTTAGGTCCTCAGCACTGTCTCAAGGTGTTTTTCTCACATGGATGTCCTTTTTTCTGTTTTTTGCAAAAAAAAGATGTCCACGTATAAAACAGACAGTACCTTAGATCAGCATTTGTAAAAAATAAAGATCAATCTGAAAATAATTGCAGCATACATGCCAACAGCTGTTGTGGAGGACAAGGAGGTAGTGAAATTCTAGGGAAGGACTCCATAAGACTCTAAATGAAATCAACATCTAACTTTCTACTTGGTTAACTTCCTCTAAAAAATAGGCATAGGGGACAATGGTGAAAGACATGTTGGAATATATGGTTTAGAAGCAAAAAGTGAGAATGACAGTAGCCAAAGGCTTATAGACTACAAATAAACTTTTTATCTACATATATCATGAACACTTGCTTCACAAAGAACTGAACATGAGCACCAAAAGGAATGCCATTAATTCTTTATCCTTATAACTGCTTTTCCATTTCTATAAAATCTTTCTAAGACTAAGTAAGGCTATCCTTAAAGAAGATGTGAGAAGGGAATGGAGAGGCTCTCACAAATAATATGCTATAGCAGTTATTTCTAATCTCTCTGCCTCAGAGAGGCCCTCTAGGGCTATCGTGGCAACCTAAGGTTCAAGCCCTGGTGTGTTTGCATAAGTCTCTCCTCAGTGGTGGAGATCATGATGCTTCCATCATGTGTGAAGGGCAGAATTGACCCAAGAGCTTGAAAGAGGAACTTTTTCCTTCCTGCTTCAACTTCTCTTGAAGTAAGAAGGAAGGAAGGTCTCTCCTCTCCCAAAGTTTCTTACCACTGTGCCCTTCCTGCAGGTGGAGTATCAAGAAATCATTCTCATAACCAATGAGAAGAATCTTATGCAAATGACCAGGCTTGAGCCTGGGTTACCTAAATTATTGAGCAGTTGGTGACATTCATCATTAGGAGTTCCCCACATCATCAAAATCATCAACACACACACACACACACACACACACACACACACACACACACACACATACATACATAAACACGTGCATGCACACATTTCTATACAGCCATTTGAGTCATTAGCCTCTAATGTGACTATGGCATAGACACTCCTACAATAGTCAATAAACATTTATTAAGTGTCTACTATGTGCCAGGCACTGTTCTAAGTAATGGGATACAAATATGAAAAGACAGTCCTTGCCCTCAAGAAACTTATAGTCTAATAGGGGAAAACAAAACAAAACGAAGCTGAAAAGCGGTGGATGAAGGGTGCAGGCAGAAGTATCTAATGGTAGAGGAGTCCCAAGGTAGTGCAACCAAGCACTAGATAACAGTTAGATGGCTTAGTGGATTGTGCCCTGGCCCTGGAGTCAGGAAGATCTGAGCTCAATCCCTCCTCAAACACTTAATAGCTGTATGACCCTGGGCAAAGTTCCTTAACCTCAGTTTGCTTCATCTACTGAAGAAGGAAACGGCAAAGCACTCCTCTATCTTTTCCAAGAAAACCTCATAGACAGTATGGTTCACGGAATCATGAAGAGTCGAACACAACTGAACAATTAACAGTTGTAGCCAGGTGAGAAATGAGGAGCTGAGCTGAGGTATCTTCTAAAATGGATGTCTGGAATTCATGGCCCTACCTTCCCACAATCTCACACACTATCACCCCACAATTAATCACTTGCTGTCCTAATCCTCTCAATTCTCCAGAGATTTATTCACTCACCATGATGCTTCATCATCCAATCATTAGAGAAGAGTTCATAGCAAACAGCCCGGGGCTAATTCTCTAGGCTAATGAGCCCAGCCTTTCCCCTTTCTGTTTTTCCCTCTCAAATCAGAGAAGAGAAAAGAGAACAACATACACATCTGAGAAGATTCAACTCACTTAAGCTTTAGTCAGTGTTGAAAAAAAACAGTAGAAACTGTGGTCTTCATTCAGTTGATCAAGAACCATGTAGCCAAAGCCTTCTGATCCAACAAATTTTTTTCTGACCGTCTGCTATTTCTTCCCAGCTTTTCCCCTGCCATCTTGAGACTAAGCTGATATCCTATACTTCCTATAGCCTTACAACATTCAGTGACCCTGGAGTCAGGAGGACCTTAGTTCCGGCCTCAGACACATAACACTTCCTAGCTGTGTGACTCTGGGCAAGTCACTTAACCTCAATTGCCTCACCAGAAAGAAAAAAAAAAGACAGTTGGTACAAGTTATTATTCTATATTATCCAGTAGGTGATTTGAACCATGGTTCATTTTCTATATAAAACTACTCAAATCTCATTTGGAACCTATATTTCTTCATACATATGTGAGTTTTTATTAAAGACAAAGTTCTTTACTCCCACTGTTTTAGGCATCAACATTTTCTTCTATAACAACAGCAATATCTAATACCTTTAAGCTTTTAATTTGAATCTTTTCCTTTACACAAAAAATCATTTTTCTGCTCTTCTCAGGGAAAAACACTGCTGAAAAGGAGCTTAAAGGGAAAAATAGGTACATTACAAGAAGAATAATGGTGTCTTAAAGGTTCTCTAACAAACTGTTTCTCATGTATATGTCAAAAGTCATAGCAGATTGCTCAAAAGCAACAAAAGCAATAACTTAGTTTGACAAGCAGATTGCATTATCAAGCAGAGTATAAAACAGAGTGGCGTCTCCCTGCCAGAAGTGCTCACCACTGTCCTGGAGAATGTCCAGCCAAGAGTCCAGATTGAAGAGGATGGTGAGATGTTCCAGATGATCCTGTTTGCAGATTGCATCAAGACCTAGAACACTGCAAAGCCTCCAGAGTGAGACCCACGATCATTCAAAAGAATTCAGCCTCATTGTCCAATATGTGTGAGATACACACCAAAAGCAGTGTGGCAAAAGAGAAGAGCACCGAATTTGGAGGCAGGATACCAGGCTGGGTGACAGTGTTTGGGTTCAGTCTCTTCACTTCTTGGCAAAATGGAGATAATAATATTTGCATTCACTACCTCACAGGACAGTTGTGGGGAACGTAGTTTTGGAATCTGAAAACACTTTTTAGAAATGTGAGTTGTTATTATTATTATTATTATTATTATTATTTGTAGCATGTTAAGATCCCATGTTCAAGATGCTATGGGGACAGAGGGAGTTATCCCCTCCGTTCCTTCACTTGCCACCAGATGGAGCCAAATTATTGTTTTTGGAAGCTTCAGAAACGGGAAATTGTGTTATAAACGCAAACAAAAGAGCTAAAGAAATTGTTATCTAGATGACCCGATTGACTAAAGCATAGTGCTAATAAGGCTAGGTTGCTGGTTTCAGTCCCTGCTTCGTTCCATTCCAAAGCTTGAAACTTTGGGAGGAACCATTGGCCAGAAGAGGGCAACATGAGCTCACAGCATAATATGTCCAGTCCTCTCAGTCATGTCTGACTCTCCATGACCCCATTTAGGGTTTTCTTGGCCAAGATACTGGAGTGGTTTGCCGTTTTCTTCTCCAGCTCATTTTACAGATGAGGAAACTGAGGCAAACAGGGTGAAGTGACTTGCCCTTGCCCAGGGTCACATAGCTAGTAAGCATCAGAGGCCAGATTTGAACTCAGGAAGATGTCTTCCTGACTCCCTGGCACTTTGTGAGCTGTGGCAGCTCCTAGCTGCCTCACAAGGAACCACATTAACTATTTAATCATTTTTGGAAGAAGCCAGCAGCAGCAGAAGAGTTGAACATTGTTGGATTTTGCCTGGAGTACAATCAATGATTCCAGTTTAAAATACAGCCCATAGACCTAAATAAGGCAGGACCATGACTAAGTTGGTGGTAGGGCGCTGCAATGAAAAGAGTGCTGGATTTGTAGCCAGAAGACCTGGATTTGAATCTTACCTCTGTTACCTACTACCCTTGTGATCTTGTAGAAGTCACTTACCTCTCTGGGCCTAGCTTTCCTCCTCTACAAAAAGTTAGGGTAGGAGGTAGGCTAAAGCAGAGGCAACAGACTCACCAGCTGCAGAAACTCCCAAATGTACCCACCTGAGACAGATTGAACTGTGATTGAGAAACGGCTGGTTTTTTAATTAATTAATTTATTCATTCATCTATCTATTTATTTGTTTTCAGCATTCACTTTTATAAGATTTTGAGTTCCAAATTTTTCCTCCTCCCTCCCTTCCCCTTGACCCATGATGGCATGCAACCTGATACAGGCTATACAAGTGCAATCATATTAAACATAAGACGTGTTTAACAAAATAAAAATACAACATAGATACTGTGAATTTGTGATTTTCTAAATCAATATGCAGCAGTCAGGGATCCATTTCTATTTAAGTTTGACACCACTGAGATTGTTTATTTACTTAAGGTCCATTCTAGCTTGAAATCCTGTGAATCTCTTTCTCCTTAGGGCCCACCCCCACCAATAATAAATTAGTCCATGTTACCAACAGATCAAAGAAGCCACCCTATGGCCTGGGTAGTAAAAATTGCCCAACTTTCTACAAGGAGGTAGTTTAAATCTTCTGTTTACTGACACACTATTTTTAAAGTGCGCGCAAACAACTTAAGTGAACAATTTAATTAAAGTAATTAAAGAAATAGGTTGTGGAAAAATCATAAAACTAATTATTATAGGGTATTATAGCATGCAGGTGGGGAGAATAAAATTGACACCAGTCTTTAGGCCTAACTGCTTCATCTGGAATTAGAACGTTGCAGAACAAGTCCCAAGTCAGCAGGTATTTATTGAGTCCCAGCTCTGTATCGGGCACTGTATGAAATTTCTTGCCTAAATGGATGTGAGATACAAACCTTCTTCATTTTCAACAGAGAACAGTAAGTTCAAACAGCATCAAGATGCAGCTCTGTTCCAACGAGCTTCTCAGTACCCATTCCAGCATTTTCTTCAGCCAGTCAACGAAGCAATGCCTCTCTCTTCTAATAGGCACACTCCGAGCAGATGGATGGAAGCTCTTCCCTACTGTCTTCTTTATACTATTCACTGCTAAATGCACGGTCAAGCCAGTCACTTGACCTCTACTTGCCTCTGTTTCCTCATGTGAAAATGGGGATTATGATATCACCTACCTCAAAGTATTACTATGAGGATCAAATGAGACAGCACATATAAAGTACTTTGCAAAACTTAACACACGCCTCCCTGCTCTCCAAGCTAATTCAGCCAGTATTGAGGGTCCCTAGACACCAACAGCCAGAGAGCTTATCAACCCAATCGGTTCATGGTTTTTCAGCCAAATAAATAATATTTAAAGTTAATTTTAAAAAACTTCACACACTACGTAAATGATAAATATTGTTATTATTACTATTCTGTAGGATGAGAACAGGGAAATAACTGCTTTCTTCTCTGGCATATTTAGATCTCTGTGTATTTGCTTTATCCTTCTGCAAAAAGTTTTATCCTTCTGCCATATTTTGATCTCTGTGCAATTTCTTTATCTTTCTGCAATATGGTCCCTTCAAAGGGTCCCTATTGATGTCATCCACTTTAGGATATCAGAGGACAAGAATCACACCTGTTGACTTGCTCCAAATAGGTCTGTACCCCTTGCTCAAACCAATATAAGTAATTTCCTTTTCTGGATGTCATTTTCTTTATCTATAAAATGAGTGAGTTGGATTAAATGATCTTTAAGATTCCTTCCATATCGAAATTCTCTAAGTACTTAATGCAAAACCATATCATAGGGGCATTTAAAAACTATCAGGATGATGACCATCAGTTGTGATATTCCAAATGGATATTCTAGTAGAGGAAGTGAATTAAACCCACCTTAACATTCTTGCTGTGAGCAAGATCAGAGGGTTGAGCAGGTTATTACATTGTGGAGGCAGCTTAAAGGAGGTTGTCAAAGAAATGTATGTACACAAAGCAAATGTATGAACACATGAGCCAGTCGTGTGGCATGAGAAAGATATAACTGGGTGCTCCCCTATTATCCTCTTGATGTCAAGAGAATTCAAGGGAGAACTCAAGCTTATTGGGTAAAGTCCATAGGTTAACTTACTAAAGGACATAGGCAATAGCAATAGGCAGGCATAGATGGCTTACCATTTGTGTCATTGGAAAGGCAGTGTGGTCCAATGGAAAGAACACTGGCTTTGGAGGATTTGGGTTCTTCTGCTGGCCCTACCACCTCTACCTCCTGACCTTGGACAGGTCACAATCATTCTGGACCTTAATGTCCTCATCTTGGAAATGAGTGAATTGGACTAGAGGACATCGAAGGTCCCTTTCAACTCTAAATCAATGAACTTCTGAAATAACTCCATCAATGAAGTCACGGTTCTTAGGTGGCACAGTGAGTGGACAGAGCTCTGTACTTGAAGTCAGGAAGACTTGAGTTCAAATTAAACCTTAAACACTGACTAGTTGTGATCCTGGGCAAATCACTTAACCTCTGTTTGCCTTAGTTTCTCATCTATAAAATTAGGATAATAATAGCAGCTACTTCCCGGGGTTGTTGTGAGGATAAAAATGGGATAATATTCATAAAGTGTTTCCTAGACCTTAAAGCACTATATAAGTTCTAGCTATTATTATTATTAATTTGATAATTTTAATATTATAATTAATTATATTGTATATATTATATAATTAATTATAATAATTAATAATATTTATATTGTTAATTTGTTAAACTCTTGATTTGGAATGTATTTTCAAATTGCTTGGTGCTTTTGTATAGTCAACATAGTCAATGAATATCTCCACCTTTTAAATCCAGTAAAACTCTTTTAGCAAATTAAAATCAGCGAATTCAACTTCCTGGAGCAAGTTTTTTCTAGTTATACAGTGATCACCACCACCTGTATTAAAGCTTTTAGAAGCCTATTTATCACGGAAGGAGTATATATTTAGATATTTTGACAGGTGTGATTTCATATGGATCATAGTATTTCAAACTGGAAGGGACCTTAGAGACAATGTAAGCCTAGCCCCCCAATTTTGCAGATGAGGAAACCGAAGCCCAGAGAAAAAAAGTTACTCACCCACAGTCTTACAGGTCACAAGTACCAGAGCCTTGGTTCAAATCCTGGCCCTCTGACTCCAAATATAGGGATGTTTCCACTAAATTACCAGCATATGGGTGCTCTGTCCAATGGTACAGATTGCAACTCATCCCACATACTCTCTCTTTCTGTTCAATTTTTGTCCATGCTTTTCTGTAAATTATCCATGGAAGATCTATGCTGTACACTAGAACCCTCCTTTCCTTCAGAAGCCCTTAACCCAGGATCCATAAACTTTTTAAAAACTATTTTGATATTTGGATTTCAATATCATTAATTGCCTTTGTAGTCCTGCAAATCTTATACTGTGCATTCCAAAACATTATTCTGAGATACGGTACTTGGGCTTCACCAAACTGCCAAAGGGGTCCGTGACACACACAAAAGATTAAGAACCCCCTAGTCTGTTCTTTTTCGCGTTTTGTAGATGTTAGCACAACACTTGCTCTCATGATATAATAGCCAGTACTGTTCTCTTTCCTCACTGGAAACATTTCTTAAAAGTTTTTTAGATGTCTTTCATTTTCATTTATACTAATCAACCATCCAAGGATCCAGCCAAACTCTGCATTGTGGCAGTATTCCTTACATTCAACCTTTTTACAAAAGCTGAAGAATTTGGCTTCTCTTGAATCATCTGAATTTGTTGGAGGGGGATACCTAAGAGGCCTTCATTTATCACTCTTCTGACATGTAAAGAAAATCATTTTTGATTCAGTTCAAAGAACATAGAAAAGAAAAAAAGTAGTTTAATTTTTCAAGCCCGTCAGCGTTTCCCCCACCCATCTCTTCCTGGTGAGGTATTTAAAGAATCTTTTATTGTTTTGGCTCATTCTAGGGCTGTCTTTCCATCAATGGCAGCTTGATGCTTTAGGTTAACTTTTATACCCTTTAAGCTTTGTTTATAACCTCCCCTGTTTTCATCCCCTTTGTAGGACAGCATTTTTGTAGTTCAGAGGCCTTCGGTGTTTCCCATGCCAGCTTTGCCAGTTTTCTCTTATGCTATTACTCCTCTGTGGTATTTGCCTGAGCAGTTTCATCTCTTTTTATTTAAAGAGGCTTAATTTTTAAAAAATTCTTCATTTTTACTAACTCTCTTGGCTCTTCATGATTATCTGGGATTCTTCCTTCCAGAGATGCTCTGATTCTGTGCAATGACTTCATCCTGCCCACTCCCAGCTTTTTCAGGGGTCTCTAGGGTTTACTCTTCTACTTATCTCTGCCTTGGAGAATGTCCATCTCAGATGATTCAGACTGGGCTTCCTCTTATCTTTCTGCCAACTGATTTTTCATGATTGTATGTCTGAGAACAACTTCATGCTATGCCTGCAGTAAGATTTTTCTGGTCCTGTCAGCCTCCTTGGGTGAAAAATACCATCATGAGAAATTAAACTTAATTCTCAACTTTGTTAACCACTATTAAATAGTGTGGGGAGGGACAAGGGTCCAAATCTTTCAACAGTTTGTAGATTATTGCATCACTTTCTTTAAGATTCTGAGGGCACTATTCCTTAACACTATATTTTTTACTTGATTGGAGTGTGTGTGTGTGTGTGTGTGTGTGTGTGTGTGTGTGTGTGTGTGTGTGTGTTTCACCCTTCATCTTACGGTCCCTCCACCCTTTTATCCTAGTTTCCTTTCTGTTCACTCTAGGTTTCTTCATGGGCTGTTTCACTACTTTTCTCATTCTTTTCTTTTAAAAAACGTTTTACTTATGACTTTTGTTTTTATACTGAAGTTATTTCCAGATAGGCCCCTCTCTCACCATACGTCCTCACTTTGAACCCTTGCTTGTAACAAAGAAAAAACATTTAAGCAAATACAACTGATACTAGGGCAGCTAGGTTGCTCAGTGGATAGAACACTGGCCCTGGAGTCAGGAGGACCTGAGTTCGAATGTAGCCTCAGACACTTGACACTTACTAGATGTGTGACCCTGGGCAAGTCACTTAACCCCACTGCCTAGCAAAAAAAAAAACCAAACAAAAAACCCCAAAACAAAGAACAACAACAACAACTGATACTAACCTCAAATGATCATGTAGTCAATGTTCTGCCCACATGGTCCTCCACTTTGCTGAGAGGAAGAAGGTATAGGGAAACAAGTAGAGTATTAGACATGGAATCAAGAAATCTTGGGTTTAAATTGTTCCTCAGATATGTGATTCTGGGAAAGTCAACCAATCTCTGTGAGCTTTGGTTTCCCCATCTATAAAAATTGGGCATAATAATAATAATAAGGATCAAATAATAAAAGTATGTAAAGTGCTTTGCAAACCTCAACTAATATATAAATGTGGCCTATTATTAACTTAAGCCTCAGTTTCCTCATCTATGAAACGAGGGCATTGGATAATCTCTAAGTTTCAGCTATAAATCTATGATTCCATTATTCTTTGTGCCCAACGTGGTTCATTGTAGTTACTCAGAGTTTAGCTTGCTCTTATTTTCTTTTCACATGTATTATTGCAGTCATTTTGTATGCGTATACATCAGTTCATATAAGTCTTCCCAGATTTCTCGGAATTCATCATATTCGTATTATTACACAATAATATTCCATTACATTCACATAACATATTTCTCCCATTTCTTGCTAGGCTTTCCTAAAATAATTAGTTAAATGAATTAAATAAAATATTAAAATAACTAATTAAATTAACTAATTAAACATGCCATCCATATTTAGCATTGACAACCTTTTATAATCTCCAAGAGCTCTTCCTTGGAACATAGCCCTGCATTGCCGCTTGGAAAAACTGGAGGCAGCAAGGGGTTAATTATGTGCCCAAAGCTATCCAACAAGAAGACAGTGAGAAAACCAGAAATAAAACCTGCATTCCCCAGTCACTTCTTTGAAAAACCCACCAGACCACCCTCCCTCTCTTTTGTTGGTGCCTCGTTTCCTCTTATTGTAAGTCATTCTGTATTCCTTCCTGTTCCTTTTTCTTGGCTGACTGGGGTTTTCCCACACTACTAGGTTTTAATTTCCTCATGCTATCTCATCATCACCGATGTCTACATTTCCTTGTCTCTCTCTGAACTACCTATTCCTGGTTCAGTCTCGACACACTCTGTGACCTCTTGAGACTTAGTTTCCTCTGGACTTTAGTTTGCCCATCACTAAAATGGGAATAGTTTCATTTCCTTTTCTTACAAAGCAATAGTGGGTATTAACCATGAGCATTTTTGGAGAGCCTTTCATGCCAAGGACTGTGCAAGTGCTGCAGATGCTGGTGTTTAAAATGCCTGCTCCAATTAGTTCCATATGCCCCGCTCCCGGGTTGACCGGCTGGGCTACATATCATTTGTTTCTTCTTCTTTCTCCTTAGCTCTCAGCTGCCTGTTTATTCTTCCTAGCCTACCCTTCAGGTCTATTTGGCCTCTGTTTTCACTTGACTCAGGAATTCACCCGAGAATCTTTTTTTTAAGTTTTCCTAAGGTTGTAATAGGGCATGTTCACTGACAGAGACTGATATTGTGAACCTTTGGAAAATACACCGTATCTTTGCACAGCCAAATAATAGGCATTGGGGTGTGTTCTTTTCCCCATCAGGATAAGCCATGATGACCCAGAAAAGACATAACGTATTGCACAGAGAGCCCCATTTCCTTGATCACAAATATTCTAGAGGTCAAGTGCAGTGGTCTGGGGTTTTCTTTGTTTTGGGAGAAGGGTGTTGTTTTGAAGGTTATCTGCCTCTGCCTTCCCTTCCCCCCCTCACCAGGACAAACCGAGTTTTCCAAATTGTTGGCTAAGGGGTCATATATTGAGAACTGGAAAGAACTTTGGAAGTCACTTGTCCAGATCCCTCATTTTACAGGTGATGAAACTGAAGCCCAGAAAACTTAGGTGACTTGCCCAAAGTCACATGGAGTAAGTGGCAGCAGCAGTATTTAATCCCGGGTTCTCTGAGTGCCAAAACCAGCACTCTTTGCTGGGCATCCCTTTATTCTATCAAATAATAAATCCCCACAACAAAAACAGAGCTTTGCTCATTTATACCCAGGCTCTAAATTAGACTGAGATTTCTTAGACTACACACAGGTCTTTTCCCCCCTCTTCTAGAAATGATACTTTTGAATTTATACTACTGATGGGTGCAGAACTGAACCCTTCTCTGGAGTTTGGGGGAACTGGAAAGGATAGCTTTTTTTTTTCTCTCTCTCTCTCTTTTACTACAAGGGCTCTGGTTACACCTGACATCGTTCATTGAGAAACTTGATCCTCCCCAGTTCTAACACTCACTGGATCTGCTTTCACCAGTGACTATTAAAGCAGGAATGTAACACAAGTTGCCACTTTGATTTAGTTTGCAAACTGTTTGGTTAGTTAACAAAAAGAAATGTTCCCCTTTTCCTCTACTGGGAGTTTTCTCCTCCATCTCTGTTTACTTTGGATTGATGGAGTGGTTTTACATCCCTGTTGCTCTTTTTTGGGGATTTCATTGGTAGGAGTAATCACATTTAGTTCAGTTTAAAGTTTATCCAAAACAAAGTCCCAACTTGGGTCACCGCGATGGTTTGGTGGCATTTAGATTGAATTTCATAAAAATATTTGTGCAGCCAACGGGCATTGTTGGTGGGGGGTGGGGGGGGGGGAAGGGGAAATTCATCCCAAATTGAAATTAAAACAACAACAAAAAAGAAAACCCAACCCACCATTAGGTTTTTTTCCAGTCACAACACATGAGCAATTATAAAAGCAACAGCTAAAACAATACGATTACTGTGCTGAATTCTCCATGCATTGTCACGTATAAAACTTCTAAAACCGTGTGCAAAATATTTTCTCAACCTGAAAACACATACCTTAAGTATAGCTCACATTGACAGCTTTTACCAAGCCTGCATTTTTTAAAGTGAAATCATCAAAATGATGCAGGAGTTTATGTGAGGCCTATTCCCTACAGAGTTCTTGGTTGTGGAAAACAGGCCAGATTAAATATTTGACCAACATTTTAAGGCCCCAGTCATTAGTCCAAAATGTTCCCCATCCCTATCTCCCCCTCCCCCCTTCTTGATCTTCTTTTTCTCTCTACACTTTCTATCTCTCTCCTTTCTTTCTCTTTTATGCTTTCCTTTTCTCTTTCCTCTCTCTCTCCTCCATTAACTTTCCTCTGCTTCTCTTCCCTCTTTCTCTCTCACTCCTTCCCCTTTTCTCTCTCCCTTTCTCTATCAGCTCCTTTCTTTTTCTCTCTTTCCTAGTCAATCTTCAACTATATATACTAATAAATGAAAAGTCAAACATAATGGAGATGGCCCAAAACAATAAATAATATAAAACTTTTTTAGCATCTAGTGTGAAATATTTGACTTTAAAATTCATGTTGGGATTTTGGGGGTCAATGAAACTATTAGATTTACCTTCCTAAGTGTGTTTTGCTTATTATTATAGTTGGTATTAGTTGTGCAAGAGAGGTATCCCCAAAATTTAACAATTATGAGGGAAAGCTAGCTGAGAATAATTCTTTTTTTAAAATGTTACAGATAACCAAGATGATCAGGAGTTTTCCAAACAGACAAATCTGCTGTGAACAAAATTCCTTTTCCTATTGTTGGCTTACACAGAGAATTGTAGTTAGTCTTCTCAAAAACTGGATCAATTGCGGCAGACATTGGGTGGGGAGGAGAGGAGGGAAGGCTATAGTCTTCTGGGACTGGCCTTTCTCAGACTGTAGGGGGGCCCAAGCCTGGATAAGGGAGGGCTGCATTCCTGGAATTCATAAGGCCTATTTACTTGGGAGTGAGATATGTGCTGCCTGGGCTGGGTCGCTGGGCAGGGGATCATCCTCTATCCTGACAGAGGTAGGTGTGGCCCTCAGTTAGGTCAAGAGGGGAAAGGGAAAGGGGACACACATTTATTTAATGCCTAAAATGGCCTAGGCACGGGGTTAAGTGCATTATGAATATAACTTCATTTGACCTTCATCTTATCATCACAATAGTCTTGGGAATAGGTATTAATATTATCCCCATTTTACTGTTCAGGAAACAGAAATTAAGTGACTTGTCCAGGATGACACAGCCAGCAAGTGTCTGAATCTGGATTTGAACTAGGTCTTCCTGACACCTGGTCTGTCATTATAGCAACTCCACCACCTAGCTGCCAAAGAGGCCCAAGGAAAGGACAATTCTTCTATCCTGGAAAGAATATATGCCCTGCAGGCGAGTAGGGGGAGCCTGCATCATGGAATACATCCCTTCAGCTTCAATTCAGCCATCTGCCCAGGACCTGCCCACCATCTGCCTGCCCCACTGACCTGTTCCTCCCCACCTGAAACAGCACACTCCCCACTGGACCTGAGACCTGGACCTCTATACTACAGTTTTTCTTTCAGAATCCGGGCCCTAGTCCCCATAAAAGATAAACCACTCATTTTTTGAAGGCAGCTAGGTGATCGTGGATAGAGTACTGGGCTTGGAGTCAGGAAGATCTTAGTTCACATATAGCCTCAGACACTTCCTAGCCGTGTGACCCTGAGCAAGTCACTCAACTCTCGCCTGCCGGTTTCCTTAACTGAGGATAATAAGGATGATAATATTATTATAATTATTATGATATCAATGATGATGATAACCACACCTACCTCCCAGGGTATAGTGAGGATCAAACAAGATGTTTTTAAAGTACCTGGCATACAGTAGGTGCTATATAAATGCTTACGTTTCCTTTTGAAACTTCCACCCATAAGGCGCAACCAAGTTGGATTGTAAACTAAATGTGTGGACTATGTATAAACCAAGCCACCTAGACCATTGTATCTGTTGTCTGGCCCTATATAACAGACAATGCTTTAGCTTCCCATCCAGCAATTAACATTGCTGCCTCCCCTCACCCTTGTCACCTCCCCAGAACGAAACATCCCTCCCTCACGACTAAAAATTGAGGAAAGGTGCAGACCTATGTTAGTAGAGGGAGCTTTCTCATCTGTTTCTTATGCCAATAAAACCACACTTCCAGCCCCTATCTTATATATCTAACAAAAGACCAACCTGTGCTTTCCATCATCAGTGTCCTGTGCTCACATAATCAAGTCTCAAGTCTTGATACAGAAGAAACTGAATGTTGTTTCTATTCCCACTGAGAGTAGAAGGAAGGGAACACTACAGAACACTCAGGATGCTGGGTAATTCACAACATGCTTGCTGGTTTGGTAACCTATTATTCCAAACCTAATTAGGTCCAGGTGACATCATCTAGGAAATTTCACAAATCCCTCTATTCTTTCTATACATTTTCCTCCAGCTATCTAGAAGACAGTTGCAGATACTATAGCCCCAGAGATTTTAAGAGGAACCTTTAACCCCTCCATGATAGGTGGGTTGCATAGGTGATACTCCCTAAGCTATTTGTTCCAAGGGCCATGAAGATGGCTGAAGCAGGTGCTGTGGGGTGATTAGAGGTTGGTCAGACATCAAAAGACACCAGGATCATCCATTACATTCCAGGCCATAGCCAGTCATCTTGACTTTCGTCTTGCCATTGGACTTCAATGACTATGGAAGTGCAACTCTGCCTTGCTTTAATCCAATTCATGTACAAGTCAAGACATCATCCTATGATGTCACTGGTTCTCTTCAAAACCAAAGGACAAACAATAACAGCATAGATGATGCCTCAAAGTACGAGCTTACAAGAGACAAAGGTCACCCACTTAGTTTCTGACATTTTTCCTGGCAGCTCAGAACTTTGCAATATTAAGAGAAATAGCCCAAAAGGCAACTGTATCAACTGTGCTGTATTTGGTATTCAAGCACAATGGTATATGTAGTCATTTGGGAGAACTGAAAGACCATTAGCTTTTGAGCAGCAAACTCTGGTGAAACAAACTTGGTTGTTATTAATGTTATAATTACTCGTCCTGCTCATGGCTGGAGATTAATACATGCACTGGCTTCAACCTGCCTGGAGAATGTGAGCACTGTAGCCTATGGGACAAGTTGTCCATTTTAAAAGATGACATGAAAGATTATAACTGCTCTCTGCTCTGGAGTTGGTGATGGCTGGCTACAATTATGATATAGAACCAACTGGTGACATACTATTAAACTTAGACTCTCTCAAGGAGTTTTGAGTTACTGATATTTAGTGAATTTGTGGTAACTTTAAGGTGACTTCCCTCAAGAAATGAGTGGGTGCCTTGATTCCAACTTCGGTTTCTCTCACCTGTTTCTACAAAGCTAAAAATAACTTGAATTATTCACACGAGAGAAAGGTCTGTTTGCCTATTGGCTCTCTTTGCTAAGGCTCAGGACTGCCCTGGGGAGGAAAATGTTTACTTTCCTTATCAGATTTTTTTTAAGTAAATTCTTGGATTTTATTCAAAAGAAAAATGTGTTATGCTGGCTAGCCCTTTTCTAAGAATTCAATTAAAAGAAGCTCTAAGGAAGATTATACTCTTTTAGCACAAGATTTGTTGTTAACAGATAATGATGATGAAGAGGAGGAGAGTAATGATAGCTAACATTTATATCATGCTTACAATATGCCAGGAACTATGTTAAGCACTCTGAAAATATTATCTCATTTGATCCTCATGTCAACCCTGGGGGTTAGGGGCTATTATTAACCCCATTTTACAGTTGAGGAAACTGAGGCAAACCGAGGTTAAATGACTTGCCCAGGGTCACACAGATAGTAAATTTCTGAGGTTGGATTTGAACTTGGGTCTTCCTGACTCAGACCCTGCATTGTATCCATTGTATCCATTGCATCCATTGTATCTATCACCTAGCAGCCAATCTCTTGATTACACAGCCATGGAAAACATCTATCCTGGAGTCACCCATTCAGGACTTTTGCTTTGGGCCCCTACTGTGTAGTGCCCCATTGCCCACAGAATAAAATGTAAACTCTTTGCCCTGGCATTCAGATACCTCCACCATCTGGCCCCAACCTTATTTTCCAGCCTTATTGCATATGAATGCAGCTCTTAACACAAAGCCTGGCATTTAGTAGGAGCATAATAAGTTCTTGTTGACTTGTTGACTCTCTTCATGAACTCTACACTGTAATCAGAATGAACTGTTAGCTGTTCCCCAATCTCATTTTGCCTTTTCCTGGAATTTGAACAGGCTATATCCTCTCACACTTTACTCCAAATCTCACTCTCATCAAATCCTCTTTAAGATCTATCTCAGGAGCTGCTTGTTCCAGATAGTTGACCCTAATCTCCCCCATCTGAAAAACAAAAACAAAAACAAAAACAATCCAACCATCCCCAACCTCTCACCCTTTTGTTTGACCTATTTACTTAAACTCATGTTTTGTTAACTAAGAACTCCCCAGCTCTTATTAAACAATTAATAAACTCTTTTTAGTAGCCATGTCTGGCATACAGTTATCGTTTAATAAGTGCTTGTTTTGACTAGTCATCACAAACAGACCTTTCTCACATGAGTAATCCAAGTTATTTGTATGCATATCTTGTCTTGCTACTAGACTGAAAACTCCTTGAAGACAAGTATTATGTTCAGGCGGTAAGCAGTGAAAGATTGTACTAGAATTGCGGCACAAAGATTAAGGAGGCGATAGATTGGCCTGGTTCCACCACATCTGGAGCTCATTTTAGGAAGGGCATTACCGAGCCAGAAAGTGTCCTGAAGAGAATGGCAAGATAATTAAAGGGCACGATAGGATGCCGTACAGAATGAATTGAAGGATCTGTTAGCTTTGGTCCAAATAAAAGAAGACTTAATAAAAACAGGATAATTGTCTTCAAATATCTGAAGGGCTGTCATGTGAAAGAGGGAATAAATATATTCTACTTGGCCACAGAGGACAGAACTGACAATGGGTAGAAATGGGCAGATTTCAGCTCAACATCGGAAAAAAACTTCCAACAATTAGAAAAAATGGACTAGACAGCCCCTTCAGGTTGTCAAGAAAAGGCTGAATGATCACTTGTTGGAGGGTGTTGTGGAAGGAATGCTTGTAAAGGTACAAGTTGGAATAAATAGCCTCTGAGATTCCATCTAATTTCGAAATTCTCTGATTCTGTATGTAAAAGATACTATGGAGATATAATTAATAGAATTTGGTGACTAACTATGAGAGGTGAGAGAGAAGAAAGATTTATAAAATACCAAGTTTTCTTAAGCAATCGATTGGGTGAATGATAATGCCCCTAAAACACATTATGAATCAATAAGGAACAGTAGCTTTAGGGGGAAAGATATGCTCACTTTTGGACATAAACTTGAGATGTAGGTGGGACTTCCAAATAGAGGTGGTCTGTAGGTCGTTGGTGTTGTCTAGACACCATGGGACCATGACCCACAGTTTCAGAAATGCTGAAGGAGTTTAGAGTGGAAGGAGTTTAAGAAGCCCTTGGGAGCAAGGTCAGAGTTTGGGATACAGATTTGGGAATTATCTGCCTAGAAGTGATAGATGAAATGATGGCAATGAATGACATTGCCAGAACTGAGTGTACAGAAAGAAGACAAGAGGGCCAAGAGTAGAGCCTTGATGTACACTCACATTAAGAGATTGAGAAGAGAATGAGGAGATAAAAAGAAGAAAAATGAGTAATGAGAGAGGTAGAAGTGAAACAGGAAATTGTAATATCTCTGAAATCAGAGGAGAAAGCATTAAAGGTAAGTAGTTGAGAGTATTAGGCTCTCTAGAGAATGAGGTCAAGGGGAGTGAGGACTCAGAAAAAAAAGATATGGTAAATAGGAAATAATTAGTGATGTCATCAGTAATGCCACCAACAGTACTTTCAGGGAAGTGTCACGAACAGAAACCAGAGCCTAAGAGGTTGAGGACAGTGGTTTATGGGGAAGTAGAATCATGTTATAGACCACTTTTAAAAGACATTTAGCTGTGAAGAGAAGAAATGTGACTATTACCGGCTTGACTGCCAGAATCAAGGAAAGATCTTTTTTTCCTTTAGAGTAAGGGAAACCTAAACATGATTGTGGTCAAGAGGAAAGAAGCCAAAAGAGAGGGAGAGGTTGAAGACTAATGAGAAAAGGAAGATAATTGTGGGAGCAAGGTCCTTGAGGGAATGTAATCAAGAAGAAGGTTTAGTTTTAAAAGAAATATAGATACTTTCCCCCCATAAGACAGGGAGAAAAGAGCAGTACATGAGGCTAGATTGATTCTTTTAAGGAACTGTACCAGTTTTTTTTTTAACTTATTGGTGTCTAATTTTTAGATCACCTTCATTTCTAGACATATCCCTTCACCTCTCAGAGATATATCGTTTGTTACTCAGAATGGGGGAAAAAAAGAAAAAGAGGAGGAAAAAGACAGGGTCAAGTGACTTACACAGGTCACACAACTTATAAGTGTCTGAGGATAGATGGGAACTTATAAGACCGGGCAATCTATCCGCCTAGCTACCCAGGACCTCTTCCTGAAAATGGCGCCTCTGAGAGGAACCAGGCAATCAACCAGAAGGAGAGGCCAAAGGGGTGGGAGGGCCTACACAAAGAAAGGAGGATGGTCCATTTTCTTATCTCTTCTTTGAAGTCAAGCTTAATTATTTTAATTATAAAACATTCAGTTTTAGGTTTTAGGTTTTTCCATTTGCATTGTTGTAGTCATTGTGTGTATTATTTTCTTGGTTCTTCTTACTTCACTTGGCATCATCAGTTCATATGAGTCTTCCCATGCTTCTCTGAGTTCTTCACAGTCATCGTTTCCTATGGTTACAGTAATAGTCTGTGACAATAAGGTACCATAATTTGTTTAGCTCTTTTCCAAGTAAAGGGCATATTTGTGGCCAGTTCTTTGCTACGAGAAGTGCTCTTTAAATATTTTGGCGTCTATGGGGCTTTTCTTCCTCTCTTTGACCTTGTGGTTTCCTTCTTTGATTTTGTATTCCTAGCACTTAACAAAATGCCTGACACAAAATAAGTGCTGAACAAATGTTTGTTGGCTGACCCAATGAATGATTAATTGGTGCATAAACCTAGAGAGGCTGGGAGGCCATGTGGGACTGTGGTATAAGCAAGGAAGACCTGAATTCAAATCCTTCCTCTGTCATATGACAGGACTTTCTCTACCATGCCACAGAAAACTCTTCACTCTGGAAGCTCACAACCCCTGGACTACTTCTCATACTGGAAATACCCTGCCACCCCTTTGACCTCTCCCTCTCAAGGATCGGTTGGCTCTCCCAGAGCTGCCATTTTGAGGGAGGGGGTCCCATCTAGCCATGTCTTCATCCTTCTCCAGGCTGCACTGCTAACTTTCTCTATCACATTCCCTTGGATACCTTCACACACATCCCACCCTCCCACCTTCAACTCCCTGTTTTACGTGTTGTCTTCCCCCAATAGAATGTAAGCTCCTTGAGGGCAGGTATCATCTTTCTCTCTGCTTATTTTTATGTTCCCAGTGCTTAGCACGGTGCCTAGCACATAGTACGGGCACACACTGACACATAAGTGCTTGTTGACTATTGACTGACACATACTGCTGTGTGATCCTAGGCTAACCACTTAACTTCTTGGTGCTCTAGGCAATTGGTGTGACTATGTTGCTCAGAAGATGCTGATTCGTATTGGGCGAAGAAGTTTCCTCACCTGACAGTTTCCCATATCAACAAAATCACAGATCTGACACTTATCACTATACTAAAGAGTGGAGTTTTTGTTACTCTCGTACCATAACAAATGGTACCATTTAAAAACCCTTTCTCTTCAATGTTCTTTCAAGGATAGAAAATGTAGCTTCAACTTTTCCCCATGTGTACAGAACTTGTTAGGAGTAATTTGTTGTCCTCTCCAGAAATCATCTCTGGGATTTCTCCAATTTAAAAACTCAGTGCTATTAAATGAACCATTCAGCCCCTGGAGCAAAAGCAGCAGACTGCTGAAAGAGCTAAGACCTATAGGGTCACGGGAACAGAGGATTATAGATCCAGAGCTGGAGAAGATCTCACTAGCCATCTAGTCTCACCCCCTCCTTTTACAAAAGAGGTAACTGAGACCCGGAGGGAAAGCGACTTCCTCATGGGTTACACAGGCAGTAAAACAGAGGAGGTCACATTTGAACCCAGATCCTCCAGCTCCAAGGTCAAGGGTCATCTCCAGATCAGAACCAATCAGGAAACCCAAAGGGAAGAGGATTTCTAGACCCAAAGCACATTCATTCCTCTTGCTGGACTCACTCCCCCCAAAGTCCTTCAAGGTTCTTGTGGCCACTCCCTTCACTCCCTGCCGGCACAGCCAAACAAATTATCTCCAAGAGCTATTTCAGCCAAGATATTCATCATCGGGCAGCCAACCTCATCCTCCCCTTACAAAAATTTAAAATAGAGACAGCAACCTCACCCTCCCTAATATCACCACCACAAACCCATCTGCTTTTCATATTCAGATTGTTTTTCTGCACACTTCATTTTCTTCTTCATCGCTATCAAGGTTCCTCTCATAAACCAGACAGAGTATTCAATAGTGGTACTGGGGAGGGCAGGTGAAAGTCAGTTCTGCCTCCTGATGTTCCTACTTCTATAAATATCAGGCTTGTCTTTGACTCTGATGTTTGATCGGTCACTGAGTTGTGTTAGTTTTTCCTTTACAATGTTCCTTCCTATCTATTACCATCAATATCACTCTAGGCCATAGAAAAACTATGCAGGGGAAATTGTAATGCTTCAAAAATCTGATTTGTCCCTAAATGGATTAAATCACAGGTCCAGGCCCTTCCCCACCCTCATCTTTAAGAAAAAAAATATTCAAGTGAGGCCACATTTGGGAATTTCATGCCAATACTAAGAATCAGCAAGGATAAACTTGAGCTCGTTACACAAAAACATCCCTTCTCAGAAGAATGCTATTTGAACTGATAGATCCCCTCCTTAATAACTAATAAATGGTTGTCAGGTCCTTTATAAACCTCCACAGAGAGAGCACAACAGCTAATCCGAGAGGTTGCTGCACTTTTTTTTTTCTGTATGTGAATGTTTATTTTTCACATTGTTTTTCTATACCTGCATCCACATATTAAGGTCTTGAATTAGAGATTCCAAAACTAATATTTTATATTAAAGTTTCAACAGCTCTAGATGGTTTCAATATATTCTCTTGGAACTGTGGTTCTGTTCTCCTCCTAGCTCTTGATTCCTGGCTCTGTGCTTGAACTGGCTTCCAGGAGGATCGTGTCGGTAAATGTTTAACAACCAGCTGGGGGGTGGGGGACTTGTACTCACAACACATTTATAAGTTTAATCTGAATTATTAACATTTTCTACATCACTCTCTTAAGTCTACACAATCAACGAGACAATAAATCAAGCCCTGATTCACAGAGTTGGCCAATTTCCAAGGTACCAATGCTCACATTGTAAATTTGACAATCACATTTCTCAGGCATCTTACTCATATGGCGCCATGACATCTGGGCTAGCTGCTACTGAGGTGTTTATCCCTCTCCTACAGCTCCTTTCTCTCTTCTGTAATTTTGAATCCCAGGGGCAGTAGAAGGAAGGCAGAAATTTCAAAGATGTCACAGCATACGGATGATGCCTCCTTATTTGTACAAGTGACTTCTACTTCTGTGAAATAAGCTATCACTCAGTCCTGATGTGGGCTAAGAGAGGAGGTCACTCTTCTTCTGTACCAGACTCATCAGAAACCCTTCTGCTTCTCGGTTTCTCATTCTCTCTCTCTCTCTCTCTCTCTCTCTCTCTCTCTCTCTCTCTCTCTCTCTCTCTCTCTCTCTCTCTCTCTCTCTCTCTCCTTCAGAAACATTCCCCAAACCCAAAGGAAAAGGGAAAGTCCAATGGCAATGCTTTAAAGCCATAAAAGAGAGCTGGGAGGCAAATTTTCCCAAGTTGCACCAGGCTGCCAACATTTACATATAGCACCTACAATATGCCAGGCACTGTGCCAAGTGCATTACAAATATTATCTCATTTGATCCTCACAACAACTCTGAGAGGTAGGTGTTACTATTACCCCCATTTTACAGTTGAGGAAACTAAGGCAAACAGAGCTTAATGACTTGCCCAGGGTCACACAGCTAGTGAGTGTCTGAGATTGGATTTGCACTTGGGTCTTCTAGACTCAGGCCCTGCACTCTATCCACTGGAACGCCTAGCTGGCCCAATGAATTTCTAGGACTTGAAATAACAACGTTGTATAGTAGAAGCATTAGATCAGGAGTTGGGGAAGCCAAGTTTTAATACCAGTTTTATGACCAATTACCTGTATAACCTTGGGTTTAAAAATACAGAATGTAGGTGGTGCAGTGGATAGAGCACTGGCCCTGGAGTCAGGAGAACCTGAGTTCAAATCTGGCCTCAGACACACATAACACTAGCTGTGTGACTCTGGACAACTTATTTAACCCCAATTGCCTTGCCAAAAAAAAAAAAAAAAAGCAAAAGCAAAAACATGCAGGATGGCGTAGCGGTTAGGGTTCTGGCTTTATAGTCAGGAAGACCCAGGGTTCATATACTACTTGCTAAAGGCCTACCTTCTAAAAGACACCTTTCCTGGTCCTCCTTCGTCTTAGTGCCTTCTCGCTAAGATTTTTCCAATTTATCCTGTCAACAGCTAGTTTCTATATAGCTGTTTGCACATTGTCTCTCCCGTTAGACTGTGAGCTCTGAGAGCAGGGACTGGTTTTTTTGCCTTTCTTTGTATACTTAACTCTTAGTACAGTGCCCAGCACTTAGTAGGAGCTTGGTAAATGTTTGCTGACTTGACCTGACAACCACTAGTTGTGTGACCAGATCACAAATCACTCAAATCTCTCAGTGACCCATCAGCAATCTTAAACTATATATTACAAATAAGATATTGACCTCCATTGCTGGAGGGTATGTTCATAAGAGGAGTTCTGTGCTCCGATGAAATCACAGATAGAGACAGTCACACCCTCTCTGGACTTTAGTTTTTTTATCTATAAAATGATAGGATTTGATTAATAATAGTAATAACTAACTTTATATAGTATTTTATGGTTTACCAAGCATTTTACATTTAGCATCTTATTTGATATTCACAATATAACCCTGTGAGGTAGGTACTATTAGTATCCCCCTTTTATCTATGAAGAAATAGACTAAGAAAGATAAAAAAGGTTGCCCAGGTTCACACAGTGATTTGCAGGATTTGAATTCAAGTCTTACCTAGATCTCTCAGGTTCTACCTAGTATCTACCTAAGATCTTTATCCACCTAGATCTCTATGATTCCTTCTAGCTCCATGAATCTCAGATCAAGCTTTTCTCATAGTGTGTACTTAAGCTGAGGATTGTCATCTGAAAAAAAAAAATACTAGGCATCCTTATTCCAACTAATCCTCTACATTTCTACTCCAGTTCCCTATCCCAGCCCCCAAGAAAAGACAAAAAGAGACTTTAGAACCAAAGTAGGAAAGTGCTGAGAAAATTATATTTATAATTTTTAGCAGGCTTTTTTGAGAAAGGGCTGCTTCCAGATCCTGTTAAGGAGGAATCCCTGACAAATGTTCTGATAAGTGGGTATTGTGGGTGAAAAATTCCCCTGAAGTTATTAAAATCTCAGCAGAGAAAAAATTGAAATGTTTCCTACTTTGCACAATTACTTTGGCTTCCCATAGACCCATCTGCAAAACACATTTGGGGTGGGTCTGGGGTGTGTATGTGTGTTTCCCTTTCAGATTTCTATAAGGCAGAGAAAACAGAATTTGACAATGGGCTCAATCGTTCCACTGAAAGGAACAAGCTGAAAATCCTCTCCTGTCAAAATGTGTTGATGTGCGTCACTTAAAGTAGCCAAGTCAATAAGCATTTATTAAGTGCCTGTTGTGTGCCAGGCACTTGCTAAGCATTGGGGATATAAAGAAAGGTAAAAATAATCCTTGCCCTAAAGGAATTTGCAACCAAAATGGGGGCATGACACACAAGTAAGTATCTATAAACAAGCTATATAGAGGATAATTGGAGATAATCTCAAAGGGAAGACTCTCATATCAAGGAGACCCATGAAAGTTCAAATCTGGCCTTAGATACTCACTAGCTCTGTGACCCTGGGCAAGTCACTTAACCCTGTTTGCCTCAATTTCTCCATCTGTAAAATGAGCTGGAGAAGGAAAATAGCAAACCAGTCCAATGTCTTTGCCAAGGAAACCCCACATGGAGTCACGAAGAGTTGGGCATGACTGAAACAACTGAACAACAAATGACAAGGAAAAGCACCATGCAGAATGGGAGTATTTGGGCCGAGACACGAAGGAAGCCCGGAGGCAGAGAGGAAGAGGGAGAGCATCTCACGCATGGAAGACAGCCAGTGAAAATACCTGGAGTTGAGAGATGGAGTACTAAGCATGAGGACTTGCAAGGAGGCTAATGGCATCGGATCACAGAGTACACGTAAGGCATCAGAAGTCAGGAAAGGGAGGAAGGGGCCATGTTGTGAAGGGCTTTCAAAGTCAAACAGAGGATATGTTTTATCCTGAAGGTAATAAGGAACTACTGGAGTTTCTTGAGTTGGACGGTTGATAGCTGGGGGGATTACATGGTCAGACCTGCACTTCAAGATCGGTTGGACACCTAAGTGAAAGGATGCATTGGAGAAGGAAAGACTTGAGGCCAAGAGGCCAACCAGAAGGCTATTGCAATAGTCCAAGGGTGAGGTGATGAGGTCCTGTAGCAATGTGGTGGCAGTATAAGAGGAAAGAAGAAGGCAGTCTGTACCAGAGATGTTATGAAGGTAGAATTGACAGGCCATGGCAACAGATTTGATATGAAGGATGAGAGGGAGTAAGGAATCAAGGATAACACCTAGTTTTGGAGCCTGGCTGATTTGGAAGATGGTGGTACCCTCAACATTAATAAGGAGCTTAGGAAGTAGGGTAGTGTTGGGGTTGGGGCAAGATAATGCATTCAGTTTTGGATATGGTAAATTTAAGATGTCTAGAGGACATCAAGTTTGAAATGTTTTATATGTAGTTCAAGATTCAAGACTGGAGATCAGGAGAAATGTTAGGACTGGATAAATAGACCTATAAATAAATCACTTGCATAATGATGACAATTATTTCCATGGGAGCTGATGGGATTAGCAAGTGAAATCGCATAGAGGACAAAAGGGCTCAGGACAGATGTTTGAAGGATACTCATAGTTAAGAAAACACTTGCAAGGTGTGTTGCTGAGGAGGATACTGAGCAAAGGATACTGAGAAGGAATGGTCAGAGATGTAGGAGGACAGCCAGTATAGAGAAGTGTCCCAAAAATCTAAAGAGAAGAAAGTATCAAGGAGAAATGGGTGATCAAAAGTGTCAAATCCTGCAGAGGGGTCAAGAAGGATGAGGATTGACAAAAAGGCCATTAGATTTGGCAAGTTAGGAAATTGCTGGTAACTTTTTTAGAGAACAACTTCAGTTGAATGATGAGGTTGGAAGCCAAACTGCAGAGAGTTAAGAAGAGAATGAGAGAATGAGAGGAAAGGAAGCAGAGACACCCACTGTAGATGACTTTCTCACAAAGGAAGGAGATGGGATGATAGCTAATTGGTGATGGATGGATCAACTGAAGGTCTTTTGAGGGTGGGGGAAGATATGGATGTGTTTGTAGGCAACAAGGAAGCAGCTTGAAGCAGAGATTGAAGACCAGTGACCAGGGGACGGGAAAGTCTAAGAGGGGGAAATTTGTTGGAGAAGATGGGATGGAGCTGAAACTCCAAATGATCACTCTTAGCTATTGCAGAGTATGATGTCAGAACTAAACCAACATCAACAGACAAGGTAAGACATGTTTAACAATAAGTACCCTTCCCCAAAAGATAAGTGCTCAAAGGTTAGGGATAATCGTTTTTTTGAATGATTTACAGTTTTCAAAAGGCAAAACGGTATCAACAGTCATATGAAGGATTGTGCCAAATCTCTAATAATAAATTCATTTTAAGACAACTCTGATTTTGTACTTCATGCCCATGAAAGTGGAAAAGATGGAAGGAGCTGATTTCAGAAGAGCTGTGGGAAGACAGGTACACTGTAACTATCAGAAAAGCTAGGGACTGAACAAATTTCTGCAAAACAATTTGGAATTATCCCCCAATTGTTCATATCCTTTAACCCAGTGATTCCACTACTCGGTACGTACTCCAAGGTCAAAGACAGAAAGAAGGGTCTCACGTATGCCCAAATATTCAAAACAGTATTTTTTTTTTTTGGTGGCAGCAAAAAACAATTAGAAAAAAAAGTAGGTAAATGAATGAATGAATGAAAGAGCATCTATTAGGCACTTACTATGTGCCACATACTGTTCTAGGGGATTGGAATAAAAATACAAAAGAAAAGGCAATTTTTGCCCCCGAGCAGCTTACATTGTAATAGGGGATTCATCATATAAACAGGAATTGTGACCAGGAAGGGGGTATTTTTGCACAGTTACCAGATTGGTGAGAAGAGACTTAGAAGAGTGGACTGATTTGAATGTTTTCTGAAGTAGAAACAGAATATTCAAGCATCAACAAGGCGATGGCCAGAAAGTAAACTTAAGCATAGCTGGAGCCAACTTGGCCTTATAAAGTGCGCCTTTCGAAGCACTCTCCAACCACTACAGCAAACCCTAGGTCCAAAATTTCAGAGATAAAAAGGTTTAGTTCTATAGAGCACAATCTCTGGTCTGAACAGCAAAGTTATCGAAGAAGGGGTGGTAAGAGAGTAAAGTGAAAGTGGCCTTTGATTAGAAAATGGATGAACTAATCAGGGTATATGAAATCATAACATTGTATACTTAGAGGCCATCAAATGCAAACCCTTTATGTATGGGATTTTTATTATCTATTTCCATAGAAACATGGGAAGGTATACACCTAAATGGCTAACATTTACATAGCAATTTAGGGCTTATAAAGTGCTTGATAAGTATCTCATTTGATGCCCACAATAACCCTGAGAGGTAAGTGATATCCCTATTTTACAAATGAGGAAACTGAGGCTGACAGAGAATGTGATTTAGCAGGTCACAGTGAGTATCTGAAGCCAGATTATATACTCAGGTCTTCCTGACTCCAAGTCTGCATTCTATCTACTCCATCACTTCACTGCCTAAGTCTTTTCATCCAATTCACGTCTTCAATCCCAAACATTATGTAGTGACTACAATGATGTAAATAAAACAATACTGGGAAGCTAAACGATGAAAGGATCAGATTCAGTATAATGACCAATCTTGGGGAACAGATGATGAAACAAACTTCCCTTCCCTTGCTAGACAGGTGGGGGACTGACTGAGCAGAATGTTGCATAGGCTACCACAGTCACAAAATTGTTTGCTTTTGTTTAAATTTTTCTTTGTTATAGGAGTAGATTCAAAAGGGAAAAACTTGTTAAAAAAAAAAACCAAAACCAAAAGCATCATAAAAAGCAAGCTAGGCTGATTGAAAATAGTTAATAAAGGGGCAGCTAGGTGGTGCAGTGGATAGAGCACAGGTCCTGGAGTCAGGAGGACCTGAGTTCAAATCCAGCCTCAGACACTTGACACTTACTAGCTGTGTGACCCTGGGCAAGTCACTTAACCCCACTGCCTAGTTTAAAAAAAAAAAAGAAAAAGAAAATAGTTAATAAAGAGAGGCTCCTTGATAAATTGCAAAGTCAATCTCCATGGGGCAAACTTCTGGAAACTTCCAAGTGGGGCCAGAACCAGATTATAAACAAAATAAATATTAACAAAATAAATGAAAATACAATATAGATATTAGCATAGATAATGCTAATTTGTGGTTTTCTAAGTCAAGATGTGGCTCACAGGAATCAGTTTCTATTTGAGTTTGATACTACTAGGTAGGCAGTAAGGCTTTCAGGAAAAGAAAAGGCTCTGCTGAACTCTGTTTACCACCTTTTCTCAGACATGCTAATATAATCCTGTGAGGTTGGATAGGGATACTGTAATATAGGTTTACTTTAGTCTCTTATAAGCACTGAAAATTTACTAGAGCATTCGAATGCTTTTTTGAGGGACAGAAAGAAAAATGAATGATATTGACATTAATGATTCTTCCTTATGCGTTCATAGGAACAAGAGCTGGAAAGGATTATTTTGCTCATCTACTCCAAGCCCCTCATTTTACAGATGAGGAAGATGGGGCTTAGAGACAATACTTGCCAGTAACCTAGCAGTACTAGCCAGTAAGTGGCAGATCCGAATTTGAACTCAGGTCCTCTAAATCTAAATAAAATCTTTGCACTGACATCATACTGTCTCTCAAGTGTAACTAGTATGATTATTTTAATAATACCATGCAGACATGTTTAAAAAAAAAACCTTCCAACTAACAAAATTTACTAGGCAACTAACTTTATGCCACCTCTTCCCACATTTTCCTAGTGTTCTTTGATGAGGCAATTAACTAGCTAGAGATGTGAATAGGATCACAGATTTATATCTAAAAGAGTCCTTGGAATTCAGTCAATCCAACCAAACCCATATGACAGTTAAGGAAACTGAGATGTAAGTTAAGAGACTTGCCTGAGGTCAAGCAGGTAATGAGGTGCAGGACTACTAGGTCCTTTGATTCCCCAACCAGCTTGCTTCCCTTAGGGAAGGCAGCTAGGTGTTGTAGCAGATAAGACACTGGGCCTGCAGTTAAGAAAACCTGAGTTCATATCTGGCCTCAGAGACTTAATACTTGTGTGACCTGCGCAAGTCACTTCCCCTCAATTTGCCTCAATTTCCTTAACTGTAAAATGGCAATAATTATAGCACCTGCCTCCCAGGATTGGTGTGAGGATCCTATGAAATAAAATTTGTAGAGTGCTTAGCACAATGCCTGGCACACAAAAGGCCCTTGATAAATGCTTATTTCCTTCCTTCCTATACCATTTACAATCCTAAGGTCATAGGCCATTTTCATATTTATTAAAATTTCTAGGTGCAGCTAGGTGGTACAGTGGATAGAGCACCAGCCCTGGAGTCAGGAGGATCTGAGTTCAAATGTGGCCTCAGACACATAACACTCACTAGCTGTGTGACTCTGGGCAAGTCACTTAACCTTTTTTTTTAAAAACAAGCAAACAAACAAACAACAACAAAAAAAATATAAAAAATTTCTACTTGCTCATCTTTGTGTGGTAGAAAGAGCAGGAGACTGGAATCCAGGAGACCAGAGTACTAATCCCGGTTCTGCCACTTACCTAGGTATTAGACTTTGGGCAAACCATTGGACAACCCCATCTTCAGATAGCTCCTCTTATAAATGAGGGCACTAGAGTATACGACCTCTGAGCTCCTTGGGTTTCAACATGCTGTAATATTAAGTAGTATGGTAGTGTGATACAAGTCACCCCCTTTATGAAAGGGGATTCAATCCCATTTAACAAATGAGAAAACAAAGAGAAATGAGGTTAAGTGATTTGGCTTAATCATTTGCTGCTGAGAGAAGCCTGTAGAGGAACAGCTGTTGCTGTTAACTCCAGACACCTTTCCCTGTGGTTCCTCATTCTCATTTTTTTTTCATCTCTGGGGCAGGGATTGGGCCCCTTGTTCTCAGGGTTCCTCTCCTCCAAGGCTCACTGCAAATCAGGAAGAAGATTCTTTCCTTCTTGTCCCTGAACATTCTTTTCTTGAATGAATGAGCAAGAACACAGCACTCTTTATATTCTTCTAAGGGAAATGGACAGGAGGTACAAATAACCAACAGCCAGGAAGTTACTAAGTAATGAAAAAACATTTTAAACTTATGGTACTTTGTTGGTCTTTTGGAATCCAGCTTGCGTTCTTTACGCCCTTTGGATTCCAACTGCTGGCAATAATAACAATAATAATAATAACATTAACAACAATAACAGCTAGCATTTCTATACTACATGTTATGTGCCAGGCACTGTCCTAAACACTTTACAAATATTATCTCATTTGATCCTCATAAGAGCCCTGGGGAGTAGGTGCTATTATTACTCCCATTTTACAGATGAAATTGAGGCAGACAGAGGTTAAATGATTTGCCCAAGGTCATACAGCTAGTAAATGTCTAAGGTGGGATTTGAACTCAACTCTTCCTCACTCCAGGCCCAGCCCTTTATCCGTTTTATCACCTAGCTACCTCGGAGAGTACAAACGGACATTTTGTGGAAAAACCTTCTCTCTAGCTTAGGCTCGTATTCCACTAAAATGGTAGTCAGTGTGTTATTCTCCTTTTTCCTCCACTTGATAGTATTTTATTCTTTTCTAATTACATATAAAGATAAAAGGTTCACTTTTATAAAATTTTGAGTTACAATTTTTTTTCTCCCTCCCTCCTTTCTCCCCTTTCCGAAGACAGCAAACAATCTGATAATAGGCTATTCATGTACAATTATATTAAACATATTTCCTAAGTGTGTTATTTTCAGTTCTATTGACTTTTGCCTTTAATTTTCAAGTTTTCCTCTTCTGGGATTGTTTTGGGATTATTAATTTGTAGTTTTTCTCATTTTTAAACAGCATTTTTGTTGTTGTTATTGATTATTCATTTTAGTCATGTCCAACTGTTAGTGATCCCTTTTGGGGTTTTCTTGGCAAAGATATGGGAGTGGTTTGCCATTCCCTTCTCCAGCTCATTTTACAGATGAGGAAACTAAGGTAAACAGAGTTGAGTGATTTGCCCAAGGTCACACAGCTAGTAAGTATCTGAGGCCAGATTTGAACTCAGGTCTTCCTAACTCTAGGCCCTGTGCTCTATCTACTGTATCACCTACTTGCTTAGTTCTTTAATCCTCTATTTTTTCTCTTTTGTTAACATAAATATTTAGTGATTTAAATTTGTCTCTAAAAACTAGTGTAGCTATATCCCATAAATTTTGGCATGTGGTATCACTGTTACAATTCTGTTTTTTCATTGCTTCTATGATTTGCTCTTTGACCCATTCATGATTTTATTGTTTTTAATCTCCATTTAGCTCAATCAGTCCCTGGGCATTTATTAATCCCTTACTGTGTGCCAGGCACTGTGGTGGGTACTGAGGATACAAAGAAAGGTAAAAATAGCCCGTGACCTGAAGGAGCTGCACAATCTAATCTAATGAGATGGCATGCAGAGATGCATAGACGATAAATTGGAGATAACCCCAAAGGGAAAGCACCAGCATGAAAGAGTATTGGGAAAGGAGGCCAGGGCAACCAGGAGGTGGGGATTAAGAAGAGGAGTGTTTTAGACATTCAACACAGTCAGTAGAACTGCACAGGAACTGGGAGATGGAGAATGAGGAATGGCGAGAAAGCCATATCACAGAGGATGTGGAGTAGGGTAAAGTATAAGAAGATGGAAAGGTGGGAAGGGGTTTAAAAGCCAAATAGAATTTTATGTTTGATCCTGGACATAATTAGGGAGCCATTGGCGTTTACTGAGTTGGGGGAGGGGGGGAGGTTGGGGAATGGGAGACAGCGGAGGGTTGTGTTATATGTATGCGGGGGAGACATGGCCAGATCTGTGCTTCAGGAAGATCTTGTTAGCTAAATCACTTTAGCAGCCAAGCTAAGGATGGACTGGACAGCAAGAAGACCAGCTATCAGGTGATTGCAATAATCCAATGGTGAGGTGAAGAGGATCTACACCAGGGTGGTGGCAGAATCAGAAGAGAGACAGTAGAGATTACGGTAGAGAGCTGTTGAGAAGAGAGAGAATCAGTAGGACTTGGAAACAGATTGAATATGGAGGCTGAGAGGGAGAAAGGAATCAAGGATAACACTGAGATTATGAATGTGGATACTTGGAAAGATGGCTGTGCCTTGGACAGTAATAGGGAAGTCTGGAAGACAGGAAGGTTTGAGGAAAAGATAATGGGTTCTATTCTGGGCATGTCAAGTGTCTACAAGACGTCCACTTTTAGACATCCAACAGGCAGTTGGATATACAAGACTTGGTAGAGCTCAAGAGAGAAGTTAGGACCAGATAAACAGATCTGGGAATTATTTACTAACATTTCCTTTTTTGTAAACAATTTTTGTTGTATTGTAGTCTGCTAAAGAACTGTTTAGGACTTTGCATTGCTGTGCATGCTCTAGGGTAGGGCTCTCAACCTTTTTTGTGTTGTAGGCACTCTGATAACTTTTTGGAGAAAAGATTCAGCAGCAGGAGGCAGAGTGCAAACCTTCGCCTGAGAAGAGTGACTCCTTTCCAGAATGATGTTTTTAAATGCATAAAATAAAATGTATAAGACTGGAAATCTATTATATTGAAATACAGCTATCAAAAAAAATGTTTAATCCCCAAATTGCCAGTTCAGAACCCTGGAGTGTGACCAATTTTTATAACAGTCCTGTGTGTGACTCCAAAATAAATAAGCTCCCTGAGATTTACTTCTGTTCACATATCTAACAATGCAGCTTTAATTGGCCTTGCTTTGAAATTTTAGTCACTATGCCACTAGGTACACATATCTTTCACGTTGTAATTGTTCATTATTTATGGTGCCTTTAAATTCCCTGTCTCTCGTGATGCTATGTGACTGCAACTTTTCCATTTTGGGATTCAACAGAAACATAATAAGTTTTAGTCTAGATTCTTACTTTAAATATGTAGGTGTGTTTCATATGGTAACATTTCAGATGTTGTTTTCTAATCCATTCTATACTCTTAAAAAAAAGCCTATTTCTCTCACTTATTCACAGTGGTCATTTAAAAGCAAGCAAGTTACCAGAGAGCTATTTACCATGTTCCCTTGTATATTTTAAAAATCCAAAACACAAACATTTACTGTGTGATACAACATCCTGGTTGGCAATAAGATTAGTCTCCCTCTTAAAGTATCCTTATAGGTTATTGGTTTGTAGAGATTCATGTGAAACTATTTATGCGTAACTAATAAAAATGACTATCAGTGGTATCAGGGTTCACATTTAGTTTCCTCCAGACATTACTAAAGTAGGGGCAGCTAAGTGGCGCAGTGGATAGAGCACCAGCCCTGGATTCAGGAGGACCTGAGTTCAAATCTGGCCTCAGACACATAACACTTACTAGCTGTGTGATCCTGGGCAAGTCACTAGCCAAAAAAAAAAAACCAGACATTACTAAAGTACATTTCTAAGGTAATTCACATAATTCAGACTCAATCCCTCACAAACAGCAGCTTTTTATGAAGGGAGATGGGGAAAGAGGGAGAGGTCGAGACAACAGTTTTTAATCTTTGGCTCCATTTTGCAATCATAGATATAGCCTTACTTTAAAAAAAAGTTTTATGTTTATTTTATGTAGGACAAATTTCCCAATTACCACTATCTATTGTTAAACACTTTTGCTTTCGGTCTCACAAGGAAAAGGAAAAATTAGTAGTTACCAATGTAATGGGAGAGAAACAGCTGGCCCACTTGTTCTGCTCTAGCTAGAGAACACATCATGGAATTTTGATTCTCTTCTCCGATCACTTCCAGGGAAATGTGCTCAACTTTGAAAAATTTGGCACTTTTGGGTGATGAAGCAAACTCTGAGTGGTCCTGCAGTCTTCTCCCCATGGCAAGGGTGGGGAAGAAAGAGAGGGGAAAGACTTCCCCAAGGTGCATATGAGAATTATGAGGAACCACCCACTCAGTAGAATTGAAAAGGAATGATTCTAGCTCTTCTCTCCTTTCTCTTTCTTTTCCATAAGATATCAAGAAGGCGTGCCTTCCCAACCCTGGCAGAAAGAGTCACTGATTGTACATGGCAATCAGAGCAAAGGACAGGGCAAGGCAAGCTTGAGTCTAAGCCTTTGATTGCATGTTCAGCTTTTGGGTGTTACTCCTGAACATAGGTGACCGACAGCAATCCTGAGTTATATATTTCTAGCCTTAGAGGCAACGTTGTGGGTTTGAGAGGTAAAGAGGTCCTGGGTCTCAGTCCATGACACTCCTCAGCTACTACAGCACTTCTTGGAGAAGAGAATCACTAGCAGGAGGTAGAATGCAACCCTGGATCTGATGTGTTAGAAGACATGAATCTAGAGGAAATTATTTGGACAGTATGAAGCCCAGGTGAAGTAAAAATGTCAATTCAACAAAATCACAAAATGTCTCATATTTTAAAGTCTTAATTACTGGCCTCTCAGGAGAGTATAATGGTGATTCTATTACTGTTTCATATTTGAGGTTTTTGACAACACTTTTCAGTCTATTGTATTTTTAGCATATATTTTTTCTGAAACCAAGGTACCACCCAGGGTTTGCTATGTCATCCCAAAGCACAAAGGCCTTCAGAGCTGACCACATTTCCAGCCTGTGTACAGGCTTCACACTACATGTGGCGTATTCTAGCCCCAACAGACCAGAGGTCCCTACTATTTACCTCAATTACACCAAAATAATTAAAGTGCTAGGCAATGAATTCTCTTTCTAACATTAACACTTGCGATGTCTGTGCGCTAAATGCTTAAGGAGTCTCCCATCTACATCTAGGATCTTTTGTATTTACTCAGGAAATTCGCTTAACCTCTATGAACCTCAGGTTCTCGATTTGTCCCCTACCTTACCATTCCATCACCAGCATTCCAGTTAGAGCAATTGTTACTTCTCCTGGACTATTGTAATAGCTCCACCCTGGTCTCTACTAAAAATCTATCCCATATAATAATGCTCTATCAATCTTCCTAATGCATAGCTCAGATCATATTGCATCACTGTTCAAAATCTTTCAATGGCTCCCCACTATCTATCAAATAAAATATAAATTCTTTGAACTGGCATTCGAGGCCTTTCACAATTCAGTGCCAACCTACATTTCCAAACATAATTGGTTAGATTGGAGTATGGCCTTGCAAAACTGGTGTGTTTGCTGTCCTCCAGACACATCTGGTAGTTCCCTGCCTCCTTGATTTGCATCACACTATTTGCTATGCCTAAAATGCTCTCCTCATTCACCTCTATTGGTTGGTTTCCTACCTATCCCTAAAACACACTCATACATAACCCCCCTCCATGAAGTCCTCCTTCATTCACCAAGTAACTGTGATTTCTCAGTATTTTGTACTCTTCTTTACCAAATCATATAATAAGAAGGATCCTTTGAAACTACCTGGTCCCAACCTATATCTGAAGCATCTATAAAACTTTCTACTATATCTCTGACAAATGCTTAGTTAGCCTTTACTTGAAAAACTCCGGGGGAAGAGAACTTAATTACTACCCAAGGCAACTTATCACATACAGACAGCTCTAATTGTTTAAAAAAATTCCCCTGACTTTAAGTTTCAATTTGCCTCTGGGCAATTTCTAACTGTTGCTGCTAGTTCTATTTCCTGGAGCCAAGTAAAACAATATCATTCCTATTCCATGGGATAGCCGTAAAATTCTTGAAGACTGCTATCGTATCCCTCCTCGATTTTCTTTGCTTTACTCTAAGCATCTCTATTTCATTCAATTAGTTCTTGTATGTCTTGATCTTCTGGCCCCTTAGAATCTTCCTCACCTTCTTTTGGATGTATTGTAACTGGCCAGCGTCTTTTCTAAAATGTGATGCTGCAAATTCCATGGAATACTCCAGAAGTGATCTGCCTGAGCTCAAGTACAGATGCCTGACAACTCCCTTGTTATGGACACTCAACCTCTCAAGGCATATGAAGATAGAATTAGCTTTTTGGGGGATGCTATGTCATACTTGTGACTCATTATGAGCTTGGAGTCCACTAATTACCACCCCTACCCCTTGCCCCATCTTTCACTTGAACTCTTGTCAAACCACACCTATAAATCTTATACTTGCGAAGTTAATTTTTAAAAAACCTTAATCTACAACTTTATATTTATCCCTATTAAATTTTCTCTTATTAGATTTGGTCCATTAGCCTTTCCCATTGCGAATAGACTCTGAGTGGTACAGTGGAAAGAACACTAGATTTGAAAAGAGTGCCATATTTGGAGTTTGTATCCAAATCCTGCCTCAGATACTTGCTACCTTTGTTACCTGAGGCAAGTAACTCAACTCCATGGGCCTCAGTTTACTGATCTGCAAAATGAAGGGGACCTAGATCAGATGACCTAAGGTATCTTACACTTCTAAACATATTATCCTATCCTGCACCGTGTAATTTAACCCCACCTCAGCTTCATGTTAACTGAAAATTTGATAAGCAAACTATATACGTCTTCATTCAAGTCTTTGAGAAAAATGATAAACAGTTCAGGACGAAGCACAAACTCTAGGAATATTCCACTAGAGACCTTGGGTTAACATTAGTCCACTGATTGCTACTGTCTGGGTCCATCATTCAGCAACTTACAAATTCATCTAATTGTGCTGTCATCCTATACATCTGGCCATCCTGTTTACAAGGACAGCAAACTCTCCTTTTATTTAAACATTCTAGAATTTTGTGAGGAATAGAAGCTGGGCTCTATAACTTTTAAATTATAGACACTACCCACTTTTCTTTTTGTCATGCCAATAAGACCTTCTCCTCTTCTCAGAAATTTTCATAGAGACATAGAAGGCAGGAGTGTGCATAAATATATTCATCAGTTTCCCAGGTCTCTGCAGTTTTTGACCTGGAGGGGAACGTCTGTCCAAGATACTAAGAAAGGAAAGGAAGTGATTATTTCTGTTTTCTACTTTTCCTTCTATCCGTCTTTATGCCCTGTTGTTACTGAAAGCAGGGGTATCACAAATACAAGCTGAGACCTTATTGCAGATTATGCATGGAAGCAGGCAAAGAAGAATGATATGTAAGTGGACATGTGACCCACCTGGAGAAAGAGGAGAGAAAGGGAAAACAATAGGTGGCTGGATTGGACTAGAAATAAGATTGGGTCAAAGTTGTGGTGGCTGGTGAGAACAAAGTCTAATCCATATCTTCTTTCTCCCTCAATACATCCAAACAGCACTGTGCTGGAGAAATTTCCAACCCAGAGTTTAAACATAAATCCTTTTCTATATTCTCTCCCCATATTGGATGGGAGAAGAGAGATAAGGAGAAAAAGAGCCGATCCCAACTGAGTCCCTATTTCAGTCTTCTGTATCTTTTTAAAATGCCTTCCTTTATCCTCTATGATGATGCTATTTTATACTCCTAATAAAGTACAAGACAATTAACGGTTAGTTTTGTCTGATCCTATAGGTTTGAGATTCAAGACTGAGGCAGAAGAAGTAACCCACAGGAGAAAATAAATGGGAGCCCAGAGACAGAGAGTAAGTTGTGCACTTGAGGTGATTTTTTTAATCTATTCTGTAGCATATCCATGCTCACTAGACTGCCTTTGAACCCGAAAGAAAGTTAATAAGGAAACAAGCCTATGAGAATCGTGGAAGATATTGGAGCGGTCCCTGAGTGCATCTTTCGGCACTGAGCCTTGACAGTCATTTGGCAATCCCCTTCATCTTCGACCACACCCTTGTTTAACTTGTTTGTAAAAACATTTGTCCTTTTGAGTTTTATAACGCCTCTCCTCTCCTCCATGATCTTTCAAAAGATCACGGCAAGGGCTCAGAAACCATTCTTTTAGCATAAGGTAAAATTTGGTCAGCTCTGTTGCTCTGAACTCATTGAGAGCAGGTAGGTGCCTGTCAATTATTTCCTTACTTAACAGAGATTCAACTCCCTGAAAGATTTTTTTTTTATTCTTCCCTCTCAATCCAAAAATAACTGTCCTTGGAAAAAGGAAACAAAAATTTAAAAAAAATTAGTAGTTCCACCTTCTCTCTGTTGTCCTATGGACACGAGCAACAGTCTTATCACCTCTTTGGTTTCCTCTTGATCCCAGCAAAAAAACAAAACAAACCAACAGCAACAAAAAAAAGTCCAAGCCCTTCGTGTTAACCTCAGAATTCACCCCCAGCTCAGATCATAAGAATAGCCTGACATTCTTCTTAAAAGTTCATGCTGTTCATCATTTCACCCTCTATTCTCTACTCTTTCTTTCTTCTTCTATTCACACATTTTAAAAATAAATTGGTCAATTAGTTTCCTAAGCAGCCACATTCGTTTTTATAGTCAGTCAATCAACAAGCATTTATTAAGTACCTACTATGTACCAGGCACTGTGCTTAGTCCTAGGGTTACAAAGAAAGGCAGAGGGCAGTCTTTATTCTCAAGAAGCTCAAGTCTAATGGAGGAGACAACATGCAAAGAACTATGTACAGTAAGATAGAGACAGGACAAACTGAGGATAATCAGCAGAGGGAAGGCACTGGCATCAGAGATAAAGAAAAAGGCTCCTTGAAACACATAGGATTTTAGCCGAGACTTGAAGGAAGCAGGGAGGTGGAGATAATGAGGGAGACCTTTCTAGGCATGGGGGATGGCCAGTGAAAATGTCAGGTGGAAGCAACAGCCAGAATGGCAGAGTGCTTGAGTTGGGTGGGTTGGGAGGTGAGGAGTAAGAGGTAAGAAGAATATAAAGGTAGGAGGGAGCCACGTGATGACAGTTCCCTCTCACTTAACAGAATTGTCCCAATCTTCAGCATTTCATTCTTGAGGGCTTGTTGGGCTTCTCGTCATTTCTCCATATCAGCCAATAAGAATCAGGTCCAGAAGAAGAGTTCCTTTCAATGCTTCCTCCATTTTTAGAAGAATGTGAGAGCCTCCTGCCTGACACATTTGGGGAGTTCTCACTAAGTGGATAGAGTATTGAGCCTGAAGTCTGGAAGGTTCATCTTCCTAAATTCAAGTCTGGCCTCAGACACTTACTAGCTGTATGACTGGAAGCAAATCATTTAACCCTTTTTGCCTCAGTTTCCTCATATATAAAATGAGCTACAAGGAAATGGCAAACCACTCTAGTATCTCTGCAGAGAAGTTCCCACTGGGGTCACAAAGAGTTGGACATGACTGAAAAACAACTGAAAACACCTTAATCTGGGTCATTGCCCCTACCCAAATGAAATCTGAGAACTCCAGAATCTAGTAGCCCCTCACCTCACTTCCCATGGTGGCCATCAATTCCCCTTATCGATACTCAGAACTACAAGACTCCAAAACCTAGAACAGTTGCATCATACAGTTTTTTAAAAAAATACAGAAAGATCCATGGTGTCCAAAATACCCCTCTTCCAATGAGTCACTCTTCCCCAGCTTAGACCTACAGAGTCCTGGTGACTTTTAGGCATACCCTGAGGAGGTAGGAGGTGAGGTTACCCAGCTCCTTTACCTGTCCCTCTGATCCTTTCCATCTATTCCTTCAACAGTGACTCCTCTACCCTAGCCGATGTCCTTTCTAACCAGACTCTCACTCAGTCCTTGATTCCCTAGCTGGTGCTGGTTATTAGGCTCCTCTTAATCTCTGAAGCCACAGGTCTGTGAAGTGTTGCCCCTGAGTTCCCTTGAGCTATTTACACCTTCTTTTATTTGACATTGGGATCCCTCCTGAGCCTCTTCCCCACAAAGGACCTCCTCTAGGGACCAGGAGAATACCTCTCTCCTGGATTGCTCACTTGGCCTCTATTTTCTACCCAGGTCAATTCTACCCAGGCCTCCTCTTTTTGTCTTGCAGGGTGCTGTTTACTTCCTCCCTCAAGCGTTTTCTAGCTTCCCCCTCACCCCCAGTAGAGTCATGTGTCCTCACATGAATCACCCAGCATGGTCATCTGGTTTGGAACACCTTGGAAGATGCTTCATCACATCCAGGATACATGCCCTGGGGCAGACAGCAGACCTTTCTATTGTTTTCTGTTAGGTCAATGAATACTGCTCAGCAAGGAGTCACCAACCACCAGGCCTCCTGTCTTTTTCAAAAGACATTACTGGGTGACCTCTCTCTTGGTGGTTGGTGTTTGCACATGCACATCCACCTTCCTTGGAGGAAAAGCAGCTGCTTCCTCCTCAGAGTGTCAGGCTCTCCCCTCAACAGGAAGAGCGTCATTCCCACTTCTTAGTTCCAAACGTCTTTGTTCCTTCTTCCCTTCCTTCTGGGAACCACTTTCTTCCACCAGCTTGGGGTTGCCTTTCTCTACTTCTTCACATCCATTCTTTTCTGTTTACTTCTTCCATTTTTTTAAAGGACACTTTCTTGCCTCCCTCAACCTAGAGAGGAGGGAAGCATTCTTTCAGCTCTTTTTCTTTGATCTCTGGGAGGAAGACTCATATGTACGTGCTGCTGTTCAGTCATTTCAGTCGTGTCCAGCTCTTCATGACCCCATTTCAAAACTTTCAAAGCTGACTTTTTAAGCTGATGTACATACTACCAGGGAAGAGGGTGGGAGGAGGAACTAGGCTAGAGTTTCCAACAGTATCTTTATTCACCAACCCTCTCAGGTCAGGGCTCAGTGTACACCCGGCCCCCTCTGCTCTCAACTACTGCTCACTCTGTCTTATAGATAAGAAAGCCAAAGTCTCCCACTCCATCCAGGGCCATCTCCAGTCGTCCTGAGCTACGTCTGGCCACTGGACCCAGATGGCTCTGGAGGAGGGATGAGGCTAGTGACTTTGTCCGGCCCTCCTTCACTTAAATCCAATTCACCTGCAAGTCATGACATCCCCTTTCTGATGTCACGGTCCTCTTCCAGAATGAAGGAGAAACAGCAGCAACTATTACTCTGTCTCATATCACTCACAGAATCCTCTCATGCTGAATTCTTGCTCACACTGTTATTTTCCTTATTCATGAACTCCTAAGCTCTCAATACAAATGGCCGCTCAAAATGTTTGAGCTTATTCTACTATGGTGCTTCACCCTTGTCTTTCTGTCTCCTCTAGAGGCAGCTGGGTGACAAAGCAGATTGAGTGCTGGGCCTAGAATCAGAAGACTGGAGTTCAAATCCTTCAGATGTTTACTATCTGTGTGATCCTGGGCAAGTCATTTAACTCCAGTTTGCCTCAGTTTCCTCAACTGTAAAATAGGTATAATAATAGTGCCTCCCTCCCAGGGTCGTTGTGAGGCTCAAATAAGGTAATATTTGCAAAGTGCTTATCACAGAGCCTGATTGATACATAATAAACACTTAATAAGTGCTTATTTCCTTTCTTGCTCCCTTCCTCTTATCTCCCACTAGTTAGGAAAGCTGGAACCTCCTTGACCTCACAGTACTCTGCCTATGGATCTCTTTCTTTCCTTTAGTGACATGACTCTACCTTATTTTCAGATGCAAAATTTTAGCTTTGATAGAGCATGGGCCCTGTAGTCAGGAGGACCTGAGTTCAAATCCGACCTCAGACACTTGATACTTACTAGCTGTGTGACCCTGGGCAAGTCACTTAACCCCATTGCCTAGCCCCCCCCCCAAAAATAGCTTTGTAGTATAATTATTACAGAAACAGCTCTGTCTCCATGCTCCTTCCTTCACTACATCCTAGTTCTCCAGCCACTCCATGACCATCTACACCATTCCTGAGGCTGTTTTTCTCAGCTGGAGCCAGCTCAGTCCAGCAGCTGTGTGAGAACAAATTGTCCAATTTTCAGTGTGAGCGTTTAGACCTTAGAAACCAGCAAACACACAAATTAGGGCTTAATTAATTGCTTTGGTGATTGCCTAGACTGAAGAAAGTGATGGAGAAAATGATATTAATGTGGATTAAACTTAAAACCACCATCTATATGCCCTCCCAGCCTTCAGTACACACTGCACCTTCCTTCCTACCATCCTCAATGCCTGAGCATGTCACCACCTCTCTGAATTTCTTCATCTATAAATGAAGGAACTAAAATAAATGACTGCTAAGGTGAGCAGCGAGGTGACACAGTGGATAGAGCACTGGACTTAGAATAAGGAAGACTCATCTTCCCAAGTTCAAATCTGGCTTCAGATACTTACTAGCTGTATGACCCTGAGCAAGTCACTTAACCCTGTTTACCTCAGTTTTCTCGTCTGTAAAATGAGCTGGAGAAGGAAATGGCACACTACTGTAGTATCCTTGCCAAGAAAACCCTAAAATGGGGTCACAAAGAGTTGGACACAACCAAATGATAAAAAGGTGAAAGTCTTATGATCCTGCTCTCCCCAGATCAATCAATCAATCAATCTGCCTTTGTTATGTACCTATGGTGTGCCAGGTACAATGGGGATACAAATACAAAAATGAAACAGTCCTGCCTTCAAGAAGTTTATATTCTTCCAATTCCTATCCAGCTGGCCAGTTCCAGTTAGGTAACTCAGCTCCTCCTCCACTACTCTTCCTTCTTCTCCCCTTCTCTCCCTTCTCCTTTCCTCTTTTTTCCTCCCCTTTCCTCCCCTCCCCTCCCCTGAGGGTGTTCTGCCCAAAGGAAAGCAAATTTTTATGTCCAAAAGATGCCTACTTGGGGTTTACTGGCTAGATTTCTCTCTCAAAGACCAAGCCTTAAACTCAATTTACTCTGGGTCTCTTGGATTGGAGGACAGTAGGTCCCTGCCCAAGCACCACTTAATGGCTATTTTTTGGGTCCTCCAGATTCAGAGTGAATGTAAATAGCAACTGTTTCTCTTTTGGCCAGCAAGTTTGAGGGTCTTCCCCTCCCAGTTTGACTTTTTTTTTTTTAATTAAAGGGGCCATCCCTTGACTCACTTCTTAAAGAGGCCTATTCACTGGATGGGCATTGCCTCACTCAGAGTGAGACCCTGAAAAGACATTAGCTTAAAAGGGCCAGGGTCTCCCACTGCATCCTGAACCATCTTCAGTCATACTGATGAATATCTGGCCACTGGACCCACATGGCTCTGGAGGAGAAAGTGAGGCTGGTGACCTTGCACAGCCCTTCCTCACTCAAATTGAAGTCAATCACAAGTCATGTCATCATCTCCTTGATGTCATGGACCTCTCTGAGAACAAAGCACAAAAAAAATTCTCCCAATTTCTAGTACAGGGCATTGCACATCGTAGACACTTAATGAATCTCATGGACCTGGGAGGGTGGAGCCCAGATGGCAGAATAAAAGCAGTGACTTGCTTGAGCTCTCCCCCAAACCCCTCCAAATGCTCATAAAAACTGGCTCTAAACAAATTCTAAAGCAGCAGAACCCACAAAATGACAGAGTGAAACAAATTTCCAGCCAAAGACAGCCTGGATGGTTGATCAGACAGGTATATCATGCCGGGCATGGAGAGGAGTGCAGTTCAACTGTGGGCACACAGGCCACAGTGAACCTGGAGCAGGCCTCAGAGGACTGAATTGTAGGCAGCTGTGGTGGTTTCCAGACTTCTCAAGCCATGAAGGCCAAAGACAACTTAGAAGGTCAGTGAGAAAAGTCTGTGTCTGCGGTGGTAATGGAAGAGCTCGGGGTCTTAGTTCCTGTTCCCGAGCTTGGCCCCAGAGCGTTGGCTACCTCCTGAGCTTCCCGCCCACAGACTGAGGGGGAATCAGGTGGCTGATCAGAGGGGGATTGCAGGGATTGCTCTGCTGGTGCAGGATTCTCTTGCTTTGCCCATGCTTGGATCTGGGTCACAGTTCTGGGTGGTGATCCTGGGGCAAGGAGGAGTGCTGGCCTGGTGGTGGCTGTGGAGAGAAAACCCTCACAGTTCCAAGACATAAAAGAATGCTTGTGGTCACTCATAGACCAGAGCACAGGAGAGGAAAGGAGTAAACACCTTGCCCTTGATCATAGCACCTTGGAAGAACTGATAATGTACAGGCCCCTAGGAGTATCTCTGAAAACAGCTGTATAAAACCCCTGAAGCTTGGGACAGTACATTCTCCACACTGGAAACAGACTCCTACCTTAACAAAGAGTTTATAACTCAAGTAATTGGCTGGGATTATGAGCAAGCAGCGCAAAAACAGTCAGACTATATTATCTTACTTTGGTGAAAAAGAAGATCAAAATGTACAACCAGAAGAAGACAATGAAACCAAAGCTCCTACATCCAAAGCCTCCAAGAAAAATATGAATTGGTCCCAGGCCATGGAAGAGCTCAAAAAAGATTTTGAGAAGCAAGTAAGAGAAGAAGAGGAAAAACTGAGAGTGATGCTAAAGGAGACCCAAAAAAAAATGCTGAAGAAAATAACACCTTAAAAAATAGCCTAACCCAAATGGCAAAAGAGGTCCAAAAAGCCAATGAGGAGAAGAATGCCCAAAAAAGCAAAATTGGCCAAATGGAAAAGGAAGTCCAAAAGCTTACTGAAGAAAATATTTCCTTAAATATTAGAGTGGAGCAATTGGAAGCTAGTGACTTTATGAGAAATCAAAACTTTGTAAAACAAATCCAAAAGAATGAAAAAATAGAAAGCAATATGAAATATCTCATTGGAAAAACAACTGAGCTGGAAAATAGATCCAGGAGAAAGAACTTAAAAATTATTGGACTACCTGAAAGCCATGATCAAAAAAAGAGCCTAGACATCATCTTTCAAGAAATTATCAAGGAAAACTGCCCTGATATTTTAGAACCAGAGGGCAAAATAGAAATGGAAAGAATCCACTCATCACCTTCTGAAAGAGATCCCCAAAGGAAAACTTCTAGGAATGTTGTAGCCAAATTCTATAATTCCCAGGTCAAGGAGAAAATATTGCAAGCAGCCAAAAAGAAACAATTCAAGTATTGTGAAAACACAATGAGCATAATGCAAGATTTAGCATCTTCTACATTAAGGGTCCGGAAGGCATGGAGTATGATATTCCAGAGGACAAAGGAGATAGGACTACAACCAAGAATCACCTACCCAGCAAAACTGAGTATAATACTTCAGGGTAAAAAATTGTCATTCAAAGAAATAGGGGACTTTCAAGCATTCCTGAGGAAAAGACCAGAGCTGAATAGAAAATTTGACTTTCAAATACAAGACTCAGGTGAAACATGGTAGAGGTAAAAAGGAAAGAGAAATCATAAGAGACTTATTAAGGTTGAGATGTTTACATTCCTGCATGGAAAGATGATATTTGTAACTCATGAGTCTTTTGTCAGTATTAGGGTAGTGGGAGGGAAAAACATTTATATATATATATTATATATATATATATATATATATATATATATATATATACACACACACACACACACACACACACACACACACACACATAGATAGAGGGCACAAGGTGAGTTGAAGATGAAGGGGTGATATCTGGAAAATAAAATTAAGGGATGAAAGATGATTATACTGGGAGAAGGAGAAAGGGAGAAGTAGAATGGGGTAAATTATCTCACATGAAACAGACAAGTGGTGAGAGGGAATGAGTGAATCTTATTCTCATAGGATTTGGCTTAAGGAAGGAATAACATACACAATGGGGTATGGAAATCTATCTTACCCTACAGTAAGGGAAGGGGACAAGAGAGCAGGGGGTTGATAGTGGGGAGGACGGATTGGGGGAGGGGATAATCAAAAGCAAACACTTCTGAGGAGGGACAGGGTCAAAAGAGAGAATAGAATAAATGGGGGGTAGGATAGGATGAAGGGAAATATACTTAGTTTTTCACAACAGGACTACTATGGAAGTGTTTTGCATGATTATCACATCTATAACCTGTATTAAGATGCTTGCCTTTTCAATGAGGGTGGGTGGGGAGGGAGGAAGGGAGAAAATTTGTAACCCAAAGTTTTAAAAACATATGTTAATAATAAAAATTTTAAATTTAAAAAAATTTTTTTAAATGAATCTCATGAATGAATGAATGTATATGGTTGCAGAATGTATGACTAACCTTCCAAATAATGAAATATCAGTAAACATTTCCAAGCAAATGACACTTTGTCATCTTACTGTAATATAAGAAAGCTGGTGGCATCTTTTATGCCCTATATACCAAAGAAAATAAGTTTAAGCCAATTCTCCTAAATTAAATGGCGTATTTTCCTTTTAATTATTTAAAAAGTAGCTAAATATACAATACAAAGGTTTATGGACATCATGGACAAATAGACATATCCAAGAGAAAGTGTGGCATAAAGGAAAGAACACTAAATTGGGAATTGAGAAAGATTTGCATTTAAAACCCACCTCTCACAATTATTGTGTGGCAATGGGGCAAGTCATTTAACCCCTCTGAGCCTCAGTTTCCTCAGATGAAAAAGGGGAGGGCATCTATCTCCACAGTGTTGGGATCATCAAATGAGCTGTGATCTGAAAAGTATTGTATATAAGGGGCAGTTAAGGTGATGCAGTGGATAGAGCATCAGCCCTGGAGTCAGGAGGACCTAAGTTCAAATTCAACCTCAGACACATGACACTTACTAGCTGTGTGACCCTGGACAAATCACTTAACCCAGAGTGCCTCATCAAAAAAAAAAAGTATTACGTATATATAAAAGAACTAAGTAAATGTCAGCTATTGCTATTGTTAATTCTGCTACAGACTCACATTTTTGAAAGGCAAAATGAAAAAGAGTACTGGATTTGGAGTAGAAAGCTCTAGGTTTGAATCTTGGCTTGGTGACTCATTGGCTATTTGACTTTGAACAAGTTCCTTATCTCTCAAGGTCTTCATTTCCTCACCTGTAAAAGAAGAGGGCTGGAATCTATGACTGTAACCTTAGACAAAGCACTTAAGCTCTCTCTGCTTTAGTTTTCCCATTTGTAGAAAAAGAATGAAGTTTGCTTTATACCTCCCACGAATTTTGGAGCTAGAATAAGCCTGAGAGGTCATCTACTTATCCCCATTTTACAGATGAGGATTCTGAGGATCAGAGACATTGATTGAGCGACTTGCCTTTTTGAGAAATGAAAGAGTTAAGTTTCCACATAAGTGGATAAGAAGTCAGCACAGATAGGCTAACTTCTCAGTGGGGCCGGGGTAGGGGGGGAGTGATAACACAATTCTAGGTACATAACGTATGTTAGGCGTGGGGAATATAAGGAAGACTGTAACCCAGAAAGATTAGGACCAATCCTGATCCAAAAGGGAGGAGTTAGGCAATTACTAACTATAAAGCTTGCCGTATCTTCTTTTACCGAGTGCATTTCTCTCCTTCCAAGGAGGTGCACCCGCTTCTCCCGAGAATCGAAATGACGCACTTCAACCTCTTTAATAAAAAGCCTCTGAGACACCAGCCTTCGGAGCCTAGTCTGGGGTCATCTTTATAACACCTTTTGCCATGCAACCAGTCCATAGGAGGCAGGATTGAAGCCCAGACCTCTCCTGATTCTAGGTCCTGTGTTCTTTTCACCGTTCTCCTCTGCCAACCCTAGAATTTAGAAAACATGAGAACAAATAAGATGCTAAGCAAGAATTAATTTTATTTACTTTTAAAGTCACTGTGTATAATGAAGGTTTTGTCATAGGAATGGGGAATGGGCTTGTGATTTCATCAGCAGCAGGAACTGTAAGGTAAGGAATTTCTCTCTGCCAATGCACTTAGGCAAATTGTAGTAACTGAGAGTTGCCTAGAGTCTGGAGAGGTTATGTGATTTAGATGTGGGTATCCTATTGAGTATGTGACAGAAACATGACTTGAATCTAGTTTTTCCTGCCTTCCAGCCTAATTCTCCATCTACCACACCACACTTCCTCTGATGGGTGAAAAAAAACATGCAAACCATTATCCTTTATGAATAGAGCCTTTATTTATGTTATATCAATGATTACTATGGTCCTGGCCAGGAAAGCCATAATTATAATATTTGTATCATAAACCTCCGTTTTCAAATGTTTATAATTTTTAGCCCAAAGTTTTTGTTGGTTTTTGGTTCTTTTTTTCTCTGTTTGGGTCTTAGCATTCTCATGAATATTCTCTGGGGATCTTGGAAATGTTGGTATGTATCCATTTGGCTGTTCAGTGATTTGTTAGAGTGTGGGAAAAATGTGTGGTTATTTCAGGTTATGACATTCAACTGTTATTTTCTTTTCAGGTTTGGCTCACTCACACACAGTAGCACTTTTAAAATGCAAACCAACCCCCAGGACATGGGTTCATCGGTTAGAGATGGAAGGGGCCTCAGAAATCTTCTAATGCAACCCCTTTAGACAAGGAAACTGAGGACCAAAGAGGTTAAGTGACTTGCCCAAAGTCCCGAAAACAAGCTCGTAGCATCTTAGATCTAGAGCTGGAAGGATCTGTAGAAGTCAATGAATCCAAGCCCACCTTATTCTAGATGAGGAAACTAGGGCTAGAGACATTATATCATTTGACCAAGATGATAAAGGTGATAGGTAGGAATCCAGGACTCCTGACTCCAAATACCAAGCCTTTTTACACTGCACAACACTATTTTTGCTATCTTGGAAGAAATGTAATTCAAAATGAAATCATGTACATTAAAAATAGGAATAGGAACAGAAGTTGTGATTTCCCTGATATAAAAACTCAGAGCACTCAGAGATTAAGTGACTTGCCCAAGGTCATACATACTTGCCCAGGGCCATTCTAGAGGTTAAACATATTTTAAACCAACAAAGAAGTCTTCTCAGGATTCTCTGAAAACACTTTTTAGCCATTTCTTACAGAGCAATAATATTCCATCACATTCACATACTAAAATGTGGTCAGCTACCCCTCAATTAGTAGGCACCCTTTAACTTATAGTTGTTTTTGGATTTTAACCCCTTGTTCAAGATCTACCCTCCAAAGATCAATTTTGTTTTGCTTTCAACTATTTCCTCTCTGCCATTATCCTCCCTCTAAACAACTCCATCCCCATCCTCATCCCTTTTCCTGTTGAGTTTGATATATCTCTTCGCCAAACTCTCTATCACCCTTGAACTTAGACTAATGTGGGCATCCTTTAATTCACCATAACAGAATAGCCCTCTTTCCCAGTGAGATTGTGTAGCTACCGTGAAGATTTGCTTTTCCCACCACTGAAAGGCTACATTGGACCTTTTATTGTTCTGGGCTTTTTAGCTGAGCTGTAAAATATTCTAGCTGCCCAGTGCATGGAGAGAGGTCCAGAGAAACTCGAATGAGCCCAATAAGAGATGAGCAGAGTTTAATTGTTGAAAAATGAGCTATTATAGGATCATCATTAAAAATATGGGGAATGGTCTATCCCAAAGGAAACTGGCTGCTGTTGTACTTCCCTTTTCATAATAAGCCTTCTTATATTTACGTTTAGATTTAGATCTAGAAAGGACCATAGAGGTCATCTAGTAAGGACATCAGAAATTAGACATGACATCTCTCTCTCTTCTTTGCAGGGGTGGAAGGCTTTGGTTATGGAATAACTACCAATACTACCAAACTCAATTACTATGTTAGTGAATTCTGCTGAACTGCCTTTGCTCACTTTTACATTCTTTGTTACAAAGGATAGGTCGATGAGAAAGGAAGAGGAGAAGGGTATATTTTGAAATTAAGATTAAAAATATATATATATATTTCAATAAAACTTTTTTAAAAGAAATAAATTGTGGCAGTGAACCATTTTGAAAAGAACTAAAAGAGGTATTCAGGTGTAAAAAAAAGGAAAATTTCTTATTACATAAAATAAGATTTATTTCTATCCTTTAAATCTAAAAGTAAGGATTAAAATCCTTGTAAGGGGGAGGCATAGCTTTAAAAGAAATCTGTGGATACTCATTCCTTCCAAATGGAAGACTTCTATTTGTACATGTAGCTGCTCTTGGATATGTCCCCTTAGATTTGCCAGAAGTTTATCTTGACTCAGTAAAGATGTTTCCTTTTCTCATGTACTGGGATATAATCAGGTATCTTTCCTCAGGGTAAAATACAGCAGAAGAACCTATGTATTGATCTTTCTCTTTATCTTCCTCCTGATCCTTCCTCAGAAAGATCCCTCTTCATAATAAAAGCTCACATGTCCATAACATCTTCAAGTTTACAAAATATTTGTTATCCTTTCAATTTTGCAGGTAAAGAAAGTAAGGGTCATAAAGGCTGGATTGTAACATGACTTGGGCAATTAAGTTGAGAGTAGAGGAGAATCTTATACATTGCCCTCTGGTGGGGAAGGAGAATCAGAGACCACCAGGTCAGGAGGCTGCTGCAGAGAAAGTCTAGTGTGGGGAGCAGGGTCGGGTAGTACTCACCCGAGTGTTGCCATTAGGAAGGAAGAGCTCCATCTGGCAATTTCTTTTTTAACTAATTGTTCTGGCTAACTAGGAACTAAGCTTGATTGTTTCTACAACTGTGAATGTGTCAGCACCTTCTGCATTTCAGTAACCTTAGGCAAAGTCTGGGTCACTCCACCCTAGTTATTTCTGTAAAGAGGTCGAGTCACTTGTCCAACGTCATAACCTGTAAGTGTTGGCAAGATTCAAATCTAGGTCTCTGTTGACTGCATGCTCTTTGCACTATACCCCACTGCCTCAGTGTAGTACTTTTTTTTAAGCAGCTGATTTGAAATTTTTTAAGCAGCTGATTTAAAATGGAAGTTTTAGAAACGTGATGGTTCCTGGTGCTACAATCACTACAGGGATTAAAACTGAGTCCTTCCCGGAGAGATGAGGGCCCTTGCAGTGAACCAGTAACATGCAACATAACAGTCTGACTCCAAGCTCTGTTCTGCTCCTGATTTAACAACAACAAGTTTGATATTCCCTTAAACATAAGCAAAGGTCAGCCAAACACAGGAAGACAACCAGCCCCATCCCTTTTCCCTTTCCCCCCTCCCCTTCCTCTCTTTAGTTCCCCTATCCCCAGAGGATGGACCCAGCCTTTCCCAAGAGCTTATTCTCAGAACTTTGGTCTCCCACAGTGGAACGTGCCACCGATATGGGAATAAAGCTTTCTAGTCAGTAGGGAAAACCAAAAATACAAGCTCAGATCTTTAATAAATTCCTATTCTCTCTTCCTGACCCAGTTCTTTCTGTCTTTCTGCCAGGCTTGTGGCAGAAAGTCTGCTGTTACTGCAATTACTGTTCCAAATAAAAGTCAATCCTTCCTGGGAGGAGCCTGAAGGAAGCGAATTAGATTTGTCAGCAGACTCTGCACTCAAAATCTCTGAACATTTTTTGAGGTTCTCTACATTTTCTGCCATCAATTTAGTCCCAAATGAGACTTCCCCACCCCCACCCAAAATGTTGGAAAACAGGTTCATACATATTTCAAAAGCCCCAACACTGGGAATCCCAAACATTGATAATGTGATTGGTTAAGGAGCCAATTGAAACAGAAGTGAATTTGCAAGAAGGAAAAAAAATATTAAATCCCTACTAAGAAAGTTATTGGCATTTCATTTCATTACAGGAAACCCCAGAGCCTATAAATAGAAAGGAAATACTCATACCCTCCACCATTATTCTTACCATAACCGTGGTAAGAGCTGAAGCAAGCTTTCTGCGCTCCATAGTGAAGGAGGGGGAAAGAGGAAGGGAGTGAATGTTTCTGCGACGCAGTTATTTGTTAACCTGAATGACTGGTTCTAAACCAAGGATCACAAAAGAAAGGTTCAAAACTCATTTCAAAACAGTCAATGTACTTGAGAGGAAAGCGTATTAATGACCTTTCTCATTAGCTGTTGCTCCAACAAAGATGTGTTCCAGCGGTATCCGATGCTTCCTTCCTGTCAGGGCCTCCACCCAAGTCAATTTTAAACACTCATGCTGTGTTATAGCCAAACCATTGCTAAGGATATGGCTGAGTTAAACTTTGAGGACATTGTATTTACTGTTTATTAATATTCTCTAAGTTTAATCTTTGTGTGTGCGAATATCTGTGCATGCAATAATCACATTCATTTTTACCAAGTTAGTTATATGGAAATCAACAGAAAATGTACTTTATGAAATCAAAGTAGCTTAATGACTACCAAGGTGCTTAACTAACCATCCATTTCAATAACAATAATAATTTCATACCTCATTAACACTTAAAAAGGTAACCAAGAGAACCCCAGTGTCTACTAGCCTCTAAGTCTCTTTCTATCTATACAAAAAATTTTAGAGTAATTTATACATCCATTAAGGACATGACTGATGATAAGGGTAATATAGGGATCAGAAAGGCGAGTGGTATTCCATAGTGGATGACATCTTCACCATCACACAATAGATTGAAAGATTTAGGGAACACAGGATCTCACCATTGCTTGTTGGCTATAAAAAGCATTGGATTTGGTAAAGCAAAATGCCATTTTTAAATGCATACATTAAAATTATACAAGATTCAGTGAAAAACAGAATAATAATGATAACTTTAAGTGACACTGATTACTGATGCGCTTAACAATTTTCCTTGCCACAGTCATGGAGGTGATCCAGCATAGACTACAAATGCAAGAAGTATTCTCTGTAGGTGGTGAAGTCCTCCATATGCTCCTGGTTTTGGATGCCATACAGCAAGTTATATCAAGTACTAGGACATTTCAGAGTCTCCTAGACAAGATCCACAATCACTCAAAGGAATTTAACCTAACCATCCACATACAAAAAAAAATGGATAAAGAATGTCCGTTGTCCAGATTATGACATGAAAATACAGATAGATGGATAACCCATAGAGCTCTTCCATATATGTCTATATATGAGTGTATATACATATGTATACATATACAATACATATGTGGGTATATGTATACATACATGTGCATAATCTCTTGCATAGATATTGGAGATGGAAAACAAAATGGGTCCATCATTAAACAGAAAGAGGAAGAATGGTTGGTTTGACCGGGAAATTATAAAAAATCTTTAATGTTAAAAATTGTTTTAATGTGTTTTTTTTTAAGTTTTGAGTTCTAAATTCTATTCCTTCCTCCCTGTCCTCCTCCCTCCCTGAGATGGTAAGCAATCAGATATAGGTTATACACATGAAATCATGTAAAACATTTCCATATTAGTCATTTTGTACTAAAAGACTAGAATAAAAGAAAGAAAGTGAAAAATGGCATGCTTCAGTCTGTATTCAAACAATATCAGTTCTTTCTCTGGAGGAGGATAGCCTACATCATCATTAGTCCTTTGAGATTGTGTTAGATCATTGTGTTGCTGAGAATAGCTGTCATTCACAGTTCTTCATCAAACAATATTGCTATTACCATGTACAGTGCTCTCCTTGCTCTGTTCACTTTGCTTTGCTTCAGTTCATGTAAGTCTTTCCAGCCTTTTCAGAAATCATCCTACTTGTCATTTCTTATAGCACAATAATACTCCATCACAATCATATACCACAGCTTGTTTAGCCATTCCCCAATTGATGGGCATCCCTTTGATTTCCAATTCTTAGCCACCACAAAAAAAGCTGCTATAAACATTTTTGTACAAATAGGTCCTTTTCTCCTTTTATGAATGTCTTTGGGATATAGACCTAGCAGTGAGATCGCAGGATCAAAGGGTATGCACATTTTTATAGCCATTTGGGCACAGTTCCAAATTGTTCTCTAGAATGGTTGGATCAGTTCACAACTCTGCTAACAGTGTATTAGTGTCCCAGTTTTCCCACATCCCTTCCAACATCTATCATTTTCCTTTTCTGTCATATAAGCCAATCTGATAAGTGTGAGGTGGTATCTCAGAGTTGTTTTAATTTGCATGTTTCTAGTCAATAGTGATTTAAAGCATTTTTTCATATGACTATAGATAACTTTGATTTCTTTGTCCAAAAACTGCCTGTTCATATCCTTTGACCATTTATCAATTGGGGAATGACTTGTATTCTTATTAATTTGACTATGTTCTCTATATCTTTGAGAAATGAGGCCTTCATCAGAGATACTTGTTGCAAAAATTTTTTCCTAGTTTTCTGCTTTCCTTATAATTTTGGTTGCATTGGTTTTGTTTGTGCAAAAACTTTTTAATTTTATATGATAAAATTATCTATTTTACATTTTGTAATGCTTTCTATATTTTCTTTGGTCCCAAATTCTTCCCTATCCATAGATCTGACAGATAAACTATTCCACACTCTCCTAATTTGCTTATGATATCACCCTTCATGTGTCTAAATCGTGTACCCATTTTGACCTTATCTTGGTATACAGTGGGAGATGTTGGTATAATTATTTTCTATCATACTGTTTTCCAGTTTGACCAGCAGTTTTTGTCAAATAATGAGTTTTTTGGATCTTTGGGTTTATCATATACTAGATTACTGTGGTCATTTACTATAATGTAATTTGTACCTAATCTATTCCAATGGTCCACCACTCTATTTCTTTGCCAGTACCAGATTGTTTCAATAATTACTGCTTCATAATACACTTTTGAGATCTGGTACAGATAGACCACTTTCCATCACATTTTTTTTCCATTGATTCTCTTGATATCCTTGATCTTTTGTTCTTCTAGATGAATTTTCTTACTATTTTTTCTAGCCCTATAAAACAATTTTTGATAGTTTGATTGGTATGGCACTGAATAAATAGATTAATTTGGGTAGAATTGTCACTTTTATTATATTGGCTTGGCCTACCCGTGAGCAATTAATATTTTTCCAATTGTTTATATCTGACTTTATTTGTGTGAAAACTGTTTTGTAGTTGTGTTCATATAGTTCCTGGATTTGTCTTGGCAGGTAGACTCCCAAGTATTTTGTGGTCCACAATTATTTTAAATGGAATTTCTCTTTCTGTCTCTTGTTGGTGGACTTTGTTGGTAATATATAGAAATGCTGATGATTTGTGTGGGTTTATTTTGTATCCTGCAACTTTGGTAAAGTTGTTAATAATTTCAAGTAGTTCTTTAGTTGATTCTCTAGGATTCTCTAAGTATAACATCATATCATTTGAAAAAAGTGAGGGATTTTTTTACTCGTTTCCTATTCTAATTCCTTCAATTTCTTTTTCTTCTCTTATTGCTTTGGCTAACATTTCTTGTACTATATTGAATAATAGTGGTGATAATGGGCACCCGTTTTACCCTTGATTGTATTGGGAGGACTTCTTGCTTATTCCCATTACAGATAATGCTTGCTGATGGTTTTAGATAAATATTACTTATCATTTTAAGGTAACCTCCATTTATTCCTATGTTCTCTAGTATTTTTAATAGGAATGGGTGTTGTATTTTGTCAAAGGCTTTTTCTGTATCTATTGAGATAATCATATGATTTCTGTTGGTCTTGTTATGGGTATGGTCAATTACACTGATAGTTTTCCTAATATTGAACCAGCCCTGCATTCCTGATATAAATCCCACCTGGTCATAGTGTATGATCTTTGTGATATAATGCTGTCATCTGTTTGCTAGTATTTTATTTAAAAATTTTGCATCAATATTCATTAGGGAAATTGGTCTATAATTTTATTTCTCTGTTTTGGCTCTTTCTGGTTTAAGTATTAGCACCATATTTGTGTCATAAAAGGAATTTGGTAGGATTCTTTCATTGCCTATTTTTCCAAATAGTTTATATAGTATTGGGATTAATTATTCTTTAAATGTTTGGTAGAATTTGCTTGTTAATCCATCTGTCTCTGGGGATTTTTTTTTTTAGGAAGTTCATTGATGGGTTGTTCAATTTCTTTTTTTTTTAGACTGAGTTATTTAAGTATTTTATTTCTTTTGTTATTCTGAGTAATTTATATTTTTGTAGATATTCATCCATTTCATTTAGATTGTCAAATTTATTGGCATATAATTGGGCAAAATAGTTCCTAACAATTGTTTTAATTTCTTCTTCATTGGTGGTGACTCCTTTCATTTTTGATACTAGTAATTTGATTTTCTTCTTTCCTTTTTTAAAATCAAATTTACCAATGGTTTATCTATTTTATTGGTTTTTTCATAAAACCAGTTTCTAGTTTTATTTATTCAATTATTTTCTTACTTTCAATTTTATTAATATCTCCTTTGATTTTCGGGATTTCCAATTTGGTGTTTAATTTGGGATTATAAAATGTGTTCTTTTTCTAGTTTTTTTTTTAGTTGTATGCCCAATTCATTGACCCACACTTTCTCTATTTTATTGATGGAAGCATTTAGAGATATAAATTTTCCCCTAAGCACCACTTTGACTGCATCCCACAAATTTTGGTATGTTGTCTCATTGTTGTCATTTTCTTTAATGAAGGTACCAATTGTCTCTATTATTTGTTCTTTGACTCACTTATTTTTTAGGATTGGATTATTTAATTTCCAATTAATTTTTAACCTATCTTTTCATTGCCCATTATTGAATTAATTTTTATTATGTTATGAGCTGGAAAAGATGCATTTACTATTTCTGCTTTTCTGCATTTGGTTGTAAGGTTTTTATGTCCTAATACGTGATCAGTTTTTGTGTAGGTGTCATGTACTGCTGAAAAAAAAGGCATATTCCTTTCTATTCCAATTCAGTTTTCTCCAGAGATCTATCATATCTAACTTTTCCAAAATTTTATTCACCTGCTTAACTTCTTTCTTGTTTATTTTTTGGTTAGATTTATCTAGTTCTGAGAGAGGAAGGTTGAGGTCCTCCCTAGTATAGTTTTATTGTCTATTTCCTCCTGTAACTCATTCAACTTCTTAAAAAATTTAGATGCTATACCATTTGGTGCATATATGTTTTGTGTTGATATTACTTCATTGTCTATGGTCCCTTTCAGCAAAATATAGTTTCTTTTCTTATCTCTTTTAATTAGATCTATTTTTGTTTTTCCTTTGTCTGAGATCATGATTGCTATCCCTGCTTTCTTTGCATCAGCTGAAGCATTATAGATTCTGCTCCAGACCCTTACCTTTATCCCGTGTGTGTCTCTGTTTCAAATGTGTTTCTTGTAAAGAACATATTATAGGGTTCTGGTTTTTAATCCTTTCTGCCCCCTTTCTGGTCTGTATCCTTCAAAGTGTAAAGGATAACTCCAGGCTTACATGCAAAGACTTGGCTTCTTCTTACTAAGTGCTAGTTATGTAAAAGACTATCACAAATAGTGAATAGCAGCAAATAAACCTATTTATGCAACCAAGTAGCAAACAGAATTGGAAATTTTTAACAGATTAGAATATGCCAGACAATACGCAGAGCAAATGAACTCTCCTAGAGGCTTAATCAACAAAGAGTGCTTCATCTCATCCAAAGGCAAATTCTAAAGTCTCAAAGGAGGCAAGCTGAAAATCAGAGACATATTGAGGGCTTTTGCTTTCCTCAACATGTCTGCCTTCCAAACTCTTTTCTCTTTCTCCATGAGTCTCTCTCCCAGATGAGAGTATGATTTGTGTGTCCTCTCTCAAAGCAGGAATGAAGACTCTCTCTTCTCCAAAGCTCTCACTCCAATTTTACTTCTTACCTAGGCACTGAAGTGATCATTTTATCCATCCATCTGGAATCATACCTAAGTAGCACCCAAAAGATATTTTCTAATCCAGGTTACAATTAGCTTGCAAGGGGAATGTTTATTCTACTTAAATGGAAACATCTTTTCAAACAATTAATAAATATTATTTTATATATACTTAATAGACAACTATAATTAAGTCTAATTTATGCGGGTCTGCTAAGAATTTTTATTAGGTGATATTTTGTTAAGCTTGCCCAAGTTTCTATGCATACTTCAAAGTAATAAAATCTTATTTTATTAAAAATATTCTGAGAATAAGACAGGAGAAGGAGTGAATAGAGAGCTAGGTTCAGAGCCAGGAAGACCTAGATTCAAGTCCTACTTCTGATACATACTGGCCACATGACCCTGGGCAAACCACTCACTGCCTCAGTCAACTCTCTAGGATTCTAACTTGTGGAATAGGTAAGATTTGCATTGGTAGAAGGAGTTTCCTCATTAGAATTCCTGTACCGGTGAAATCACAGGTCTGGTCAAAACAAACAAAAGTCATCTGTAATTTAGCTTTTCAGTGATCTATACTGTGCTTTCTTTCCCAGTGAGTCTGAATGAGTGGACTTTTCCCCTAGGCATTTTAAAAATAATATTTTATTTTTTTCCAATTATATGTAAAGACAATTTTAACATAAATATTTTCTTACAATCATGCTTTATTATATCAAATTGATTTCACTTGATGAATTCATTACAGTTGGAGATTCCAATGAATTTTAAAACTTACCAGATTTTGTTTACTTGACAAGTCACGCATTAGTACAGCACTTCCAGTAACATTCATTTTTTTAAAATTTTCAGTTCCTTTTTAAAAAAAAATTTAGTTTTCAACATTCACTTCCATAAGATTTTAAGTTCCAAATTTTCTCCCTCCCCCCACCCCAAGACAGTGCATAATTTGATATAAGCTCCACATATACATTCATATTAAACCTATTTTCACATTAGTCATATTGTAAAGAAGAATTAGAAACCATGAGAAAGAAGAAACAACAACAACAACAACAAAGCGAGCAAATAGTATGCTTTGATCTGCATTCAGACTCCATAGTTCTTTTTCTGGATATGGACAACATTTTCCATCATGAGTCTTTTGGAGTTGTCTTGAATCCTTGCATTGCTGAGGTAAGTTATCAAAGTTAGTCATTGCACTATGTGGCTGTTACTATGTACAATGTTCTCCTGGTTCTGCTCACTTTACTTTGCATCAGTTCACGTAAATTTTTCCAGATTTTTCTGAAATCTGCTTGCTCATCATTTCTTACCACATAGTAGTATTCCATTACATTCATCTATCACGCCTTGTTCAGCCATTCCCCAATTGATGATCCTCCTTACTCCAGAATTGTTGTTCTAGCCACTCTACCACCTAGCTGCCTCCAAAACTTTTCAAATCTGACTACACCTTACCTTTCCAGAATTATTACTCCCTTCCATACTCTGCCTTCCGACCACACTCACCTATTTGCTGTTTTCCGTACATGGTATTCCAATTCCTGCCTTTGCAGTGTCTGTCCTCCATGTCTGAAATGCTTTTCTTCTACATCTTTACCTCTTCTTGTTGTTCAGTCATTCAGTCATGTCTGACTCTTCATGACCCTATGGACATGGTCCATGGGGTTTTCTTGGCAAAGAAAACTGGAGTGGTTTGCTATTTCTTGTTCTAGCTCATTTTATAGATGAGGAACTGAGGCAAACAGGGGTTAAGTGACTTGCCCAAAGCCAAATAGCTAGTAAGGGTTTAAGGACAGATTTAAACTCAGATCTTCCCGATTCCAAGCACAGTGCTCTACCCACTTTGCCACCCAGCTGCCTCATCTTTATTTCTGGAACTCCCTATTTGCCTTTAAGGTTTCACTCGAGTGCTATCTATTGTAAGAGGCCTTTCCTGATCCCCCAAATTACTACTGCTCCCCCTCAAATTACTTTGTAAATATGTAGCAGGGGTGATCTAGGGAATCTTTGATTTACTCAGCTGGAGCACCTCCCATGGAGTTGGACACAGGCCCTGGCTCCTTGCTGAGCAACGCTTGCTTTGCTAGGATGACAAAGGCAACTATGTCCAGTGAAAAGGCCTACACCAAAGATGAGTGGAACCTAAGAATGAGCAGGCGGCCTCTAGTTGTGAAGATCCATCCTCTCTGTGGCCTATAAAAGGAGCAAAGAGAACTCATTCCACTTTCTTTCAGTACACTTTCCCAGGGTTTGCAGCAATGGGAGGGGTTGGCGGGCAGATGGAAACTTGATCTGACATTGGATTGGATATATGGGGTGAGGATGCCACTGAGGCTATGAGCCATATGGAAGTTCAGAGGAAGGGAAGGACGGAGAGAAAGAATGAATTCTATTTTAGGTATGTTGAGTTCCTTATCCTAATGGAATCATAGGCCCAGTCCCTATACCAGGGGCAGGGCACCTGCAGCCTCAAGGCCACACATGGCCCTCACGATCCTCAAATACAGCTCTTTCAGTCAAAGGGCTGCACTTGAGGACCTAGAGGGTCACGTGTGGCCTCGAGGCTGCAGTTGCCCACCCCTGTGGCCCATCCCCTAACCCAAGGCATAGGCCTGCCCATATTGCTCTTTGTCCAAAAAGCATGTTTAGTGGTTTACTCTAGGATTAAGTACAAACTCTTCAGCCTGCTATGATTTGGCTCCAACTTACCTTTCCAGCCTTATTTCACATTTTCCCCCCACACATATATTCTTCATTTCGGCTAGACTGGACTAATAATTATTTCTGAATCTCCACCTGACATCTGATGTCTCCTCCATGCCCAGGATGCAGTTTCTTCATTTCTGCTTTTCAGAATCTTCTTCCTTCAAGGTCCAGCTTAGGAGCTACCTTTACACCAAGTCTTCCCAGGCCATTCCTTACCTACCCACCAAACACCTTAATCCCTCAGCTAAAAGCACATTCTCCCTTCTTAACTTTCGTAAGGTGCTTTGTCTGGATCTCACCTTTACCTCTATCACAATCTTAACCTACCTGTGTATATATCACCATCCCTTAGAAGAATATAAGCTCCTTGACAGCAGGGATTGTTTCAATTTTTTTTCTATCTCTATACCTCATCCTAACACCTAATATGATGTCTTAGGCAAAAGAGGCACTTTAGAAACGCTTGTTAGATTGAATTGACTTCAAGCTGGGAGGTATGGCCATCGCTTAGGAGATTAAGTTCAGAATTCAAAATGATCTTGGTAAATTTGAGACCAAGACATAGGCGAATCAATTATGCCAAGGAGATATGTGAAGAAGCAAAATCAGGAAAGGAATGAATGACTAGCCATGCGTGAGTATGCAAAAAAAAAAAAAAAAAAGAATTAGGGCCCAGGAATTAGTAAGGAAACATGCACGAAATAATGCTTAAGCATGTCTAAAATTATATACATAATCCATGGGTATATAAACGGGAAGCATATATTCTTTGTAGGCCTCAGTTTCTTCGTCTGCAAAATAGGAGGATTAGGTATATTCTAAGGTCTCCTTAGCACTACAGTTTGGGATCCTATGCCTCTGTGAATTGTCACTGTGATGCATTGGAATGACCAATGGATTTGGAGTCAGATGACCATAATTTGAATCCTGCCTCTGCCACTTACTATCATGTGACTTTGGGCAAGTCATTTAAACTTGTTTCCTTATCTGTAAAATGAGGGGATTAGACTTAGATGGTCTCTAAGGTATCTTCCAGATCTAAATCTGTGATTTTACCCCAGAAAGCTCTGAAGTTTTCACATTCCCTGGTCTTTGCCTTTAAATAACATTCAAGAATGGCCAAAATTTTCAAACCTCAAAATCACTATTGTTTTTAAAAGATTGCATAAGACAAGTTTTCAGGGAAACGTTTATTACTGGATTCAGTTCACCAAACAGGTAGTTAGCACCTGCTGTAGCAGGCCTTGGGAGATCTGTTTTTAATTATATTCCTCACTTTTTCTCCTTCTCTTCTGTTCCCATCAACCCATCCCATTCCCAAGCTGTAAAAACCAATTTAAGTACAGATCTTCATGGGAACCACAAAGAAAAAATTAGGTCCTTTGACATGCAAACTAAACAAAAATTTAAACAACAATAACAGCAAAAAAAAAAAATCCAAATAATAAAATCTACATTAAAGGGAAGTGTATGTGTGTGGGTGGGAGAGGAGCAGCATTAATGCTTTAAAACAAAATTTTGAAAAATTCTGCATGGATGAAAGGGTTAATAATGTTTGCCAAGTTCAGAAGAGTCCTACATTCTTTCTAAATGAAGCAACATCTCTAGCATCTGACTTTGCTGGTGCCCCTTGATATGCCTGACCTATGGTTTCTAACAAGGGTCTGATTTTCTCTCCCTGTCTTTTAACATGACAGGCAAATTCACAATCAGTTTGAAGAAATGTACTAGCTCAAACCTTAGAAATACAGGATCACAGAATTAGGGTTAAAAGAGACCTTAGAGGTCATCTTGTTCAATCTCTTCATTTTTACAGGGAAGAAAACTGAGGCCCACAGAGTTGTAAAGCGATTTGTCTAAGGTTACTCAGAAAATGCAGAGCTCAGTTGGGATTTGAACCTAAGTCCAATTCCAGGCTAATTGAAACAAATGTCATGTGATTCAAAGGTGTACATGGTACAAATGAGAGGCAGCATGGTGAGCAAAGGGTTGGACATGGAATCAGGAAGGGCTGGGTTCGGTCAACAAGAATTTATTATGTGCAATGAACTGTGTTAAACAGCGGAGACATATGAAGAACAGTTAAAAACAAAACCAAAGAACTCCACAATTCCTGTACATTGAGGAATGTACAATTTAATGTACATTTTTCTTGTCTGTTTTATGAGAGATAATTTATCCTATTCTATCTTTCTCTTTCTCCTTCTCCCAGTATAATTCTCTTTCACCCCTTAATTTTATTCTCCAGATATCACCCCTTCATCTTCAACTCACCCTGTGCCCTCTATTTATCTATCTACCTATATATATACATACATATAAGTTTTTCCCTCCAACTACCCTAATACTAACAAAGGTCTCATGAGTTACAGATATCATCTTTCCATGCAGGAATGTAAACAGCTCAACCTTAATAAGTGCCTTACTATATATCTGGGTAAGCACAGCTATATACAGAGTGTAGGAAAATAATCAAAAAGGGGCAAGCATTACCAGCTGGGAGGACCAGGAAAGGCCTTCCGCAGAAGGTAGATTTAAGCTGAGGCTTGAAGAAAGTCATGGTAACTATGAGGCCAAGGTTAGGGGGCTGAACACTCCAGTCCTGGGACGAGAGATTGCAATACCAAGGCTAGGAGGTAGGAGTATTCAAGGAGGAGAGTTCAAATCTCACCTCGAACACTTGCTAGTTGTGTGATCAAGAACAAGTCTAGGCCTCATTGTCTTCATCTTGAAAATAAAGGGGTTAGATTTGATGGCTTTTAAGGTCCTTTCAGCTCTAAATCTATGTCCTGTGGCTTGTCTTCTCAAGCTCAGGGCCTGTTTCTCCTTTACCCAAACCATGAAAAACATTGGCCTAGAAATTGGGAAACCTGGGTTCTTTCTAATCCTGGGTCTGCCACTGCCTAGCTAGCTGTACGGCCTTGGACAAATTGCTCCATTTTCTCCAAGATTCCATTTTCTTTTCTGTAAAACGATTGGGTCTTCTAGCTCCAGCATTTCTTGGCTATCAGTTTAAAGAGCTTCTAAACCCTTGGGGAGCATCTTGTGTCTTGCACTATCCCCAGTGCCTGAGTTCAATAAATACCTATCTATGATGATACTATTTGGACACAGATTTGGGAACTGTGTTATCACATCATGGTAACCTCTCTTTTCTAGGTTTAGTCTTTGTTTTTGCATGAATTTTAAAGTGGATCTTATTTGTTAATGTATCTGCTATACTCCCTCTAAAGGTAAGAGCAAAGAACACCATTATTTGTTTTGACAAATGACTTCTAGAAGCAGCAGATAATAATATTATAAGTGGATGTGTATTATAATAAGGAGATACAGCACCGGGCTTACAGTCAAGAATACCTCAGTTCAAATTCAGCCTCGGACACTTACTAGCTGTGTGCCTCAGCATCCTCGTCTGTAAAATGAGGATGATAACACCTACCTCCCAGGATTGTTGTGAGGATCAAGTGAGATAATATTTGTACTTAGCACAGTGCCTGGTACGTAGAGATCACTATATAAACGCTAGGTATCATCATCAATCATCATTATTTTATTGCTCTACAGTTTTCACAGTGAAGGGATGGACTAGATCAGGGGTGGGGAGCCAGCAGTCTTGAGGCCACGTGTGGCCTTCTAGGTCCTTGGGTTTGTTTGGCCTTTGGACTAAGTACAAGTTTTATAGAAGGCTTTTCCCAATCCCCCTTAATGCTAGTCCTCTCCCTCTGAGATTATCTCCAATTTCTCCTGATATCTTGTTTGTATATACTTGTTGTTTGAATCTTACCTCTTCCATTAAATTATTAATTCTTTGAGAGTAGGGACTGTCTTTTGTCTTTTTTTTTTATCCCCAGTGCCTAGCGGTGTCAGGCACATCGTAGGTGCCTAATAAATTCTTATAGACTGATAAAAAAATTACGTTTACTGACCTCTAGCTGAAATTTAACTTTTCCTTCCATTATAAAAAATTTTTAAACCCACATTATTATGGATCCCACAGGGGTCCATAGGCTTCACCAGACTGCCAAAGGGATCCATTGTACAAGAAAAGGTTAAGGATCTCTGCTCTACAAAATTGCATTTCTTACTTCCTCCTGACCAACCTAATTCGTTTCCCAGAAATGCACAGGATCATAAAATAACAGAATCACAGAATTTAAATCTTGAAGTGATCTTAGAGGTCCTCTACTGATATTACTGATGATATATTTAATACCATTTACATGCACAACAGTTAGTCATCATGACTATTGAATGGTAGAGTCAAAGGAACTGGGTTCATATCTGGGTGCTGCTACTTACTCAAAATGACACCTTTGAGCAAATCCCTTCCTTCATTTCCCCTGGTCTCAGTTTTCTCCTCTGTAAAATGAGATTTAGTCGGGATAACCTCTAATGTCCCTTCTAGTTCCATCTATGGATTCTCTGTGAGACCCATAAGTCTTTTCTTTGACTTCTTGCAGTTTTTATTCTTCTGAGATGGTAGTATTGCATGATTTGCTGTTATATAGGATTGCTAGGAGAATACTGATACTTAAAAACATGAGCTTTCACATGGAGGGAAGAAGAGGAGAGAGGTATTTAGGATTAATGAAAGAACCACTGTGAAACTGACCAAATTTGATCTAGCCCAATCTCCTGCTTCCTTTTTTGTCAATGTCTATTTCTAGCACCTGATCAAGATATTAATTTCAATTAATCCTAGTGGACTAACTCAATGGACTGTCAGAATCAAAACAATCAGTGTTTTTCATCCTGTTTGATTTTCCAGTGAGGATGGTAAGATAGTTCTATATACATCTTAGTAATTTCAGGGCATCTTATCCTTACATCAAAAGTTAAGAAGAATGATAGCATATTACACCATTGGGTAATTAAAACCATTTTCTATTTTGGGAGAGAGTTGCATATTTATCTTACGTGGTTGCAGATTTGTTCTCATAAGTATTTAGTATCCAAGTAAGTGATCCAATGTTTGAGTTTTCAAAAAAAAATTAATTTTTGAATGAGGCCATTCATTAACAAGGCTTTAAAATGTGCTGTGTATCATCCCATTTTAAGGTCTTGACTCAAGAAACCCCCTTTGAAGTGAGGAATAGGAGGAGTTCCAGGAAGTCACATGGTCTGCACCTTAACCTGAGAGATTTCTTTGAACCTTGTTCACTATGTCCTCAGTCTTCTTTTATCACTCAGCAATGTAATCTTGTCCAGAGACCCTGGACTGATTGGGAAATGCTTTGAAGATAGAAAGAAATGATACCCAGGTCTCCTGATAGGGTCCCTGGACTGCTGCTCAAATGAGGATGAAACTCTCCTTCTAATGAACACAGTGAGGCTGGCATGTTTGCAATCTCTCTAAAATACGGTCAGCAATAAGAAAAAACAAAACAAAACGACCATATCTCAGGTTTCACATCCAGTGTCCAGGAGCAAACATCTGTACTTTTTCTTCTTAAACATTTTTTTTAAAAAGAAGGTTGCTGACCTCTGTTCTGTGTCTTTGATAAAGTGGATGAATGCTAAGCCTGACTTAATTTCACATTCAAAAAGTTTAACTACTTTGGCTAGGGCTTGGGAAAATAAAGTATGGGAGGTAAAATCCATGGCCTGTTAAGGTAAAGAGAACACCCTTGCTATACGTGGAGAGGGAGAAATGTTTATCCAGGACTCACTACTTAGGATATGCAGACTTTTATTGTCTTTTAAATTTACTCTAATGTTTCATCTTAATTATAGCAGAAGGTTCAAGTACCTACAGAAGGAAAGAGGGCTAACCAGCTGCCACAAATCCTCCTCTGCAGCATGAAGATTCTCTTTTCTTACAGGACTATTTGGATTCTATACCTCAGAGTGGAAAGAGAACTGAATCGGAAGGCAGAGGATCTGGGTTTGAGTATCAGCTCTCCCATTTCCTACTTGTGTGATATGAGACCTTTGGGCCTCAGTTTCCTCAGCTGTAAAATGAAGGGGGGGTGGCCTGGATCAGATGAAAAGAGCTCTTTTAGCTATAAATCTAAGATCTGTCTGCCATATGTAGTTAACTTAACTACCCCAAGACCCCCAGGCTGTAAAGAAATGAAAATCATATCTGTCTCTGCAGCAGCGATGGGTCTCTCAGTTCCCTTTTCTTTTCTTTTTCTTTTTCTTTTTTTTGTCTTCCCTAACCACATATTATGTGTATAAAGCTAGTTGCTTAGATAACTGTTAGGTTAAAGTCTTCCTTTCTCTCTAACTGTGGTTCGGGCACAATTCTAGGGGTTTGGGTCTTTTTACAGGCCAGATGGATTTTGGACCTGAGCAGAGCAAACAATCAATGAGCAAGGAACACTCTTAGGCAGCTCAGGCTGTGCTGGTAAATGTTTAATAACTAGTTCTCTACCCAAAAAAAAAGTATACATAACACACTTTTAGCATTATTAACATTTTCTCCATCACTTTCTTAAGTCTAGATGACCAACAAAACAGTAGCTCAAGCCCAGATTTGTAGCCTTTACTGATTTCCAAGATATAAATGCTCACATTGAAAATTTAAGAATCAGCTGTTGGAAAGCAGGTCCAGTTGGCTCCAATTCACAGGCCGAAGAGATCTACTGACCAGCTACGCTTCCCAGTGACTTCCGTGGGCCATCACACCCTTAGCAATGAAGGCATGCTCCTCCGAGCTACAGATCTGCCTAAGCACTCATTCTCAGATATCCTCACCCCAGCCTAGTGTTTAATCCACATGACGTTAGACAGATGGTGTGGAGAATAGTAACTGCTCCCCAGCTGATTTTATCCAGAAACCTCTTTCTCTTGACTAGTCATCAGCAGTACCTGCCGGGGAGCCCATTTTCAGTGACCAGATCTTTTGCACATCATTTAAATCCTGCAGTTGCTCTGATAACACTATTATGTGTTAATGTAATTCTCCAATTCTTTTAGTGTATTTCCTGCCGTCTCAGTGACTCACGCCTTGGTATTTCCCTGAATTTCTGTGATGTGCTCCCAGGGTGCTGTAAGTCATCACATTGATGGTGCGGATCCCAGGAGCTAGCTTTAAGTGTCACGTCACCATGTGTCCAGTGAAAGGAAGGTCTTTTATGTGTATCGGCCTTGGGCCGACCTAATGTGATAATAAAAAAAGGAGCTTTATCAAATTCATTATCATACTGCTGGAGTAGACAAACACCACAGTGTCAAGTTGAAAGAAAAACGCTCTGAAGATTAGTCTTTGGGAAGCTCGTTTGAATGGATGCAAACACATAAATATGCATGTGGAACTTCTATTTTCTGAATATATGGATGCATATATGCATTTATATGTATATATTATATATGTATGTATATATTTATATACGTGCATTTAAATTAAATGTGCTTACAGTTCCTTGTACCTCAAAAAATATTATTGCTTTTTCTTATAATACAGACATATAAAGAAGAAGGAAGCAAGCATTTATTAAGCACCTACTGTATGCCAGGCACTGTGCTAAGTGCTTTACAAATATTGTCTCATTTCATCTTCACAACAACCCTGAGAGGTGGGTACTATTATTGTCCTCATTTTACAGAGGACAAAACTGAGACTCCAAGAGTGATTAGCCCAGGATTACCCATCTGGTAAGCCTCTGAGACTGAATTTGAGCTCAGGCTTTTCTGACACCAGGCTCAGCACTATCCATGACACCGCCTAGCTGCCTCTAGGGAAGGGTATGGCATAATAGAAAGAACCCTGGATTAGGAGCCTTAATCTTAGCCATGTGACCTTGGACAAATCCCTGTCCCTCTCTGGGGCTCAGTTTCCTCATCTGTAAAATGAAGATGCTGAAGTAGATCAGAGGTTCTTTTTTTTTGTGTCATGGATCCCTTTGGCAGTCTAGGGAAGCCTATGGACCCCCTTAGAAGCAGCTGGTGGCACAGTGGAGGGAGTGCAGGTGCTGGAGTCAGGAAAACCTGAGTTTAAATCCAGTTTATTAGCTGTGCGACCCATAGTAAGTCACAACCTCTGTCTGCCTCAGTTTCCACAACCGTAAAATGGGGATAATAATAGCACCTACCTGCCAGGATTGTAGTGAAGATCAAATGTAATCATATTTGAAAGAGCATAGCAGAGTGCTTGGCACATAGTAGGTGCTTAATAAATGCATATTTCCCTCTCATAATAATGGTTTTAAATGAATAAAACAAAATAAAATCACAGGATCACAAAGCAACCAAAGATTAGTGAAAATAAAAATGTTATTTTTTTCCCCATCAAGTGCTCAAAGACCCCCTGAAATCTAACCATGGACCCCCTAGAACCCCAGGTTAAGAACTAGATTAGAAGATCTTTAATGTCCCTTCTAGCTCTAACAGTTCATGATATCCCTCCTGCCTCTTTGTAGCCCTCCCCAAATTACTACTCATAAAATGGCAGAGACTGTTCTGATTTTATCTCTGTACCCTCAGTACCTAGCACTGTGCTTAGCATATTTTTGTTGTTGTTTATTGCTCAGTTGTTTCAGTCATATCCAATTCTTTGTGACCCCATTTGAGTTTTTCTTGGCAGAGATACTGGCGTGGTTTGCCATTTCCTTCTCTGGCTCATTTTACAGATGAGGAAACTGAGGCAAATAGGGTTACATGACTTACCCAGGGCCACACAGCTAGTAAGTATCTGAGGCCAGGTCTGAACTCAGGAAGAGGAGGCTTCTTGTCCCTAGGTCTGGCACTCTATCCCCTGTACTACCTAGCTGCCCCTAAATGTTTAACATATAGTAGGTTCTTAATAAATGCCTATTGATTGACTGGTTGATCCTATTTGTGCCTTGGAGACACTGTAGTACAGAGGAAAGGCTGCTAGATTCGGAGTTAGAGGAGCTAGGTTAAAATCCCAGATCTGCCACTTATTAGCTGTGTGACCTTGGTCAAATTATTTAACCTCTCTGTGGCCTCAGTTTTTTCATCTATAAAAAGAGAAGATTGGACTAGGTAACTTCTAAGGTCCTCCTTTCCACCTTTAAATGTGAGTGTGAGAGAGAGAGAGAGACAGACAGACAGACAGACAGAGAAAGAGAGAGAGAGAGGAATGTTTAGATAGAAGGTACTACCCCACCTCCAAAGGTCTTTTTCAATTCGCTCAAGGGACTGCTGGGAATCAGTGGCAGGACTCAGGGAGGGGCTGGGCAGCTTGTCAAAATGGGGAAGAGGACATCAGGGCCTGCTTATCTACTGTCTTTCTGTGAAGTAGTCTAACAAATCATTCCCTTTTGTCCTCCCAGTTGAGGGAAAGAGGAATGTATCACGTAGCATACAGAAAATTGGATTATAGATTGCAAGAGAGCATCTGGGTGGGAGGAAAGGGGCTCTAAGCATTCCTGCCCAGGAGTCTGTTTTGCTCTGTTTGGTTCTTATTCTTTCTTTTGCAGTTACTCCCTTAAAAATTTCAGATCAGAATATTTCTGATGTATTATACAGTGGTTTGAAAACCTTAAAGTGCTATATAGATGTTAATTCTCTTTCTCTTCCTCCTCCTCCTGCTTCTTATTAATATTATTATTATCACTATTCAATGGAATCACAATTCAATAATTCAATGGAATTATTATCCCTATTCAATGTTAAAGTCCAGCCAGACCATTGTGGCCAGAACTACTGCGATCTGAAGAAGGTAGAGATTCATTTGCTAAGAAAAATTCCTTCAAAGCTTTTTAGCTTGAATCATTTCAATTGAATGAGTAATTATAATAATGATGATATCTAACCTTTTTAGATTACTTTAAAGTTTACAAAGTACTTTATATACATTATCTTATTTGGCCCTCATGACAACTCTACTGGGAGAAATTGTTAGTCAAGAAAATTTTATTAAACATCTATTATGTGCCAGGCACTGTGCTAAAGACTAGAAGGGTAACAGTGCCTGCCCTCAAGGAGCTCCCAATCTAACGGGGGAGATAATATGCAACAACCGCGTACAAACAAGACATATAGATGATAAATTGGAGATAATCAATAGAGAGAAGGCCCTAGCATTAAGGGAGATTGGGAAAGGCTTCTTGTAGGTGGTGGGATTTTAATGAAGCCAGCATATAGAGGTGAGGAGGGAGAGAATTCTAGGCATGAGGTGACAGTCAGTGAAAATGCTGGGAGTCAGAAGATGGAATGTATTGTTCAAGGTACAGCAAAAATTCCAGTGTCACTGAATTGTAGAATATGTGATAGGAAGGGACCAGGTTATGAAGGGCCTTAGTCAAATGGATGATCTTTTATTTGATCTTGGAGGTAATATTTGAACCCCAGATTTACTGGAGTTCATTGAATGAGAGAGGATGTATGTAACATGGTCTGTCGTGTGCTGTAGGAAGATCACTTTGGTAGCTGAATAAAGGATGGACTAGAGTGGTGAGAGATTTGAGGCAGGGAGACCAACCAGAAGTCTATTACAATGACCCAAGTGAGGTGATGAGGACCTGAACTGGGTAATGGAAGTGTCGGAGGAAGAAGAGATCATCTAGGAGAAGGCAGAATTGACATAATTTGGCAAGTGATTGGATGTGAAAGTAAGAGAGTATGAGGATGACACTCAGCTTGGGAATTTGGGTGGCTGGGTATATGGTGGCACCCTCAAGGGGACAACCTTTTCTGGTAACCAGAAAGTTAGGAGGAAGGGAGGGTTTGAGGTGGAGAAAAAATAATGAGCTCAGATTGAGATATGATGAGTTTAAGATGTCTACGAGTCATCAATTTGAGATGTCCAATAAGCAGTTGTAGATGTGAGACTGGAAGCCAGGAGAGAGGTTAGGACTAGATAAGTAGATCCAAGAGTTATCTACATAAAGATGATCATTGAAATCATAGGAACTGGTGAACTCATCATGCAAAATTGTACATAGAGAGGAGAGCCATGGGAGATACCCACAATTAATGGTCAAGGCCTGGATGAAGATCCAGCAAAGAAGAGTGAGAAGGGGCAGTCATGGAGATAGGAGAAGAACCAGGAGACAGTGGTGTCATGGAACCCTAGAGAGAAGAGAATATCAGGGAGAAGAGGGAGATCAACAGTGTCCGAGGCTTCAGATGGGTCAGGAAGGATAAGGACTAAGAAAAGGCCATTAGATTTGGCAATTAGGAGATCAGCGGTAACTTTGGTGGCAACAGTTTCATTTCAACGATAAGGTTGGAAGCCAAACCATAGAAAAGTTCGGAAGGAATGAGAAGAAAGAAAGTAGAGGCATCAATATGGGTATATTTGCAGGCAGCAGGGAAGAAACCAATAGATAGGGAGAGAATGAAGATTAGTGAGAGAGTAGGGATTCCTCAGATACTTACTAGCTGTGTAACTTTGAGCAAGTCACTTAACTCTGTTTGCCTCAGTTTCCTTATCTGTAAAATGAACTGGAGAAGGAAATGACAAACTACTCCAGTATCTTTGCCAAGAAAACCCCACATGGGTTCATGAAGAGTAGCTCATGACTGAACAACGATAATAGGGATGATAAAGGGGTAATCTGCTGGAAAAGACAAGATGGAATGGGATCATTTGTGCATGTAGAGTTAGCTATTGCAATAAGATGAGGTAAAGATAAGGTTCTCAAGATAATCCAAGGAGGTATCATGACCATTAGCAGCTCTGTTCTGTGCTCCCTGACACAAACACAGTCCAAGGCTGATGTCTTACGTTCCTCATATTGACTGTACTCTGACCCAAGCCCAGTTTACTGACTGTAGGGACTGGTGGAAAAACCACCTCATATGGTAATTAAAATGTGGCTGTTTATAGGGTTCAAAATACTTTTAATTTGAGTGTTCCCTGAGGCTCTCCTAAGGGTATCATTTAATAAATTCAGTAAGTCATTAAGACACCTTTAATTTTAACCATCATTAAATTAATTTCTAATTGATTTTTTAAAATGTCTTGAGAAATGTTTCTTCCACAGAGGTGACCTTGAAACATCCATTGGCTACATGGGATAAGTGGGGAAAGCCCTGAACTAGGATTCAGAAGATCTGGATTCAATTGCAGGCCCTGGCATTAATTACTTGCACTAACACTGTACTAACTAGCTGTTCAAACTACAGGCTACCACTTAACCTCTGGCTGAAGTTTTCTGGTCTGTAAAATGAGGTGGTTGCTCTCTTAAGGTCCCTTCCAGCTTTTACATTCCATGTACATTCCATGAGTTTTTGAGGATGGGCTCAGAGCACCTAATACACCTTTCAGAACCCATCCATCCATATAGGAATGTCATTGGCCCTTCTGAACATAACAAGATTTATTGTGTGACTTTGTTATTTATCTGGAAGAATTTGGTGAGTACGTGCAAGTAAGCACTGGAAACTTTCCTAATTGGCCCTAATGGAATTAGAATTGGAGGTGGGGGAGGAGAACAGAGAGTCAGGTATTTGGGGGAAGAATGTTTTCCCTGGGTCCATATGTATAAATTACTCAGAACCACAGGGCCCGAGGGGATAAGTGTTTCTTGTGAAAGTTCTCTCTCACAGACACCCTGTCACAGACACACTTAGCTATAACCAATTAGTCTTAACATTACTCTGTCACTTTTTTGAATCAGCAAAGATAGGGAATCAGGATGAAGGAAAGCCTCTAGCAGAGTGTTATTTAAGGCTCAATCCTTGACCATGCTCTGTTCAATATTTTTTAAAGCAATAAAATCTTACAGAGAAGGATGATGGACTATTATGAGCTGTATCATCTCATAAAGCAGAGAGAGACATTGGAGGGCAAAACCAGTTTAAAGAAAACTTGGCAATAGATCAAAATAATCAGTCATCCCAAGAGCATCTGAGGATGAAAATGGAAAGTGAACAACAAAAAAAAAGAAGAAAAATAGAAAAGATCTGCAGATATTACTACAACAAACTTTTTTTTTACCATCAACAACAGCAGAGCCACCAGAATGAATCTGAAATGCACTTAACGAAGCAGTAAATATGTCACTATAGTGACCAAAGATGAGAAGAACAGCTGGATTGGAATAAGGGCCAAAAAGGATGGGAGAGGGAGAAGACTATGCATGTTTATCTTCCTAATTAGATGCCACAGAGTAGCTACCATGAAGGAAGAATAGCAGTTGAGAGATCTAGTTCACAGGAGACAAAATTTAAGAAAAAAAAAACTAGCAGCAAACATGGGCTTACATGTCTATAAACAGACGTCCAAAGTTTAGGTGACAAGAGATCCTGATGCAATTAGAGGCTTGAATGCAAAGAGGCAAATCTGACCTCTTAGGTATCACTGAGACTTAGTTGGATCACAACCATGAATGGACTGTGGCTGTGGATGAATATACTTTATTTAAAAGACAAAGAATAGGTCCAAGTGTTCCAAGTTAAGAAAGGATTCCCTGTGGATGGAGAGTACTCACAACTCTTCTGTGTGTGGATGGCACTGGGCTGGAACCATCAAGTCTTAGAACCCTGGGAGAGATGTGCAACTACTCCCCGAAGGGTTTAGCCGGACCATCCCCATAGGAAAGATTAAGAATTTCTATTGCTCAGACTGAGTTTGCCCATCAGTGTTCATATCTGGGATAGGCAATATGGATAGATGAATTGGGCCCGTAGTTTAAAAAAGGGGGCAGAGCAGGCTGAAAAGACTGAGCCATCTGGGCAAGCTCAATTGCCCTCAGGAAATTGTAAATCTCTTCTAATTACTCCAAGCTCACCAATAAAACAAAACCCTATCTTTTAAATAAATGATATTCTACCACTGTTGCTTGTTGGCACGGAAATATGTAATACAACAAACTTCAAAGAATTAAGAGGGATATTACCCTGAGGGCAATGGAGAGGGACATGACGGGCTTCAGCACGCTGCAACATAGGAACTTCAGATAAAGTAAGAGATGTTAAGGAAATGCATGATAGAAAGAGAAGATGGCTACGAAGATGTTACAAGTGGGACGGATGACAGGTAGACAGCCAGAGCGCTCCATTGGTGCACCCTCAAGATGTCAGGGGAGCAGCTAGGTGGTGCAGTAGATGGAGTGCCAGGCCTGGAGTCAGGAAGATGTTAATTCAAATGTGGCCTCAGACAGACGGTGACCCTGGGCAAGTCATTTGACCCTGTTTGCCTCGGTTGACTCATCTATAAGATGAGCTGGAAATGGAAATGGTAAACCACTCCAATATTTTTGTCAAGAAAACTCCAAATGAGTTCATGAACAGTCACACACAACTGAAACAACTAAACAACAACAACACCAACAACAAAGATGTCAGGGCATGATGGGCAGACTTCTCTGTGGTGGAGGGCCTGGACAAGAATTAGAGAGGATGGGTAGACCTCAGTGGGTTTCAATCCACAATGTTGGAGGGAACTTACAAATCAGTGAGATTATAGATCCATTGGAGAATAAATTGGATGAAAACATAGAATCAATTGAACAAACTCTTAATTTGGTACATATGTTATGTACATGGCATTCTATTAGAGTCTAAAGATGCAAAGATAAAAAATGACAGCCCCTGCATTCTTAGGACAACCCCGTTGGAAAGGACCTCAATGACCATCTATAGTCATGGCATCATAGATGAAGAGCTGGAAGGGCCTTAGAAGTCATCTAATCCAATCCTCTTATTTAACAGATTAGAAAACTGAGGCCCATAGAGATTAAGTGACTTCCATCAGAGTTCATACTACAAGAGTCAGAATTTGAATTCAGGTCTTCCAGTCCTGAGGCCAACATTCCACCATACTGCTCCTCCCTACCTTTCCACAGGAAGTGATCATCTAGCCTTTTCTTAAAGATTTCTGCTGAAGGGGAACCCAACACCTTCCAAGTGAAGGCACTCCCTTAGTCTCAGGGTATCTTCCAGCCTAATCATGCTAAAATTTCTCTTTTAGAAAAATAGCCTGGGGGGCAGCTCGGTGGCCAAGTGGATAGAGCCCTGGCCCTGAAGTCAGAGGACCTGAGTTCAAATCTGGCCTCACACCAAACACTTGACACTTACTAGCTGTGTGACCCTGGGCAAGTCACTTAAGCCCAATTGCCTAAAAAAAAAAAAAGAAAAATAGCCTGCTCTCTGACATCTGGGGCAGGAAAGGGCTGGGCTGGAGGGTCCTCCATTCTCTTATATGCCTTCCTTGAAGGAAGAAAAGGATTTACGCAGACAGAGATGAGGAAAGGGTTCATTTCAGATATAAGGAATGGCCTGCAGACTGAAATTGATCAACAGTCCAGTTGATGGTGTATGAAGAGGATGTGTGAAATAGAGCTAGAAAGTTAGTTTAGAACCAAATAGTGGAAGTGCCAGGCTGAAGTCTGTGTTTTATCCTGTGGCACCAGGAAGCCACTGAATACAGTGACCAGGGAGTCACTGTTTTTGGGTGAACCACAGTGGGGTGGGGCCACAGGAAGGCCTGTGTGTTAGGAAGAATGTTTTGGCAGCTTTGTGCAGGATGGCATGGAAATAATAAAGGCTAAAGATAGGGAGACCCATTAAGAAGCTGTCACATGCAAGAGATAATGAAAGCCTGAACCAAGGTGAGGGAGCAGAAGAGGTCAGTATCGGAGACTTGGGTGGATAGAGCACCAGCCTGGAGTCAGGAGGACCTGAGTTCAAATGTGGCCTCAGACATATGATACTTGCTAGCTGTATGACTCTAGGCAAGTCACTTAACCCCAATTGCCTCACCAAAAAAAAAAAAATTGGAGACTTAGAATCAATGGGACTTGGCAAATGATTATGTCTGAGGGGTGAGAAAAATGGAAGGGTCAGGGAGGACTTCAATGTTTCAAGCATGGGTGCCACACTTGTCATACTCACATTTTGGCAAAGCTAGCAAACAAAAGAAAATTAAATTACCTCTTTGGAAAGACAGTGAGTTCCCTGTCCATGGAGGTTTTCAGCAAACGTTGTATAATCGCTTGTCATGTATATTGTGGAGAACTCATGATTCAGGTGGCAGATGGACTCAAAGATTCTTTCTAATTCCAAGATTCTATGAAAAATAACAAGTAGAAGATTTTTCTTCATCTCCTACAGCCACTCAATGTACATATCTCAAAAAGTTCTTATTCAGGCCCAGGGATTTAAGCTTATTCTGAAAAGGTAAACACACGAACCATAAAGACGGCTTTATTATTTTGACCTTTATTCAAAGAGCTAGATCCAAATACAAGTCTGTGGTCTTCTCATTGAGCAGAATTCTACTGGGGACAATCTGAGGACAGTCAAGGCTATGTCATTCAGCACAACCAATTAATGATTATCCAAAGCAAATGTTATTTACAATTTCTTTGTAACATTATTGTCCCCTCTGCTTATTTATCTCCTCTGTAAGAATACCTCTTGAGAACAGGTCCTCTATCTTATTTATCTTTGCATGTACCTAAATGCCATGTGGCTTACTATTTGTGGGATAAATGAATACATCCATGTTTTCATTTTTTGAAATTCACAAATGCTTCATTCACATACATGTCTTTAGTGGCTTCCCAAGTCATGGTTTTGTAAGTCCTGCTCACTTGCCAGCTGTTAACCAATTGCCTTAAATATAATTACGACTTAATATGTAAATAATCTTTTATGTGCCTTGTAACACTTCTGAACTGGTGTAGAATGATCAATGGTCAGGGCAGCTAGGTGGCACACCGGCCCTGGAGCCAGGAGGACCTGAGTTCAAATCCAGTATTAGACCAGGCACTTGACACTTACTAGGTGGGTGACTCTGGGCAAGTCCCTTAACCCCAACTGCCCTGGGGGGAAAAAAAAAAGGATGATCAATGATATCAGAGAGAGAGGAATTCAGACACAAAAGTGGAGGGAAATTCCTAAAAAATAGGCAAATCAATGGTAAAAGAGAATTAGCAGTCAAAAAAATTGTTTACTTCCATACTGCATAGTTTCAGGGTCCTGAAAAATCAACTAGCAGCACAAAAGTTTATAACAGATGTATTAAATAAATGGAAAACAATTCATCTTAATAGAATGTGAGTTCCTTAAGTATATTATTTTGTTTTTGTATCCCCATCATCTAACCCAGGGTCTTGAACAGGAGGTCCTAAATAAATGCTTATTGAAGTGAATTTCTTTTTTAAAATTCAATTTTTTATTCAACTGAAAATTCTCTCCCTCTCTCTCCCCTCTCCTTCCCTTGAAGTTGGAAAAACAAAACCCATTTTAAATATATATGTGTGTGTGTGTGTGTGTGTGTGTGTGTGTGTGTGTGTGTGTGTGTGTATACATATATATAGTCAAGGAAAACAAATTCCTGAATTAGCCATATCCAAAACAAATAAATAAAAATATGCTTGTGGAAATGGAATGAATAATGAGTTTACTAGTCACCTTGATTTGTTTCAGTTTCCCTTTTAACCAGGAGAGGCCAAAATAACCTGGGAATCAAAATCAGCCAATCAGGAAGCAGAATGAGTGTTGCTCCAGTTTGACATACCAGTGATCCTTTACAGTGTCCATTAGGTGAACCTGGAATCCTCTGCTGTGCCAGCAACCACAGGGCTGCCTCAAACTGGTTCATGCCCACCCCCAATGGACAAAGCTTGCACAAACATTCTGGTTCTGGATATTCCGCACTCCTATTCTCCTGCTTCCCTTTGTTATAAAACCATATAAACCACTCCCTAAAGCCCAACCTTTGGAGCAGTCCAGAGAGGTCTGCTATACTGGCTCAATAAACACTTTGGGTTGTGCACTTGAACTATGCTTCCTTTCCCTCTGTTCAGATGGAGGATGTGCCTCAATTAATCATTCTGCCCCAATTAATCAGCTTTGATCTGCACTCTGAGTTCATTACCTCTCCATCTAGAGGTGGATAGCATGTTTCATCATGAGGTCCTCCAGGATTGTGGTTGACCCTTGTTTTTGGTCTGAATTCCTAGGTCTTTCAAAGTTGTTTGTCTTTACAATATTGTTGTTATTGTATAAATTGTTTTCCTAGTTCTGCTCACTTCATTTTTCATCAGTTCATACAGTTCTTCCCTGGTTTCTCTGAAACCATCCTCTTCATCATTTCTTACAACACAATAACATTCCATCACATTCATATACCATAATTTGTTCAGGCATTTCCCAATTAAAGAACACCTCTTTAGTTTCCACCCCTTGTAGTCTGTTGCTACAAAAAGAGGCAATATATGTAAATATATAAAAATGCATATATATATATATATACATATATATATATGCATATATATGTATATATATATATATTTTTTTACATGTGTATGCATAAGTATATATGATGGGGTATGGACCCAAGCTGAGACCTTTGTCCCTTACTCCAAAAGAATTTGTGTCCAATTTGTTTGAGGGGGGAATGATGGGGTACATGCTCTGGAAACCTTCCCCTCCCCCCCAAACTCTCCTTGAATTTCCCCACAAGGTCTCTGGCTTTCACCTGATGCACTGACCCTTCCCAGTTAATTAATTGCCCTTTCATTGTCTGCACCTGGCCCCCCACCCTAGACCTCCATTCCTTGATCCTATCTAGATAAACTCCAGTCTCCCTTGGCTGCGTGATCCAGGTCCCAGGCCTTCCCAATCCTTCTCTGTTACTTCACAGTCACATCAGACTACTTGGCCACCCCTAGATCCCTCCGAAGGTCTTTCTGTATATAAGATCCATCTTGGCCTCCATTAAAGTGTTCAGATTCTTAAAATCTAGCCAATGGCTCAGATTCAATCTGGCCCACTTACATTAGCGATACAAATGTTTAGATTCCTTAAGAGTCTATCCAAAATGGGGGATTTTTTAATAAACCTTTTCTTTGGCTGAAAGAAGGCTTGGGTCAAATTCATTTGGGCAGGACCTGCATGTTGCTATTTAGAGGTCCCAGGACCTGTAAACCTCAACATATATGTGTGCACATGTGTTACATATGTTTATATACACACATATGCAAATATATAGATATAAAACATATAGCAGCCTTTTCTCTTCTTTGACCTATTTGGGGTATAAACCTGGTAGTGGTATCACTGGGTCAAAGAGTATGCATTTGTTAATAACTTCGGGGGCAGACTTTGAAATTGCATTCTAGAATGGCTGAACCAGTTCAAAAGTGCATTAATTTACCTGTCTTCCCACAGTCCCTCTAGCATTTGCCATTTTCCTTTTTTGTCAGTTTTGCAGAGTTATTTAGTTTGCATTACTCTATTAGTGATTTACAGCATTTTTTCTATATAGCAATTTATAGTTTGGATTTCTTCCTCTAAAAACTGCCTATTCATAACTTTTGATGATTTATCAATTGAGGAATGGCTCTTAGTCTTATAAATTTGACTCAGTTTCCTATGTGTCTTAGAAATGAAACTTTTATCAGGGAAACTTGCTCCATTATATATGCACTTTTTAGCAAATGTAGTTTCTCTCTTTTAATTAGGTCTATTTTTGTTGTTAATTTGTCTGAGACTGTAATTGTTACCTCTCCTTTCTTTTTTACTTCAGCTGAAGCATAACCAATTATACAGCACCTATTACATTTTTATCTGGGGCCAGTCTTTGACTGAAAAACTTCTTATCCTGAGGGATTGTGGGTAAGAAAAGCAGGGAGGTGAGTGGAAATGGGGCAAAGCAGTGGACTTGTGATGACATTTCAACATTGCCTGAAAATAGAAAAAATATCTTATGGGTACAATTTTACTTTTGGACAAGACATGATTTTATTGGTATAGGGAATTTTTGAGTCATTTACTTTACTAATACAGATTGTCACCTTCTGTACAACTTACAGCCTTAGAAAGTTGCCTAGGACACTGAGAGGTTAAGGGACTTGCCCAGGGTCACATAGTCAGTCTATGTCAGAGGCAGAGCTTGAAACCAGATCATCTTGACTCTGAGGCCTGTTCTTTATCTACAATGCCAGTTAGTCAGTCAATTAACATTTATTAAGTGCCTGCTAAGTTCCAGGCAGTGTGCTAAGTGCCAGAGAGATAAAGAAAGGCAAAAGATAGTCCCTGCCCAAGAGGAGCTCAAGATCTAACATGAGAAACAACATGCAAACAACTGTGAACAAAGCAAGCTATATATAAGATAAATAGGAAATAATTAACAGACAGAAGGCACTAGAATTAAGAGGAGTTGGGAAAAGATTTTGTACAAAGTAGGATTTTAGCTGGGACTTGAAGGAAGCCAGGAGGTAGAGATAAAGAGGAAGAACATTCCAGGTATGGGGGATAGCCAGAGAAAATGCCCAGAGGTGAGAAATGGAATATCTTATTCGTAGAACAGCCAGGAGGTCAGTGTCATTGAATTCAAAGAGTATGCGGGAAGAGGGGGAAGTACATTAAGAAGATTGGAAAGGATAGGAGGGGGCTGATCATGGAAGGATTTGAATGCCAGAGGATTTTATATTTGGTCCTGGAAGTGATAGGGAGTCCCTGGAGTTTAGTGAATAGGGAGATGATATGGTCAGACCTGCTCATATGTATATGTATATGTATATGTACACACACATACATCTATATGAACATGTCAACATATTAAGGATTGGCCATTTTGTTAGTATAGGAATTTCTTGAAGATTAGAAACCATTTATCATTTTAAGCCTCATGGAAGCTCAGAAGTATTGAGTAACTTACTTGTTCAAGTTCAAATTGCAAGTGTCTGACTTAGGATTTGAACAGAGGTCTTTCTGATTTCCAGTCAAGCTTTCTATCCACCAAGCCACATCACACACACACACACACACACACACACACACACACACACACACACATGCACCATGATCTGCTACCCAGACATCTTGACTACCTCTAAGCTGTAGTGGTCACAATCTGTTCTTACTCTTTCTAAATTGGAGCCATAAAAGCTATATAGATGAAATAAAACAAAGGAATTAGATTTATCTTGGCCAGTGCCAATGCCCTTCCCCCAAGGGAGACTTCTGAATGTCCGGAAAGGCCATCGAATTGGAATTCAGGAAGCCACCCAACACACTAGATGTGAATCAGGGTCCCCAAAGATCTTAACAGGCTGGAACACTGTACTGAATTGAATAAGGAAACAATGAAGAGGGGAAAATGTAAAGCTTCCACCTGGGGTCAAAGAATTCATTTTACAAATACAATATGGGGTACATGATTAAACAGATAGCAGTTCAGCCGAAAAAGTTCTGGGAGGCTTTAACAGATTACATGCTCAAATGTGTCAACACATTTGGTATCCAAAAAGCCCCCAACCAAACCTAAAGCAGTCTTGGACTGTTTTGAGAGGGTATAACTTCAGGAGTGCTATAAGGAATTATTCATCTGTCTTTGGTCAAACCCATCTGGAGTATTGTGTTCAGTTCTAAGCACCCTATTTTAGAAGGACACTGATGAACTAGAAAGCATCAGTGAAAGGCATCCAGGATGGTGAAGAACCTTCTTCTGGAACATATCGTATTAGGCTTGGCTGAAGGAACTGAGGGTGTAGGCTGGAAAGAAGGCTCATAGGAGCTTTGATCACTGTATTCCAGTACTTACTGGAAAGGCCTTTTCTGTTTGGCCTCAGAAGACAGAACAAGGCATAATGAGTGGAACTTGGAGAGGTAAATGTAGGCTTGAGGTCAGGGAAAAAGCTTCCGCTTACATTCTTGGCAAGAGGGTGGATGGGAGGAACAAGGTGCATGAAAATAGGTGAATATAGCAGATTTACAAAGTAAATGTGTATGTGGGGGAAAGGGGCATTTTCAGAAATGGGTGGCACTACAAGTACCAAGACACAGAAGCAGGAGGTGGAGGGTAATGTTTGGAAAACAGCAAGTAAACCACTTTGGCTGGAAAAAAAATTCAATGAGCATGTGATGAAGAAGAATGTGTGCCAGACCTTGAAAGGTAGGGTGAAGCCAGGTTGTAAAGGGCTTTAGATGCCAAACAAAAGGGTTTGGATTTTACCTTAGAGACAGTTGGAAGCTACTGAGTTTTGATAGCTCTTTGGAGGATATTTAGAGAAGGGAGGGTCAGGATGGACGGAGACCAAATAGGAGGCTACTGACTCAGGCAAACCAGGTGAGAGGTCATGACGGCTTGAATTAGGGTGATAACTGGGTGAGTGAAGAGAAGGGGGTTGGGGCTGATGCAAGAGATATGGAGATTGAATACAGGTAGAATCAATAAGATTTGGTAATTGATTAGATATGTAGGGTGGAGTGAGAATGAGGAGTGAGGATGACACCCAGGCGGTGAACATCAGCTGTGACATTGGTTTGAAGGGGAAAGTGAGTTCTTTTCTATATGTCTTGAATTTGAATTGCCTGTAGGTCATCTTTACCTTTACCATCTCCCCCAGTGCCTAGCACAGTACGTTGTAGAGTGGGTTTGGCGGTTTTCTATTTCATCTGTGAAAGGAATTCCTCATGTGGAAAGTCTCTTTACCAGTCAATGGAGACTGGCAACTCTTCTGTAATTTACAGTCTTACAAAGTTGCCGGAGGCACTGGGAGGTTAATTGTTTCTCCCAGGATCATTCAGCTCATAGGTATCAGAGTTAAGATTGAATGCTGGCTTCCTAACTCAAGGCTGGCCTTCTACCTACTCACTACAACATACTGTTCTCATATTGTACACACAGTAGGCATTTATAAATACTTATTGAATGAGTGAGTGAATGTTACATAAGATACAATCATTCTATGACATTACATTTATCACATTGAGGCTGAGATCCTTGAAATACCTTTCTGAGTCACCAAACGTTATATTCAGTTTGTTTTTCTTGTTAATATATGGTATTCTAATGGCTTCAAAACTGATGAAGTGCAGAAGCCCCAACTTAGGAAATGAATGTATTCTAAAAGTGTATTTTATAAGTTGATTCTTTGACGTTTTCCCATGGGACCAATGTTTAAATGGTGATGAGGTTCTTAGGCCAACCCATTTACCCTCACAATGTAACTGAAGTATAATATTAATAGCATTTCATATTTCCAAGGATCAATGACTTATTAATTCTTACATTTGTGCAAGAGAAAATACCTTTTTATGTCTACAGAAGGAGGAACCACTGCTTCAAGTGAGTGAATGCGGGTCAATTACTTCCAGGAAGTTTATACTTGGGAAATTAAGTGGGGTTGGGATCGGGGTTGAGGGTGGGTAGGTATATGGGTAGCTCAGTGGGAAAAAAAGAAAGAAATGCTGCTCAGAGGATTCTTTTGTATTATTCCTATGCATAGCACATTTGTAAAAAAAAAAAGATATTTCTCAACTGAGAAATTACTTGAAAACTCTTCATAGGATATATGCTTAATGGAGGTGAGGGAAGTAGGAGGAGGGATTTGATGCGTCTATCCCCTAACCACTTAAGATTGCATTATCTTTGAAGTAAATATTCCTTAGTAAAAACTGTTTGACATGGGTAAATAGGACTGAGGGGCTGGTCCCAGACTACTTATACACACACGTGGAAGATGTCAATTACATGTGTGGACATTCTGATTGGCAGGAACCTTTTTTCCATGGGCTGTTGCAAAACAAGGCCTGACTCAACCCATACTATGAATTTAAGGGATCCAGGTGACTCCTTCCCTCATAGCATGTGAGACCATTCAATAAGAGATGGAGGGTCTTAAGGCCTCCTTCTACCTCCCCTTTACTCTCCAGGCCATATGGCAGGAGAGAAATGGGTCTGGGTCCTCGGCATTTTCCTTTTTTCTTTTCTATTTTACATGCAGGGGGTAGGATCTCTGATCTGGGCCCAGAGAGCAAGCCACAGGGTTCTGATCTGAAGTCCTGGAATAGCCAGCCCAGAACTGAAGTTCTGAGGAGCTATCTGAACTACCTGGAATTACCTTTGGTATTCCAGAATAGCAGAACCCTGCAGCAATACCAGCTTTGGACTTGTACTTGGTAGGACTAGTACTATGTAGGAAATGAGCTGTGAGCCTGTACCCTCCATTCCAAACCAGAATCATGGGGAGAAATTTTTGTACCTTGCTCTGGCTATATCTTTAAGGTAAATGCTTCTTTGAAAAACTATTTGATGTTAAGTGGTTAAATGGAACCAAGGTGCTAGTTGCTAGGTCCCTAAAACTAGAGGGGAACACAGCCAGTGAGAGCTGAAGGCAGAAAAGGGAGATACCTCAAATCTCTCAGTGCCTGAGAACCATGAGGTGGGAAGATGTAACAGGTCAATTAGCCTGAGTCAACTGTGAGATAAAGACACTCCTTATTCATTGGAGTAACTAGAAAAAGATATTTTCTGATCCTGTTGTATAAAATGAAATTTACTAAGTTTTATTTTTATTTTTTTAGATGTATGTTCATACATCACCTAATTGCCCTCTAAATATTGCAGATAAGGACCTGCTTTGTGTGTGTACTTGGACAAATGAAGTGACCTGCCCAGAGTCAGTCAGTATTTGTCCACTGTGAGAGGTTGTTCTCTACTACGTCTTGTTTTAAAAGTAATGGTGCCAAGTTCTGTAATGCTTGATATTGATTTCAATTTTAATAACAGAGCTCTCAAAATCTCTAGGCCAAACCTTTTAGCTGTAGATAGAAATAAAAATGTCTCTTCTGCTGTGATCAAAAATCCTGAACTGTCCCAGCCTCCTTCCACTTGAATGACACTCTGGCCATATAAACCTCTTCTTCCCTTCTGATTTTCATCTCCGGGGCTATTTGACATCACAGTGGGTATGATGTCCCTGCCTAGCTATATTCAGAGTGAGAGTTGCCATTGACTCATTTTTATCTTAACTTTCAAGGGAGAAATCAATGATCTACTTTTGGTGTTGATTTAAAATAGAAATTGTTGTTGCCTGACTCTTGGAGTGTGATTCCTTCTCCTCTAAGTGAGTGGACATCAGTGATCTGTTGGAGAGGGCTCTTGCGGCAAGGTAATTTACCCAATCTGATGACTAGTAAAAAAATTAGGATTTCCTTCTCTCTGTTTCCCTTCACTTCACCACATAAAATATCCTTATTTGATATTTTCAGCAAACTACCTTTCCTTGACCTTTTTTTCCTCACTGCCCAAATGGTGTCCTCCTAGGGATCACCGCCATGGTTCAGCCCTCATCACCTCTCCCCTGGTTAATGACATCGCCTTCTAATTGGTCTCCCTCTGCCTCAGGTATATCCTTGCTCCAACCTATCCTCTAAACAGCTACTAAAGTGATTTTCCTGAAGTGTAGGTCTAACCCCCAGTAGAATGCCCCTTGCCACCTAGGTTTCTTTATTTATTTGTTTATTTATTTATTTTTGGCCTTGTATTCTCAGTGCCTTGGCACACAAGTAGGCTAAGTTTAATACATGCTCACTGATCATTGATCAATTCACCAATCCGATGAGTGTGGCATTTTGTGCATACTCTGAGTCAGTTGACGTGTTGTTTACAATTCTGTGTTACCAAGGAAATGGCTCAGTTCGTGTTGTTTAGAATTCTATGTTACCAAGGAATGACTCTCTGGAGGAGGATAGTTTCAGAAATGAAGGCAATGCAAGAAAAAAATGCAAATTGTAAAATGAAATAAACTTGAGGTTCCCAAGGAAAATTTTGCAAAGGGTCCCTTTTCTTAGCCACTGTCTTCAGAAGTGGTCTTATTTTATACCATGCACTCCTCTGGATCAAAAGCTCTTTTCTTCCCATTTCACTAGACCCTGGTTCCTTACTGGACTTTCCCCTACAAGGGATCTTAAAACTTTGCTGGAAGGATCATAGTGTCCTAGACTTAGAATTAAAAGGGCCTTTTCAATGACCCAAAGCTCATCTAGTTCATCTCCCTTGCTTTAAAGAGGAGGAACTGGGGCCCAGAGAGGTTAACTGTGCCCAACACAGGCAGTTAATAGCAGAGCCCAGACACAAATTCTGGTTTTATCATGAAATAGTGCTCTGGCCTTGTTTTGTTGGTGATACCTACCAATAGTATCATTAGATTGAAAATTGTAAGGGACCTCTGAAGTCCCTTAGTTAAATTCCCTCATTGTATAGTGAAGGAAACTGAGACCCAGAGGTGAAATGCCTTGCCCAAGGTGCTAAGTAACAACCACTCAGGATTCAAACTTGGTCTCCTGGCTCTTCATACATTGTTCTTTCCAATGTAGTTCAATGGATCTCCTAGGCTACACTTTGTGCACCCGATGTCAGTAGTAAACCAAGTGATAGAAAGCAAACATTTTTACCAAGATACTTATAGTCCTGGGGAAAAGTCAGTAGTACAGTGGCCTCATTAGAATGTAAGCTCCTTGAGGGCAGGAACTGTTTTTTACTTTTTTTCTTTGTATTCCTAGAGCTTAGCACAGTACTTGGCATGCAGTAAATACTTATTACATGTTTGCTGATTGATTAGGTGGAAGGAATACCACCCCTGGATTCTGAGAACCTGGGTTCAAGTTCCAGCTCTCCTATGTGTTTATCTGTGTAACTGGGCAAATTCCTTGACATCTCTGGCCTTTAGTTTACTTATCTGTAAAATAAGGGAGTTCAACAAGATAGCCTGAGGTCTCTTCTGGCTCTAGATATAACCCCGCCATTCTTTCCAAGTATTTTGGTAGCTTTAGACTGTCTCTTCATTTGTTCCTTTTCCTTTTGGGCTACACATTCTCCTTATCTTTATCTACTTCATATACTCTAGGTACCCTAATTGGTAGCTAACATGTATTTTTTTTTGTCTTATCCTCTAAGTTTATCCATATAGAGAGATCTTTCAGTACAGAAAAACCCTCTCCACCAATGGATGGCAACTTTCTGTATTTTACTTACCTGTTGGCTAAGTGATTTAACAGAGCTTATAATAAATGTTAGAAGCGAGACTTGATCCCCCCTCTTTTCAATACCTAGGTCAGCCATTATAACATATTGTCTCCCTAATAAGTACTTTGTCTTATAATACATTTTGTCTTCAAGATCCAGTGAAACTGGGTGGATGATATGGTGCTTTTAATGCCTCCTTTGCTGTTCTTGCCTATGTTACATTATATACACTGGGCAGATGGTTTCAGTGACTTCCATAGTAAGTATTCCATCATCATTCTGACTTGAACGATGAATGGTGATGTCAGTATTTCCTATGCTTTAGCAGGGTACCTTGCTCCCAGATTAAATTAAATCATATTCAAACACATTCTGAACTGAATTTGTCATGGAGCCCAATTACTTCAAGAATTTCAAGCCTTCAGCCCCCAGCCAGAATCACAATCAAAGAGTCAGAATTAACAGGGACCTCAGACGCCATCTAGTCCAACCTGTACCTGAACAACAATCCCTTCTATGGATTTATTCATTTTAGAAGCATTTGTTAAACCTTACTATACCTGATAAGCAGTTATCTGACCTCTACTTGAACACCTCAAGGGAAGGAGAGAACCCACTTCTTTCTGAGGCAGCCAATTCCATTTTTGGATGGAACTAATCGTTAGCTTTTCCTGACGTTAACCCTAATTTTTCTTCTTTCTAGCATCTATCCCACTGCTCCTAGTTCTGCCTGTTAAGGCCAAGCAGAACAAGAGGGGATAGATACCAGGATGGTGAATGGCCTTGAACCATGTCATAGGAGGATCAGTTGTTGGAATTGGACATTTTCAGCCTGAAGAAGAGAAGATTCAGGGGAGACATGGGAGCTGTCTTCAAATATCTAGAGGCTTGCCATACAGAGGCAGGATTTGTCTTTTTCTCTTTGGCCCTAGAGGGCAGAACCAGGAGCATTGTGTGGAAGTGACATAGAGGCCAGTCTGATTGGGCTTGATATGAGGTCAAATGTCCAAAAGGGGAATGGGCTGCCTTCAGAGGTGGTGAGGTCCCTCTCACTGGAGGGCTTCAAGGAGAGAGGTTGGAGTTCAGCTTGTCTGTGGTGGAGATTCCTTTCCTGTATGTGCAGGATTAGATGGCTGCTGGACTTCCTTCCAGCTCTTCAATGCTGGGATTCTGTGAAGCTGAATGACTCTTCCACAGGTCAGGTCTTCAGACACTTGATGACAGTTATCAGGTCTCTAGGGGTCTTCTCTCCTGTGAACTAAACCATTAGTATTAGTAAAGTTCTCTGAAGCCAGAGAAGGGGATCATAAGCCTCAACATCATGGTGCTCTCTCAGTGTACTGCTGCTGTTCTCTTTTGTCCTTTCTTAATTTAGGTTACATACTATTGACCACAGAGACAAAACTTTCCACATGGAAGTCCTGAACTTTCCAGGCTACTATAATCCGCATTTTCAAGCTCAGAGTAACAACAACAAAACTGGTGTCACTCTTCTGGGATGCTTTTCTGTTTTCAAGGGCCTCAAAGTACTAACTTTTCTTCACCAACCCATTGTGAGCTAGGAAGGAAGGAAAGGTTATTCTTCCCCATTAAAAGTAGAGACAGAACAATCTGGGTTTGAATCCCGGTTTTGCTGTTTACTGCCTGTGTGACCTTGGACAAGTCACTTACATCTCTGAATCTGTGCTCATTTGTCCTGTTTAGCTCTCAATCCTATGCTCCTTAAGAGATCTGAAATGCGGTAGCAATAGAGGGATCCTACTCTGTGAGGGGCTAAGCTTGCAGCCCCCTTGGAGACAACAAGAAGCTCTCCTGGATCTCCTTTCTGTTCATTGATGATTCTCTTCATGCCTCATCTCACCCTCAATTTGATTATTTTCTGTCTCTGGAGCTCCTTCTTCCTGACACATTTTTTTCCTGCCCTCCTATATGTCTTCCCCCATTAAGATGCAATTCCTTGAAGGTAGGAATTGTCTTACTTGCTTGTAGTTGTATCCCCAGTGCTTGGAACTGTGACTAGGACATAGTAAGTTCTTGCTAAATATTTTATCTGTGTATCTATTCTGGGCCATTTGGCCAAGGTGGGATTTTGTGCTGGGAGTATAGCCCCCATGTCTACAGAATCATGTCTACAGATTTACTAAGACACATTTATATTCTGTTGTAATCCCTGCCCAGTCTCAGTCTTGTCCCTACTTTTCTGGCTTTAGTCCTGTTGTCATCAATATCCAGACTAGTTGCTAGTGGGCATTTGGTGAGTAGTCCTGTTCTTTAATGGACTGCTTACAAATGTGCCCAGATATCATCCATCTTTTAAAAAAAAATCACTTGACAATCCCCTTAAAGCTATTTGACTATATCTCTTATCCTTTTCATATCCAAACTCCTGGGGGGTTTGGAGAATGCTCATTTAATTACCCCATTTAATTTGACATTCAGACATTTAAAGGACTAAGGATCAGCAGTTCTTGCTACTCCTTTCTAGAATAGCCAATAATGGGATTAAGGAGCATTTTTTATAGCAGGTTTATAAATGGACTTTTTTCTTCAGCTTTGATAAACAGTTATAATCTGTCCTCACAGGGAAGCGGTGAAGTCTTTCCAGGTACCGTAACATAGGCAGCCATCCTTATACAAATAAAGTCAGGTAGAAAAACACTCATTAAAGTCCCTAGGAATAGCATTGTTCTCAAAAGGTTCAGTAATATTTGTTCTAGGGAGTGGATGAAGAAAGAGATTGACAATGTTGTCATTAGGCTCCACATCTTTCCTACAGCTCTGTCAGCCTTCCCAGGAAAGATCTAAGAGTAGCAGGACACTGTCTATCTGGAGAAATACAGAATGCTTCAAGACAGTTATGACCTTATGAGGAAACAAAATTCATGACTAGTCCTACCCCATGCTGACCATTTTCTTGAGTCAACTTTATTAACTTTACTTAATAAATCACAGGGCTACAGATAAAGTAAATGGGAGAAATTTACTGACCTAAACAGACATTTTTCAAAGTATTAGTTAAGGATCTGATCATTTAAGAGCCTCACTAAAATAATATTGATTCACATTGGTCTACTCATCAAACAATAACTTTTTTGGAGAAAGAAAATCTTTAAGGATTGACATAAGAATCCTGTGCTATCAGTATGGTATCACAGAAAGAGAATCTGGAATCTGAATCCCAGCTGTGCCACTGACTAGTTGTGTGACCTTGGGCAAATCATTTAACCTTTAATAATAATAGCCAGTATTTATATAGGACTTTAAGGTTTGCCAAGCATCTTACCTATATAATGTCATTTGATCCTTACAACAACCTTGTGAGATATTTGCTATTATTATCCCCATGTTACAGGTGAGGAAATGTTAGGTGGCACAGGGATGTTAGGTGGCTTGTCTCCAGGGTCACACAGGTAAAGGTCTGAATCAGAATTTGAACTCAGGTTTTCTTGACTCCAAGTCCATGTACTGTGCCACCTGTGCCTGAGTCTGAAAATTCTTCAGCTATCAAATGAAGGGGGGTAGGGTGGGGAGGGTAGCTTCCCAACCAGATCTAAAAATTCCATGATACTTTCATTTGCTTTCTTCCTTGTTCAGTATTTATTCAGAAGAGATGAAAGAAAATCACTGACAGATAGTGTTTAACCTACCACCTTAAGGAGGGAGATTCCATAAGGATTCTGGGTTCTTTTAAGTAAAGTTTTGATGAAGCAATTAAACTTGGTGTGATAATAGCTAGTTGGATATAGGAAGCATTAACGAATGAGAGAGCCATTTCGTCATAAAACCTGATTTTGATCCTGAAGCAGTAGATGATAAGCTTTACTTTTCAAATCATCTTCCAAAGCTGAGTCTATGGTTCCCATGCACTAGATTTTTTTTTAACAGAATTTTAGCTTCTAGTGTTTTTCTTAGGACAAATACTGTCAGATTTATTTTAATATTCAAGTTTCACAGAGTACAGTGGGAGACTCCATTACTGAAACTCTTTGATTCTTTTTCCTGACAAATGCATTAGTACCAAAGTGGTTGAACACAGAGATAATCTGTCTTTATAGCCTGATGCTATTTTTTGCATAAATTTTTCAACAGTATGTGGTCAGAATGGCTTTCCCTGCTCTGAGGTGATGTCATAGTGAACTGTGGCCTAGGCTGTTAGATTGGCAATTGCATGTCTGGCAAACAACAAAAAACACTAGCAAAAACAACCCCAACACCTTTGGATTTGGAAATGGATACCTTGAAGTAAGCCCAGTTTTATTAGTAGTAGAAATAATATACATTTATATAGAATCTTTAAGTTTGCAAACAGAAGCTCTTCAAAGGAGAGATCATGGGTAGTATAATCCCCATTTTACACATAAAGAAACTGAGCCCAAGTGAGGTTAAGCAATTTTGCTCAGGAATAGTAAGTGACAGAGGTAAGACTTTTTTAAAAAAATAATTTCAGAACCGTTTTTATTCTTAACTTGGAAAACACTAGCAAATATGAACATTTTCCCTTTACAAAGAACAGAGTACTGTACATGAAACCATAAATCTCTATTATTCACTGCTCCTTTTTAAAGTATATGACACTGAATATGTTAGTTCCAAAGCTATTCCATTAATCTGTTTCATTCTGAACTTCCTTGGGTTGTATATACTTTTAAAAAATCCTTCACTGATGGTTATCATTTTTTGCTCACTACTTCATTTACCCTCATCTCTCCTCCCACTCACAAATTTAACAAAACAAAAGCAAAACAACTTTCCCTGGCAGCCAAGCAAAATAACCCCTTGCATCGGCCATATTTGAAAATGTATGACTTATTCTTCACAAGAGGCAAGATTTGAATCCAAGTCTTTCTGACTCCAGGCTCAACAATCTATTTACTACTTAAAAATGCCTCCCAGTATAAATGTAGCAATATTACATTCTGGTAAGTATTTTAGGGATCTTTTGATTCTTTTCCTCAAGTTCTCTGGTCAGGACAACACAGAGTTCCTGGGTATATGTAATGTCTTTCATATTCAGGTCCAGCATTTGGTTTGAATTGATTCCTTGTTTCTCAATTCCATCCATTTTGGAATCAAGATTAATAACCTGCTTGGTCAGTTTTGTCTATCCTGGAAGCTGAAGGGGTTGGTTTTGGTTTTTTTTTAATTGTGCCCTGACATTCTTTTCATCAGTTTTCTCTAAATGTTCCAGGAGTAAGGTCAGGGGTGGCTCTAGTGACAGGGAGTGATATGGGGTGGAGATCTGCCTCTGGACCTCTCTTTTATTTATTTTCTTTCTTTTTCAGGGATTTCCCTTCTCAAGAAAGGGGGCCTTTGGTTCTGGGGCAATTTGGGCAAAGCTGTCACCAGCTCAGAAGTAAGATAGAGTGTCTGATGGCAAACATGCTGACAGGAAAGACACAGTTTCCAGTTGTGGTACCTGTCAGTGGCCTGGGGGCCTTTGGAAAGTCAACCTACTTCTGCTGCTGCAGCATTCCCTATAACTGGGCTGTTAGTAAGCTGCTTGACTAGGCGCCCCTACAGCTCTGTTCCTGTGGTGACCGTGATTCAAGCAGCTAACACAGCAGTTTTCATTTAGTCTAACATTTAGTCAGTCAATAAGAAATTATTAAATGTTAACTGTGTCCAAGGCACTGTAATAAGTTGTGGGGATAGAAAGGCAAAAAACACTGTCCCTTCTCCTTTGGAAATCAATCTAATGGGGGAGACAATATATAAACAACCTGACTGTCAGGTCAAGTCACTTAGTTTTTCTTGGCCTCAGTTTCTTATCTGTAAAATGAAGGGGTTGGTCTCCTTGGTCTCTTTGGTCTCTAAATGGATGATCCTATGATCTGTGTGTGACCTTAAGCAAATCATCTAGCCACCCTGGGCCTCAGTTTCCTATTTTTAAAATGAAGAGGTTGAGGTTTCTCCCAGCTCTGTATTTCTGTTGCTATGATCTTTCCTACCTTAGAGGAGCTTATTAGTTGATCAACAGGTATTTATTAAATCAATCCATAATCAATCAATCCAAACCTTTACCAAACTCCTACTCTGTACTAGGAACACAAGTATAAAGAATGAAGCAATCTCTGCTTACGATGCACTTACATTCTAATAGGGGAAACCAGTGCATATAAAAACCATATACAGCATAAATATAAAGTTATCTATGTCACTGGTTACATATCTATATCTGTATCAGGGGTTCTTAACCTTTTTTGTACCATGGACCCCTTTGGCAGTCTGGTGAAGGCAATACACTACTTCCTGGAATAATGTTTGTAAATGCAACATACAAAAGAAAACCAATTTAATGAAACTATTGTTCAGTGGTTTTCAAGCTGACCTCATTTTCTCGGTTTTCTTGGCAAAGATACTGGAGTGGTTTGCCATTCATTTCCTTCTGCAGCTCATTTTAAAGATGAGGAAAGTGAGGCAAGCAGGGTTAAGTGACTTGTCCTGGGTCACTCGGCCAGCAACTGAGAACTCTGGAAGATGAGAGCCCAGCACTCTATCCATAGCACTACCTAATTGTTCCATATACTGAAGTTATCAAAATATCTGACAATAATTTCATACACTTGAGGTTAAGAACCCCTGACTGATAGCTATTTCTATATAGAAAGTAGTTAAATACAAGGGAGTTGGGAGTTAGGAGTGTGGCCTCGGGGGTCGAGGAGGACCAGCAAAGGCTTCCTTTGAAAGATGAGCCTGGACTGCCTTTTAAATGAAGAGAGGGACTCTATGAGGCAGATAAGTAAGGGAATGCACTCCAGATATGGGGAACGGCATGTGCAAAGGAACGATGATGGGAAACAGTCTTTCTAATGACCTAATTGGTTCTCCCCAACATTCTGACCAATCAAAACCTGCTCGGAAACTCACTTTCAACACAAAATACACGGCAGCGGGCTAGTTAGGAGTCTAGGCTGCCGTCTGGCCGCTGGCTAATTGGTTCGCATGTCTGCTACAAACCGCATCCTCTGCTAGCACGCTCCCCGGTCGGCCAACCGACCGCACCGTGCACTTAACAGCCGGCTACATTCGGGCCAGTCCTAAGCCTGCTCACAATCTCCAGTACTGGCTCCCTAGCGCGCAAAAGAAACGTGGGAGAGGCTGGAGGTTCGGGACAGCCAAGCTGCCCCTCCCTCCACCTGTTACACTGGGGAGCCTAGGGCCCGCCCCTCTCGGGGCTCGATGGGGGCGGGGCAGCCACAGCTCCAGGGCAGGGGGCGGGGAGCTGGGGCAGCAGCCGGAGTGAACTGTGGTTGTGCTTGTGGCTCTGGCGGCGGCCTCGGCGGCTCTGCTCAAGCTGGACTGGGGAGGGTGGACTCTCCTCCATGGACGGTGGGCTGTAGGACTCAGCCACGACCTCGACACCTCGATGTTCGCCCTGCTTACCCGCCGCGGCGCGATGATGCTCCACCGGTGAGTGTCGCCGAGCGCCCCCCGCCCCACACCGCTGCGGTGGGGGAGGAGGCGCGCAGGGAGTGGGCCCCACCCAGCTCCTTACCCTCAGCCCCCTGACCCCCTACCCCCAACCCCCTCCTCCCGGTCTCGGGGTCCCAGGCTGAGCGAGGGTCGCAGCCCCGGGGCGAACTGTGCGGGCCTCCTGGGAACCCTCGGGGGAGCTTGTCCGCGGGTCGCCCTCCTCTGCTTGGCCGCGTGCGGGTCTTCACGGGACGAGACGGGACCGGATGGGACGGGACGGGGTAGCAGGTGCGGGATCGGCTGGCCACCGAGGAGACATCGGCCACAGCTCCAGGCACACCCGTCCACCCTCTTCTCCCTCCGGCCTCAACCTTCTGGGCCCGAGGCTGGGCGATCCCCCCACCCGGGCGTCCCGGGACCCTGGGCCGGGAGTGTCTCCTGCCCGCCGCTTCTCCCGCTCTCTCTGGTCCGGAGCTAGAAGTGGGGGCCCCGGCGCCCGCTGCGGGACTTGGGGTGGGGGGAGTGGAGAAAGGGGTACTGGGGGGCTCTGGTAGAACTCCATCGGGCAAACCCAACGCATGACCGCGGAGCCTCGTGCGCCCCTGTTTATCTTTCCGCTCCCATTTCCTGGGTATGGAAATGAACCAGTTCCCCGAGCCACCTTGTTACCTGTCCAGGCTGGGTGGGACCGGTGTCGACAGCATCCCCCTCCTTTTTTCCCTCTCGACTTTTCTCCCTCTTCTTCCTTTTCTCCTTTCTTTCCCCCTTTTCTTTTTTCCATTCCTTCCTCCCTTTTCTTTCCCCTTCTTTATTTATGTCTTCTTTCTTTCTTTCCATTCTTCCTTCCCTCCTTCCTCCTTTTCCCTTCTTTCCTTCCTCCCTTCTCCCTTTCCTTTTCCTCCCTTCCCCCTTTCCTTTTCCTCTCTTTCCATTCTTCCTTTCCTCAAGCCTTTCCTTCTTTCCGTCCTTCCTTCCGTCTTTTCTTCCTCTCTCTCCCGTTTTCCTTCTCTCTTTCCCCCCTCCTTACTTCAGCCTCTCCCCTCCTGTGTCCCCCTTTTCTGTTTCTGAAACCCCCTTGCTGCCCTCCAAAATGCATTTCCATCCTGGTCTAGGGAACGATCTCTGGGGCGTCTTGGCGTGGAGCAGGGAACCATGTTCATCCACCCACCCGTCTCCCTGTTAAGAATTGGAGAGATTCTTAGCGGGAGGGGGGGGCGGGGAGCTGAGAGCTTCCTCCCGGGAAAAAACGTGCGAGCTCGCACTGCCCGCCCGGGAGAGGAAGGTGGCGGGGCACAGGAAAGCTCAACTTTGCTTTGAAAATCATTGTCGAAGAGCCGATGGTGTGGTGAACCGAAATGTCACTTCGGCACGCCCCCTACCCCATACTTAAACGTTTTGGGACTATGCACTTTGGATTATTTTTTATTTGGGGGAAGGGGGGGGGAGAGAAAGATTGCTAGCAACAAGCCTCCCAAACTTTGTCTGGCATATCTCACGCAGTTAGAACCTACCTCGTTGGGAAAATGTGCTGAAAGAGCAGATTTCTGAAATAACAGACTTTTTTTTTTTTGCCTGAGGAAGACATGGTGAGATGGAAGTGCACAGATGTTGATATAAGATCGGGCCATTTTACAACTTCGGTTGAATAGTTCATTTCTTAATGGGAAATATTTCCATCCTAAAGTACCTGGGTTTTTGGGTTTGTTTGGGTTTTTTTTGGGGGGGTAGAAATACTGGTGACCCAAGTCATATCTAGAAAGCTGTAGGAAAAGCCATCCGTAAGAGCAGAGCTGAAAGGGACTTGAGACTGTAGATTCAGTTTTACTTGGGGTGGAGGTGGGCCACGGAGGAGTTTAAGTGATTTACACAAAGTCTTGTCATACTCTTAGTATCAGAATAGGGATTTGTATTTTTGGCCCTAGACTAGAACCTTTGTTCTCTCCGTAGTACCACACTGACTCAGGTGAAGTTAGTATTCTCATAGTATAGTGTCCAGAGCACTGGATTCAGAGTCCGAGGGCCTAGGTTCAAGCCTTGGCTTACCCTGACTACTGTCTGAGTGATCTTTGTTAAGTCAGTCTCACCTGGATCCCCCTCCCCTTAGTTTTTTAATCTGTGAGAAGGAGTAGGCTGGGCTAACATCTCATTCTTCTAGTTCAAAATCCTACAATTATAATTCTGTAACAAGGCATTTTTGCATGTCCTACATTTTTGATATCTGCAATTCGATCAATCAACAAAGGGTTAGGAAGCACTTAACTCTGTGGCAGGTACTTTGCTAAACTCTGGGGTTACCAAGAGAGGCAAAAACAGTCTCAGCCCTTTAGGAGCATGCGTTCTAATGAGGGAGACAGCATGTAAATAGAGAAGTAACATGTTTGATTTAGAAGTTAAAACATTACAGAAAAGGTAGTAGTAATATTTTGGTTAGCTATAGGGGCTTGGAGGTGAAAAGGGTTCCATGCAAATTTGGGGAGAATTACACATTTTTTGCTCAGTTGTCTGTGTGTACAGTTCAGACTTCATCTGGGAGCTCTTTGGTAGGTCTTTGAAAGCGCTGGTTACCATTTCTGTATTTTTTTCTTCATAATCTACAAACTCTTTGGTTTTGAAGGGAAGCGATAGGAGAGTTAACATAAAATTATGTACCAGTATAATGTGGAAATACTTTCAAAATTGTAATTTCCTCTGGAAACTCAATTTTCAGTTAAGAAACTGCACTGGTATGAATATTCATATAGGAAAGTGTGTCAAGTCCCGAGTTTTTCAGTCTCCATCTTAGTTTGTTGTTAAGGCCAGGTGCCCGGAGAAAGCTGGATTGAAGACCATATCTGACATTAGCAACTTGATATGTGACCCTGGGCAGTAAGTCCTGCTATGTGCCAGGCATTGTCCTAAGCCCAGGGGATAGAAAGAGAAAAGTGAAATGGTCCTTGCCCTCAAGGAGATTCTATTCTAACGGGGGAGACAGCCTATACATATATGAGTACTTACAGGATATGGACAGAATGAATCCAAGATAGTTTTGGGAAGGAGGGAACTACCATTGAGGGCACCAGGAAAGACCTCATGTCGAAGGTGGCACATCTGTAGAGCTTTGAAAGAAAGCAGGGAAATCTGGTCTCAGACCAAACACTTGACACTTACTGGCTGTGTTACCCTGGGGAAGTCACTTAACCCCAACTGCCTTAAAAAGAAAGAAAGAAAGAAAGAAAGAAAGAAAGAAAGAAAGAAAGAAAGAAAGAAAGAAAGAAAGAAAGAAAGAAAGAAAGAAAGAAAGAAAGTAAAGAAAGCAGGGCTTTCAAGAGTTGGAGGTAAGTAGGGAGAATGTTTCAGCCTGGGGAACAGCCAGTACAAAAGCACCAGAAATAGAGGGCTGTTTGAGCAACAATCAGAAAGTCAGCTTGACTTGGAGTAGAGGAGTGACGTGGTTAGACCTGAGCTTTAGGAAAATCACTTTGATGGCTGTGTAGAAGATGGATTAGAGTGAGGAGAGAGTTGAGGCAGGAAGACCAAAGAGGAGATGAGAGGTGATGAAAACTTGCCCTAGAGTGGTGAGAAGGGGAGGTTAGGCCATAGAGATGTGATAGGAACAAGATTTGGCAACTGATGGAATTACATAGGGTGAAGGAAAGAGGATGAGGTCCAATTCCCTTTTCAGTTTGGGCTCTGTTTTATTTTCTTCATCAGAGTGAGAAATAGCTTTCATGAGCTTATCTCTTCTAGTTTTATTCCTTGCCCAATGTTTATTATCCAGGAGTCTTTAAATAGGGTTATTTTCTTTCAAGGAACCTTGAATAATTTTGTTGAAGGAATAAATGGTAAAACTTGATAAAACTTCCTTTCTGGGAGGTGTGTTAAATGCTGGAGATAAAAATACAGACAAAGCAGACAATCCTGAGGGAAACCAACCCATAAAGAGAGCCTGAAAGCTGAGAGTGGGGTTTGAGTACTCCTAGTCTGGAAATGGCTGAACTGGTGTAGAGCCCAGCTCTAGAATACAAGGCTTTGGAAGGAGAATGAGGATGATGGCCAGTGCTACAATGGCCTGGATTCAGGTGGAGATGACTAGAAAGATGTTGTACACAAAAGGAGAGTTTGCATAGAGATCCATTGTTATTACAGTGCTCTCAGTTGCCTTTTTTTTTTGATATTTAATAAGGTGTGAGATTTTTTTCTTGTGTTTTTGGTGTCTTCTTTTTCAGATACCTTGTATATATCAGTCCCTCACCACCCTCAAACTTGGGTCCTCTAGCATGAATCTCTTCTCTATTTATGTGGTCCAACTGATTGCTTTTCTCATCTTTGTTCTCTTTAGGGGCATTTCTATATCTTGGAATTAAAAGATTTTGATGGAAAAAACTTACTGATTTTTACCAAATTATGCGAATTAATGCTCCCATAAAATTTAAACAAATTTAATCAGAGTAAAACGGCATTATTTTCATATTTGAATATAGATCCAAAATAAGGACTTTTCATTTTGGAAAGATGAAGTCTAAAGGGAGAAATGTGATATGTTCATTATTTGAGCAATATTGGGTGAACATGGATACATTCACCATTTTGGGAAATGCTAGATTTAGGGGCATTCCTGATCTTGAAAAAGGGTAAAGCTTTAAGATAAAAGAGAAAGATTTTACTGTGGATAAACTTACAAAACTTTCTACCCCAAGAAGTTATATAGGCTAAAGATAAAAATGTTCAAGAGCAATTTAAACAAATTGATGACTCACATACAGATGTTATAGAAAAAATAAGGTTCATTTAAAGGTCAACATTGAAGCTTGAGGTGATGCCCTGAAAGGGCAGTCACCTCCCAAAGTGGTTTTTTAGTCTCAGAAATAAAGTACTGGGAAAATTATGTTTCCGTGTATTTGTACCTAATAATTGCTTCTTTTCTCTTTAAGGCTTTCCATTTTCTGTTACCAGATGGACATTAACTGAAAGGATTTCCCAAGCACTGCAACAATTGGGATGTTGCGGCAGAACGGTGGGAGCAACAAGCGTGGTTTATCGTTTGGCCGGTTCTCTCTATGTAATCTTTTCACTCTTCCTAATTCTGGAAACTGGAGAATGGGGCACTGTACCAAGAGCAACTCTTTGAGCAGCATCAATTCCAGCCCAAATTGCTATAACAGCCCCATTATTGATCCGGAGTATGTGAAGCAGTTGGTCAATGATGTCAGGAGGTTTGCAGAGTTGTTGCTGTGTTTGAAAGAAGCTATCCTCTCAGAAGGTGTGTACCAGCTAGTTTTATTCTGTCTTAGCATCCCAGGAATAGAAAACCAAATCTGTGTGACTAGTTAGGCTTATGTGTATCTAGGGCTGTTAGCAACAGAATTTCCCTTCGGTTACTAACTTTCTGGTGTATTACTATTTTTTTTAACATGATTGATGTTTATATGAAGTGATAGTTGTGACTTTTGGGTGCTGTCCTTCCTGACTCAAGCACAGTGTGATCTCTTTCCCAATTGAACCTAATATAACACATAGCTGATGGCTGGGAGTAAGTCTAAGCAAGCTGGAAGAGAACAGTACTTGGCCTTCAGATTTGCTGGTTTGAGATAGAGAAAATTTGAGGGCTTTGCAGTTTAACCTTTTTAAGCTAACTTCAACTCAATTCACTGGTCTTCAGTAGAATGTTTTTATAATTCAGAAGCACGTTATTGACAGTTTAGCCTAGATTCAGTTTCCCATAGTGTTAAAAATTCTCCAAGATCATCAAATTTGAATTACTTTCTTCTTCCCAAATTAAGCTTATTTCAGTCTAGGTCTTAACCCATCCATTGTTATATCAAGGTACAATCATAGGTTTCAGTTTTTTACACAGAAGGATAAGAATGACTCTTAAGATTTAACTCAGGAAATTTGTCTTGGGGGAAAATTAATATTTTTCTATGTTAAGGATTTTACAGGGAAAATACATTCCAATAAGCAATCGGCAAGCATTTATCAGATCCCTAGAATGTGCTAAGTCACTGCTATGCAGTAGAAATAGAAAGATACAAATGAAACCATTGCAGCTCTCATAGGGGCTTACTCTTCCTTGGCAAAGGCACATAGCATAAAAGTTTACAAATATAGATAACATGATTTTGAAGAAACAGCACTGTGAACTGGGGAATCGGGAAAAGCTTCAGGCAGAACATGTTGTTTAGCAGAGCACTGAAAGAAACAAAAGGTTCTAAAAGCCGGAGGTGAGGAAGGTGATCCTTCCAAGCATGGGGAGAGCCAGTTGAATGGCATGTTGTATGTGAGGAACAGTGGGAAGGCCAGTTTGAGTGGACTGTAGAGTGTAGTAATGGGAGGCTAGGAGGGAAAGGCAGGAGTTCGGTTGTACACAGGGCTTTCAAAGACAAGTGGGCATTTTCATCTCCTCCTACAGGCAATAGGGAGCCACTGAAGTCAGAGAATAGAGGAGTGACATAGTCAGATGTGTACTTTAAGAAAATCATCTCAGCAGCTGTGTAGTAAAAAAAAACTTGAGGAAGGAGGCCATTTAGAAGGTCCTTAGAGACAGACCAGGTGAGAGATGTCAAAGATCTGAATTAGGGAGATGGGTATAAGAGGAGAGGGAAGAGGATGGCTATGAGAGACTATGGGATGACAGTGGACAGGATTTGGCAAATGATTGGATATGTGGGATGAGAAGAGTAAGGAGTCAAGGACAGTGCCCAGTTTGGGACCACTTTGTGAGTCTAAGAATGATGGTAGCCTCAGCAGAAAGAAGGATGGTTTTGTGAGGAAACATAAGTGATATAGTGGATAGGATGGTGGACTTGAATTCAGGAGGACTTGAGTTCAGATCCAACCTCATATTCTTACTAGCTGTGTGACCCTGAGCATACCACTTACCTTCCAAGAGTAGTTTCATCATCTGTAAAATGAGGTTAAAATAATTTACTTCTAAGCTTCCTTTCAACTTTAAATCTATGATCCTGTGTTTCTTTGAATTCTGTTTTGTGCCTTTTGAATTTGAGATGTAGATGGGACATCTGCTTCAAAATGTCCAGTGGACAGTTGGAGATGGGTGACTAGAATTTAGAAGAGACTAGAACAGGATATAGAGATTTGGGAGTTACCTACATTTGATTTTGTTGTTTGTTCGTTTCAGTCGTGTCCAACTTTTCAGACAGGAAAACCTATTTGGGGTTTTCTTGGCCAAGGTACTGGAGTGGTTTGCCATTTCTTTTTCCAGCTCATTTTATAGATAAGGAAAGTAAGGCAAATGAGGTTAAGTGACTTGCCCAGGGTCACACAGCTAAGAAGTGGTTTAACCTTATTTTGAACTCGGGTCCTCCTGACTGCAGGCCTGGCACTCTTTCTGGTGTGCCACCTAGCTGCCCAGTTGTCTATACAGAGGTGAAAATTGAACCCTTAAGAACTAATGAAGTCAACAAGTGAGAGATTGTAAATAGAGAAGAGTAGATGATCCTGAATAGGGCCATGGGGTCACAGCCACACTTAGGGGTCATAAGGTGGGACATTGAATCATTGTTGGTGACTGTGAAGGCACGTTCAGAGAGGTAGGAGGATAACCAGGGCATGGCAGTGTCAGTAAAATCAGGAGGAAAGGGTGGTCAACAGCCTCAGATGTCACAGAAGAGTCAGTAAGGATGAAGATGGAGGAAAGGTGGTCAGATGTGACAGTTAAGGCTGGATCTCTAGCTGATAAATTACTCTTAGATTCCTGATTGGGTGAGAAATTGGGGGAAGATGAGCCTCAGAGGAGGAAGCCTTGTTGAGTGATGGGGGCAAAGGGAGAACCTTGAAGGCACAAGAAGTGTTCCTTGGTCCAGAACCAGTGTGCCATGGAATTAGGGCAAGGGTGGCCATGGATGCTGGGTTTTATGAGGCAAGCAGGATCTCTAAGAGTGCTGGAAAGAGGGAGGGATAAATGGAGGAAGAGGGACTTAGGTCTGTTGTCTTTTTTTATGTGCAGATAGTAAATTCTTCTGAAATGAGGGACTGTAAATCTGAATCACATGATTAGCTAATGACTATTATCTTGCCACTTAACTCACCCTTTCACTTTTTAATTCTTCTTATGCCCCTCATTTAATGATAGTGAAAACTAAAACTAAATAACATAAACTTGGTAACTAAAAACAAAAGCAGAGAGCTTGACTTTTAAGCAGTTTCTTTCTGTACTTTGGATGGTATGGGAATAGAGTGAAGATCTCATAGGACCAAAGATTTAAAGCTGGAAGGGATTTTTAAAGGGCATGTCAGGCAACTTTCTCATTTTATGTATTAGTTGTTGTTGTCATTTGTCCTTTATTCTGGGAGAGGACTATGAATGACTTCAGGGAGGTGGTGCCATGATATATATTAGTAAACTGAGGCCCAGAGATTCTGAGTGAGTTGTCCAGAGAAACACAATAAACAGCAGAGATGAAATTTGAACCCAGGTCCTCTGAATCCAAATCCAGTATGTCTTCTACCACACTTTTAGAATGTTTGCCAAAAAGTAATAAGATACCAAACTGCTTGAGGTAGAAAAAGTTCTTTATAGATGTGTGTTGTTGATACAGACATTGATTCTTTGGAATAAATCATCTGCAGAGAAGCTTATCTTGTGCTGTGATGCTGTTGGAAAAGGAGTACAAGATAGGTGTTAACTTTCCCATTTTTCCATTTAGCATTGTGATTGGCAAAATTGCAACATTGCTCATCATTTAATTTAGGAAATGTCATTGATTGGCAGAATCTCAGAAGTTAATAGTTGAAATGGGACCTTGAAAAGGCTTCTTGGGTAAGTCTCTTGTTTGAAAACCAAGAGACTTGAAGTGCAGAAGGGTGCTACTAAGGGGCTCTCTTGTGACTTCTAAGCTCAGTAGGGGTCATAAGGTGGAGCACTGAATCTGACACTTTGTCAGATTACTGTCCCTCTTTCTGTAGGAGACATAAGAATTATTATTATTAGCATAAGAATTATTCTTATCTGAATTCAGCTGAATTTCAAGGTTGGGGTTTTCAATACTTTATTAACTTCCATATGAAGTAAAACTTACTTTTATCTAAGGTATTATGTTTTATTTATTTTTAATTGATTATTTTTAGTTTTCAGCATTCACTTTTATAAGATTTTGAGTTCTACATTTTTCCCCCATCCCAAGATGGTTTGTAATCTGATATAGACTATACATTTACAGTAATATTAAACATAATTTCCGCATTAGTCATGTTGTAAAGATAAGATATTACATTTTAGGCAATATTCATCAAATATGAGAAGAGGGTATGTGTAAGTTGGTTTAATTTTACATTTAGAACATATTCTATCCTTTGTTTCCTGCCTGCATCCTTTATCTTTAATCATTCATTTTACAAATAGAAAATGTTAGTAGTTTAAAAATAGTTAGTACACTTCTAATCACTAAAAGTTTTTTTTTAATGGTTTTAATTCTTTGACAATTCAGAAAAATAGAATGGGAGAGGATAGCTGGTTCTAATCGAAGTGGAGATAAAAATAGAATAAATAGAAGCTAGCGAGAGGAGACCATCCCAGGAGATAAAAGTATTAGAGTGTAGAGATGTGTTGAGTCACTGAAATTTAATTAAAAACCCTTAAAGGTAACTTACAATATGAGGCCTTTTCTTTAAATCTTAAGTACTTGATTGAACTTCTAAGAAGTAGGATTCCCTAATAAGTAGCCTGAAATTTCTGACAGGTAAATTTAGAAGAAATGAAAACTTGGTAACTAGTTATCAATGAAAACTTGGCTGGAGTTTATGAACATAAAAACCAATAACTATTCCTGTTACTTTTGACTATTAAACATCAAGTCATTTTTTTGTTTTGTTTTTTAATGTGTCTCCAACAAAAATATGAAATGTGTGCCTTTAAAGAATAATTCTCTTGGCAAAGCCTGTGAATTAGTTTCAGGGCCATGGTGTTCAGGACGTCTTCTGAATGATGAGAAAAAAATTTTTAATGTAAATTTGTTTTTAGCCTTGATTATAGTTTCTATTTATGACATCCTTCTGAACCCTTCCCTACCTCACAGTATTATTTTAAGCATCAAATGAGAATGATGACTGAAGTGCTTTGACAATTAAAAGTAATAGGTAAATATCAGGTGGTATATTTGATTTCTAGCCCCATCAACATAGCATATTGTACCATTTGAGTTTGGGGATATCATGTAATAATAATCTGTGGTTTCAGCTTTGATCTTAATAGTGATGTGGCTATCTCTGAATTAGGGCCAAAAAATAATCGTGAAAGGGTACTTTAATGTTTTGTTCTCCTGTCAGGGAGTAGAGAGCAGTGGAGTATCCATCTCCTTATGTTATCTTTTTCTCCACCCTTTATAGAAAAGATGCCCTCATTTTTACAGTGTTAGGTGCTTTTCCATTTTGTTTGAAATCTTTTAATCACTTAATCTAGAGATGAGCAGATAATTGTCAATTTATGGTGTAATCAAAATAGTCTCTTGAATACGTGCTTTAATGCTTTAATGTATTTGCCTTTATTACTCATCATCAGAATTTTACTTAATTGACATTAATGTTGAATCATGTTAGTAAGGGTCTCCATCTAACTTACTAGACTTGATTTGCATTCAGATTTTCTTTGTGGTGAGCCAGGCTCTCCGAGATAACAGGTTGTCTTGTGTTCTGCTTAAAACGTTGCCCATAGATTACATTTCACCATAAACTGACTCCACATTTGATGCAGATCATCCTTTACCCTTTGGAAAAATACATTGCTTTTCTTGAGAGCCTGAGAGAAACCTAGGGGACCAGACTTAGCAACTATATTTCTATAACATTAAAGGAAAAAGTTGGAAGGAGAGCAAGATGGAAGCAGATTCAAGAGAATTGAACTTTAGAAATATGAATTTGCAGTTTAGTTAGAAAGTCTTTCCTTTACATATGTATATATGTAACACATAACAGATATGTGGGTTGAACTGCCTTCTTGGATATGAACACATTAAATTTCAGTCACATAATAAAGCGTGATGGTGGAGTGTAAAGAGTGCTAATAGACTGGAATGAGGCATGGGTTCCAGTACTGAATTTTCATTAATAAACCATGTGACCTTGGGCAACCCACAAAACTGCCATCTGAGGCCTCAGTTTTCTCATCTATGAAACAAGGGGCTTGGATCATGTATAACATATTCTGTGAATATGCAATTCATATTTTTTGTTTGGATTTTGAAATTAGACATTTTAGTAAATATTTCACATTCAGCAGGGAAAATTGTTGCTATAGAAGTAAAGATTTGTTTGCCAAATAGAGTAAATAGTGAATTTTTGATACAACTTCAGAAATTATTCTGTTTTTTTAGCTAGGACTTTTAAAATGTGTATTTTTATGGTGGTGGTTTTTATCAACAGTGTTTGTAGAACCTTGACATCCAGAATAGAATTCTTAGGGTAAAAAAGTGTTGGTGGACTGCTTTCTAAAGACTTCTGTGTTCTTTTGTGCTGATTTCTTTGAAGGTTGTGTTGCACATGATACTCTGGCAGATGGTATTTTAGTTGATTCTAATTTTTAAGATTTCTAACTGAAGGTGGACAGATTGATGTGGGTCCTCCCTTGGAATTGGTTACATAGAAATTCTTTTGAAGTTACTTACTTTCAGTAGAAGGTTGATAGTGTAGTCTTTTTATACTTGTAGCAGATGTGGAGTCTGCAGTTTTAGATCTCTATCCAGTATCATTAAGGTGTATTAAAGGTACATTATGAATAATTAGAAGGGTAACTTTTACATCTTATATTAAAATGCTGAAGCACTCAATTATGTGTATATGCGCAAAGTTTAATTACAACACAGTAGATGAATATACTCGCAGTATAACTAACTACTAATTCAAGTTTGTGGTGAGTGACTATCTTAGGTGTCTATTATCGCATATTTCAGTGGGTCAGTCTAGTTAATTTTGATTAATAAAAGTTTTTGGGTAGTATCTAGTTTCCTAAATGAGAAGTTTTATATAGTTGATAATGCTTTAGATATTGATGACTCTTGTATCAAAATGTACTTGAACTTATTTCCAATAATAAAGCTCAGATTTTTCAGCACATCTTTTTTTTTTTAAGGAATTTATATTGCTTAAGCACTAATATGGAAACTGTTGCTTTAGGAAATGAATTCTGTAGGTAGGAGTGTTAGTTTCACCAAACATTGAATTTAAAGTGGGATGTTATAAGACAAAATTGCCTCTCAAAAACATTCCCCGATATCTTCTCTCCAGATCTGTTCATTCTTCTGACTTTTTTTCATTCAGTAAACTGACTTCATTATTGCAGACAATAGAATCTTATTCAAAACTTTAATTTATATTTTACTTTATTTTTTTCTTACCTCTCTGATCTGTTGAGCTATTATCTCCCTCCTAAACCCTTTTCCTCCTCTCAGTACCATCAACCTAAAGAATCTCATTTTTCTCTCCTTTTTATATTCCCAGTTATTACAGTAATTCTCTGACTAGTCTTTTCAGGGTCAGCCACTCCTTTACTTTATCATTGTTGTGAGGCTTATTTCCCTGCTGAGTGGGTAAAGTGCTTCTGTAAATATCACAGTGCATTGTGAATGTAAGCTATTCCATCTTGCCTTCATCTACTTCTCCCCTTTTAATTATATGATTGGCACTTAAACAATTAGGAGACCAAATCAAGTGGGGTTGACTGCCAATGTATATTGTTTGTCCTTGTTGAGGATTAGTCAGTAGAGGGTCCTATAAACAGAAGATTGTCTGAGAGGTTGTAAATTCTTTGGCCATGTCAACTGAAGCAAAAGGGGAAAAAATATTCCTTCTAGGTTACTTCTGCCAGAAATTCTTTAGTGGTTAGCCTGGCATTCAAGGCCTACAAGTGCCATCCAAATTTACCAGCTTTATCTCGTGTTACTTCTGTATACTGTAGTTATCTCTGTCCCCAGAACAAACCCTGCTCTTTCCCTGTTTCCCCAACTTTATTTTTGCTCAGATTGTTTCCTGTGTTGGAGTAGACTCCAATTTCTCTTTTTCCATTAAAACCCAACATACAAGCCTGAAGACTTCCCTGATTCCTCCCTAGTCGTTAATGACTTTTCTCCCTTCCCTAGTGTTCATGTTATACTTTATATATCTTTAATGCATATCTTTAACACTTTCATTATTATTTTATATGTCATAAGTTTGTATATTTGTATACTCCGTAAGTAGAGTGATATTTTTTCTATGCTTAGGATGAGGAAACTGAGGCCCTTAGAAGTTCAGTGACTTGGCTAATGTCAGACATCATAGCAAGGAGCACAACTGAGATGTGAACTCAGGTCCTTAGACCACAGATCCAAGGTTCTTGTCATTGTGTCCTGCCCACATTATCCACAGTGACCAAAGGCCCCCTCACATGGTGTTCTGCACATAGGATATAATTAATAACCATTGTTGGAACTGAATTCAGGGCAGTTATGATTTAGAGAAAATGTAGCTCTTTCATAAAAAAAGAGATACATATAATGGAAATAAAGATGCTGGCAATCTTAAACTTGGAATACTTTACCTACCAGTAGTCTAGAGATACCAATAACTACTGCTTTCTTGTCTGGGTAGTTTTCAATTACTGTGGATACCTTTGTGGGCCAGAATTAGCCTATTGTTCTTTCCTTCTTAACCCCCTTCCCTCCTCTGCCATTGCTCTGTGTGTTGGAATCCCCTCAGGCAGGCCCCTTCCTACTGTGCTGCTGTGGCAGCTGCTAGAGCTTCCATGCAGACTCATCAGTGTACTCTTCTCCTCTCTCAACCCCATCAAAGGCCCAGGGCTCTAAGAAGCTCAGAGGTGAGCAGTCCTAGCAGGGTTTCCCCAGGGCAGCTATTAGTGCTGTTTTAGCTTTGTTTGGGCTTTTGGGTGCTATTGTGAGAACACCCCCACTATTTATACCATTGTTTTAATGGGAAAAGCATTCTGAGTTTTCAAGTAAACGATTTGTACAAATGGACTTTTGGAGCAGAAGCCATTCATAAGTTAGGAACTGCTTGCTCTGTATTAGTAGGTAGAACTTATTTGATATTTTTGAGGAGAGGAGTACAACTTATCTCTGGCTTTAAGTTCACCTAAGAACAAAACCCATTCCAGAAAGATTTGCTTTTTAAGGGAGTTTTCAATTAAGTGACTTACCCAGGGTTACACAGCTAGTAAGTGTCAAGTGTCTGAATTTGAACTCAGGTCCTCTTAGCTCTATCCATTGTGCCAACCAATTACCTCTAGTGAGCTAGTTCTTAAAGAATAGTTTAAGTTCTTTAAATGTGAACTGAGCAGTGTTTGTTTCTTCACAGTGGTCTAAATAAAAGAAAGATATCATTACAAAGTTAATCTGATTTCTACACTGGTATTGAGCAACCTTCTTGCACATAAAATTTTGGTTTTTATGTTTAAGAGGTATCCACTGACTTCATGAAGATAATTTTAAGGAAAACTAGCAGATAATCTATGTCTTAATGTTGCATCATTTCAGTAATTACAAAAAGGGAATAATGAATTTTAAAATAATGTTTTGGTCACAGTTTTACTTTACCTCCTCTTTTTTATCCACTTGTCTAATTAATGCCCTCTAAATGAGACTTTGGTTTTGTTGACTTCAGATAAATTTAAACTTAAACTAAATAGTTTAGTAACACTGAAGACTTCGGAATAAAATAGCATTTAAAAGAACGTTCTTTTTCTTTGTAAGATCTTCTTGTCTTATACAAACATCATCTGCTGATTTCCTCCTAAGTCCCATTTTAGTTACTATTCTGGGCAAAAGGCAGAACATTTGCAGTGAAGAGTTGTATGTTGACTTTATAGCAAATCATGAAGCAGGCATGGAATCAGGAATTAACTGTTTGATATCATTAAATCATACTAAATCCTTTCACAAATGGAAAAATCTGCTTGAATTTGGAAGCATCTTCACTGGAATTTGGCATCAACTGGTGGTGTTTTGAAACATCTGTTTGTTCAGGAAATAGGTCTAATTCCACAAATCCATTTTTTTAAGAACCCAAAATGAATATCATATATGAAACTTAAAAGCGATTAAGTACAGTTTGTTTTTTAAAAGTATGCAGTGAATTTAACCAGACTGTTGCTTTCAAAGCTGCCCTGTTTTCCTTCTAATCTTCCTTCTCGGTTATCTAGTGCTTTAGAATAAATGATTCCAATTACTCTTTTCCAGTGACAGTATTACTACCTTCATTGTCTTCTTTTCTCCTCCTGTCATGTTATAAACAAAAAAAAATTGTCTTTATAAAAATAAGTAGAGTCAAACCAAACAAATTCATACAGATGCCATGTCCAAAATAAAATGAATGTTTCATTTTGAACTTGGAGTCTATAACCTCTGTCAGGAAGTGAGCACCATGCTTTATCTTCAGTCCCCTGGTACCATGATTGATCACTGCTTTAATAAGAATTCTTAAATCTTTCAATAGTGTTTCTTTTATTATTATTATTATTAGTTTATTTTGATTTATCAGTAATCAATTCCATAAGCTTTTGAGTTTTAGATTTTTCTCCCCCTCCTTTCCCACCTCTCTCCCCAAGATGGCGGGCAATCTGATATAGGCTATACAAATAGATTCCTATTAAACATATTTTCATATTAGTCATATTGTAAGGAAGAATTAGTGTTTCTTTACAGTACTTTTCCTTGCCTCACTTCCTCTTCTGTCAGTTCATGCAAATCTTCCCAGGTTTGTACGCAGCCATTACTTGGATCATTTCTTATAGCATGTTGATATTCCTTTCATTCATATGCCATAATTTGTTCCACCATTCCCCAAATAGTGGGCATCTCCTTTGCTTCCTGCTTCCAGTTCTTTGTTGGAACAAAAGCTGTTATAAATAATTTTGTATATGTGAATCTTCCTCTTTCTTTGATCTCTTATTTCTGCATATCCAGAAGGTTAATGACTTAGAAGGGTCAGAGTTCCAAATGGCTCTCCAGAATTGGCTGAACCAATTCACAATTTAGCCATATCTGATGTTAATACAACTTTGTGTCTGTGTGTGTAGATTAGGGTTAAATGACTTGCCCAGGGTCACACGGCTAGTAAGTGTTAAATGTCTAAGGCTGGATTTGAACTCTCCTGACTCCAAGGCCAGAGCTCTGTTCACTGTGCCACCTAGCTGCCCCATTAATACAACTTTTGATGTGTCTTATTCAGTGTTTAGCCTCTTATGTTCTTAAAGAGCCACAGCATGTAAAATAGTAAAAAAAACAATTTTTAATGTACTTTTTTGATAGCTCAACAGATGGACCAACTTGGGAGCTTTTTTTCTTCAAAGCTGAATCTAAAATTGGCTGGTATACAAAGGGATGCTTTGTAGACTTAAGAGTTTTTAAATCTTCTAAATCACTTATTTATTCAGCTGAGCCATACAGTTTAGCTGGTTGGATTAAAAAAGTTATGGATCTAGATAAAAGCTGAGGGATCAGAAGATGTCAGCTCAAGTGAAAATGTTAAACACTGAATATTGTAGGGGTTCCTAAAGAATATCCTTGTGGTATTGTCATTTTAAGTGGAAGGAGGTAGGTGTGCCAGGCCTGGCACTCGGGAGGAGCTGAGTTCGAATACAGCCTCTAACACTAACTAGCTGTGTGACCCTGTATAAATCACTTCCCCTCTGTCTGTGTCAGTTTCCTCAACTGTAAAATGGAGATAATAATAGCGCCTATCTCCCAGAGTTATTGTGAGACTCAAATGAGATAATAATTGTAAAGCTTTTAGCACCGCGTCTGGCATACAGTAGGCATTATAATACACATTAGTAGTTGTGATGCCTGTAGAAGCAAAGTGACTTGATCTGGGCTGCTCAGCTCTTGGGATGTGGAGCCTTGTCTAAACCTAGGTCACTCAGCTAATTTAGTGTTTAGCCTAGTCTGGTTGAATTCTTTTACCACCTATGTAATTAAGATGGTTCAATTGCTCCTTTATATAGCTTCACTAGTTTCAAAGTTCTTCCTCGCCTCATGCTGCCATGGCTGTGAAGATTGTTAGCATTCTGAAAATTACCAGGATCTTTCCATTTTAGAGCATCCAAGCTGAATTGAGTTGGTGTAATTGTCATTTTTAAGTATTGTCATTTTCAAAAGTCAAGGAAACTACCAAGGCTTTCTTATTTATTTAAACATTTCCATGAAGTATGTGCAATCTAAACACTGCAGCATTGTGTGTTAACTTCTGAGAGCCAGAAAGTGGAACTGACTAATCTGTTTTCAATTGATAAGCTGAATGAAACAAAAATATGAATGGCATCAAATAGATTGAAATTTGAGTTTCTACCTTACAAGGAAATTAGATACACAAACAACAAGGAACTTTGAAAAAACAACTGAGATATTTTCATTTTTCTTGATTGAAGGCAAATTGGATTGTAATTCAGATGGTGAAGGACATTTTCATAAAATTCAGTCCCTGAATATTATATTGTATAGCTTTTTGTATTAGCAAGATTTGTTTGTGTGTAGAAATGAAATTGAAACCCAATTTAATTTTAATGCTTCAGTGAATGTTTTTAATTCATTCTGAAGTGAGATCTGTCAATTCTAACTTGAGGATTCTAACCTGTCATGTACATAATTTGAATATATATATATATATATATATATATATATATATATATATATATATATATGTATGTATGTATGTATATATATGTATGTATATATGGTCCTTAATTTGAAACTCAAAATAATCCTGTGAGGTTCGTAGTACAAATGTCATCCCCATTTTACAGAGAGGTTAAATAATTTTTTTTCTTTGGATATCATCTGAAGGAGTATTGATTACCGAAGAATCTCATGCTAGTGATATCACTTGTAAAGTAGTCCCTCTGACATGGACTCTTGAAGATAATTTTTGTAATCTCTTAATTCAGTAGGTGGTTAATAAATATTTAATTGAATCAAGAATATGTGTGACTTTTGACTGTTGAGGTATTTTACCCATTAGTATTTTCTGAGTGACTAATACTCTGATAATTATGTATTATAAAAATTTTTAATGAAAAGTGGCTTGTGCTAATAGATTTTATGTAGATAATCATTCAGCTCTGAATAGCTTGTAAATTTATAAATTTCTACAGCTTATTATTAGTTAGGATTATTGTCCTTTTTGACAAACACTTTTGTTCATGTTTTCTAATGAGTTTTGAATATATTTGGGGAAAGGTTACATTTTTAGATCTATTTTCAAATCTATAAAGTCTTAAATTTTCTATTAATGAATATTACCAAAGCTTGGAAGTAGTATTTCATTTTTCAGAGTATGCCTGCAACAAACATTTATGAAGCACCTAATGTCTGCCAGGCACTGCTTAGTACTCTGTGTACAGAGACAAAAACTGAACAGTCTCTGTCCTCAGAGAGTGTAATTGCATTCTATTGGTGCTGCTGGTGGGGGCTTAGGAGGGAATTAAAACAGGCTAAGGAATGGTGAATCAAGGCTTCTGAGGCAGGATTGTTGGCTGTTCCTATGCCCAGGCCCTTTATATACATGTTCATAAATGTAAGACCACCAGATGTATGGCCTTCCCCACAAAAAAATTGCATCTTTTTTGATACAGAACTACCCTGAAATCAATTCAGCAAATATCATGTAACGATTATGTGTATAATACCATGCTAAGTTTTTAATTGCTGTGGATGATGTATAGTGTAATGGCTAAGAGTCCTGGCTTTGGAGTCAGAGGACCTAGCTTCATATCCTGGTTCTGCTACTTAGTAGGTCTGTATGAAATAAATAAAAAATGACATAAATAAAATGAGGGCGTTGCATTAAGTGGCCTCTATGGTGTCTTCTAATTTTAAATTTATGATTCTTTGAAATTAAAGCTTCTAAGAGGCAGAGAAGAGGTGCTAGACCATTTCAGAAATAAAGGACATATTATTAGAGGCTAGGTGGAAGAAGATGGGAGTAACAGAAAGCCATTTTGGCTGGACCTTGTACTTGAAGGAGAGTAATATGTAATAAGTTTGTATTTTGAATGGCCTTAGTTTCCTGAGTAAAATATGCCATACCACAAAGTTCTCAGCTGTGATGTTGACTACGCCAGCTTGTAAAAAGTGTTAAGTATCAAACAAGAGTTCATTTGGTCATAGAGGCAACAGGGAGTTATTGGAGTTCATTGAATAGGGTAGTGACATGCCTAGATTGTTGAGGTCTAGGGATGCTGGGGCCTCAGAATTGAAGGGCAAGCAACCCAGGTTCTGCCTTGAAGGAATTTGACCCAAGCCTTCTTTTAGCCAAAGACAAGGTTTATTAGAACACCATTTGGGGTGAACTAGAGTCCTAGTGAGTCTGCGCTAATAGCCAGATTTTAAGAATCTGAGCCTTTGTAATGAGAATACAGCTGGGCCAGACTATTAAGGAATCTGAGCACTTTAATGAAGGCAGTGTGGACCTTTTACACATGAGATTGTGGGAAGGATCTGATCTAGGAGTGGCTAAGTAGTCTAGGGTGACTGGGAGGTAACAAGCGAAGGACTCTGTAGGACTTGGTGTCCCAGGTGAACACCAGGGACCTGGCCCTCCCTATGTGGGAGGGGTCCAAATGGAATCTAAGACTGGTAGGGTGGGGCCAGGTGCAGACTATGAGTGCCGGGTTGGGTTAGAGGTAACCTAAAGTTAGAGATTTGGGTGTGGGGCCACTATGAAAGGATCATAGCTTCAGGGAATACCAAGAGGCTTGGCCTTGTGGGAAAACCCAAGGAAAGCTGGGTGTAGGGGCGGGCAGGGGAGCGAATCCTCCCAGGGCCCTGAACCTTGTCATAGACCTTATTGTTGTACACTTGAGGAAAATCACCACTCACTTTATAAATATATTCTGGGATAGCCCGGAGAGGGAACGGTTTGAGGCAGAAAGACCAACTGGGGGCTATCGTCATAATCCAGGCTAGGGATGATGAGGGCTGTGTGTAAGGAGGCAGCCAGGGGCATAGAAATAGGGGATGCTTTCAGCAGGATGTTGGTCAGAAAGAACAAGATTTAGCAGCTTATTGGTTATATTGGGGGTGAATGAAGGTGAGGAGTCAGGAATGGCACAAGATTATGGAGCTGAGCAGTTAGAGTGATGATGGTTCTTTTGACAGAAATGAGATGTTCTGAAAAGGAGTGACTTTGGGGGAACAGATGATTTCTGTTTTGGACATGTTGAGATTCCTGTGGAGGTCCATGTGGAAGTGTGATGTGGGATTAGAGGTAGATATATAGATCTGGGAGCAGACAGCATAAAAATAATTAAACCTATCTGAGTTGATGGCATTGCTAAGAGAGTGCAGAATGAGAAGAGGCCCCAAGAAAGATCCCTAGGGGAACACCCATAGTTGTATTAAATAGATAGTATGGATGATGAGCCAGCAAAAGGGATTGAGGAGGAGCAAACAGGCAGAAGAGGGAACCAAAGAAGCTGTGTCACCAAAACCCGAAAAGAGAAAGTGTTTTAGGAGGAAATGGTGGTAAACACTGTGCCGTGCTGCAAAGACGTCAAGAAGGAGGAGAATTGAGAAAAGGTCATTAGATTTGGCAGTTAAAAGATAGTTGGAATTCTCTAATTGTTTCATCATGACATCCTCATCCTTGAGATGTGCCTACTGTAGGATGAATATAAGCTGCTCAACAAATTGAGTAGGAGCCTTTACTTTCTAGAAAAGAAAAATAAAGAAGAAAATACACAAACATGATGTACCCTTATATGGTAAATTTTCACGATCACTTTTTGTAAAAACAAAACTACTTTTGGATTAATTATCTTGAATTTAAACAAAGAGCAGAACGTTCTCCATATTTATAGTGGTAGAAAAGTTGGCCCACTGGCCACCGTTAGGTTGTGGACACACCAAAGGATTTCCAGTGCCTGGAAAAACGTAGAGGAAAACATCCTTTGTATATGTTGAGGAAATCCTTTGGCGTGCTGTAAGCTCCCTGAGGGCCGTAAGTACGCCGCAGGCCCCAAGTTGTACAGGCTTATTCTAGTGAAAAATAATAGTCTTTCTGAATGTCCAGCTTGTTTAGGATCAAGAAGGTCATCAAGTAGCTTACCAGTACCATTAGCAGTGTGGATCAATTCCGAGGTCAATGAATATAGCCCACTAGTTATTCTAGTGAAAAGCAATCCCCTTTTCAGCCCTGAACTCAGTAAACATACTGTTCATTTTTTTTCTTAACCTTATTCAATGTTTCTATCTATGTACATATTATAAAAATATATTACAATTTTTTTTAAAAAGGGTACTAATTGTAGAAAGGACAGTTTCATCTGAGTGATGAGACTGGTGTCCTGACTTAGTGGATTGAGAAGTAAACAAGAGGAGAGGTAATGCAGGCAGTGAGTGTAGAGAACTTTTTCTAAGACTTTGATGGTGAAAAGGAAGAACAGTATAGGATGACGGCATGAGGTTATGGGAAGGGTCCAAGAGTTTGTTTTCATGTCGGAGAAGATGTTTACATGTGTGTACTCCAAGAAAGGATCCAGTAGTTAGAGTGACACTGAAAATTAGAGAGAGGGTCTGATGGTGGGAGCAACATTCTGTGTACAAGTTGAGGGTGGGAAGGGGTGGGTAAAGGAGAAGATACATGCTGGCATGGGGTGCAGAGTTTAGAGCCAGAGGATTTAATTTGGAATCATGCCCTGTGTCCTGGGACAAGTTTCTTAACCACTCTGGGCCTTAGCTTCTTCATCTGTAAAACGAGGAGGCTGAAGTGAATGGCCTCGGAAGCCTCTTCAGCTCTGGCACAGTGATTCTGGCACTGACAGAACAGGAGATGATATTCTTGAGTTTTATGATGTATGGACCTGGAAGAGAGGGTGGTGAGAGGACCTGGAAGGTGCATGGCCTATTTTTTCTCAGTGAAGCGTGTGATGCTGCAGCAAGGTCCTCAGCTATGACTTGGAGGGGTAGGATGGTAGTATAGAGGAGAAGAGAAGCAGTTCCAATTTAGGATAAGGATTCCTAAAAAGAGGGAGAGCTGGTAATCTTAGCTAATGTTAGTAAAATCACAGTTTATCCTTTACAAGTTAGAGATATTTGTCATACAGTACAACTCAGAACTTAATCATATTCTTCTTTAAAGGCTGTTCAGGTCAATATTAGTTTTAAGTTGATGCTAGAAAAATTTTAAGAAAATATTATCCATAGTACATGATTTAAAACACTTCTGTTTTAATTTCACTGAAGTGATATTTAGAATTGATTGATAATGCTGATTCTTAAAATTAATAAAGTTAATGGAGATGCCGTATTGAATAAGATAATTTATATTTTTATGTAAGGCACTCAATCTTCTTTTTTGCTTATAAACCTTTTCGCAGTGGGAATGACTCTGTGTTCCATACTGGTCTTCATTATTGTTAATCATCTTATTATCTGACTGCCAATGTATCAATTATATGTAAAATTACAGAAGAGAAACCAATGCTTGATTCACAATTGCCTTATAAAATTTCAAGCCAAAAAAATCTTGTGCTTTGTTTCTTAGAAGTTGTTTAGTAGAATTTAGAAGCCCTAAAATCTGTGAATACATTTTAAAAGTATGTTAAAAGGTTAATGTATTCTAAAGATTTAAAATGCATGGCAGAGCATGTCTAGATTAGTTGAGTGGAATCTGAAGGCTAATACAAAAGTAGAAGGAATGTGGCATATAACATGTTGAAATTGATGGAAAGCAGCACTGTGGTAAACTTTTTCCATGTGGGAGTTAATCTATGAATTTTAATCTAAAAGTAATTGCAAAAGCAACAAGTGAATTATCTTGATGAAATAATTCATTTGCTGTCTGCAAATGTTTGCTACTGATTTTAAAAACTAGAAGAATTTTTGCCTTCTTGTGTTTAACAATTTATTTATTAACAAGGTCCTGAATTATTTCACATAATTTAGATTTGGAAGGGACTTGAGCAGCCATCTATTCCAAAGCCCACTTAACTTTTTCACTTTTGTGAAAACCACACTGATGACTTCTCCAAATATGTCATTATTTAGTCATAGTACTTGCTTATGTCTCAGCATGTATGGAACTTCCATAGAATCTTTTTCTATGTGTTTAGTTTCTTATAGGTGAAAGAGACTCGCAAAAGCTCTACCCTTCATTTAGGGTAACATCTTTTTAAAAATATATATATTTTTATTTTTATTGATGCCTTTCATCTTCATCACATTCCTTTGTGAATATTTTCCTCCTCCCCATAGTATGCAGAGAGCCATTCTTTGTAAGAAAGAAGGAAAATTTTGTTCAGCAAAATGAATCAACACAGGAATGTGAGTTCTTCCATATGCATAGACCCCACCACCACCACCTCTGCAGTGAAGAGAGTGAGGCACATTTCTCAGCTCTTCTTATCATTACAATTTCACAACATTCAGCTTATTTTAAGTCTTTGTTCTTTTGTTTATACTGCTTCCTGATTCCACTTACTTCCATCAATAAGTCAGCTAGCTTTTAAGACCTTACTTGCGTACCAAGAACTGTGAGCACTGGGACATCACTTCATATAACTTCCTATGCACCATTGAATTCTTTTTTTAAATTAAATTTTCAGTCAGCAAAACCTTGTTTTCTCTGTTTGTAAAGTTCTTAGTACAGTGTCCAAGTCCAAAATAAATGCATATATGTGTGTGTGTGTAGATTCTTTATTCTTGAGTTTTCACCATTAATTAATTAATGTTTCAGCATTAGTCCTCAAGAATTCCAAAGTTTTTCAAAGTTGTTTGTCTTTTTGTTTTGTTTTGTTTTGTTTTAGGCAATGGGGATTAAGTGACTTGCCCAGGGTCACACAGCTAGTAAGTGTCAAGTGTTTGGTCTGAGGCCGCATTTGAACTCAGGTCCTCCTGACTTCAAGGCCGGTGCTCTATCCACTGCTCCACCTAGCTGCCCCTGTTTGTCTTGTTAATACTCTTGTCATTGTACACATTATTTTCTTGATTCACTTCATTCTGTTTCAGTTCATAAAAGTTTTCCCAGGTTTCTCTGAAACTATACCCTTCATCATTTCTTATAAAACAACAGTTTTCCGTCACATTTATATACCATATCTTGTTTAGCCATTCCCCAGTTGATGGGCACCCCGTCAGATTTCTATTCTTTGCAGACTCAAAAAGAGCTGTATTTTTGTACATCCTAGTTAGAGTTTGTTTTGCTTAGGAATAATCTTTCCCTTAATCAGACCTCTTTCTAATTTCCTTTTCTCCCTTCTCCCTCCTATTTCCTAGTTAAGTGAAATGTATTTTGGTACCCAGCTGTGTGTTTGTGTGTGTATCCTTCCTTCCTTTTACCATTTCAGATGAGAGTGAGGTTCCAGTGTCAATTACTCCCCTCACCCTTCCTTCTTGTTTGTATAGACTTCTATTTGCACCCTGTTTACAGGATTTTCCTTAGTCTTCCTTTTCCTCTCCCCTCATCCCCCTCTACAGTATCTTCCTCTTTCCATCTCTTTCCTTCTCTTTCTATTCTTTTTTTAAAGATCATTAAGACATTACATGGGGCAGCTAGGTGGCGCAGTGGATAGAGCATCGACTCTGAAGTCAGGAGGACTTGAGTTCAAATCCGATTTGAGACATGTAACACTCACTAGCTGTGTGACTCTGGGCAAGTCACTTAACCCCAATTGCCACACACAGACACACACACACACACACACACACACACACACACACACACACACAAAGACATTACATTACCACCCTAGGCCTTCTGTCTGATTAGACTCCCTTTGTGACCCATAACAATGATAGGGTTTAGAGAAGACACATTTATCATCTTCCTAAATTACAGTGTAAGGAATTTATCCTTGTTTAATCCCTCATGATTGATTGATTATGTTTACTTTTTAATATTTCTTTTAACCCCTGTATTTAAACTTAGTCTGTAGTTAGTAAAGATTTATTAAGTGCTTACTGTATGCCAGGTATTAGGGATACAAATAAGAAAAAGAAAGTCTCTTTCGCTAAGGAACTCACAATCTAATAGGGGAAGACCATACACAAAAGGAAGCAGAAAAGGGGCAGAGGGACCACCAGAGGGTGCTTGACCTAAGGTCACGATATTCCCAAAGTTGACGCTAAGCCGAGAAGCTGATGGTAAGTGAAGCTAACTAGAAAAGTCTGTGCGTTCTGTAAAAGGAAGCTTGGGAGGAGTTGATTGCTCTGACCTTCAGCCGTGCAGGTGAGAGGGGAGAGGCAAGTGAGGGTGCTGAAGAGATGCTGAGCACCAGAGCTGAAGCAGGCTCCTGGATGATGAGCTTATCCTGGGGGAAGCATGATGTTCCTGAACCAAGCAGAAGAGCTGGACCAAGTTCACATAAGTTGAACTTCACAGTTTCTCCGTGGCTCTGGTCTTTTCATCAGGAATGTTGGGGAGTCCTCTGTATCATGGAAAGAGAGAGTTCTGGCCTGGGGACAGCGAATGAACATGCTTAGTGTCGGGGAACGGATTGTCAATTGGGAGGAACTGTAAAGAAGCCTGTATCATTGGATTAGAAAGTAAGATGCCATAAGACTGAGAAGGTAGGAAGAAGCCAGGTCATGAAGCCCTTTAAAAGGTGCTGCAGGTGGGATAAGGAGCCACTAGAGTTTATTGAGTAGAGGGGTGACATGGTCAGACATGAGTGTTAGCTGAGTATGCGATGGATTGGAGGGAGGAGAGATTGAGGCAGGGAGACCAACCAGAAGGCTGTTGTAATAGTTCAAGCATCAGGTGATCCTGCACCTGGATGGTGAAATTAACAGAATAGAGAAAAGAGCATAGAGGAGAGATGTTATAATGGTAGAAACTGTAGGACTTGACAAGTAATTGGATATGAAGTGTGAGAGAGAGTGAAGAATATAAGCGTAGGTTCCTGGAGAGGATAATGGTGCCCTTGAATAGTGATAAGGAAGTAACAGAAATCAGATATTTGTGAAACACTTAGCACAGCTCCTGGCACATAGTAGGTGCTGTGTAAATGCTAGTTGTTGTTCTATTTAGTTTGGAAGAGGAGAGAGGGTTTGGGGGGAAAAGATAATGAGTTTGTTTGGGACATATTGTTTAGGAGGTCTATTGGACTTCCAGTTTGAAATGTCCAGTAGACAGGCTGTTGGATATGTGAGACTGGAGGTCAAGAAAGAGGTTAGAGCTGGATAAGTAGATCCATGAGTCATTTGCATAGAAGTGATCATTGAAAGCATGGAGGCTTATGAGATCTACAAGTGAAGTGGTATAGGAGGAGAAGAAGAGAAGAGGGCCCAGGACAGATCTTTGAGGGACATTCACAATTGTCTCAGGTATCAGCCAGATGAAGGTCCAGTAAAGGAGACAGAGGGAGGGTCAGATGGGTATGAGGAGAACCAGGAGGAGAGCAAAGTACCTAGAAAGAAACCATAGACTATTAAGTTGAGAAAAGTGATCCACAGTGTCAAAAGTTGATGTAAAAAAGGGTGAGGATTGAGAAAAAGATCATTAGATTTGGCATTTAATAGAGCATTCTTGTATTGTTGGTGGAGTTGTGAACTAGTTCAACCATTCTGGAAAGCAGTTTGAAATTTACTCCAAAAGCTATTAAACTATGCATACTCTTTGACCCAGTAATAGATATAGCTATAGACCTAGGTCTATACTCTGAAGAAATCAAAGAAAGAGACTCCTATGTACAAAAACATTTATAGCAGCTGTTTTCATGGTGGTAAAGTATTGGAAACTAAGGGAGTACTATCAGTTAGGGAATCACACAAGTTAGCATATAGGAAAGTGATTGGAATACTATTTGTCTGTGAAAAGTGAGGGGAATGGTTTCAGAAAAATCTGGAAAGACCCATATGAATATGTGGAGTGAAGCGAGCAGAACCAGGAGAAGAATTTTACAGTAACAATAATATTGTAAAGGAAATGAACTTTAAAACACTTAGGAAAGCTGACCCATACAGTGATAAAGCATGCTATCCATCTCCAAGTAGAGCACTGATGGACTCAGTACAAGTAGAAGTATCTTATCTTTTCTTTCTTTTTTTGGACATGGCTAATGTGGCAATTGATTTTGCACAACTATACGTATTTTTAAAGGATTTCATTTTTCTTCTCAACTGATAGGAGGAGGGAGGGAGGAAGAAGAGAGTTTAGAACTGAAAATAAAATAAAATTGCATTAAAAAGAGAGAGAGAGCATCATTAACTTTGTGTAGAGAGCATTTTCTTTTGAATGATGGGGTTGGAAACCAGACTGCACAGAATTAAGACAGGGAGAAGAAGGAAAGTGGAGGCTTCTACTACAGCTGGCCATCTCAAGGAGTTATATGAAAAAAAGAGGAAACATATGGGATGATAGCTAGAAGGGACGGACAGATAAGTAAGACTGTTTGGAGGGTGAATGAAATGTGAGCGTGTTTGTAAGCAGTAGGAGAGCAGCCAGTAGACAGGGAGCTATTGAAGATTAGTGAGAATAGGCGTGATAGAGGGGACAATCTGCTGGAGATGATATGGAATGGGATCACTTGTGCATATGGTTAATTTAATTCCTTTCCACTTGGTAAATATCTACGCCCTGCTTTCTCCCCTTACTGTTTTTTATAGAGGGGATTCTTATTCAGCTACCTGTTGGACTAGATGGCTTCTGAGGCATAATTATTCTCCTACTTCTGCTCACTTCACTTTGCATCAGGTCATATGAGTCTTCCTACATTTCTCTGAAACTGTTTTTGATTTCTTGCGGCATAATAACATTCCTTTATATTCATTTACTATTTTTTGTTCAGCTACTTAAAGGTTGGGCTTTTAGTATTTCATTAATAATCTTTTATATGCTGAGGAAAGTAGATTAAAATATTATATTTACATAATAAACGAAAAATGACTTTTGTGTAGAGGAAAATGGAGAGGCATGTGAATTGAGCAGGCTGCAACAGTGAGCAGTGAGGAATTTAAAAATCAGCAGGAGTAAAAGTTGTCAAGGAACTTTATAATAGGAAGAGAAGTTGTGCAGGGAAGTGGCAGGAATGAAGGATCACCAGGGCACAAACATGGTGCTCCACTGGAACCTTTGCAAGGTCAAGAGAAAGTGAGGAAAGGCCTCCAGCATATTGGGTGGAATGCCTGTGGATGGGTTGCAGTTCTATATCATTGAATGGAGCTTTCCTATCAAGATTACAGGTGAGAATATTTAGGTAATAGAACATCATGTAAGGAACTTTAACTGCACTATGACACAATAAAAGTGAGTTGCCAGTTTTGTACTAAAAATGTTCGGTGTTCAATTATATTGAAATGTAGTAGTCAATATTTAAATAATAAGTTAATGGACCCCCAGTTAAGACCCCCAAGTTGTTCCTTAAATGGTTCTCTTGAGTTGCTGTGACCAACTTTCTGTCCATGAGCCAGCCTCATTGAACTCGGTAAGAATTTTAAAAGATCTTGACAGTCTAGAACATTGTACCAAATCTAATGAGATGAAATTTAATAGGGATGGATTTGAAGTCTTACACTTGGGTTAAGGAAGACCCCTTTTCAAGTATAAGCCAGGGAAATTGTGACTATATAGTAGTTTATCTGAAAAATATTTGGGAATTTCAGGGGACTTGAAGCTTAGCGTAAGTCAGCAGTGTGATATGACAGCCAAGAAAGCTAATGTAGCTTTAGGCTATGTTAAAAGAGGCATAGCCTCCAGGAATAAGGAGATGGTTCTCCAGCTGACCTACCCTGGTCAGACCAGGAAGACTGGAAGATTGGGTTCAGGTCTGAGGACCACGTTTTAGGAAATACATTAATGAACCAGAGAACATCCAGAAGAATGTGACCAAAAAATGGTGAAGGGCCTTCATTTCATAGAATCCTAGATTAGAGCTCCCTGAGGCCTCTCATTTTATACATAAAGAAACTGTGGCCCAAGGGGGTTAAGTGTTCAAGATAGGATTTTTCCGTTATTTTGACTACAGAACCAATCCTCCTGCTTTATTCCATGTTTAAGAAGGATTTGAAGACCAAGATAAGTGAGGATTTAGCTCCAAGTGTTTTTCAGAGCTCTGATCAATTTGTGCCTCTTGTGAAGTTTTCTGCTTGTCTTTGGATTGTATTGTGTGTAGGCGTATGTGTCTTATTCCTCCTTAGTTATAACTCTGTGACGTCAGGGATCAGTCCAAGCCCTAGAATAGCTCCTTATGTACAGTAAATTCTCCAATTGTTTGTTGAATTTTACTGTGAGATTACTATTATATATGGACTTAGGACTCCAAGCTCAGTCAGGCAGATTATACGACAAGACATTTTAAAACATCCATATATATATATGTCAGGCCACTGTTACTAATCTTTAAAGAATTGTGGCCATTGGGAGAGGTGCTGCAAGAACAGAATTAAGCAAATGTCCTAATTATCAAAGATGGACTTCAGAAATTATTCATTGAACAAATTTAGCATGGATCTCATGCAAAATTCTAAAATACATCATTTAACAAGTGGTTTTTGATCACTTAGAATTTGAAGTGATGAGCCAGCCTGTATTCATTAAGAATGTGTTATGTCAAAAGAAAAGAAAAAGAATGTGTCATGTCAAAATGGCTTTTTGTAGTAAGATTACTATACTGTTAGGTCAGGGTTAGGCTATCTCTTGTATATTGATTTTAGCAAAGTCCTAATGCTATTTTTACGGAGAGGATTAAAAAGTTCAAGCTAGATAAACTTAGTGGATTCACAGCTGGTTGAACTAAAGGTGTCCAAAATGTATGAAATAATGTCAAGACAAACTGATATAGATATACTAGTCTAGTGCATTGTTGGTGGAAGTGTGAATTAGTACAACCATTTTGGAAAGCAGTTTGGAATTATGCAAATAAAGTGACTAAAATGTTGATATTCTATAATATACATTTGTACATTTGTCTGTGTTATAGCCAAAGCAGCACATTTTGTGGCATCAAAGAACTGGAGACAAAGCTTGTGGATTTGGGAATAGCTAGATAGTGTGGCATATGAATGAAGTGGAATATTACTGTGCTATAAGAAAGGACAACTGATAAATCTAAAGAAGCAAGGAAAGACATGAACTGTTGGAAATGAAGAGCCAAGAAAACAGTATACACGATGACTACAGCAATGTTAATGGAAAGAACATAACCACAAAACAGCCAAAGTTACTATTTCAAAATGACAAAGAATAAGCACGGCCCCAAAGAAGATGCATCAGAAGAGCCCACCCCCAACTCTTTTTTTTTAATCTGGCCCTGTAGCATATTTAACGTTTCTGTCTATTAATCAACAATTAACATTTATTAAGCACCTAAGGTGCCCCAGGCACTGTGCAAATACTTGGATGACTAGGAAGATGGCATACTTATCAGATCTACAGATGATACAGAACAGGGAGGTATAGGTGATATGCTGGAGTATAAAAGCAGTATTCAGCTAGACTAGACAGGTTAAAATGATCAGCCAAAGGGTATGGGATATGAGACCAGGAAAAACATAGGCCAGGGAAAGTATATACTAACTGTTTCCACTTGTTTGAGGGGCTGTCATTTGGAAGCATTGCTTCTTGACCTGATAGAGCAGAGCTAAGAACAGGGAGTGGATGTGAAAAGAGCAAAATGGAGTTTTTCTTTTGTTTAAATAATAAAAAAACTTCCTAACAATGAGCTTTTCTGAGTGGAAAGGGGCTCTCTAGAAGTAATGGATTTCCTCTAATTAGAGGGCTTTCAAAAAAGACAAAAGGATAGATGACCACTTACTGTGATTTAGAAGGAGTTTTTATTTAAATGAATAGGACTAGATGTCCATATTCAGTGATTCTGTGGACTTTTCTTTTGGCCCCTACTTTCTACCTACTTGGATATCCTCTAGAGCTTGTGTTCCCTTATGCTAGATACCCCTATTAAAACTGCACTAAGATTTTTGGACAGTCTATGTAGTGTGCCTCCATGACACATTGAGGCATTGGAGTTGTATTTTAGTAGAGGATAGATTATATTTAATTGCAGTAGTAAATTAAAATAGAAATGATTTTTCAAGAGACCAAAGTTTCATCTTTAATATGCATCCAAATAGCTTTCCTCATTTAATGTATGTAATTTAAACTTCAGAAAAAAGTACCATGATTTTACTCAGTTTTTTCTTCATGTCATAGCAAATATGTTTCTTTTTCAGAAAGTCAAGCTTGTCTGCATGATGTAGTTCATGAATGTCTTGGAGAGCTGTTGAGAATTCTGCAGGCCATAATAAACAAACACCAGATCCTCAACTCAGCTGATATTCTCAGTGCTGCAGGAGCAGTTGTTGCGAAAGTGAAAGGTTAGAGACTCATTATGGTCTGGGAAAACTGAAAATATGCACTTTGATTTTTTGCTTTATGATAAAATTAATAATATTCTTCTCAGAAGACTATATACCTTATAAGAAAACTGCCAGTAATACTAAATGTCTAAATAACATAATCCTTAAAGTTCTTAAGTACTAAAAGTATCTGCCTGAAGTGAAGTAAAATGGAGACCTTTGCTCTTATACTTTAAGCTTCTTTGCATGGAAACAAACAATAAAAAGCAACTCACAAATAACTAGAGCATATTTGTTAAGCCCCTGCTGTGTGCCAGCAGAGATACAAATAAAATAAAACCATCCGTCTTGTAAGCAGCTGACATTGTAAGAAGAGATACATGCCCCAAGAACATTTGCAGCCTAAGTAGAAAATGAATAAATACAAATGTACCCCAAATATTTTGGAAGGGAGGGTAGTGGCAGTTGGGTGGAATCAGGAAAAGCTTCCTGCAGAAGATGGGGCTTGAACAGCCTCTTAAAGAAAGATACAGAAGTAAGAAAAGCTCATTTGAGCCATGGAGTATATGGCCAATGAGGAGGCGCAGAGCCTGCAGGTGGATGTCATGTGTGCACCTTAGAGTGAAAGGAAAAGAACTGATATGTAATCCTAGAGGTAAAAGGAAGCCCCTGGGGGATATGAACCATTACACTTAAGAAAAATTACTTTGTCAACAGAATTTAGGATAGATTAGAGTGGTAAAAAACTTGGGGCAAGGATACATTAAGCATTTTGAAATTGTATATGGATTTTTTTGGCTATACAGTATTTTTCATTGGAAAAGATATTCTTATGATGAAAATGCATTAAATGCTTTGGAATTTTTAAATTATGTATATTATACATCGCATTATTCACGAAGCAGGAAGCCACTGTATATAGTAGTATGTGTCAGCTAGGGAATTGACTGTGGGTACTTAGGAAAGATAAAATCAGGGTAGGGGAGTAGAATCTTAAACACTTGTTTAATGCTCAAGCAACATTCAACATTTATTGAGGTTACCTTATGTGGTTTGAAAGAGCATTATTAGGGCATTGGTAATGTCAGCTTTGTGCTATCCTACTTTGTATTATAGGATTTGCCTATAAATAGAATATATATAATGATCAGTTTAGCCTTGTTGTTGACTAACATTGTTAGTGACTTCCTGGTTTATAAAAAATGTAGACAGTTATTTTTAGGAGCTGTCATGCACATATGTGAAACTAATATCTATGGCTAAGAAGAAAAACAAGTACACTTTCACTATTTGGAATTCTGCTTTAGTTCTATTATTTTATGAAAGCTTGTTTGATTGCAAAGCATACATTGGCTTGAATGAGACACTATCCCTTGAATTCAGATCTCAATAAATAAAAGTATGAACTGGGTCTGGATGTTTTCCTGGACACTAGGGGTACAAAGATAAAAGTGAAATAATCTCTGTCCTTAAGGAGCCCTGAAGGAGAGAATGTGTAGGTGTAGGTAGATGTCTGGAAAATCAATACAAGGTAATATTTGGAAGGTATTAGTCACCATAATAAAAGGCATAAGATAATTTTAAGTACCGTCCTTATGAGTAGAAATATAAGAAATTAATGAATTTGCTTTTTTATCTTAGGAACATTAGATATATACATTAGATATATCCGATATCTTGGTCTGGAACATGGAAAAACCAAACTGGTTTACAATAGACAAAAGTAATAGCTACCATATCACTGGTGTGAATTTTAAAATTTTACCTAGTAACCATATTTGTTTTCAGTAAGTTGTTTACAAATGCCATTAAACTTCATCTTGATAGGGTTATTTCTGTCTATAGTTAGCAAAATTTCCATGCTTAGAAATAGCAGCTATGGTTCATTGTTGTTAGTGGCTATTATTGTGTGTTGTCAGGATGTCCTGGGGAAAGAGAGTGCACGTTTAGAGTTGATGCCCACATTCCAGCAGCAGATGTGAAGAAAGCCATTTCTTCCAGGCTGCTTTGTAGATAGATCCTTTGTATCTTTGAGTATAACAGCCTTTTACATTTATTTCACCCTATAGCTGTCTTCCTTCTTGGGGTCATTGTTGCTGTTCTTTTGCGTCACTGGGTGTATCTGAAAGGGAAAGATTTCTCCAGCCTTTTAAAATAGAGGCCTCACACAAAGTAGCAGTCACTTTGAAATTAGAAAGCAGTTTCAGAGAAGAACGTCTTTGGAGAGAGGCTGTATGTTTTTAACCGTGAGCCTCTTGTCATTAGTGCAGGATTTCACATTTTGCTGCATTTCCAAAGATGTTTGATTAGTGGATATATAGTATCTGTTATGGTGAATTATACTTGAGCAACACATTAGGTATTATCAGATTTCTATTACTTTGTCTCTGATTTAATCCTATTAATAGCTGGTAAACTAAGAAGGTTAAATGAAGTGCTAGAGAAATGTATTGACAAACTTTGATATATTTCTGAATTTGTGCTTGGGAGTTCATTCCTAAATACATATGTACATATTAGTAGTAAGTAAATGTGTTTATAACACTTGTAGATTTTTATAGCTGATGCTTAACTATGTTTAAAAGTTTAATTGTATAATTTAATAATGTAGGGTAAAACTAAATGATGAGTTAAAGGGGAAAGTGCTGTTAAAAATATGGCTACCACTGCTGCATTTGCTTATAAGTGACGGTAATGGTAGATTTCACATATATAAGTATACACACACACACACACACATATGTAATACTAAATGGACTATAGTCTCAAATTCAGTTTTAAAATTCTGTTTATTTTTGTTCTCCTGTTTAAAAAGAAGTATCTAGAGGAAGGTACTTGATTAATCAAACTTCATATATTACGAACGCATATTGCATTGAGATATATTGTTAACAAGCGTAACCATATGCATTGACATGAACCTAAAGACCCAGGCCTGGAAGAAATCATTTGATTTGAATAACTAAGGATTACAAATAGATAAAGATATATACATATATATATATATATATATATATATATATTATATATATATATATATATATATATCTATATAGATTTAGCATGCATTATTGGGTATATTGCACATGTGACCTTATGTTACATCATTGTTGTGATATCGGGTTAACAAAAAAATTTTAAAGACTAAACTGCTGTGTGTATCTATATATATATGTGTTTAGTGTGTGCGCACAGATACGTGCATATAAATTTCTTTAATAGAGAAGTAATTGAGTTAGTCATAAAAAAACTGAATGTCTATATGTATATGTGTGCATAGGTGTATACATGCATGCACATGTGTAGGAATTCAGCATACCTTATATGATGTATATTTTCATTAATAAGAGCCAGATACAAAACCCTTTTTCCCATGGCATTATCACACTCCACATTATAGGCTGGCTGTTTGAAGAACATATCTTGAAGGAGAGCCGTGAATAAGAAGAAAGCACAAAGCAGGTCTTGTGTTAGTGGCAGAATTCTGGTGTGACCTCTGCTCTATGTTTCCAGGAATGGATTGTTCTCACATTGCAGAATTATCCATGAGATCTGTCTGTTGATTGCTTAATATGTCCCACAAATTTGCAATGCCTTCCACTTTTGTGTGGCCTGATACTCCTTAGCATAATTATTTCCTTGATAAAGAAGTGGTAGTCATCTTGCATGCCAAGTTCTTCTTATATTTGCATCTCATGACATTTTGTGAAGTCATTTGGTGACAAGTTAAAAAGTAAATAAACTACTTCTGTATAGAGACTCATAAGAATTATCCCCTTATTTAATGTATCCTCCATAGCTGTGGACTTCAACAACATTAATGAAGAAAATAAGAGACATCTTTTCAGTGAAATATTTTCTTCTATTGAAACATTGGCATTCACCTTTGGTAACGTGTAAGTAAAAATTTGTTATTTAAGAGAATTTAGGCCCAACGCAGTGAGAATATTGTTTGTTTCGGTGCCCAAAAAACCGTATGACTAAACCAAGGATTAAATAATGTTACAGATTTTGTACATCCTGTACTACTTCATTATCAGGCTTAGAACTGCTAGGAAGAGTAGTTCATTAGAGACAAATGCTTTCTCCCAAGTTTAGGTATATATACTCCAAGACTTTATATAGTGTTAGACCATTTAATGGGATTTGGAACTGGAAAGTGCTTCAGAGGTCATTTAATTAAACCTCCTATTTTTAGAGATGAGAGACATGAGTCTCAAAGAGGTGAAATAACTTAACCCAAGTCCGCAGAGATAGTAAGGAGCAGACCTTAGGTTTGAAGCCAGGCTCACTGACTCCAGGTCCAGTGTTGTTTCCATCATGTTGTGCTGCTTCCCCTCTCTTGGAGGAGATGGGGGTGGGGAATCACTAATAGTTTTTTATTAATTTTTATAAAAATAAACACTTTTGAGTAATTTGTTACATGAACTAACGTCTGTCATAACGTTTGTCTTTTTCTTCTCATGACAGTGTTTCAGACTTCCTTATGGGAGATGTAGACTGTAGTTCATCATTGGACATTCATGTGTCTCAGAAAAGTCAAGTAAGCTGAGTTTAATTGTGAACAGTTTTATGTTTAGCAAGCATTTCAGTATAATAATTTCTTGACCTTTTCATCTGGCCCATCTTATCATAATTCAATGTTTTTATGCTCCTTGTTTACTGAAGTCACTAAAATGTTACATCATTTGAAACAAGTATACATAGGATTAGGTTCAGTGATTATTCTTTATAGTCAGTTTCAGGAACTATAGTTTTAATTAGAATGAGGACACATAATGAATACTTTTCATAGGCTCTCCTATACATACTATCGTATAATCAGCCATTTCAAATAGTCTTTTCATACTTTTAGAGTAGTAATTCTCACATGTGCTCATACCAAATTCAGTCGCCCTTCCATCAAAAGTAATTTTTTGCATTACAGAATATCCTAGAGATTTTGAGATTTTAAGATGTAGAATGCAAATTCCTCTTAAATATTTTTCGGCTGTGTTTCCTCAGTGTCTGACACTGCCTTAAATATAGTAGATGTTTGACCTCTTCAGTTCATTTCAGAAAGCATAGCTAAGAATGTCTCAGTTCAAATGCTGTACAGGTTGTCTTACCAAACAATTCTTAAGTGCTCTTCAGCTCCCATCAATGGAATCTTCCCAAAAACCCCACTTCAACCATGCTTTGGGATGGGGGGCGGTCCTCCCCAATTTGTAAGCAGTTGCTGTAGATTAATCATTGTCTCCCAGTTGAAACTTGTGCAAATTGAGAAATTTGTAAAATAATCTCCAATGTAAAATTTTAAAAGGAAACTAATAAGTACATTTTAAAATTAGAAACTTGAGGTCTGACATAGGTTCTAAAGTGTGATGTGAGTTTAATTTAAATGTAACAGTTAAAAGCATTTTTATAGTTGCTCCTCTGGTAAATTTTTTTTCACTTGATCACTATGTAACTATATACAAAACTGAAAATAAATTAGTACAGCTTATTTGTGATAAGAAGACTACAGAAATCTGCATATTTTAGAGCATATTTGAATATTATTGTTGTTTAGTTGTTTCAGTCATGTCTGACACTTCATGACCCCAGTTGGGGTTTTCTTTTCAAAGATACTGGAGTGGTTTGCCATTTCCTTCTCCAGCTCATTTTACAGATAAGGAAACTGAGGCAAACAGGGTTGAGTGACTTGTCCAGGGTCATATGCTAGTATCTGAAGTTGGGTTTGAACTGAGGTTTTCCTTACTCCAGGCCCAGTGCTCTATCCTATACCTCCTAACTGCCCTAGGTTTGAATACAGCAATGATCCAGCATGAAATGAGGACTAAATTTACCAATTTGTGACTTGGCCTTACAAATTCGGAGCCAGAGTTGTTCCAAGTTTGTGAGCTATGTCCAAGAAAAGTGTGCACTTATCATAGTTTATGGCCCGTGGGACCATTTTTTATACAGCTGCCAAGATAAGAATCATATTTATGCGTTGAAATAATGCTGTATTTGAAAATGTAAAAGCCATTCTTAGCTCACAGGTCATACAGAAACAGGTAGGAGGGTGGCTCTCAGGCCTTGCCAATCCCTGATCTCAGCTATTGAATGTGAAGAGTTAATTTTCCAGTGATCTTGGATTGCATGATTGAGATCACTGTGTCACAGTGGTGAAACAGAGTTTGAGCAATGATAAAATAATAGGTTGGTGTTCTGACATTCTTTAGCAATGTGCTCATTGTAATAGATCATCTCCACAGGACCTACTGCTTAGAGATGCGCTGTTAGTTGGCAGGGCTAAATTGATGCTTTATGTAACTTTCCTCTTGTATTTGAAGCATTGTTCTTAGGTTTCCTCTCAGTTTTTGAGAGGGTAATGAGTTTCTTTTTTCATCATTTTCCTTTTTCTGTGAAAAACTATGCAGCTTTACTGTTTCTTTTTTTTTTTCATTTTTTTCCCCTGTAATTTAATTGAGAGATTGTATGCATGAGAGCTATCTTCACATTTGGTGTCTCAGTTGAGAATAAAATGTAGTCAACTTAAGATTGAAAGAACTCCAAAGTAGCAGGGGGGTATGAGAGAAGAACAGTAGCAAGATTTCCTGTTTTCCTTTGACCTTTTTCTTTCTCCTGTGACTACCTTTTGTTTTCAGAGTTGCTTGTTGTCTGCTTTATGTTAATAGTTTTCCTGTCATTTGATTAATAGTCAGGACCACATACTATCCCCATCTTTTACTAGGGAAATAATAGCCAGGGAATTTAAACTTACAGGTGACAGAATTAGTAGAAATCAAAGTCTCTTGATTGAGTTAAATTCTCTTCTTATTACATCTCCTTAGCAATATAATAATAATACAGCTAGCACAAGGATAAGATAAATAACAGGAAATATCTAAGCTATAAAAGATCTTTTAAAAAACTAACTAAAAATATCATCTGGGTCTTAACCTACTTCAGAATCTCTGTGTATGTATTTTATAAGAGACTGTGTGGTACAGTGGATAGAGAGCTGACTTCAGAGTCTGGAAGATTTGGGTTCAGGTGCTTCCTCTGTCATAGACTGGCTTTGTGATCCTCAGCAAATCACTGAATCTTTCAGTGCCCTAGCAGACTCATTCTCCTAGTTAGGACTGAGTTGCAGAACTGTTGCAAAATCTGCGTTGGTAGAATAGTTTCTTCACCTGGACTTCTTTACTTAGATGAAATCACCAATGCAGATCCCAAAACATTTATAAATTCTAATATCAGAAAAACTCTATGGTGCTTACCAGAGCCTCTGTGTCCAAAAATAGAAATTGAGTTTGGTGCTGGTTTTAAATTGAGGATATGTTCATGGGTGCTTTTTCTTTCTTTGTTCTCAAGGCAGGTCGTACATAGCCTTGGACCTTGTTGAAGTTTAGTTACTGGAGATGTTATCTCCTAGTTTTGCCTTTCATCTTTCTGTTTCTGATTTCTATTTGAGAGATGAAGAAAAATCTATGCTGGCAAGTGTGGAAAATATGCACCAATTTACACAAATAAGTATAAGTAGGAGGAAAGCTAGCTCATTGACCACTTTTATATAGTACTTTAAGGTTTTAGGATATTAGGTCTCTTCCAACCCTGCAATAATTTGTGCTTCTGGGAAACATGGAGGGTGTCAGTTCAGCATTTAAGTTAGCACTAAATTAATACTGTTTCCACCTTGAATTATGTGTGAGAGTGGCCTGTTGTTGTTTGCCTAGGTTGGGGAGGTCAGGATGTGTTTTAGGCAACTAGGCCAATTTGAAGTGACACCTTTACTCTCAATTAACAGTAACTATGGCTTATGTTTTATGTAGAAGAATCAGTATAACCAAAACAAGTTAAAATGTCCTTGTAGGAAGACCTCATTCATATATGCACAACTATATATGTATATATGTGTATGTTTATAGATATCTATGTATATGTGTATGTATATCTGCATTTAATTGTAGCCTTCTTTAAGGCAGGGGGTTTGTGAGGAGAGGGAGAGTGAAAAAAGTTAAAAGTGTGTAACAGAGAACAAAAGAAAACCTAGAAGGAAGCAAAGAAAAGCTGGGTAGCTTTGAAAACGATGTGTAATATTTATTATATAGGTTTTCTTGAAATGGAAATTTATTGTTTTCTATTGAATCCTCTCTTATGATCTGCTGTGTACTTAAAAATGTTCTTTTTTTGTCTTTTCTTGTTTTGTATTTAAGTTTAAAATGAATAAAATATTTACCAAAAAAAATGAGACGTAATTCAGTTATCCACAGATTAAGATTTGTGATTTTGACTGTTTCTTATTAATGATGAAGATGAGGGGGACAGCTAGGTGGCACAGTGGATAGAGCTCCAATCTTGGTGTCAGGAGGACCTGAGTTCAAATTTGGACACTTGACACTTACTGGCTCTGTGACCCTGGACAAGTCACTTAACCCCAATTACCTCACCAAAAAGCAAAAAACAAAAATAAACAAAGAATGATGGGGATGAGTTAAGAGTAAAGAAATAAAACTGAGAAAGTTATTGCTTTGGGGTCTAGAGTATATCATGAAAGATCTCATTGCCTTAGTTGTACAAATGATATTCAGTTGAGCATGGAGAATTATTTTCCATGTGTTTTGAGAAAATTTTGAGAAAGTGTTACCTATAATAATTGGTGTTATTGAGCTAGTTTAAGGAATATGATTTATTGAGTGAGAATCAGTGTGAAATTAAATGGACCTGTGGGTTTTGCACTTCTCAGTGGTTCCCATAGAAAAAATTGCGTCCTTTAAGTTGGAAACTTTCACTGCTTCTCTTCCTTTCCTGGAACTCACTCCTCTGCCTTTTGGAATCTGGCCTCTGACCTCATCCCTCAACTGAAACTGCTCTCTCTAGATTTGCCATTTGCCAAATCAAAAGATCTTTTTTCCCCCTTAGTCCTCATGCTTCTTTACCTGTCTGCTTCATGTGGCACTGCTGACTACTTTCTCTCTTTTCTGGGTTTTTATTACCCTGTTCTCTTGGGTCTTTCTCCTCTCTGTCTGGTGGCTCCTGCTGTCTCCTTTAATCACCCATATCACACAGTGTCCCTGTGAGTGTTCCCAAAGATTCTATCCAAGGTCCTCTTCTCTCTTTTCTCCTCTCTCTCCTCCTCCCCTCCCAGTTGTTCTCATGCCCTTTCCCTCTCAACCTCCCCCCCCCCCACCATTAACTTTATCAGCTCCCTTGTGAATGTGAAGATGATTCCCACGTGTGTGTACATCCAGTTCCTGGCTTTACCCTGAGCTGCAGTCTCATATCACCAGTTTCCAATTGAGTATTTCAGACTGGATGTCCCCAGGACGTCTCACACTTAATGTTACCAGAATGGGATTAATCATCTTTCCCCAGACCTTCTTCCAAACTTTATCATTTCTCTAGACACTGGCATTCATCCAGAGTCCTGGTTTCTCATAATGTTGGCATTCTCTGCAATTCCTCACTACCACCCTCCCCCTCCCCATTTAGTCCATTACCTGATCTTTTAAATCTGCTTAACATTTCTCCCATCCTCGAGTGCCTTCTTTTTACTCACAGTGGGCAGCCTAGTTCAGGCCCTTAGCACCTCTTGCCTAACTTACTGAAAACACCTCCTGATTGGTCTTCCAGTGTCAAGTATCTTCCCACTAAAGTCCATCCTGCATATTATTACCAAAGTAATTTTCTGTAAGTGTAAATCTGACCATGTGACACCCTTGCTTCACTAACTCTGGCAGCTTCCTGTTGCCTCTAGGATCAAAAATTTACTCCTTTGTTTAGTGTTTAAAGCCCTTTCATCTCTGTTCAGTTTCCATGAATATTACACATCCTCCTGAGCTCTGTGACCCAGCCAAACTGCTTTCTCTGTTTTTTCCCATACCTGCCCTGCACACACACACACACACACACACACACACACACCACACACACACACACACACACACACGCTTTCTATCACTGTGTGAATCAGAGAATCCTCTGTTCTTCTAAGGCTGACATTAGTACTCCCTTCTGCCTGAAGCTTTCCTGATTGCCCAAACAGCTACTTTCCTCTTTCCTAGACTAGCTTCAGTTTAACTATTTTGTATCTGTTCTCTTTATATTCTTTGTATACTTATATGTGTTCTTGTTGAAATTCCCCTTCCCACCATCTGAATGGAAGCTCCTTGTGAGTAGGCGTTCCTTTTACTTTTTGTATGCCCAGTGCCCAACACAGTGTCGGGCAACATAGTAGGTACTTAGTAAATCCTTGTTGATGGTTTGGTTATTCCTTGGCCAGTATCCAGCTTTTAATTACTAGTGTTCTGTTCTCATTCAGTTGCATTATTTGGTGGGGAGAAAGGACTCAATACCTTTTTTTCTTCTGTCATTATTTATTCTGCCTACAACATAAATAGATATTAAATAATTTTTTAAAAAGTAAACTACTAATGCATTTCTTAAATCTTTCTTGAAATTGTACAAAAGGTGAATGAAACTTTGGTTCATTAGTTATGCAGCACAATTGTCATACATGACTGTGCAGCCATTTCTGAAAAGATTAATTGGTAGTAGAAGCAGAAAGGTTAATTAGTCTTAAGATTTTCAAGTAATTTGCAGTTTGTTAATCCCATAATATTTTCACTTAGAATTGTTGCTGTTAACTCTAGAAAATGAGAAATTAAATCATTTTTTTTTCCTCCCAGGAGTATCCAATGCTCCTAGAGATTTAGAAAATAAAAACAAAGTAGTCTTGGATTTGGGCAGAGTAAATTTTTTTAATGCCCTTTCCCCAAAACTGCCCCAGCCCGTCTGCCAACATTTATCTATAGTTTTTCAGCTAGTGGTTATTTTTCCAAAAAAATAATTTTCCTTTTTACAATTCTATTTTCCTTTTGAAATGTGTTGTTTTTCAATTTATGCTGACAGAATTTGTGCCAGGAAGGCCATTAGATGGTTAGGAGAGATTAAGGGAAAATCCCAAAATGTTAATCTATGTGCTTATTAATCAAATAAGTTTCAGTTCAGGGAAAAGTACAAAAATGAGTTGCTGTTACATATTCTTGGCTGAAGTTATTTTTAAGTTTTTAGGGAAATGATGCTCCGTATATGCTTATAAAGACAAAAATAAAAGATGGAGGGGAGAGGTTACTATTTCTCAATATCTATACATTGTTTCCTGTTTCCTAACTTATTAGTTTTAGGGTTTGTTTGAAGAGGTTGGGAAAAGTAGGTGTTGCAGTGGGTGGTGTACTTGGCCTGATGTCAGGAAGATTTCTCTTTATGAATACAAATCTGGCCTCAGAAACTTAGTAGCAGTGTGAGCCTGGGCAAGTCACCTAGCCCTGTTTGCCTCAATTTCTTCCTCTGTAATATGGGCTGGAGAAAGAAATGCCAAGAAAACCCCAAACATCATCACAAAGAGTTGGACATGACTGACACTCCTAAATAACCACAATAATGAAGAGCTTAAATTTGTTTAGTAATTATATTTTTATTATTCACATAGAAACTCTCTAAGGACAGGGATTGTTGTGTTTTCTTATTTGTATCTCCATCACTTAGCCCAACCTTGAATGTGTGAGCGGTTTAACAAACTTTTGTTGACTCTTATTTAATGTTTTAGAATTGATAAATGTGAAAGCCTTATTAAACAACAAAATTGTTTATTTTTAGCTCCAGAAGATTGCTGTTGTAAATATTCTAGAATCACCTAAAGAGATCCTATTATTTAAATATTCCTTTCAGAATCATTAGTTTTAAATCCTTGGACTTCTTAGATAGAATTAGATTTTTAATGAAATATGTCAGAAGGGCAAATTAGGCAGAAAAAAATCTTTTAAATGAGTGGACTAAATTCTTGTGTGTAGCTTTTATTTTCCTCTAATCTGTAGGTTTTATGTTTTGTTGGGGTTTTCTTGTTGTTTACATTCCAGTCCTCAGAAAACATTTCTATGGAATCAGTGGGATTGCTGCATGAAAAAGATAATCTTCAAGGTACCTATGAGTATTTGTTATGTTATGCTTTTGGCATTTATCCTTTTCAGTTAGCGTACTTGCTAAAATTTATGTCTGCTTGCCAACACTGAAGTGTGTCTCTAACTGTAGAGCTTCCATATATTACTTACATTTGGAAATGGAAAAGCCAAAGCTGGGTTTGGTCTAGACTAGCTCTTGTGACTTGAAGGCTATTTTTTAGAGGGAAGGAAAAAAACAAATATAGAAAGACAGAAATAGAATTCAAACCCAAACTGTGGCATTTAAGTTGTCCTAAAAGCCTGTCAGCTCTATTAGCATTGGCTTTTATTAGCAATCATCTGAGCTGCTCTTCTTGCTTAGAGAGCTGATACCAGCTTTCCTGGTAGTACTTAAATATGTTTTACATTTAATATTTTCAATTTTAGGACATCTGTGGCCCAAAGAAGTGGATAGCATGCTTCTGCGAAATGATAATGGAGTTGAATTGGCTTTGTCATATGCCAAAATGTGGTCAAAATATGCTAAGATATAGTTACGTGGATTGAAAAAAAAATTAGCCTGGGTAAGTGACCCTTTGGGGCATTAAATCAGCTTTGTTGTTATAGAATTAAACTATGAGTTCTCTGACAGAATCATCACTAATGTTCTTTTCTATATTAGTAGTAGTTTCATTGAAGTGAGTAAAAATAATTGTACTTTCTATTGTTGAAATAAATAAATGGTCTTAGTATATACTTCATTTATTCATTTGCTTTGGTAGCCTAATTGCAACTCCTACTTTTTTTATTTTGGATTCACCTGATCCCACAGTAAAGTTTTTTCCAGCTTTCATTTTTATTTTATGTGTATCTTTGTTTTTTAAATGTTATTTCTTTTAAGCAGTGGATTATGATGTTTTATTTTTTTATCCATTCTGTCATTCTCTTTCATTTTATTATGTTGCTTAATTTATTCACATTTGAAGTTATCAGAATTTTATAGAACTATATTTTACTCCTTTTGTTTCAAATACTGCATTCCCCCCCAAAAAAATTTGGATTTTTCTCCTCTGTAAATATAGTAGTATGTCTCTTATTTATTTTAGCTTTAATCAATTTTAAAGCAACCCTGTTCCTACTGGCTTTCTTCCTGTTACCCTTAAGTCTTTTTCCCATTCTGTATCATTTATTACCCTTTTTCATAGTGTTGGAGTTTTGCATATTATTTCCATTTTCTTTTATCTAGTTATTCATCTATTTTTCCCCTCTCAGTTAAGTATACAAGTAAAATCCCTTCTTCTCTTACCCTTCAATTTGTTTTGTTCATTTTATTAATTTCATTTTTTGTACTTTTTTCTAAAGAAAGATTTTTTTTAAATTATTTTTTGTTTTCAACATTACTTTCATAAGATTTTGAGTTTTGAATTTTCTTCCCTTCCCTTTCTTTCCCCCTCCCCAAGATGGTGTGTAATCTAACATAGGTTATACTTATACATTAATATTAAGGGTATTTTCACATTAGTCATGATGTAAAGAAGAATTCGAACAAATGGGGAAGATTATGAGAAAAAAGAAACAAAACAAAATGACAAAAGAAAAGAAGAGCAAATAATGTGCTTCCATCTGCATTCAGACTCCATGGTTCTTTTTCTAGATGTAGATAGCATTTTCCATTGTGAGTCGTCTTAGATCCCTTGCACTGCTGAGAAAAGCTAAGTCTATCAAAGTCAGGCATTGCACAACATGGCTGTTACTGTGTACAATGTTCTCCTGGTTCTGCTCATTTCACTCAGCATCAGTTCATATAAGTCTTTCCAGGTTTGAAAAAGGATTTCTTTCCCTTGTTCTCTTCATTATTTATCTTCCCTTTCTGTCTATTTTAGACTTTTATTTTTTGATTCATGGACCTTATACTTAATCCTTTCTTAGTCTCTGTCTTCTTCATGGAATTAAAAATTTTAAGATCCCTGTTTTAGCTTCCTTATTCTGAACAGTTTCCATATTATCGTCTTGTAGACCTTGTTTCCTGGCCCTCTTTTATTGCTGTGCCTTGTTTTCTAGAAATAGCAATTTCAGTGGACGATAAGAATATTGTCCTAGCTAAGAATTTTCCTGTCGCTGATTTAGTAGTTCATCATTAACCTTTGCACCCACCCTTTCCATAGTCATTTTCCCCCCATTTGCCTTGAACTCTTTTCTCTGGGTCCATGCCTTCCCATGCTTCTGTATGTCATTTGCTTCCAGGAGCTCTGATTCCCCTTCTCCTGAGGCAGAATGATTGGTCTCTTTAAGTGCTAAATCTCTACAGGTTATACCTTTGTACCTTATTCTCCTTTATAGAATCTGTGTTCTTCCATGGAGCATGCATTAGTTGTAAACTCCCCTGCTAGTGAAATAAGGTTTTCCCCCTTTTCCCCTTTTTCAGTCGTTTACTTTGTTTACTCATCCATTCTCCTATAGGCTCTGATTTTCCTGAGAAGACTGCAAGAATTATTTTTCCTGTCATTATTGAATCATTGATTTGATTAGGGTACAGCACTTATTGCCCTGTTTCTTCTTCCTTTTCTCCCCCCCCTTTTGTGCACCCTCCCATACTTTAATTTAGTTACCCACCCACCCCACAGAAAAAACATAACCACTGATTTACCTGTAAGGTGCTGTGAGTTTTGTTATAATGTCTGTGATGTTTTAGGGCTATTTCTCAACCATTTCATTTTTTGACCTCTGCTTTCACCTTTGTCTCCTGTGTGCATTTAGAAATAAATTTCTTAATTGTCTCTTTGTTGTCTTATTTTTATTGTTGTCTTTGATTGCTTTATTTGTTTACCTTTTTTTGTATATCTGTCTGAGGTATTTGATGAGCAAATAATTTCCGCAGGTCTAATTTTCTTTCTAGGAATGTTTTAAATCTCTTTCAGTGAGCATACATCTTTTTTTGATTAATGTCAGGTTCAAGTTTGCAGGGTAGGTCACTTTTTGTTGCATCTTGAGCTCCTTTGTTCTTCAGAACACTATTCCATTCACTCCTGTGGTTTCTGGTAAATGCATAATAGTCTTGTGTTATTCAGATTTCCTTTCTTTTATTTTTGAAGGTTTTTCTACTGGTCATTTCAGGATTTCTTTTTCATCAGTGGAGTTGTTAAATTTAGTTACTTTTTTTTGGAGTTTGTAGCACAATGATTTTTTTTCTAGGGGCAATCTGTGGATTATTTCAATTGGTACTTTGTTTTCTGTGTTTAGAATTTCTGGGCACTTTTCTTATGTTATTTCTTGTATTATAGTATCTGGTTTTTTGGCTTTTTGTGTTCTTCTGGGAGATCTAGAATCCTTAAAGTGTCTCTATGCATCCTGTCTTTGAGAACAACATTTTCTCTTATTTAGATACCATGTTTTCTTTTAATATTATTTCTTTTTGCTTCTCTTCTTCGCAATTGTTCTTCACTCCTGTGTATTTGCATTTACACTTAGTTATTGTTGCTTTATTTCTTTGGTAGTAACATTTGCTACCGTGTATTTAAGTTTTTCTAGCCTTCCAATTATTTCTGTAGTATAGACTATACATTCTGCTTTTTTGAAGCAAATTTGTTTTTTTAAAATATCCAGTAATATTCTTCTGTGGTTTTATGTTCTCTTGAGAATCCATAGGTCCTCTGTCTCATCAAGCGTTCTTTTCCTTTGTCTTACAATATTTATTCATAGATGCCCGTACTGTTTTTAGGTGATTGGAGTTCATATTCCCTTTTATTATTGATGTCTTCCCATGCTAAAGATAATAAATTGAATTCACCTTCTAACTCTCTCCTCCTTTGAATGTGGTTTCCTAGGACCTGGATCTCAGAGCTCTCTGATTCACTCGCTATGCTAGATAATTCATGGTTTATCTGCCTCAAGTAATTTCAGGAGGAACAGAGCTGGTCCCAGCCGTGTGCTGGGCTTTTTACTTAGGCTTAGTAGAATGCCTCACAGCCACATACATGTATCCCACCCCAGTTCTTCAGTTCTCTGATTGCAGTCTGTCACTATACAACTGCTTTCCTGCCTGAGTAATCTTTTCCTTTTTGGTTTTCTGTGGCATTGGTGGGAATGTGAGTGTAGTTGAGTTCCATTGCTAGCCCGTGGATTGGCTTCTGTGGCCCTTTCAGAGCTGGGTGGATGGTGTGAGAAAGGAGTGCTGCTTCTAGGGCTATATGCCAAAGAGATCAAACAAATGGGAAAAGGACCCCATGTACAAAAATATTCATAGCAGCTCTTTTTGTGGTGGCAAAGAATTGGAAATTGAGAGGATGCCCATCAATTGGGGAATGGCTGAGCAAGATGTGGTATATGATTGTAATGGAATACTATTGTGCTATAAGAAATGATGAACAGGCTGACTTCAGAAAAATCTGGAAAGACCTATATGGTCTGATGCTGAGTGAAGTGAGCAGAACCAAGAGACTTTGTACACAATAACAGCCACATTATGCGATGACTAATATTGTTGAACTGAACCCTTCTCAGTGTTATAAAGATCTAAGACATCTCTGGAGGCCTCGGGATAGAAAATGCTGTCCACATCCAAAGAAAGAACTATGGAAGTCGAATCGCTATCACTTATTTTTACCTTTTGTTGAGTTTTGTTTCATCTTTCTGATGGTTCCTCCTATTGGTTTTAATTTTTACTTGTAATTACAACTTCACTAATATGAAAATATGTTTAATAGGAATGTAAATGTACAGCCTATATCAGATTGTGTGCTGTCTTGGGGAGGGTGGGGGGGGAGGAAGAGGGAGAAAAATTTTCAACTCAAAAGCATATGGAAGTCATTATTGATAAATCAATAAATTAATAAAATTGGGGGGGAAAGAAAGGAGTGCTGAGTGAGCATATTTTTTTCCTTTTTTTCTTTTTTAAAATTTTTAACATGTGTTTTTAAAACTTTGGGTTACAAATTTTCTCCCTTCCTCCCTCCCCACCCTCGTTGAAGAGGCAAGCATCTCAATACAAGTTATAGAGGGAATAGTCATGCAAAACACTTCCGTAGTAGTCCTGTTGTGAAAAACTAAGTATATTTCCCTTCATCCTATCCTACCCCCCATTTATTCTATTTTCTCTTTTGACCCTGTCCCTCCTCAGAAGTGTTTGCTTTTGATTATCCCCTTCCCCAATCTGCCCTCGCCTCTATCAACCCCCGGCTCTCTTGTCACCTTCCCTTCCTGTAGGGTAAGATAGATTTCCATACCTCATTGTGTATGTTATTCCATCCTTAAGCCAAATCCTATGAGAATAAGATCCACTCATTCCCTCTCACCTTCCCCCATTTCCCCTCCACTGTAAAAGCCTTTTCTTGTCTGTTTCATGTGAGATAATTTACACCATTCTACTTCTCCCTTTCTCCTTCTCCCAGTATAATCCTCTTTCACCCCTTAATTTTATTTTCCAGATATCACCCCTTCATCTTCAACTTGCCCTGTGCCCTCTATCTATCTATACATACATATAATTTTTTTCCCCTCTCACTGCCCTAATACTGACAAAGGACTCATGAGTTACAAATATCATCTTTCCCTGCAGGAATGTAAACAGTTCAACCTTAATAAGTCTCTTATGATTTCTCTTTCCTGTTTACCTCTTCCATGTTTCACTTGAGTCTTGTATCTGAAAGTCAGATTTTCTATTCAGCTCTGGTTTTTTTTCTTCAGGAATGCTTGAAAGTCCCCTGTTTCTTTGAATGATCATTTTTTACCCTGAAGATTATACTCACTCAGTTTTGCTGGGTAGGTGATTCTTGGTTGTAGTCCTATCTCCTTTGCCCTCTGGAATATCATACTCCATGCCCTCTGGACCCTTAATGTAGAAGCTGCTAAATCTTGTGTTATCCTGATTGTGTTTCCACAATACTTGAATTGTTTCTTTTTGGCTGCTTGCAATATTTTCTCCTTGACCTGGGAATTCTGGAATTTGGCTACAATATTCCTAGGAGTTTTCCTTTGGGGATCTCTTTCAGGAGGTGATTGGTGGATTCTTTCAATTTCTATTTTGCCCTCTGGTTCTAAAATATCAGGGCAGTTTTCCTTGATAATTTCTTGAAAGATGATGTCTAGGCTCTTTTTTTGATCATGGCTTTCAGATAGTCCAATAATTTTTAAGTTCTCTCTCCTGGATCTATTTTCCAGGTCAGTTGTTTTTCCAATGAGATATTTCACATTCTTTCTATTTTTTCATTCTTTTGGATTTGTTTACAGTGCCTTGATTTCTCGTAAAGTCACTAGCTTCCAATTGCTCCATTCTAATTTTTAAGGAAGTATTTTCTTCAGTAAGCTTTTGGACTTCCTTTTCCATTTGGCCAATTTTGCTTTTTAGGGCATTCTTCTCCTCATTGGCTTTTTGGACCTCTTTTGCCATTTGGGTTAGGCTATTTTTTAAGGTGTTATTTTCTTCAGTATTTTTTTGGTTCTCCTTTAGCATCACTCTCAGTTTTTCCTCTTCTTCTCTTACTTGCTTCTCAAAATCCTTTTTGAGCTCTTCCATGGCCTGGGACCAATTCATATTTTTCTTCGAGGCTTTGGCTTCGTTGTCTTCTTCTGGTTGTATGTTTTGATCTTCTTTGTCACCAAAGTAAGATAATATAATCTGCCTCTTTTTGTGCTGCTTGCTCATGATTCCAGCCAATTACTTGAGTTATAAATTCTTTGTTAAGGTAGGAGTCTGTTTCCAGTATGGAGAATGTACTGTCCCAAATTTCAGGGGTTTTATACAGCTGTTTTCAGAGATACTTCTAGGGACCTGTAAATTTTCAGCTCTTCTAAGGTGCTGTGATCAAAGGTGAGGTGTTTATTCCTTTCCTGGCCTGTGCTCTGGTTTGTGAGTGACCACAGGCTTTCCTTTATAGCACTCTTTTATGTCTTGGAACTGTGAGCCACAGCCACTACAAGCTCCACCAAGCTAGTGCTCCTCCTTGCCCCAGGACCACCACTCAGAAGTGTGACCCACATCCAAGCATGGGCAAAGCAAGAGAATCTTGCACCAGCAGAGCAATCCCTGCAATCCCCGTCTGATCAGCCACCTGATTCCCCCTCAGTCTGTGGGAGGGCAGCTCAGGAGGCAGCCAATGCTCTGGGGCCGAGCTTGGGAACTCTAACTGAGACCACCTAGCTTCTCTCTCTCACTACAGATACAGACTTTTCCCACTGACCTTCTAAGTTGTCTTTGGTGTTCATGGGTGGAGAGATCTGGAAACCACCACAGCTGCCTACAATTCAGTCCTCCAAGGCCTGCTCCAGGTTCACTGGGGCCTGCGCGCCCAGGCTAAGCTGGGCTCCTCTCCTCCCCCGGCATGATAGACGTTTCTGATCAACCATCCAGGCTGCCTTTGGCTAGAACTTTGTTTCACTCTGTCTTTTTGTGGGTTCCGCTGCCTTAGAATTTGTTTAGAGCCATTTTTATAGGTATTTGGAGGGGTTTGGGGGAGAGCTCAAGCAAGTGTCTGCTTTTACTCTGCCATCTTGGCTCTGCCCCTCTGAGTGAGCATATTAAGAGCTGGAGATTAGCCTTCTTTGCTGTTCATTGAATTGTTACCTTGTTTGGGTCCTTGGTGTCTTAGACTGTGGAAATGGCTGAAATAGCTTAATCTCTTGTTCATAATTTCTGTTTTGGAAAACTTTGAGAGTCCATGAAGTCAGAGAAAATTTTAGTTTTTCATTTTGTTGGTCATGTGACCCATATAAATTTTTTTTCAGAAATAGCAATATCTGTGGTTTTTATTTTAAAGATGACAATTAATTAGAACTTTTTCCCTTCTAGAATTAGAATGTGCTAGAAACATTGCAAAGATGGCAGAGACAACTAAAAACATTATCGGGCTCCAGGTAAATACATTTTGAGGTTCTGAGGTTTGAGAACAAGTTGGTAGCTTAAGAGTTTTGTTAATTATCTGTCCTTAATTGAATGAAATATTTGATTATGAAGCATAATATGTAATTAGAGGCCAACTTTATTTGGTCAAAGACAGTAGTGTTTTGGTATACATTTGTTTTAAAATGGGATACTCATTTCTGTGCCAAAACAAATTTTGATCCTTAGTTTTATAATTAATTTTTCTTAAGGATCATTGTCATAATCATTATTAACCCTGATTTCAGTCTTCAGAAAGGATACCCTGAATGAAGCTTAGATAAGTTGTCTTTGCAACAAGGAATTCAGTTTGTTGCTGGCTAGAGGTATAAACCCAATGGTTCTCCTGGCACTTCTTCAGCTCACAGAGCACCTTCTTCTCAATCACCTGGGTGGAGGCAGGGAGTAGCCACATTTCTGCTTTGGAACTGACTTTCCTATTTTAAACCTTAGGAATTTATGCCATTCCAGGCTTTATTCTTAAATGCTTTTGCTAATGACATTGAGAACGTCAGCTTTCACAACAAACAGCAGCAGCTCTTCAGACCAACAAATTTGTTCAGGTAAAAACTTAAATGCATTTATAATTTCTACTGCTTTTAAATTCAGAAATTACTTGGACATGTTAACTTGGGGAAAAAAAAACAAAACAAAACCTAGCAATTTTTATTTTTGATAGCCTCTCCTTGGGAGAAAAAATGAATTGGACAAACAGCGGAAAGAAATTAAAGAGCTTTGGCAACGAGAACAGAAGAAAATGGTTTGTATCACAATGGAATATGACAGTAACCTCTTTCTTACCACTGTTCCTGCCCTACCTCACATCTTTGTACACCTGCCAAGTATTTAAGCATCTCTCTATATGTGATACTTTTCATTGCTTTCTCATAGCCAAGTTACTTAATATGCAGAAAGAATGTATGATGTAGGGTTTCAATGTCTTTTTTTTCCCATATAGCAAGAGACAGAGGCATCTCTCAAAAAGGCAAGACTCTTCTGTATACAACAGCAGACTGAATATGAAAAAGCCAAGTCTTCCACAGAGCGTGCTAAAGAGGAGTATTTGAGCTCAAGTGGAGGTGTTGGGAGAGAGGCTAGAAAGCAGTTAGAGAAAAAGCGGAGGCTGGAAGAAGAGGCTTTGCAAAAAGTGAGTTTTCCCAAAACACTTTTGACAATGGAAAAGTCAAAGGAGAGAGAGAGAATAGAATAAACAGTGGGAAAATGGGATGGAGTAAAATATAGTAAGCATAACTGTGAAAAAACTTGTATACAAGTTTTTTCTGACAAAGACCTCATTTCTCAAATATATATATATAACTGAATCAAATTTATAGAATAAGAGCCATTTCTCATTTGATAAATGGTCAAAAGATATGAAAAGTTTTCGACTAAGTAATCAAAACTATAGTCTTTTAAAAATGCTCTAAATTACTATTGATTAAAAAAATATAAATTAAAATAATTCTGAGCCACACCTATCAGAATATCTAATATGACAGAAAAGGAAAATGCCAAATGTTGAAAGGATGTGGGGAAATTGAGACACTAATGCACTGTTGCTGAAGTTGTATAGTGATTCAGCCATTCTGTAGAGCAATTTGGAACTATGCTCAGAGGGCCATAAAACCTTTCATATCCTTTCACCAAACAATATCACTATTAGGTCTGTATCCCAGAGACATGAAAAACAAAAAAGGAAAAGATTGTATACGTACAAAAATATTTATAGCCACTCTTTTAGTGGTGTCACAGAATTGGAAATTGAGGAGATGTCCATCAATTGGGGAACAAATTGTTGTATATGATTTTGATGGAATGTTATTGTGCTATAACAAATGACAAGCAGGATGCTCTCAGAAAAACCTAGAAAGACTTACCTGAACTGATGCAAAGTGAAATGAGCAGAACCAGGAGAACATTGTATAAAGTAATAGCAATATTATATGCTGATCGACTGTGAATGACTTATCTGTTCTCAGCAATACAGTTATCCATGAAAATTCTGAGGAAAAAAAAAAGTGAGGCTTCCTTCTGGTCATTGGAAGTTGGACCAGCAGCAGCAGTATAGCAAAAACTTATACATTCTTCTTCGTTTCATTTCATTTTATTTTGCCAGAGGCAGCATAGCTATAGGGGTGGGGTGTATATGTGAGACAAAAAACGGCCAGTTCACGAAATTTCCCTGTTTGGCAGTTTATATATGATGCTGTTCCAACTCTTAAGATGGTAACAGTTGAGATCAATGATGGTCACTGCATTTTTTTTTAATGAACATTCCATAGTTAGAACTATTGAGGCCATATTAAAGCATTTCGAATGTTATTTTCATGATTAACTTTGAAATTCATTAATGTTCTGATTCCCTGCAGGTTGAAGAAGCAAATGAACACTATAGAATTGTTATGATAGATATGGAAGAAAGACGAAATGACTTAGACCATACTAAAAATGAAATTTTAATACAACTTCATAATCTTGTTTTGCAGTGTGATCTAACTCTTAAAGCTGTAAGTAATTTAAGGGAACAAAAGACTTGAATGTTACATCTGTTTTGGAACCTGTGTGGAGGGGGTGGGAGGGGAAACTGTCAGATTTTTGTATAACTAAAGGAATTTTACAAAGACCAGCAGGAAAATTTGACTTATGTTTAGTTTTTGAACCTACAGATTATCTGTAGATTTGTAAAGTATACTTGCCATCTTTATATAGTTAGTGATGAATGTTGAGTTTCCTTTTCCTTTTATAAAATATAAAATGTGCTATGCAAATGTAAGTTATTGTCATCATTTATGTTTCAACTATATTGTGAAATTTTTCCATTGAAGGTTATTATTTCTCTGGTTTGGATAGAAATACTAGTTTGCTTGTGTTTCTTAGAAATCGGTCTATCTTAGATTGGGATGTATAATTAATCTGGCTACTTAACCAGCCCTTTATCAGCACTATAAACCCATTAGCTACTGTTCTTGAACACTTGTTAAACTTTCTTTTTACAAAATGGAGCACAAGATAATTTGGGAACAGAGGTTAATGATCTTGATTGTTTTCATTTTTCTACGTTGTTTCAGGCCAACCATTCCACATTTAATTTTATTTATTTACCTCAGATTGAAAATTATATTTTAGGGGAATCAATTAGAGTCTAGTAGTGTTATTATTTCTTTTTTTATCTGATTATCACAATTTACTTCTTTTATTTGGTTGCCTTGAAATAGTTTGACATGTAAAAAAATAGACATAAGCTTTAGAAAAGTATAGGGCTACATCCTTGTCTTCAAGAAGCTTAAAATCTATTTAGTGATCCAGGAGCAACAAACATGAAATGACTAGCACGTAATAAACCACAGCATGAAATAAAATACCCAGTGGTATGGTACAGATTATTGACATAGGAGGCTAGATATGAGAAAGATTGCTTGTGACCAAGGGAAGATAATTTTGGAGGGTACTATAGAGTTGGTGGTACTCTGCCCTGGACCTTAGAGGATGAGTAGGATTTGGACAAAAGAAGAGAAAAGCATTTTGGGAAAGTTAGTATGACAAGAGTATACAGAATGGACATCAGTGGTAGGAACAGTCTCTGTTTTATCTTGAATATTTTGGTTTCCTTTGAAGAGAGTTGAGAAGGCCATTCTTGGCATCACCATTGATTGGCTTCTCTGCCATCTGAGGCATAAAAGGCCTAGTCTGGGCAGAGTTGGTATCTAAGGTTTTAGTGGAATTCCCACTGCTGCCTGCTCATTGACCACCTTTCTAACCTACTGTGGCCAAATATGCTGAATGCTGAAGAGGAATAGAGTAGTGTTTCTCTGAGTAGGTAACTTTCTTAGCTTTAAGAATTATAGTTTTGTTTTGTTTTTTTTAAAATTTAATTCAAGTTGTTTTCATTGCATTCTTACTACTGTCCTGAATCATTGGACTGACCATGTCACCCCCATACTCTGTAAACTCCAGTGGGGTCCATATTACCTCCAGGAATAAATACAGATTATCTTGTTGAGTATTCAAAACCCTTATTAACATCTCCTTACCCTGTCCTTCTCCCTATCTCTCCTCTCATTCAACACATACACAGACATACACACATACACACACTCCAGTCATCTTACATCTCTCTCTCTCTCTCTCTCTCTCTCTCTCTCTCTCTCTCTCTCTCTCTCTCTCCTCTCTCTCTCTCTCTCTCCTCTCTCTCTCTCTCTCCCTCTCCCTCTCCTCTCCTCTCCCTCTCCCTCTCCCTCCCTCTCTCCCTCCTGTTATTATTTGATCTAATGACATTGGACTCCTAGCTGTTCCACAAACAAGCCATGGCATCTCTTGGCTCCAAGAATTTTTTCTGTTGTCTCCCATGCCTGGAACACTCTCCTTCCCCATCTCTGCATCCTGGCTTCCCTCAAGTCCTAACAAAAATCCTACCTTCTCTAGGAAGCCTTTCTCAGTCCTCCTTAATTCCAGCACCTTTTCCATTTTAATTATTTCCCATATATCTTATATATCACTTGTCTGTACACATTTATTTGCTTATTGCCTCTCCCATTAGATTGTGAGCTCCTTGAAGGAAGAGACTGTTTTTTGTCCTTTTTATCCCTGGAGCTCAGCACAGTGCCTCGCACATAGGAGGCTGCTTAATAAATGTTTATTGACTGGCTAAACTGGAGTTAGACCTGGTCTGGAATAGGCAGCTTTGGGTAAAAGGAAGTTAAGGAAAGGACAATCATCATGCTAAATTCTTGACTTAGAAAGAAATTAGCTTTAATCATTGCTGAATCATGAAGGGACAGTATACGTATGGGAAATTGTTTTAAGCATTATTGTGGGGAAATTTTCACTTACATGCATGCCATTATAGATGAAGGCTACTAAAAACTTATGAGTCAGCAGTTTCTGGGTGGGTGATTAGTCACAATGTATGTCTATGAAGAATTTCCAGAGCTGTGGTGACAAGACATAAGATTTTTAAGGTGATTCTCTTTCCCCATTATCGTTCTGTCTACTTCCTTTGGTCCCAGTCAGTTTTGATCTTCACTTTATTATAGTAAGCCCCTTGAGAGTAGGAACAATGTTGCTGTTGTTTTTGTGTCCCCATAGTCAGCCCTTGATGAGCCTTGTGGATAAGTAAACTGAGGTTGATTGTAGCAGGGTTACTTTATCTATAGCTACTTTTCCATCTTATGATAAATACTAGATTTACAATGACTCCCTTTTTCTTGTCAGGAAAACAGTCTAGAAAACACTGTTGCCCCTATTTTCCAGGCTCTTGGCATACTATCCAACATAGGGCATCAGGACTCTAGTTCACAATGTACTCGCTTTCCAGCCTTTCGGGTAGGGAGGTGGAGAAGGCTGAGTGATTTATGACCAGGTTTTCTTCATGTTAAGGGATATGATCTTACAATTCCTTGCTGATATCTACCAATAATGAAGCAATGATTACCAGAGTGAACCATTATCTTGACTTTGATTCCTAATCTAGTCTTTTTTCTTTTTTAATGGTTACACTGTGTTATGATGTCATATTATTAAAACATGCAGTCCCCCTATGGAACAAATATGACTACAAGCAAAATCTATAATTTTCCAAGTAATAAAAATTATTTTAATATGTTAACACCTATAGAAGTGGAACCACAGATAAAATTTGTTGATCCACAGATAGAAGTGTACATCAGCCAAGTCATGAACTTTAATCATAATACTGTAGTTCTGATTTCCATTGTTTCTTGGACACATTCATACACATGCACACATTCTCATATGCACACTATGTATATGACACACATAATATACATGTATATTATGTCTAATATACATGTTACCTGTGCCAATGTGGAAGTTTTTCAAGTGGTGTTCTTGCTTTGGAAGATAGTACTTTTTTTAATCTAGCTAATGAGGAAAAGTTATGAGAAGAAATGTCAGCAAGATATTTGTTATAAGGTATAGAAGAGAGAGTCTGTACTGTGATTTTATTGATGTAGGGAGCTTCCAGTGTGGAACTCACATTACCAAAACAGGTCAGGGCCCTTTCTACCTCGAAGTTCTAGAGAGCAGCCTACAACACTGAAGGATTTAATGACTTGCCCTCAGGGTTAAATAGCCAGTCTGTGTCAGAGGTGGGAATTGAATCCATATCTTCCTGGCTGTGAGGTCTGACTTCTTTCCACTATAATGTTCTGCCTTAAGATTTCATAAAAATAAAAGGTATTTCTGCTATTCACTCATTCATTCATTTTGTCTGGACTTCTGATTTCTGGGTTTGGAAAACTGGTATGGAAAACCCCCTATACTAATGTAGAAACTTTGTATTTGTTTACTTTGTGCATTGAAGCTCTGTGGTGGTAAAGTGGAGGATACTTTACTAATTTTTTTTAAATTCTGAATTTAACAAACACCAGAAACATTTCCATATACAAAGTAGAACAGAAAAAGAGAATTTATGTGAAAACAGGAATTTTGCAGTCTCTCCACATACCCCCATGCAACTCATCACCATCTTTTGATGAGATTAATTTTTAATTCTTCAGAGACTGCTAGAGTCCACATTTCACTGACGTATGTCAACTCTGACAGAATGTTGGTCTTAAAAAAAATGGGCTTTTGCTTTCATTAGAGTTGGGGTAATTAAAAGAGCTTTATAATTTATCAAAGATAGTCCAATAAATCAGTGTACAAATGAACGAAACAGTGAGTGAAAGACCTTCTAGATTGGCTATATGGTATTACAAATATATGTTCATTTTCTAAACACTTGAGTTATTTTCAGAATTTATTTGTATAATGAGTGAAATCAGTCTTTTAAAAAAATATAGTGGTACAAATGAGTAGAAATTTTAGCTGTGAGTTTTCCTTTGTTGGGCAAATCTACACAGTAAGAGCATGTACTGTGCCTTTGCTAAATTCTTCCCCTGCTATTTCCATCTTTTAAAATCTGAAATGCAAATCAGAAAGGACAGCAGTAGTTGTTAGCTTTTGAAATACAAACAAGCATAACCTAAGTGGAGAAAATGCATGCTATGCTGGCCTGTCCTACTAGGAGTAGCACATGAAATTTCCAGACTTCTAAAATTGTTGAAGCAGGGAATTTATGTCATTAACCCAAAGTTAAGACTTTAGGCAGGCGGTGTGTAACTAGATGAGTAGAGTTCTGGGGGACACCCCTCCATGTTAAGTTGAGTCAGTTGAAGAGAATTAGGGTTTCTTCTGAGACGTTACTTTTAAAGTAGGAAAAAGCCTCTCCTCTTTCCCTCCTCCTCACCCCTTTTAAAATAAATTTTGCAGGAAGTCATCAAGTCTGTGTATCAGAGATATCGATATGAATAAAATCCTAGCACACTTTAATGAGTCTTCAGAGGTGACAGTTTAAATGTTGTAAATAATATTGTGCGATGTTATTTTTAGCTAAGTACATTTAAAGATCTTTTTGTTAAAGGTTTCTGATTGTCCTTATGCTTTACCTTTATTTGACAAATAGGTCATAATAAACCTCTTCCAGATGCAACATGAGCAGCTTCTGTTTCTTCCAGTTAATTACCAGTCTCTCTGTGAAAATGCCAACTCATATAACCCTGGGAGAAACTTTGCGGACTTTGTAAAGGCAAAAACTTCACCTAAGGAGGATCTTCACCATAAAGCAATTTCATTTGACAATTTAAAAATTGATGGGTAAGAATTAATTGAAATTTGGTAAAGGGGGCTCATTTACTGCCAGATACAAGTCCAATTTGAATAGATTTATTCCCTTTGACAAGAGCTTCATAATAGGATCTTTTTTGTCTCTTCTTTTTGGAAGGTGTTGAAAGTGATAGATTATGTGTTGAAGGGGATTTATTTTTCCTCAATATAGGTAAAAATAAAGGGCTGCCATTAATTTTGAGCTGCTTTTGTTTAATTCAAAAACATTTTTAAGAAGGGGAAACTAAGAACCTTAGACCTAATCACTTTTGAATGTCTGGAAAATTCGTAGAAAAATTTGGATATAGTTTTCAGCTCATTAGACTTGTTAAGTATTAAATTGGCCCTTATATGTTTGTTTGTTTGTTTTGTTGGTTATATTGTTGTTTTTTCTTCAAAATATTTTGTTAATTTATTTTGAATTAGCAACAATCACTTCCATAAGCCCTTGAGTTTTAAATTTTTCTTCCCCTCCCTCCCCACCTCCCTTCCCAAGACAGCACGCAATCTAATATAGGCTATACATATACATTCCTACTAAACATATTTTCACATTAGTGATGTTGCAAGTAAGAATTAGAACTAATGGGGGGAACCACTAGAAAGAGGAAATAAAACACAACAGAAGAAAAAAAATAGCAAATAGTGTGCTTCGATTTGCATTCAAACTCCACAGTTCTTTCTTTGGATGTGGATAGCACCTTCCATCATGAGACCTTTGGAGATGTCCTAGATCCCTGCATTGCTGAGAGGGGCCAAGTCCATCAAAGTCAGTTATCACTCAGTGTGGCTGTTATTGTGTACAGTGCTGTCCTGGCTCTGCTCACTTCACTCAGCACCAAACCATACAAGTCTTTCCAGGTTTATCTGAAGTCTGCCTGTTCATCATTTCTTATAGCACAATAGTATTCCATTACATTCGTGTATCACATTCACAATTATGATTACTATCTGTGTCTTTCTCTCTCTCCTTCCCCTCTCCACCCCGAACCCATTTATGCTTTTCTTTCTCCTTTCCCCTCCTCACTAATGTTTTGCTTTTGACTACCACCTCCAAAGTCCCACCTCTCTTCTATTAGCCCCCTCCCTTTTCTTTCCCCTTTTCCCTCCTACTGCCTATAGGGCATGTTAGATTTCTATACCTAACTGATTATGTTATTCCCTTCTTGAGCCAAATCTGATGAGAGTAAAGTTGAAACAATGCTCATCTCCCCAGGTTTTTGTGCCTTTTCCTGTGATGTAATTAACCCTTGTCTGCTTCCTCCTTTCCTTTTCTCTCAGTACATTTTCTTAGATCAGATTAATTCACTTACTTGGATCCATTTAACCCACTTGATTAGACTTTTTTTATCATTACATCAAAGTCAATTTATACCCACTCCCTTTATATATAACCCTTTAACATGGTATAATAACAATACAGTTCTCAAGAGTTACAAGTATCATCTTCCCTTGTAGAGATGTAAACAGTTTGCCTTTATTAATAACATGTTGTTTCTTTGTGTCCCATTTACCTTTCTATGTCTCTCTTGAGTCTTGTATTTGAAGATCAAATTTTCTGTTGAGCTCTGGTCTTTTTATCAGGAAGGTATGGAAGTCCCCTATTTTGTTGAATATCCATCTCCTCCCCTGAAAGATCATGCTCATTTTCACTGGGTAGTTGATCCTTGGTTGTAATCCAAGCTCCTTTGCCGTATGGAATTTCATATTCCACACCCTATGGCCTTTCAATGTAGAAGCTGCAAGGTCCTATGTAATCCTGACTGTGGTTGCACGATATTTAATTTGTTTTTCTGGCTGCTTGTAGTATTTTCTCTTTGATCTGATAATTTTCGAATTTGGCTACTGTATTCCTTGGTGTTTTCAGTTTAGGATCTCTTTCAGGAGGTGATCGGGTGGATTCTTTCTATGGCTATTTTACCCTCTGGTTGTAGGACCTCAGGGCAGTTTTCCTTTATGATTTCCTGAAAGATACTGTCCAGGCTCTTTTTTTCATTGTGATTTTCAAGTAGACCAATAATTTTTAAATTGTCTCTCCTAGATCGATTTTCCAGGTCAGTTGTTTTACCAATGAGATATTTTACATTTTTTTTATTCTTTTGTTTTCGTTTGACTGATTCTTGCTCTCTCATAGAGTCATTAGCTTCCATTTGTTCAATTCTAATTTTTAACAAATTGTTTTCTTCTATTAGATTTTGTACCTCCTTCTCCATTTGGCCAATTGTATTTTTTAGGGACTTGTTTTCTTCAGTGTACTTTTTTTCCAGTTGGCCAATTGTATTTTTTAAGGATTTGTTTTCTACAGCTAATGTTTGCCCTTCCTTTTCCAAGCTATTGACTCTCTCTTGCATACCTCTCATTTCTTTTCCCATTTTTTCTTCTACCTCTCTCATTTGACTTTTAAAATCCTTCTTGAGCGCTTCTGAGAAGGCTTTTTGGGTGTTAGACCAGTTCATATTCCCTTTTGAAATTCAGATGTAGGTTTGTTGACAATGTTGTCCTCTTCAGAATTTCTGCCTTGATCTTCACTCTTCCCATAAGAATCTGTCATACATTTCTTTTTGCTCATGGTGTTTGCTTATTTCCTGGCCTTTAAAGAGATTGGGCTCTCTTGCTGGGGAGCAGAGGGCACTGATCCAAGCTTCTTGTGTTGGAAACCTAGGGCCTGGTCGATGGCCTTGTGTGCTGGAGCCTCCAGTGTTGGCAGTTGGAGGCTGTAGGATTCTGGCAGCTTACCTGGTGTTGGGCTGGAATCAGCCTGGCCCTTATGTGTTTAACCAATCATAATTGTGCATTCTTTAAAATTTGTATATGGTATTTCTGTTGATTCAGTAAATATTTGCTGAGCGCTTTCTGCTTTATGCAGAGCACTATGCTACGTAGATACTTTGGGATGTTCACAGTTGAGATATAAGACATGCTTCCTGCCTTCGTGAAATGAATAAGATAGTAAGACATATGACTGTGGTGCACACTATTACATAGAAAGTGCATTAGAGAATTGCAAAGCAACCTGTATGTCAGGTCTAAGAAGGGATTAGGGAGTTTTCATCAAGAAGATAACATTGAAGGTGAATCCTTAAGGATGGGGGTAGTACTGTTCAGTAGGGGAAAAGGAAGAGAAAGGACATTCCAGAGAGGTCAGAAGACTGCTTAGAGACAGAGGGAAGGAGACAGAGAGTAGTTTAGATTAACTGGATTATAGACAGTGTAGAGGGAAAGGAATAATATGAAAGAAATAAAAGATGTAGTGGTATCAGATTGTGGTGGTGGTATAATATTTTTGGATTTCCATAGCACTTAAGCCATATTATACTCTTAATGTGAGTTCTGATTTAAAGTTTTTTTTTAAAATTCAACCATATAAATACTGCATTATGAAATTAATGTGCTTTTGGAATTGAATATAAAATAAATAATAGAATTTGCCCTTCATTGACGGCTATGTTTGTTGTTATTTTTTTTTTCTCAGAGGGCCACCCCCTTGCAGATCATGGTCACTTGTTAACCAAGGTGGTGGAATGTACAGTGATACAGAGAGTGCTGGAGGAAGCAGTGAATCAAGGTCCATGGATTCTCCTTCTGGCAGTCCAGGTATATGATTTTTTTTTAAATTCTGGTACTGTTGGAGAGTTACAAATAGTGATACAATTTAAAAGATCTAAAGGTGAATTTTATTGATTTGTGTTGATATTTTTTATCTCAAACTCTAACTTTTGTCCAGTGCTCTTATTTCTTTGCCTGAAATGTTTCTAAGATGTCCTTTCCAACTTTTTTCTCTGATGTCACAGTTTGTACATGTAAAATTTTTGTAAGGAACTCCCAGATAGAAATCTGTACCCATGAGACTCAGGTGACATCTGATCCACAGTGGTGTTCTTCCACCTTTCCCCTACCCTTCCTTCCTTCCTGAGCCATCCTGTGCTCTTTTAGGTTGTTTTTTCTGTTTGCCTCTGTCAGTATCCCTGGCCCTTCCCCTTCCCTTTTTAGCGACTGTGAATTCTGGGGGAATGGTAGTACTGTAGTCCTCCTCTGGTCAGAAAGTGTTGGAAGCAAAGCTTAAGTTATCTGTACAAATACTTGTATAATTGAGCTTCATAAGACATACGTGAATAATTTCTAGGAATTAATTACCTTCCACATGCTCCTGGTAAAGCTGCTTCAGCCTCTTTTAGTAAGGAACCTTAGTGCTTTTCACATTTCTGTAATATATTCAATGTGACAATCCAAAGACCACCATCAGTTGTGTGTATCCTTGCTATAGTCCATTCTGATGGCATAGAAACAGGGACATAGGGGTTGGAATATAAGTTTAACACCCATCAAACACCAGTGCTCCATTTAAAATGGTCATTAAAAGGGGGTGGAGCCAAGACGGTGGATTAGAGGCAGCCCAGCTGAATTGTCTCAGCATCCCTCTCCAAACACCTTTAAAATATCGCATCAAATTATGAAGCAGCAGAACGGTGGCAGTAATAATGGCTGTAGCAGCAGCTGCAGGAGATCTCAGCCTAGAGAAAATTAAGGGTCAGCTGGTCAGAAAGTGATTACAAGGGGACCCTGTGCTGGCATTGGGTGTAGCTGGTGCTAATTGGTGATTTTGTTGCCCACATATAATTCTAGGTTGCAGTTCCAGGGTAGAGAGGATCTAGGTGGATGGAGGTGGGGGGGTGGAATCAGTTAAAAGGGAGAAGGGGACCTGGTCACAGTTTCAGGGCCAAACTAAATGCTAGCTCTTGTGGCTGCAGGGGAACGGGGCACTTCCTGGGCAAAAACCGGAGCTCACAGCAGGAGAGTAGTGACCATACTTCTCCTAGGATCACACCTCCTTAGAAGCACCAAAAACTTGCAGATCCCCAGAACTAACTCTGAAAACAGGAGCACGAAAAAGCCTGAAGCTCTAGATAGTGCCTCTTCACCCACAAGTGAACAGAGCTCAACTTTAACGTAAAGTTCAAAGTCAAGAAATGGGCTTGAAAAAATGAGCGAACAACCAAAAAGGAATTTGGCTATAAAACACTACAAAGATGACAGGGAAGATCAAGACATAAATTCAGAAGAAAACAACAGTGTGAAAACAGCTACAAACAAAACCTCCAAAGTTTTTTTCAAAAATACACACACACACACACACACACACACACACATTAATTACTGATATTTAAATAGCCCATTTTACATTCTGCAAAATGCCTTCTGTATAAATAATGTCATTTGATCTTCACAAAAGCTCTTTGAGGTAGGTGGTATAGATGTATCCCAGTTTACAGATGAGGAGATGGGGAGGTTACCTTGCCTATTACTACATAGCTGGTCAGAGGCAAAACTAAAACCAGTTCTTCCTAGTTCCAAGTCCAGAACTCTAGTCGTTATGTCACACACACACACACACACACACACACACACACACACACTCTAAAATTCAACAAAAATTGTCCTTTATAAAATGAAGTCCTTATTGTTCAAATGAAAAATCTCTGTAATTGCATACACAAGAAGTTTTACTAGGTCTGCCTTTGTGTAGGGGTGTTTAAACGTCATCTTCCTCGGACACCATCAATGGGGACTATGTCGTCTGCTGATGAGCTAAATGAAAGAGAGCCACCTTCTCCTTCTGAGATTGGTATTGTACATTGTACTTTATTTGATCCAGTTTTAGTTACATGAATTATAGCCATAGTGTATAGTGATGAATAAGACTTTAAATCTTAATATGAAAGTTGTATTTCTTTGGCTATTTATGCCAAATATTAATAATTTTAACAGTTCACATTTGCAAAGGTATTTTACACTTTAGAGAAAGTTTTCCTCAGAGCATCCCTATTAGTTGTAGATAGTATATAGAACATTGTCCACATTTTAGAGGTGAGGAGACTTAAGTCTCAGTGAAACTCTGACTTGCCCAAGGTCACACACCTGATAAGTGGTAGAGCTAGGTTTCTTTATTCCTGGTCTTGGAGGATTTTCATTACCCTCACACCCTGCCCTTCACCAGGCATGATGATTCTAAATAATACAAATAATTAGACCCCAAATGTGATTTGACAAATGTATAATAATAAATCCTAAGAATATTTTTCAGAAATAATTATTTTATGATGTCAGGGACAGAGGCATAATGATAGATCAGAAATTCTGTTTCCATCAGACTAATAATGCATAGCACTTAACAGTTAAAGCAGTTCTATTCAGTAGAAACAGTTCAGAACTCTGCATCAGGGAAGTGTAATTCTCGGTCAACAAACAGTCAATATGAAAATTAAAGAACATTGAAGGAAAGTAGTCATCTTGGTGGTGACCAGTTTATTTCACATCTGTTCATTTGATTAAACACATTACATTACAAGCCTGAGGACCAAACCTGCTTTGACATCAATCTAAGAAGATGATTTTAGCTATTTCTAGAGCATTCAGAGTTAGTAGAGATGGAAAGGACCTTAGACATCATCTAATCAAATGGTAAGGAAACTTAAGGCCTATAGAGGGGAAAGGGGTCTTACCCAAGACGACACAGTATTAACAGCGGTAGGATTTGACCCTAGGTAGTCTGACTCCAAAATAATTTCTGTTTCTAGTTTTGTACATTCATATCAGTAGGAAATTTCCTGTCCCAAAAATAAGTTAATGGGCCTGCCTAATTGGGACTATATTAGATCTTCAGTTTAATGATGATGATGTTGAGGTTACTAATGATGTTGACACCATGACCTTTGCTTGAAGGAGCTCAGCTTGCCTTTCTTTTTCTTTTTTCTTTTTTTAAACTTTTTTTTACTTCTTTTATTACATTTTTTTCACCGATGCTTTTTTTTTTTTTTGGTGAGGCAATTGTGACTTGCCCACAGTCACACAGCTAGGAAATATTATGTGTCTGAGGCCGAATTTGAACTCAGGTCCTCCTGACTGCAGGGCCAGTGCACGATCCACTGCGCCACCTAGCTGCCTCTGTCAGCTTGCCTTTTCTAAGGATGAGAATAGACACATGCCTTTAACTGTGAAACAGAGAAGGAAAAGATGTACTACCATATTATAATTAAACTGAAAAGTAATGATTGGTGTCCTCTTGGAAGGCCTGTATTAATTAAGAGTAGGACTCAAATGTGCAAATGAGGAAATTGATGCATATGTTGATCGGAAGAGCATAAGATGAATCGGTAGGACGAAGTTCCTGATAAAAATTTTTAGTCTTTTAGTTGATTTTATCTTAAAAGTCTTAGGTCGGTGTGGCAATTAAAAAAAATTTTAAGGGGTGCAGATCTATTAGATGATATTATAAACGTGCTGCTTTGTCAGTAGTATTGAAAAGTGCTGAGAGATTAAGATCATCATGAAGTCCCTTAAGACTTGTCAGATGCTTCTGGCCAGCATTTTGATAAATATTGCTTTAAGATCAACATAATTGTAGTTTAATGAAATATCTTTTAAAAATAGCACAGGAAACTGGCTTCACCTTCTAAAAATTGGAAATGCCTTTGCAAATGTACTTGTAAGAAAAATAATTTTGTTGCTTGCTTCTTCTCCTATTGCCAGTCTAAGTTAATTGCATGTTGTAATATTACCGTCATTTTTAAAAAATTAATATCTCCCTAGAAATATTAATCAATCACTTAATTCTTCTTTCAAGCCTCAAGTGAGCATCTAGCTGAAGTTAGTTCTCCTGGACCGTTTAGAAATGTCATCAGATCAAAAGCTGCTCTTAGCCATAAGTTTCGGAAGCTAAGGACTCCATCCAGATGTAAGGAATGTGACACCTTAGTTATATTCCCCGGGGCAGAGTGTATGGAGGTAAGCAATAACAGAAAATAATGCAGCTTCTTGGCTTTTTTTAAAATGTTTTTAAAGGTGTACTATAATAATTTACTGTTTTTCATAGTTAGTACTCCATTAATAATGAATGGCTGAATATCTAAACTGAATAATTACTGAGTAATACAGAAACAATTTGATATTTCAGTGGGTTGGGTCCATGGTCTCATTGATGTGGGTTCTCTCTCCACTGGTTTGGATTATAATCCTTTCCCCTTTCCCCTTTCTCATTCTGTGTGATTATTGTCTCTCTTCTCCTGTGTATCCCTCCTCCTGATTTCTTGATAGGTAGCATAGGGGCTTTTGTCTCTTCTCTCTACTCTTGCTAACTCACCTTTTTTGTCCTTGAGATCCTTTACTCACTAAATGCACGTAATTCATTGAAGTAGCACTAGCGCCTCTCGATGCCTTCTGTGCGTTTCTCCGTCTTACTTTGCATGACCTCTCAGAGAGTGGGTTCTTATTCTTTATGTTGTGGAGAAACTCTGCTGTTAGGAAGATGAGCCTTTGTTTTAGGAAGATGTTTGGAATCTTTGAAAGTAATGCATTGTTTGTGAAATCATTCCAAACCACTCATCCTTACATTCGTTTCTGTTGTTCAGTTGCCTCAGTCGTATTTGACTCTTCATGAACCCCTTTTGGGGTTTTCTTGGCAAAAATACTAGAAGAGTTGGTCATTGCTTTCTCTAGCTCATTTTACAGATGAGGAAACTGAGGCAAATAGGATTAAGTGACTTGTGTAGGGTCACACAGCTATTTAAGTGTCTGAGGCCAGATTTGAACTCAGAAAGGTGAATCTTTCTGACTCCAGGCCCGGCACTCTTTCCACTGTGTCAAGGGGACTTTAGTAGGGGGAAGAGGACATAAACTCAGGTTTCCATCATTTTTCCCATTAGACTTCCACTTTAGTCCATCAACAAGGATTTATTAAGCTCCTGTGCTGTGCCTGGCACTGTGCTAAATGTTAGTGATACAAAAGACAGTCCCTGTGCTCAAGGACCTCAGAGTCTATAATGGAGTTGGGGTTGAGGTGGGGGTGGGGGAGCAGTGAGTCATTGTGTAAACAGTACTAGTAAGATCTATACAGGACAAGTGAGGGTTGTCTCAGAGGGAAGGTGCTGAGATTGAGGAGGGCTGGGAAAAACTTCTTGGCAGAAGGTGCATCTTTAGCTGAGATTTGAAGGAAGTCAGAGGACCAGGAGGGAGAGAGTTGGTTGATGGAGTGTCATGTGTAAGGAACATGAAAGAGGCCAGAGTCATAGGATGGCAGAGTAGGTGAAGGGAGTAAGGTGAGAGAAGACTGGAAAGATAAAAGGGGGGAGCAGGTTATGAAGTCCTTTAAAAGGACTGAGGATTTTATATTTGATTCTGGAGGTAACAAGGAGATGACATGGTCAGACCTGGGCTTTAAGATCATTTTGATAGCTGAGTGGAAGATGGACTGGGTTGGGGAGAGATGAGTCAGGAGAACCAACCAGAAGGCTATTGCAGTAGTCCAAGCATTAGGTGACGAGGATCCGCACCAAGGTGGGGAAAGTGTCAGTACAGGAAAGGAAACATGTAGGGGAAATGTTATGAAGGCAGAAAATGACAAGGCGTCACAACTGATTGGATATGAGAGTGAGAATGTGAGTAAATGCCTAAGTTGTGATCCTGGGTGACTAGGAAGTTAATAATAGGGAAGTTAGGAAAATGGTGAGGAATGATTAGGAGGAGAATAAATTCTGTTTCAGACATGTTTAAAATTATTACAGGCCATCCAATTTGAGATTGTTTCTCCCACACATTCAGTTTAAAATATCCAACCAGTATTTGGTGCTGTGAGACTAAAGTTCAGGAGAGACTCAGGCTAGATACATAGATTTGGAAGTCATCTTCGTGGATGGTTAAACCCATGGGGGACAATAAGGTTACCAAGAAAGTATAGGAGGAAGAGAAGAGGATCCAGGATGTAACCTTGGGAGCACTCACAATTATGGGATGTAATATGAACAGTGATCTGTCAAAGGAGGTTGAGAAGGAATGGTCAGATAGGTGGAGAGAGAACTGGGAGAGAGCAGTGTCACAGAGAGGAGAGAGTACCCAGGAATGAGAAGAAGGTTAAGTGTGAAATGTAGCAGAAAAGTCAAGACATATTAGAACTGAGAAAAGACCACCAGGCTTGGCAGGAAAGAGATCAATGCTAACTTTGGAGAGAAGAATTTTCAGTCGAGTGATAAGTTCAGAAGCTAGATGGCAAAGGATTAGGTAAATGACAGGATGAGGAAAAGAAAGCAATGAGTGGTGGATAGCTTTTTTCAGGGAGTTTGGCCAAGAAGAGATTGAATGATAACTTCAAGGGATAGCAGGGTCAAGTGTATATTTTTTTAAAGCTGAAGGGTGTGTTCAAAGGCAGTAGGAAAGGATAGAGATAGTCGATAGAAGTTGAAGGTAGGGAGAGGTGAGAAATGATTGACAAGGCGATCTGCTAGGGTATACAGGATAAACTGGATCATGGGCATATGTAGAGGGGTCAGCATTGTCAAGGAGAAGAGCCTGGCTCAGCAGAGACTGGGGAATGTTGTGTAAAAGAGCTTTGAGCTGAAGAGAAAGGGGAGTTAATGGTCTGTAACCTTAGTTTTCTCAGTAAAAGAGGCAAGATGTTTAAGCTGAGATAACAAGGTGGTGTATAGGAGAGTTGAAGAGAGAAGAGTATGTTTAGAATAGCGTCTTTGGGGAGTGAGATAAGGAACCAGTTTAGGCAGGTTAAAAGAATTTGCCTTGCCTGAAGTAAGGCCCAAGTTGAAGTTGGATAATATGAATTTATAGTGTACTTGGTCAGCATGTCTTCCTTCATGGCCCATGAAGGATCCTTCAGTTTGTCAATACCTTGGGAGTATAAGTGGGGATGGATGGCCAGAGTAATCTAGAATTGGTGTTTAGCAGGGGAGGAGCAGCAGTAGGACCAAATCGTGGAGAGATTCAAGAATAGATGATGGTATAGTGTGGAACTGATTGTGATAAGTAATTAATTATGTAAGAAAATGCTCAGAAGTAGAGGGATTTGGAGTTCTTCATGGATATGAAGAATAAGCTTAGGAGAGGTAAGTCACAGGGAGAGATAGAATGATAGGAAGCTTTGGTCAGACTGTAGAATGTCTGAGTTTGGGGTTAAGGAATTAGGACCCTGATGAGTAACAGTAAGATCTGGTGAGTAGCCATCCTTAGGTGTAGCTAGAATGGAGTAAATGAATAGCTGATCAGGAAATTTAGGCTTTGAGAGAGCATCAAGATGGACATTGAAGTGCCCTACCTTAAGGGCAGGAATGGGGAAACAGAAGATTCAGGCATTGAGCACCTTGAGAAGATGTACAGAATAGCCATTGTGATTTGAAAAGGGTAGATAGAATATATTAATGCAATGAATTTCAAAGGAGCAGAGGTTACTTTAGTGGTGGTAGCAATGAGAAAGTCTAAAAGCATCAGTGGGGAGCATGGAGTATTCTAATGCCCTGTCAAGAATCAGTGGGTCAGGAAGGTAACAGCTAGTGCTGGAGAGGGTGGCCAAGGATACAATATCTCCTGGAGGGAGCTAGGTTTTGGAGCCAGTGGGTAGAAGGAGTGTGAGAAGAGGGATGAAAATGAAGTGAAGTTTACTCTCTGTGGAACTGAAAGCCTGCAGGAAGGAGGCAGAGGGACATTGGGATAGGGGCGGCAGGGTAGATTAGAGAAGGTTGGGCATCATGAGTTAGTAATACCAGGGATAGGAAGAATGACATGGTGGGAACTGGTTAGCCATTGGAGTCGTGGTGGGTGGCAGATGAATTATGTTGTCACAGATTTGGCAATGTGTTATTGCTAGACAAGATTGAGAGGCGCAAGGTCTTGGTGACTTGTCCTGGTCTTCCAGGCTGGCTGGGCAGGAAGGTAGAATCGGTCCATTCCTCTCTGCTCTCCTCTCCCCAAAATCTGCTGTTTGTGTGGCTTCCTCCAGGGAGCCCTTTGCAGCTATTTTTCCATTTAGGAGTAGCTGCCTTTAGTCTTGTGGTATGGCGTCAAAAGCCATAAGCTGGAGCCCTGCCAGTGGTCACTTGGGTTCTTGTCTTGCCTGTGCCATTGTTTAAAAATCCAAAAAAAGGTGAAGTGTACCCAAATGGCTTCAACTTGCCTTGGGACACTCCCACACCTCCATCTTCACCCCTAACCTGTGCATCACTGACACTGGCTGTGTGACCCTGAGTATGTTCTTAGCCTCTCAGTAAGCACCTGGAAAAAGCTCTTTCTGAGAAGGGGCTGGCCTGCTTCGGCAGAGGGGGTTTCCTCGTCCCTTAATCCATTTCTGATTCCTATAGTAAGAATGTCAAGTATATAAGTACCTGCACCATATCTGCTCTTTGGTTATTGAACAAAGACCCCACAGGTAATTCGATGTTTGTAGATCATTTAGGTTTTATTTCAGCATTTATCGTTAATATTTTATATGACTCCAATAAATCACTCTACAGAATCTCTTTTCCTGCAGTGCTCCCTTGTATGCCATAAAACATGTTTGGAAACGTTAACCATCCAATGTGGGCACCAGAGACTCCATGGCAAATTACATCTGTTCGGTGGAGAATTTGCTCTGGCTGCTAAAAATGCCCCTGATGGCATCCCTTTCATCATTAAAAAATGTATATCAGAAATTGAAAAGAGAGCCTTGCATGTGAAGGTATGTTTTAACTTTGGTTATTTAAAATTTTAAACCATAACAGATTTTGTTTGAATAAGCATTGAAAAGATTTTGTTACAGAAAACTGTCTTTCAAATATTATGTAACCAATATTCAGTTTTCTAAGAAATAGTATGTTATGTAAGCTTAAATCACTTAATATTTTCTGGAATGTCATTTTGAGATATTTATTTCTTGGTGAAGTCATCATATGGAAGTTCTTGTACCAAAGGAATTTTTTTTTCTTACTCTTTCCTTCTCTTTTAAGGGCATCTATCGGATGAATGGCGTTAAATTAAGAGTCGAAAAACTCTGCCAGTCCTTTGAAAATGGAAAAGATTTAGTTGAATTGTCAGAACTCTGTGAACATGATATCAGCAATGTTCTTAAGTTATATCTTCGTAAGGTAAAGATTCTCCACTTGAAATTTGCTTTAAATTGAAGCAAGAATCTCTGGCTGTCTTTGTTATGAGTGAAACTATTCTTTAATCATTCCTTACAATAACTATTTAACACTGGAATCACTTTTTGCTGGTACAGTATATTGTCTGTAATATATGAAGTTCCTTTGAGCACTTGAAAGTCACCAGCTGTACTCATCAACTCCAGTTAACTGGGAATTACAAGAACCTCCAGCAACTAGGAGTAAACGATATCAGATTTCCTTGCAAACTTGAAAAAGACCCCAGAGGACATAGAATCAGATTCTGCCTCTACTTCTTTCTCTGGCTGGGACCATAGCCTAATCACTTTACCTTTATTGGCTTCAGTTTCTTCCTTAGCAAACTGAGGGGCTTGGACGAAATAATTTGTGAGTTTCTTATGAAGTGCTTAGATGCAGCTGGCAGTGTAATGGATAGAAGGCTTGGGCCTGCTGTCAGGAAGATCTAATTTGAATCTGACCTCAGACGCTTAGTTGTGTGACACTGGGCAAACCACTTAATCTCTTCCTGCCTCAGTTTCCTCAACTGTAAGATGGGAATAATAATGATAGCACCTACTGCCCAGAGTTGTTGTGAAGATCAAATGAGATCTATTTGTCAAAAGACTTTAGAACAGTTCCTGGCATATAGTAGATGCTCTCTAAATGCCTATTCCCTCATTCCCCCTCCCATGTCCTTTGATCTCTAAAAATAACCAGCGAGGTTCCCGCAGAAAGAGTTAACAGTTCAGTGAGGGAACTACTGAGGATTTGAAAGAGGAAGAAGAGCTACATTATCTCCAATACTTGGCACATCAGAGAACCAGAATTTCACTGTAATTCTTATCTTTGAGCCAGAGAATCCATAGTACTCAAAATTCCCATGGGTCAGTAGGGGGAAGAAAATTTCATTCACGAGATAAATAATGATGTTTTGAGGGGAGTTTTTCTTTTGACTAGCTCCTATGGAACTGAAGCTTTGTTTCTCAATTGGCTAAATAAGATGTGTCCCAGAGCTAGTTAGTTGCAGGGCCAGGATGTGTACCCTGATCTTCTGCCTTCCAGTATATTCCATTAGTATTCCCTTTGGAAAGACTGGTCTTTCACCCTCATTTTTCAGCTTATACACTATAGGGCTCTGTAGCCTTCTTTTCTCCTTCTCATACACCAGTAAGATAAAGTCATGTCATAAACCAAAATTAATCAATGAGGCTGAAGTGGCTTTATCCAGATCCTGACTGTCTTTCAAGGCAGGTCATTTGGGTGACACCCAAGATTCCTCCAAGTGCAAGTACCTTCAGTTTCCCACTGCCAGCCTCCCTCTCATAGCCCTTTGCCTTTTTCAGAAGGCACTTAGAACATTCTCCCATATATTATAGTCCTTTGTGAAGCCATATTGGTTATTCTCTTGCCCCTCCCTGAATACCCTGAGTAGAGGAGAAGCATTGAGAGATCAAAACTTTATTTTTTATCCCCACAGTATCTAACGCAATGCTTTGCCAATTACTTAGGTGTTTATTAAATGCTTGTTGAATGAATTAGGGTTGAAGCAGAAGCTGGTCTAGTGTTCTAAGGCTTTAATCTCTTTAAAGAAAAATGCTAGACTAAACAGGATGTGATGATGATCAGGAAAAAAATAGATAGTGTAATGTGCAGGCTGGCATTCCTAATATGTTTTTATTCCTTCTAGTTACCAGAACCCTTATTTTTGTTTCGTCTTTATGATGAGCTTATTGGTCTTGCCAAAGAGAGCCAGAATGTAAATGAAGACTCAAAACCGACAAGCCCTGAAGCCGAGGGTGCTGAACTAAATAAAGTCCTGAAGAAAATCAAAGCTCTTCTGAAAAAACTTCCAGGACCAAATTATAATACTATTGAGTACCTTATTGGCCATCTTAATAGGTAAGAGCTTCACCTTAAAGAATATCTCCTTTCTTGTCTGTAGTAATGGGCAAATGGGAGTGGAGTGTTTTGTTTTGTTTTCTAGTGGGTAGCCTGGAGCAGTAGAAGGAATCTTCATGAATGTGCATTTAGGGTCACCTTTTTTCATGTAATAACTTAAAAACACTATTGCTTCCCCTTCACCATAATGCTGCTATGTATGCCTTGTGCTGGTGTCGTAGTTGATAGTGTGGAATCCTGCTGACACCTGGAGAGGTGGTGGAGGATATCTGAATCCAGCTTCCTCACTGCAAATCTTTCACAACTTCCGAAGCCAGAAAGGAAGCCTAGCAGATGTGACAGCCCGTCTCCCCTGTTTTCCTTTCCAGGGTGGTCCAAAAGGCTGAAGAAAACAAGATGCCAGCCAGTAATCTGGGGATCATATTTGGACCAACTCTGATCAGGCCTCGGCAAACAGATGCCAAGGTTTCCCTTTCCTCGCTGGTGGACTGCACTCATCAGGCTCGATTTGTGGAGCTCCTTATATCTTATTATGAGAAGATTTTTGATGTTTCCGTGCAACCACTCTCAACTTCTTCTACCAATGAAAGCTTCACCCTCAGACCTAGAAAGCCTCACTTGCATCTTGCTTCAGAGGAAGTGAGTGGTGCCGAATATTAAATTATGCCTGTGGAGTTTGTGGAGCTTGGGTGAATGAATATCAGCTCTTTGACCCATTTCATAGACAGTGTGTTTACTTTTATAACCTATTTGTTTTATCCTGTTCCATCAATAGGGCATCTCACTTTCTCATAACGAGAGTGTAATTTTAGAAAAAGCTACATCATTTGAAGGATCACATGACCATAAAAATGCACTAGAAGGAGCTGATGCATCTGTGATCGGTGAGTAGCTATTTGCAAAACTCACTATGACTGGGTGGTAGTGTTCATGGTGGGGAGTAATGTATAAGAAGACTGGAAAGGTAGAAAGGGAGAGGGCAGGTTATAAGGAGCTCCTGCTGCCAGAAAAGGGATTCTAGATCTGTTCCTAGAAGTAATAGGGAGCCAGTAGAGTTTTTTGAGTAGAGGAGCAGACATAGTCAGACCATCTTGTGGAAAATCATCTTTTTCCTGGTAGGATAAAGTGGAGTGGGCAGAGCTGAGATAGACCAGTAGGCTGCCCGAACTCATCCGGGGAAGGGACAATGACCAGTGTATCACAGGGGCGAGCTGTATGTGATGGAAGAAGAGGCTGCCTGTATGGAAGAGATGTGGCTGCGGGAACAGGAAGGTTTTGGAGAGTGAGTGGCAGATCAGGGTCTTCTCTTCTCGCAGCTCAGCATCTCCAGGCACATCTACTGATCCTTTGTTGAACAGGCCCCAGACACTTCACCATTCTGGTCTCTCTGCTCTAGGTGCACTTGAGTTTCAGTCTGTCTGAGTCCTTCCTACACTGGGCTGGCCAGGGCATGGCTAGAACAGCCTTTCTTTTTCACCTCCACACAGAGTGATACACTTGGAGTCAGGAAGTCGTGAGTTCAAATCCTGCTTGATACACAAACTGTGTGACCCCCTGGGCAAGTAACTTCATTTCTCTGTGCCTCAGTTACCTCTTTGGGAAAATGGAGCTAAGCCTAGCACCCATCTCTCCAGGGCATTGTAAATCACCTGCCTCTCAGGGTTATTGTACGCCTCAGATGAGATAGTTGTAAAGTGCTTTGCAAACCTGAAAGCAGTATAAATGATAACTGTACTCTTACTGTTATCTTTGTATCTTATAAAACTATGTTATTCATCCACCAATCAACAAGTACTTACTGAGCACTTATGTGCGAGACACTGAAGATACAAGTACAAAGAATAGATTCTTGCATGCATGGAGTTTGCATTCTGATGGGGACAGATAGCAAGTACCTATACAGAGAGGTGCAGCAGAAATACCGCGTTAAATACTGATGTAGACCAAGTACCTAAGTACCAGGAAGTTTGGGAGTTAGAGCAAGATCACTGACAGCTGGGCTCAGGAAATGTTTCTCGTAGAGGGTGGCGCCTGAGCCAGATGTGAAAAGAAGAGAATGTCTCTGAGGTGGAATCTGAAAGGAGTTTGGGGGGCCTTCTAGTTGTGAGGGACAGCCACTGGGAAGTCCCAGAGCTAGGTGTCCCATGTGAGAAACAGGCCAGTTTGGCTGAAGCAGAGGAATAAGAATAAGAATAGCTGGCATTGACGTAGCACCTACTGTGTGCCAGGTGCTGCGCTGGTGCTTCACAATTATTCTTTGATTTGACCCTCACCACAACTCGGGCGGGTAGGCACTGTTATTATCGCCATTTTACAGGCAAGGAAACTGTAACAGAGAGAGGTGAAGTGACTTGCCCAGGCCAAGTAACTCTGGCCCCTAGTTGCCTCATGAATGTGAGAGGGAGAGTCACGTCCAGTGAGGCTGGGAAGCTAAGTGGAGGCCAGGTTCCAAAGGGGTTTAATAGCTAAATACTGGAGTCTGTATTTGATCCTCCAGGCAAAGGAGAATCCCTGCAGTCGACTGGGTAAGGGAAATCACTTCGGCAACAGTTCAGGAGAGAGATTGGAGTGGGGAAAATCAGGGAGACTAATGAGAAGGCTATTGCAGTAGTCCAGGTGAAAGGTGTTCAGGGTCTGCTCTAAGGTGGTAGCTGCAAATAGAAGGTGTCAGACTCAAGAGATGTTTGGAAGCAGAAGCCCAGGTTTGGCAGCTCACCATATGGGGAGGAAGAGGAGCCCAGATAATGCTGAGATTACACACTGGAGACACGGGAAGGATGGTGGGGCCTTTGACAGAAATAGGGATGTTTTGGAAGAAAGGAGGGCTTAATGCAAAAGACGAGCAGCTTAGTTTGGGATTTGTTGAGTGTGAGATTTTGCCAGGACATCCCGCTTAAAATGTCCAATAGGCATCTGATGATAATGGAGAAAGGTAGAACAGTGATAGATTATGGCCACTTAGGGAAAGCCAGAGGGTCTAATAAGAGAAGTGGACAGTTGCTATTTGTGGCTGAGGTGTGAAGGAAAGGAACAGAGGTGGGACAGAGATGAAGGGAAGAAGTGAGGATAAAAGGAAGATGATGACAAGCTAGGTGAGCACTAAACCAATTTTTAGAGTTTCTCTTATTAAGAAATGTATGTCCAGATGAGAAATTCCTTAAGAGCAGCCAAGCAAAAGTAGTAACAGTCGTAGTAGTAGCTGCAGCAATGGTAGTGGTAGCAGTAGAAGTAGTAGTACTACTAGTAGTAGTAGTTAGTAGTACTGGTGGGTGGTCGTGATAGTAGTAGTAGTAGTAGTAGTAGTAGTAGTAATGAGTAGTGTTATTGGTGCTTGTGGTAGTAGTAGCAGCTATAATGACAGTAATGGCTGTGGTGGTAAGTAGTTGGTTGTAACAGTAGTAGTAATAGTTGGAAGTAGTAGTTAGTAAAGTAGTAGTTGTTAGTCATAGTAGTCATTGTTGGTGGTGGTAGTGGTGGTAATGGTTGTTTGTAGTAGTAGTTAGTAATAGTAGTAGTTGGGAGGAAGTGGAAGGTAGCCTGGAATCTTCTTAAGCTCAGTGGGTTAAATTCCGTTTTTGTTTGGAATAAATGGGGAATGTTACTTTGGGGGAGAATTCATTGTTTTTGATGTCACTGTTGTTGCCAGTATCTCTGTTGGCCTTTATGTCTTGCATTCCAGTATATGTTGTAGGGAGTTTGATGCTTCTCTACCTTATGACCTTCCTTTCCTATCTCTTCTTCCCTTTCTCCTAGAAGCTGTGACTCCTACTTGTAGAAATTCTTCTCTTAGAGGTTTAAACAGCCAGGCACTTAAAGAATTAGGCTGATTCATTAATAAAGTGATGTAGTGCACCAGCATCTTCACAGTTCTATTCTTAATACTTCTGAAAAAGCCCCACATTGTTGCTAGGTACTGGAGCTCTTAAACATTTTTACTGTTGCCATGCTTGGTTGTTTTCTCTTCCTAGTACATATTTGTGATTGAAAATCTTCACTTCTGGCCAGAAATTGATCATTTATATTATTCCATCGCATCGTTTCTCTTTTAAGCAAAAGTAAGGGGAAAAAAGCTAAATAAATGTTAGAATTCAGTACAGCTGACAAGCGTGTTCAGTAAGTCACAGTCTCAGGGAAGGACTTGTGTCGCTGTTGCTGTTGAGTCTTGAATTTCAGTCACGTCTGACCCTTCATGATACCGTCTGGGGTTTTCTTGGCAGATACTGAAGTGGTTTGCCATTTTCTTCTTCAGCTCATTTTACAGATGAGCAACTGAGGCGAACAGGATTAAGTGACTTGCCCAGAGTCACACAGGTAATAAGTATCTGAGGGTGGATTTGATCTCAGGTCTTCCTGATTTCAGGCCTGGCACTCTATCCACTGTGCCACTTAGGTGCCCCAAGGACATGTAGCGTGTCACTAAAGTGTATTCTGCATCAAGTTTTTTATTGGAACAGAATGGGAGTGTCAGAGCCTACAGTTTTTTTTTTCAAGGAAATGAAACCTTACAAATATTCATTTTTCCAGAAAAAAAAAAGTAAATTTTGTCAGGTGAGTAGTAAAGAGAGTAAGAAGTTCATTCTTCTATGTCTTCTCTATAGGGATAAGCATATGAGATCTTTGTGAATCTGTCTTCTTTCTGTGAACATAACTAGATTATCTCTGTAATTTATTATGTTCATATTTAGTGTGTGTAGAAATTGAAAAGTAACATCCAATTATTACTTCTTTCAGAAAATGCTATGTCTTTGGTTTTTGATGAGACTGAAACCTACCCCTTCAAGAACAAAGATAAATTTAAAGCTAATAGTCGTTCAAATGTAAAAGATAATCAAATAACCTTGAGATCGCCAAGGATAAAGTCACCAGTTAGACCTGTGAGTCTGCCTGTGGATCAGTTCCTTCCTCCAAACTTTTTCAGTGAGAACAATTCCAAAAATGTGGGAACTTTAAATTCAGACAAATTTGTCAGGAGTTCAACCATTGAAGAAATATCTGAAACAAAATCTTTTCCTAACTCATCCTCTAGACTTTCTTGTTATGACCCCAAAACTTGGGACAAGCAATTCAGACAATGTGATACAAGTACAAGGACTACAGTGATTGTACCCAGTGCACTCCAGGAAAACAGAGAACCAGAGAGTGGTGCTACTTCTGTTTTATCTCTCAACTCCGATAGACCTCTATCCAGTGCCATGCAGCTCAACCAGGCAGACATGGTACCAGTCAGGACGGCTAGAATAATAGCAGAAGGATGCTCTTTGGATTCTAATCCTCTTCCTGCTTTCAGGCCACGGAGAACTTTGCAGCCCCCACCAGGGACATTTTATATACCACCTTCCAGCAATAAGGTAAAGGGAAATGAGGAAAGTTTTCCGAAAACTTATACAACAACACCTGTTAGTGTCAATCAAGAAAATACTGTGAATTTTGTTGTGAACTCAGATTCACCTGGACAGCGGGTAAATCAACCCAAAGCTAGCCCTAAGGAACTTCAGTCATGTGATGTGAAACCAGTGGTGTGCCACAGACTAAGACCAAAACGGATTCAAGACTTAGAGCAAAGAGAAGCACAGTTTGTATAAGATTGCCAGATCTTGTGTTTTATTTTTATTTTTGGTTGAGAGCTGATAGGAATGTTGTAGGAAATCTGTCCATAGTAGGGTGATAAAGAAAGTTTGAGTATCTTCATTGGGACCACTTTTGTGCCATATTTGAATTATTTTTATGAGCATCATTTTAAAAGTTAGGCTGGAAGGGTATTATGAACTAAAATGAAGTTGACTTATTTTTTAGTTTCGTAAGTTGTTTTGTTTCTTAGAGCAAAGAGAAGCACAGTTTGTATGGGGTTGCCAAATGTTGCATTTTATTTTTATTTTTGGCTGAGAGAAAGGATAATAGGAATGTTGTGGGAGTCTGTACATCGTCAGGTAATAAGGAAAGATCAAGTATCTTCGATGGGACCACTTTTGTGCCATATATGAATAATTTTGAGAGGCATCATTTTAAAAGTTAGGATGGAAGGGTATTATGAGCTAAAAAGGAAGTTGATTTATTTTTTGTTTAGTAAGTTGTTTTGTTTGTTTTTTTTTAAATATGAGAGTCTATTTAAATATATCTCCAATAAAATGCTTGAGCTAATAGGTGCAATTGCAAAAGCTTCAGTTTCTGAAGTGGATCGTAAGTGCTTGTTCATATGGAAAAAAATAGTATTTCCTTATGCAAAGCTTAAAACTCCTTAGTGTAAATTACGTGGTTTTTAAACAGTCTGAATTTAAATTCTTGTGTTTGTTTATATAAAAGCTTCAGTTTTTCAATCTGTGCAATTCCATGTTTTTCTCCTTAATAGATTATCTAATGGCCAAGTTGGCTTATCACTGTATTATACATATTTTTATGCTTGTATTTTCATGTGTTGCCAATTTTTATGTGTTGTCACTTTAATTGTACCAAGAAGATGCACTTAGTAAGCTGCAGAGGTATGTGTGTTGTGGAGGGCAGAAAATAAGCAAGATGGAGAAGCAGGGTCCCACATAATTGAGAGATATAGCTTCTCCCAGGCATGGTTTTAGGAAGCTCTTTTTGAGGGTAAGCTGGCAGAGGGGGAAAAGGCCACCAAGGTGAAGAAGTATAGTCTCCAGGTATTGAAGCTAGGTGCAATACCTCCTCCGTGGCATGTTCTCTCTAATCTCCTTAGATGTTGGAGCAGCAGTTGACCTCTTGGGATTGGGAATGGTACTAGAATTCCCAGTTTGTGAAGTCATTGACTCTCTTGTTTATATTTGCTTTGTTTTTCTCAGTTTGTCTAAACTTGAGTACACAATATGGCTCAAAATAAATAGAATGTCCTCATTTAGTGTATGCATCTGATACATATCTTATATTAGATGTTTTTATGCAATCATGTTACAATTGCTAAACACAATAAACATTAATTTTTTAACCTATTTAAAGAACTCATGGTTTTTTATTAACCTATCTGAGGATTTGTCATCTTTTAACTTAGAGCTTTAGGGACTCATTAAGTTTTCACCATATGTTATGTGTTAAATACTTGGATTTATGGCTTTCTGGAATATAACATTGGGGAGGGATGAGGGAGATTTTGTTCATAAAAATGTTTGTTAGTTTGGATCTGATATTTCATCTATATTGGAGGTTCCAGATAGAAACTCCTATCAGCGATATAGATCAGCAACTTATTTGTAGCTTACTTGCTGTTTGTCCTTCATTCTCGAAGAGTACAATGATATCAGGGAGGAGGTGCCATGACATGCAAAATATTCCCTGCCATGTCTTTTTAAATACTTAATTGTGAGTTATATTGAAGTCCTTGTTCAAAAGAAATATTTGCTTACTCTTTGAGCAGATAATTATTTACCGTTCAAATCACATTTGAATATTTTTACCGTTTTATTATGAACTAGCCAGACATCAGCAAATTTAAATGTTTTCTCCATGCAGAGAAAAATGGAAAAAGAAGATTTCGTGTGAAACCATGGATCTTTACTTTATACATCTTATTTTTAAAAAAATATATATTTCAAATTTAGCATGGCTATTCTAGTATTGTCCTGTTTATCTGTGAACTTCTGTTTCTTCATTTATTTTTAGTATCACTGCTCCACTCTGCCCCCAATATTGTATTTCATTTTTTTACTTAAATATCTATTTGGTTTCCTGTCTTCCCTCTTCCCATTTAGAAAAATAGAAAAGAGAGGAGAGGGAGAAGGGAAACCTTGTAACAAATATAGTCAAAACAAATTATTGCATTAGCCATGTCCAAAAAATAAGTCTTAGTTTGTACCCTGGGTCTTTCACCTCTGTCCAGAGGTAGATAACAAGCTTCATCATGATTGGTCATTTTATTGATCAGATTTCATAAGTCTTTCCAAGTTGTTTGTCTTTATGGTATTGTTATTGTATAAATTGTTCTGATCCTGCTCCCTTCATTTGTATCACAAGTCTTCTTAGATTTCTCTGAAATTATCCCCTTCATCATTTCTTAGACATACAATAGTATTCCATTACATTCATATGCCTTTTGTGCAGCCATTCCACAACTGATGAGCACCCTCTTAGTTTCCAGTCCTTTGCCATCATAAAAAAGAGCTGCTATAAGGATTATATAGTAGAAATGGATTTTTTTCCTCATTATATGATCTCTTTGGGGTATAGGCCCAGTAGTAGTTTTACTGAGTCAAAGGAACAATGCTCCCAAAGTTACTAAATTACACTTAAGTACTTTTGGGAGCATCGTTCCAAATTGTTCCAAATACCAAATTTCCAAAATTGCTCAGCCAATTCACAGCACCACCAATAATAGTGCATTAAAGTTTTCCTATAACGGTTAGGTGGCAGGAGTGAATAGAGCACCAGGCCTGGAGTCGGGAAAACTCTTCCTGAATTCAAATATGGCTTCACTAGCTGTGTGACCCTGGGAAAGTCACTTAATTCTATTTACCTCAGTTTTTTCATCTGTAAAATGAGCTGGAGAACGAAATGACAAACCACTCCAGTATCTTTGCCAAGAAAACCCCAAACGGGGTCATGAAGAGTTGGATATGACTGAATAATGACTCAACAACAACGGAACAACATAACCCTTCCAACATTTGTCATTTTCCATTTTTGTCAACTTTGCCAGTCTTGTGAGTGTGAGGTGGAAACTCAAAAGTTGCTTTAGTTTGGATTTCTCTAATAGTGAGTTGGAACAATTTTTCATATTGCTATAGATAACTTATATTTCTTCCTTTGAGAACTGCCTTTTCATATCCTTTGACCATTTATTGACTGAGGAATGGTTCTTATTCTTATAAATTGGAATACATACCTTATGCATCTTGGATATCAGACTTTTATAAGAGAAATTTATTGCTCATATTTTCCCTCCAGGTAACTGTCTCTCTTCCAATCTTTGTGCTAATACCTTTTAATTTTATCTAATCAAACTTGTCCATTTTATCTAATGTGGTCTTCTCTATCCTTCGTTTGGTTATGAACTCTACCTCTCTCCATATATTTGAAAGATAATTTCCTTGCTGCTCAAATTTGTTTACATTGTGAGTCTTTATGTCTAGGTCATATGTCCATTTGGAACTGATGTGACTGTTATCTTATAAGAGAATGTTACTTGTAATTTGCATAAAAATTGAGTAGTATAGGAAGGTAACACCCTGGAAGACAAGTATTTCGGCAAACTTTTAGAATCAGAGTATGAATCATAGTCTAAGTCATCTCTGTTGCATTATTTTGACTGAATAGGAATAGTGTTCTTGTTACCAATGCTTTGGTATCTGTATCTTCCTATCCTAGCCTATCCTTCCAGGTATCTTCCTAAACACTCACTCCTAAGCCCCAGAAGATACATACAGAGGCTCTCTGGTAAGGTTTGTCATAGGGTATTGATGTTGAAGTCAGCTTTCTGCCTTCTGTGAACTCTTTCTAGTTTCCTAAGGAACAGAGACAATCCTTGAGGTGATGTTGCTATTTATTTAATATGCAACCGTAGTATATGAGGAACAAGAAGGTCTTAAAAGTTAGATGCCCTGGAACTATATCAGGTTCTGAGGGCAAATGAAGAATATCTTAAGAATCATTCCCTCCATGTCCTCAAAATTTCATCTCCAGACATATAAGATCTCCTCTCTATATGCTCAGTGTAGCTATTCTTCCATTTTTGTTTTCTTGAGTGCCACTTCTATATCCTTGGGCAAAACATCAGGAACTTAGAAAATCCAGATGTAGTAGCTCCCATTGATACATGGAAAAATAACTTTGTTATAAAAATCTTGACACATCTTCTCCATTTTTTCACCTGTTGTCCTTCCAGTTTCAGCCTCATGGAGTGATTTGCTCTCTCTCCCTGAACTGTCTGTAAATGTGCTTTTTCTTTCACCGCTTTATGGAATGATGCTCCTCAAGCGTCCATTTTCTTTCTCTACAAAGTGGAACAAACAGCTTTATATTCTAAACTGATATTGTCCATGGCTGCTATATTTCACTGTTTGACAAGAAGGACAAGTGTTTGCTGGCAGAGGCTCTTTTGGCCTTCTCATTGATGGCCATCGATGTCTACCAGTTAATAATGTTCCTCGGGAAATGGTGATAGTTTTTCTTTTGATTGATTTCCCATTTCTTGATGTCACCTTGTTTAAATAGGTCAAGCAGATGTTAGGTCTCAACTGAGTGCCCATATCTCTTCACTTTAATTCTCATAATTTAGTATGGATTCTGACTTTGCTTTGACAATTATTGCCTACTTAAATAAATCACTAAGACCCAGTTGTCATTTTGTAGTCTACCATTGTTTGGCCGAGTTTTCTCTCTTTTGAGAAAAAAATATTGTGAACTGCAAAATCAACAGCCTGGAAAACTGGATAGAAGGCGATCCTGATTCTCTATTGCAATCTACTTCTTGCTTCCAAGAAATGACAATAATTAAGTTCTGTCACCAGGAGCCTATTAGTCAAGGCCAAAGGAGTTTTTGTGTATTGTTTAACTAAGTCTTATTATAATTACTTGCCAGTGGTATTGGTGGTGATTGTCTGATGTGCTTTCTAATTTTTATAGCTTTGAAAGACTTCAGAAACAATTGGGGAAAACCTGGTGGCCAGATTAGCACTATTAGAATGTGTCTATCATATACTTATGTGACAGTGCTTAACCAGAAAGCTGACATAGTAAAAGCTTAGTGATTTCCTTTAATCTACTTAGAATTGAGTTGGATACTTTAACTAGCTGCCCTAGAGAAACTAGTTTCTCAGTAGCTCTTCAGAAACCTCATTAGTCAAAAAGGCTATAGAATTTGTTTTCTTTTTATGTGAGGGAGGTTTATTTTTACATATATGTGTGCCTATGTATGTGGTAAATGTGTATATTTGTATATGTGTGTATGGCATGCTATAGTCTCACTTTTACTAGGTGATATTGTTGCCTTTTGACAGAGTCTAGTAACTTTACAGAACAAATCCCCTTAATAAAAGGATTTGTTCTGTAAAACTTGGACTCAGTCAAAAGGCTGCACCCAGGCACCTAGAAGGCCACATGGGCCTTGAGGCTGCAGGCTCCCCAACCCTGACTAGTTATTTGTACTTCTGTTATATAACCAAAACCTGTCTGTCACTGACCTCAGAGCCTCCCCAGATCAATGTTCTCCATGGCAAACCTGGACAGAAAACAGAATTCTGGCCCAAGGATTGTATCAGAACCCTTTTAATCTTACCTTCTTGAGTTTGAGAGAGGCACAGGGTCTTTAATGATCATTTAAGTATTAAAAATGCAAACAATTATCTAGGATTCTAAAGAAGCCCTTGTCTTAGTGTCCCTCTCAAAAAAAAAAGTTTTCTAGGAAAAGTTAAGAAGTTCCAATGGAATTATATTTTATGTAACTTTCTTTTTATATGTTTAATATAATAGCAACCATGTCAAAACCAGGTAGAATCAGGAAAGAATTGAGGTATTTTCTTAAACAAATACCCGTTTTTACATACATACAGTTTTTTACAAACCTGTATTTTGAAAATTTGAAGGAATCCTTAACATTTGCCCCCAAAATAGTTGATGGAGTATTCCCCAGCAGCAGTATCTAGAACATCCACAACTATTTTCACTCTAATTAAATAGTACCTTCTACCCTTTCGATACCATGACATCTACCTTTGTCTCTTAATTGGTCTTATATATTCACATCTTATATTATGGTTTTTGTTCTGAATTACATCTCTGCCACTGTTATCTGTACTATATTGTAAATTCCCAGAGGTCACTGTGTTTATGTTTTCTAAGTGCCACCTAACACACTACACACATTACTAGATACCTAATAAAACATATTATTTGAATATGAGAAAATTTAAACGTGTTGCAAAAAAAGCAATTGAAAATGGGCTATATAAAATTAAAGGAAGAAACCATAGTCAAATGAAAGGGCTTTTTAAAAATCTATTCTGCATATTTGATACTCAAATAATTTTGGTGAAATTTCAATGGCCAACTTTGTAACAATGGTAATTCACTGTTGGAAAAATATTAGAAACCTTAGTGACTAAGTTTAAAAAAATATGAAGGAAAATATCCGTTTGGTATTGCACTTCCTTATTATTTGGAAATAACTAGAGATAAAGGATTGTGCCCAAGTACAATTAATTGCTAACCTTGGAAAAAGTTTGGGTCTCTGTTGTAAAACAGCACTCAAAAGATACAGTGCAATTCATAGATTTGAATTGCATGTTAGTCTCATGGACTAATAACTCATAGACAGGCTAAAACATTAAAAGAAAAAAAAACTTTAAAAGATATGCCATGCTGGGCTAGGGTGGACAGCTGTTTGTTACTGTTACTGAGTCTGTATACAGAGATGGGTAAGACAGAATTGTTTGCTAAATGAATAAAAAAAAATGAAGTCTCCTCCTAAATGTTTTATTATAGGAAGAATGGTGAAAATTGACCTGCTCCAGCAAGATCCCAGAAGAATTGTCTGCCTTTTGGGGCTTTTAACATTTATAGAATTGGTTGTATGAGCTCTTTGTGAGAATCTGATGGTTGAGATAGACAATTCATTGGATAAATACTTGATCTTTGCCCTAGGGGAAGGCAAAGAATTACCCTTTCTGGATCATAGGCTCATGGATCTTGATATAGAAGGGAAAGCAGAGACCTTGCCGACCAACTCTTTCTTTTTACAGATGAAGAAACTGAGGCACAGAAAAGCTAAGTGACTTGCCCAGAAACCATAGATTTAGAGCTGATAGTGTTGCAGTCCACAGGTGCTGGGATCTCCACAATTTCAGGGCAGAAGACATGGGTCCTGCCTCAAATGAATTCGACTCAAGTCTTCTTTCAGTCAGAGACAAGGTTTATTAAAACACTGATTGAGGTGGGCAAGATTTTAAGAATCTGAGCCCTTGTAATGAGGCAACTTAGCCAGATTCTTAAGGAATCTGAGCAATTTGGTAGAGGAGACTGACCTTTTTTATCCCCAGGCCAATACCTTGGGATGACTGGGAGGTAAGGGAAGGGGTCTAGAATTGAATTAAGGGTGGGAAGTGGCCAAGGCAATCTTGGGGTAACAGACAGTGGAGGGCTAGGTTAGGTTAGAGGTAATAGAGAATTGGAGATTGGGGCAGGGTCAAAGCCACAATGCAAGGACAGTTGAAAGGATTTTTAACTGGGAAGGACTGGGTGCCCCAGGCAAACTCCTGGGACTTGGGCCACATGGGAAAATCCAAGACCTTTTAGGGGTCCATAAATAGTAATCTCTGAGGCCTCTTAATCCAGCCCTCTCATTTAACAGTTGAGGAAACTTAAGGTCCAGGGATTGTAACTGATTTGCCCAGGGTTACAAAGCTAGTTAGTATCTGAGGAAGGATTTGAACCCACTCCAAGTCTTTGCTTTACAAGCAATATTAATAAGCATTTAAGCCCCTTGAACAGCCTCATACTTTGTCTCGGGATTCCATTAGTGATTTCTTTAACTTTTTCCTAAAAGAACCAAGTTTGTTTGGTTGGTTTTTTTGAGTGGGGCAAGGCGATACATGAGAACCCTAGTCAATCTCTCAAACTCAAGGTGGGATGATTAAAAGGGTGCTGAAACTTCTAGGGTTGTATCCCAAAGAGAGCATAAAAATGGGAAAAGGACCCACATGTACAAAAATATTTATAGCAGCTCTTTTTGTGGTGGCAAGGAATGGAAAATTGAGGGGATGCCCATCAATCGGGGAATGGCTGAACAGGTTGTGATATATGAATGTAATGGAATACTATTGTGCTATAAGAAATGACGAACAGGCAGACTTCAGAAAAACCTGGAAAGACTTGTATGGACTGATGCTGAGAATTAGAAAAATCTGAAACAAAAATCTACTACATGAGTGTGTGAAGGAAAGCCTTTATTATGCTTCTCATGAGAAGCGGGCATACCACACCCTAGTGCAGCATGTGTGTGCGCTGCTACAGAAGTAGAGTCAACTTTTAAATGGTTAGTAAAATTCCATACTCCTCCCATTTGAGCTGGAATTGGACCAGCTCTTTGGGTTACACTCTTCCTGAACTGCCCATCCCATGTTACTCCTTGTCATGTTAATCCCTCCCGGTCATACTTCCCATGTTCAAAAATGGTAGCTAACTCTGCCCTCAGGGGGTGTCAGTTAATATTCAATAAGCTTATTAAGCAAGCACAGTGGAGAAAAGCCTTTGCCAGGTCCTTGACCCTGACCTGTTGCAACTGGTTTAGCCTGTAGGGCTGTCTTAGGCAAGTAGTGGTTTTTCAGTGTTTGGGGAACTTTCTGATTGGTTGAGGGACTATCCGCAAGGCCTTGGAAGTCTCCCTCAGAATTCCCATGTTCTACTGTGGAAGTCTAACTTCTAAATCATTCCCACAGTTTCCTTATATGGAAACATAATCGTTTCTTACCTTTCACACTGAGTGAAGTGAGCAGAACCAGGGGAATGTTGTACACAGTAACAGCCATGTTGTGCGATGACTAACTGATAGACTTAGCCCTTCTCAGCAATGCAAGGATCTAAGACATCTCCAAAAGACTCATGATGGAAAGTGATATCCACATCCAAAGAAAGAACCATGGAGTTTGAATGCAGATCGAAGCATACTATTTGTTTTTTTTTCTTCCATTTTGTTTCCTTTCTTGTGGTTCCTTCTGTTGGTTCTAATTCTTACTTACACCATCACTAATGTGAAAATATGTTTAATAGGAGTGTATATGTATAGCCTATATCAGATTGTGTGCTGTCTTGGGGAGGGAGGTGGGGAGGAGGAGGAGAAAAATTTAAAACTCAAAAGCTTATGGAAATGATTGTTGATAAATCAAAATAAATTAATTTTAAAAAAATAAAATTTTTTAAGAAGGGTGCTGAACCTGTTTATCCAGAGTATGAATTCTTCCTCCCCCTTCAGTCCTGAGCACCTGCATAAGTGTGTTAAATGTGGGGGGAAAAAAAGGCAAGTAAAAAGTCCTCCCCCTTGGTTATAGGGTAAAAATGTAGGTCACTTATTATGCTCCAACCAGCAATTCAGAAGTCTGGCGGCTGTGGTTTGATGAGAAGAAGCTAATGGTTGAGATCTGGGTTTGGCTTGGTTTTTTTGATAAGAATGAGTAGGGAAAAGGAGGTGGAAAGTGGTTGGTGGAAGAAGGGAGATGATTGACAAGCTTTTCAAAAGTCACCTGCCTATCTCACTACAGAGAAAATTTTGCTTTCTGTAAGTTCTTTCCTGTGATGATCTAGTTGTCCTATCAAGTTACGTTGAATTCAATAACTTGCTGATTGGTGTCCCAGCCTCAAATCTCTCCCTTTTCCAATCCATCATCCACTCAGATGTCATATTGATCTTCCTGCAGCACAGATCTGACCATGTCACCGCATCTATTCAGTAAACTCCAGTGGTTCCCTATCACCCCCAGGTTTTTGTTACTGTTGCCCTTCAGTCATTTTAGTTGTATCCAACTCTTTGTGACTCCATCAAGGTTTTCTTGGCAGAGATAATGGAGTGGTGTGTCACTTCCTTTTCCAGTTTATTATACAAATGAGGAACTGAGGCAAACAAGATTAAGTGATTTGCCCAGGGTCACACAGTTTAAAAGTATCTGAGGCTGGATTTCAACTCAGCTGCCCATCACCTCCAGGATCCAATACAAAATCCTCTGGAATTCAAAGCCTGGGCCCCTCCTACCTTCTCAGCCTTCTTATACCTTACTCCCACATATTCTACAATCCAGTGATGCTGGCTTCTTTGCTTTTCCTTGCAGAAGACACTGTATTTTGATTCTAGGCATTTTCACTGGCTGTCTCCATGACTGACACTCTCTCCTTCCTCAAATCCATTTCCTTGAACTCCTCCTTAAAATTCTATCTTCCACAAGAAACCTTTCTTAAGTCCCTTAATTAGCATGCCTTCTCTCTATTGGACAGCTAGGTGGCACAGTGGATAGAGTGTCCATCCTGGAGTCAGAAAGATGTCTTCCTGAGTTCAAATCCACTCAGACACTTCCTAGCTGTGTGACCCTGGGCAAGTCACTTAATCCTGTTTGCCTCAGTGTTCTCATCTGTAAAAACAGCTGTAAAAGTCACTCTGTTTTCTTTGCCAAGAAAATCCCAAATGGGGTCACAAAGAGTTGGAAACGATTGAACAACAAAGCCCTCAAGGAACTAACAATCTAATGGGAGAATACAACCCATAAAAAGGGAAAGGAGGGAGTATCTAGCAGCTGGGTGGGGAATGATGAGATGCTGCCCTGGTACCCTCCTTAAATGGAGGATTTGGCAGGCACTCTTCCAATGTCTGCCCTTCCATCCTCTCCAGTCTGAGGGACGGAGGAATCTCTGGGGCAGGGAGTACTGAGGAGTGAGTTTCTGGGTTGATGTGATCTTGCCAGAAGATGAGTTTCTGGACACAGTAATGAAGGCCAGGAGAGCAGTCCAGTGGTAAATGTCCAGTCCAGAGGTAGCTGCCTAGGCGCTCTCCTTAAATAGAGGATCTGAAAAGAGATCTCAGATGTTTGCCCTCCAACCTCTCCAGTCAGAGAACTCCTGGCTTAAAAGTCTAGCCATGGCTCAGCTCCTTTGGTAAAGTCCTGGGCTCTTTAGGTCAGAAGTGATGACTCATTTAGCCTCTGACCTCCTTGACCTTTTTCTGCTTTAGCTTCCAGAAAATGGAGGAGGAAATCATTGCCAAAGGCATACTGGGAGTTTCCTTCCTCCAGGCTTAAGATATGCTTAGGATGAGTATTTATTAAAAATAAAATAAAATTTCTTTGTAATCTTACTTTTAACTAAGTAAGTTATGGTCTCTTCAAAAGGTATTGCCTGTGCTTATTGTAAACAGGCATTCTTGGTTTTAAAACCAGTTATCCTGCCAATCCCCAAATGAATTAAAATGCCTTATCAAAGCTCATTGGGAATGTTTTCACAAATCCCACCCTCTAATCTGAATGAAAGTAGGTCACAGACTCAGCTAAAAGAGGTGCTTGAGCAAAACAAATTCACTTGACTTCAAATGTAATTCATAATCTAATTAAAGAGATTATTGCTGTGCAATCTGGCACCATCCAGCTTGGTCCCAGTTTACTAGTGGTGCTCAAAAAGTAGCTATCAAGACGGTCTTTCCAGTTTTTAACAGAGCCTGTAAAATTGTGTACAAGGGAGGGGACAAAAGCAAAACATTCTGGGAGTAAAGTTTTCAACATGTTCAAATAAGATTTCTGGTAGTATAGACTCCCATACCTCCAACTGGGGCCCCAGCTATACTGCTTGAGGCATGGGTAGTCTAACTCTCCTACAACCAAGTGCCTATTTCTGTTCTTCCATTTTCTTCCCATTTCCTCTCTCCTTTTCCTTGCCTCTTCAATTTTAGTACATGCTATGTGCTATGTAAAGGGGGTGGGGGATGAGGGCAAAAGAAGATAACCAAAGTTAGATAAAACATGGGCTCTGTCCCTAAAGGAACTTAACATTGGGGGAAAGACAGAGAAGACGGCTTCAAAATTCATTAAATAAATCAACAAATATTTATTAAGTATTTATGGGCCTGGCTCTGTTCCATGGGAAGAGGGGAGGGAAGGGACAGAGAGAGAGAGAGACAGAGAGAATACAAAGAAATAGTAAAATCAGTCCCTCAAGAAGCTTACATTCTAAAGGGAGAGGCAACGAATATACTATCAACTCTGAAAACAAATGATCAAAGAGTCACAGAGGTTATGCAACCACTGCTAACTCTGAAAAATAAAATACCAGAGAGCTCACAGAAATAATGCCCCAACTGCTAGCTCTGACAAACAAAATAAATAACCAAAGAGCTGCAGTAGCTATGCAACTGCTATTAACTCTGAAAATACCAAAGAGGCTCACACAGGTTATCACAACCACAGTTATCTCTGAAAAATAAAATAAAATCAAAACAAAACAAAGCCAAGGAGTTAACTATGGTCATAAGCAAAAAGCTTTCTTTATTCTGTTGGAAGAGGGAAACTAGACATATGTGCCAGGGCCTCTTCTTGGAGGAGACCAGCTTTTGGGAGGCCAAACCTTGATACATATAGCAGTGGCTAAGCAGTGAGCTGTAGTCATGACAATGAGGGGTAACAGCAACAATGGGACAAGTCTGATTCATAGCAGGGCTTCACGACCAGAACATGGCTCCTGCAGGTGTTTGTCTGAGCTCAAAGACCACCTGGGGCTGGTCCAGAAACAATTCTGTGGTTTTGCTGTGGCAGAGTTCATCCAGAGGATGAGCACAAAGGATTATTATGCCAAGCTCAGGGCATAGCTTGCTTACTGGGCCTTAGCTCTAGAAAACAATGTCTAGTTGTAAAAAGAGAAGGGTGGCCTTGGCATGGGGATCCTAACTTTCCCCTTTTGGCAGTCTAAAAGAACTCCTCCCATTCTGGCCAATAAAGGAGAGACAGGTTTAAGACAAGATACTACAAGAGGCCAGCTGGGCCAGAATAAGATGTTGAGTTGAGGGACAGCTGTGGGCTTAGGTTGGTGATCTTAGGGGCTAAGGTAGCAAATCCAACAATTTGTTAGCCCCTCCTTCTTAACAATGATGGAGGATAGATGAAGAATGGCATTTTTATCCCATGAGGTTAATTTCTTGAGGGGACCTATCAAAGACCTCTCCCAAATTTCCCTCCAAACAACTTTAAAATAATACTTCAAAACTGGAGTGGAAAAACCAAGAAAAGGATGGGGTGAAACAATAAGGTCAGCAGGAAGGGTCCTTCTGAGTAAGTAAGAGGGGAGCACAGCCATGCCATGCCCAAGAAGCCAGCATTGAGGCCCCCCAGCCGCTGTGCAAGGCAGCCAGCAGCAGGCCATGGGGGCAAATAAATTTGTAGCAGGGACTTCCAGAGCTCTCAGACCACAGAGGGTAAGTGGGGTCAGACAACTTGTCAGAGGGGGATTATAGAGGACTCTTAATTGGCACTGGGTAAAAGATTCTGTTTCATTGTCCATACAGGGATCCTGGTTGGAGGCCCGGGGTGAGAAGAAACATTAGTACACTAGAGCTCCCAGCCAAGGGGAACAGGCATCCTAGTCACAATTCCAGGGCAGAAAACAGTGCTTGTGGTTGCTCTCAGACCAGGATACAGGTCAGGAGAGCAGTGACCACACCTCTCCTTAGATCATACCACCTCAGAAGAACTGAAAACTTACACACCCACAGAACTAGTTCTGAAAACAATAGAACAAAAAACCTGAAGCTTCAGACAGTGACTCCACACCCCCCCACCCCGGGAACAAAGCCCAAATTTAACACACAGCTGGAAGTCAAAATGAGCAAAAAACAACAAATCTGATACTATGTGGACAGGGAAGATCAAAAAACCAGAAGGGGATAACAATGTCAAAATGCCTACATGTGAAACCTCAAAGAAAAATGTGAATTGGTGTCAGGCCCAAAAAGAACTCCTAGAAGAGCTCAAAAAGGATTTAAAAAATCAATTAAGAGAGGTAGAAGAAAAAATAGGGAAAGAAATTATAGTGATGCAAGAGAATCGTGGAAAAAAAGAGTCAACAGTTTGGTAAAGGAAGCATAAAACATGGGAAAAGATGTACAAAAATTCACTGATGAAAATAACTTCTTAAAAAGTAGAATTGGCCAAATGGAAAAGGAAATGAAAAAGCACATTGAAGAAAATTCCTTAAAAATTAGCATGTACAAGTGGAAGCTAATGGCTCTAAAGGTATCAAGAAACAATAAAACAAAATCAAAAGAATGAAAAAAATAGAAGAAAATGTGAAATATTTCACTGAAAAAAACAACTTACCTGGAAAATAGATCCAGAAGAGGAATTTCAGAATTACTGGACTATCTGTCAATTTTACCATTTAATGCCATCCCAATTAAGTTACTAAAAAATTTTACTGAGTTAGAAAAAATAACAAAATTTATTTCAAACAAGAAAAAGTCAAGAATATCAAAGGAACTAGTGGAAGGAAGAAGAAAGGAAGGAAGTTTAGCAGTACCAGAACTTAAACTATATTATAAGACATTCATTATCAAAATTATCTGGTACTGGCTAAGAAATAGAAAAACAGATCAGTAGAATAGAGTAGATATACAATTTAAAGCAGCAAATTACTATAGTAATTTTGTGTCTGACAATTATAAAAACTTAAATTTTAAGGATAAGAATTTATTATTTGGTAGAAATTGTTGGGAAAACTTGAAGGTAGTCTCACAGAAATTGGGCATAGACCAATATCTTACACCATTTATCAAGATAAGATCAGAATGGATACATGACCTAGATATAAAGACATATATTACAAGACAATTTGAAGAACATGGAACATATTACCTATCAGACTTATGGATAGGTGAACAATTTATAAATAAACAAAAGACAGAGAGCAGTATGAGGTTTAAAATGGATAATTTTGATTATATTACATTATAAAGGTTTGGTACAAATAAAACAAATGTAGCCAAGATCAGAAAGAAAGCAGAAAATTGAGGGGGAAATTTATAGACAGTTTCTCAGATAAAGATCTAATACCTCAAATATATAAAGAACTTTGTCAAATCTATAAGAATATGAGTCATTTCCCAATTGACAAATGGTCAAAGGTTATGAACAGGCATTTTTTTTAATGAAGAAATCAAAACAGTTTATAATCATATGTAAAAGAATCTAAATCATTATTGATTAGAGAAGTGCAAATTAAAACAACCTTGAGATATCATTTTATACCTATCAGATTGGCTAAAATAATTGAAGAAGAAAGTGACAAATATTGGAGGGGATATGGAAAAATTGGGATACTAATTCACTGTTGGTAGAATTGTGAACTGATCAGACCATTTTGGAGACCAATCTAGAAGTATGCCCATAAACTGCCTACACTTTTTGACCCAGCAATACCACTACTAAGTCTGTTTCCCAAGATGATTAGGAAAGAAAGAAAAAGAACCTATATGGTCTAAAGTATTTATAGCACCTCTCTTTGTGGTGGCAAAGAACTGGAAATTGAAGGGATGTCTGTCAGCTTGGGAATGGTGGTATATGATTGTGGTATATGATCATCATGAAATACTGCTGTGTTACAAGAAATAATGAGATGGATGATCTTAGAAAAACAAGGAAAGACTTGTATGAAATAATGAAGAGCAAAATGAGCAGAATCAAGACAATGTTGTATACAGTTAACAGCTATATTGTTTGAAGAACAACTTTTGACTATTATAAATACCCAAATTAATTACAAAGAACTTATGAAGGAAGATGCTATCTGCATCCAGAGAAAGAACTGATAAATAGAAGTATATATTGAATAATTTTACATATATATACTAGTAGCTATCTCTAGGGCAAGAGTTGGGGGGGAGGGAAGAAAAGAAAGTTACATGATAACTTTATTATATATTTTAAAGGAATAGCAAGCTGTACATAACAGATTTGCAGTTTCATGTGCAATTATTTTTTTTTCTATTCCACTATGTAATGGAATTGCTTGTTTTATTTCTTAAGTTCAGAATAAAATAAAATAAAATGAGAGAGAGAGAGAGAGAGAGAGAGAGAGAGAGAGAGAGAGAGAGAGAGAGAGAGAGACAGGAGAAAAATAGGATGGAGGGAAATATGCAGTAATTATAATTGTGAATGGGATGAACTCACCCATAAAATTGAAGCAGAGAGCAGAATGGATTAAAAACCAGAATCCTACAATATGTTGTTTACAAGAAACACACTTAAAGCACACACACACAGAGTAAAGGTAAGGGGCTGGAGCAAAATCTATCATGCTTCAGCTGAAGTAAAAACAGGAGGGATAGCAGTCATGATCTCAGACAAAGCAAAAGCAAAAATAGATCTAATTAAAAGAGATAAGCAAGGAAACTATTTCCTGCTAAACATTACCAGAGTCAGTGAAGTAATATCAATACCAAAAATATATGCTTCAAATGGCATAGCATCCAAATTCTTAAAGGAAAAGTTGAATGAGTTACAGGAGGAAATAGACAATAAAACTATAGTAGTGGGGTACCTCAACTTGCCCCTCTCAGAGCTAGATAAATCTAACCAAAAAGTAAATAAGAAAGAAGTTAAGGAATGAATAATATCTTAGAAAAGTTAGATATGATAGTCTTCTGGAGAAAATTGAATGGGAATAGAAAGGAATATACATTATTTTCAGCAGTAGAAGGCACCTATACAAAAACTGACCATGTATTAGGGCATCAAAACCTTCCAACCAAATGAAGAAAAGCAGAAATATTAAATATATCCTTTTCAGATCATAATGCAATAAAAATTACACCAATAAAGGGCCATGGAAGCATAGGTTGAAAATGGAAACGAAATAATCTAATCCTAAAGGATGAGTGGGTCAAAAAACAAATCATAGAGACAATAAATAATTTCATTAAAGAAAAAGACAATAATGAGACAACATACCAAAACTTATGGAATGCAGCCAAAGCAGTACTTAGGGGAAAATTTATATCTCTAAATGGACATGCAACTAAAAAAACTATAAAGAGAACAAATTTTTAAATCCCCAATTAAACATCAGATTGGAAATCTTAAAGAGGCTACATAGCAAGAGATGGAGAGATAACAAGATTGGACAAGTGGTTGAATGTGTAGGATGAATGGGAGTGAGAATAAGGATGATAAGAAGGTTGATATAATAAGGATGATTTCAAAGTTGTGAACCTGGGTGACTGGGATGATGGCAGAGTCCACAATAGTAATAGAGAAGCATTTTGTTTTTGTTTTTGTTTACTGATGCATTTTGTTTTTGTATTATAAACACCTACAGATTACCCCACTCTGTGAGAAGTATCTTATAACAAAATAAAACAAGTAAAACTAACAATACAGTTAACTAAGAATGCAGTTAAGTAAAATTAACATTATAGTGACATCACCTGAAAGTGCCTACAACATTCCATATCTTTAGCATATCCCTTCATCTGTATTTTAATTAGCTTCTTTAATGAAATAATTATTTTCTCTCAGTCCCACTTCTCACTCCTTTGAAAAAAGAAAAATGATAAACAAAATCATTGTATCAAATATTCATGCACATTCAAGCAGGGTCACACAGCTAGTAAGTGTTTGAGGCCAGAGTTAAACTCAGGAAAATGAGTCTTCCTGACTTTAGGCCCTGCCCTCTATCCACTGTGCTACCTATTTTCCCTTCAGTTGAGATTAGGTAACACAAATTTGTAGTGATTGTGTGGCTTCCTCCAGTTCCATTCAGTAGCAGGTGAATCAGAGCAAAGAAAGAAGATGGTAGCTCTATCCCTTCTTAATTAAACAAATGATAGAAATGATCAAAAAAGATACCATCGATAATTTTAAATGCAGCAAGTATAAAAAGGAAAGCTATCAACTGGGAAAAAATATCGGCATCAAGTATCTCTAAAATCCAAGTTATATAAGGATCTGAAACAAACATATAAGACAAAGAAGCATTCCCCATTAGATAAATAATCAAAAGGTATGAGTAAATGGTTCTCAAAAGAATTGCAAACTTATCCATATGTAGAAAGCAATCCACATCACTAATAATACACTATAAGAGAAATACAAATCAAAACAACTCTGTGAGGTTTTACCTAACTTCCAGAAAATTTGCAAAGATAATGAAAGAAGGGCTTTGGAAAGACAGGAGCACTAATACACAGATGGCAGGGCTGTGGATTGGTCCAAGCATTCTGGAAAGAAGTGTCTGAATTATACAAAAAAATGAATAAAATATATATGTCCTTTTACCTTACTGTTAGGAATATACCCCAAGAAGAAAAAAAAAAGCCAACCTAGATTCAATATGTTCCAAAACACCCATAGTAGTGCTCTTTTTGGTAGTAAAGAAATGGAAACAAAGTAAATGCCCATTGACTGGGGAACAGCTAAACAAATTGTCCTACATGAATAGGAAGGAATATGATTATATTGTAAGCAACAATGAATATGAAGAATTCCAAAAAGTACAGGAAGACGTGAACTGATGCAAAGGAAAGTAAGCAGAATTGGGAAACCATTATATACCTTTACAACAATGTAAATGGAAAGAATAAAAAAGAAAATGAAAATGAATACTGTGTAATTATAATGATGGGCATACTCCCAAAAAAGAGAAGAGAAATTGCATCTAGGATAATTAATCTAGAAGTAGAGATAGGAGCCTAGAAATCATAAAGCCCAATCCCCTCATTTTATGCACGTATTAACAGAAGCACTTTTCTAGGGTCACAAAAAAAGCTTGTAAGTTATCTGGGGTAACATTCAAACTCTGGTCTTCCTTACTCCAAATCCAGTATCACCTGGCAGAGATGGGAGATTAAGGGCATGAAATGTCACAAAATACTGTCAGAGCAGATTGATGCATTGTTTAATTTTGCTGAACTGCATTCGCCTCCTCTTCCATCTTTCTTTCTTTCTTTCTTTCTTTCTTTCTTTCTTTCTTTCTTTCTTTCTTTCTTTCTTTCTTTCTTTCTTTCTTTCTTTTTTTAAAAATTCTTCGTTAGAAGGGATGAGTCCTAGGTTGTAGAGAGGGGTGGGATGCATTGGAAAATAAAATGATTGTAAACCAACAGATATCAATAAAAAATTTTTAAAAAACTTTCCAGAGTTTATATCAAACAGTATAGTGGTTTTCTCCTTCAAATGCAAGCACTTAGAACTGGTGAACTGGTGTTAGTTTACTAACATATGTCTTTGTATATGTGTTGAGACCTCCCCGCATTCAAGAGGGCTCTGTGTGTCAGTGTGAATGTGTATAAGCACCTTTTGACCAGAGAATAAGTCTGGGCCCCAGGGCCTGAGCCTGTCCCTATCTGCAGGAAGTTGCTCTAAAATGACCTAGTGTCTTAGATTAAAATCAGTTTTTATGCCTCGTGGGCCCCCAAAGGCTGAGGGAGGAAGGAGGATTTATCCTTGGTGTCTTAAAACCCCTAATATTCCAGGCCTTTCAGGATTAATTCCTCAGCCTGGGGCTTTTGGTTTCTATCTTTCCCCAGCTTGACCTCTTCTGTGAAGTCTGAATGCCTGGATTCCTGATAACCATCTCAGAGCAGGGTTTGTTTTGTTTTTTGGGTCAGGGCTTTCACCTAAAAAGGCCTCCAATTTCACCTCTAATAAAAAGGTGTCTCCTTCATCCCTTGTTTGGAAGCAATCCTCCAATGCAGAGCCAGCAGCAAAACAGGAGGGAAGAGATAACTAGAGAAATATCAGTAAGAGCCAATCCTTGGGCTGCCATGTTTTTATCAAAGAATCCCCCAAAGCAAAGATTGCCCTGGCTTCCTTCAAGACTCAGCTCATCTGTGGTCCTTCCAGCCATCCCCTGTGGTCCTGTGCCATCCCCTCCAAAGTCATCTTTCATCTATTCTGGATTCCATTTCTAAGCTCCATTGTATGTTTTGTCTCCTCTTTAGAATGTAAACTTCTGGAGCGCAGGTATTGCCTTCGGCTTTTTCAGTGTATTCCCAGCACTTCACTGTGTGTCTGGCACTTTGTATGGGCTGGATAAAGACTTGTTGATTGATTGATTGATTTCTCCCAAACTGCCATTTTTGCAGCACTCTCAGTCTTACAAAGGACCTTCCTCACAAAAGCCTTGTAGAAGTTGGTTTATCTATTTTTTATGCAAAAATAAATCTATCTATGTATGCCTTTCTTGTTGTTCAGTTGTGTCTGACTCTTTATGACCCCATTTGGGTGTTTTCTTGGCAAAGATGCTAAAGTAGTTTACCATTTCCTTCTCCAGCTCATTTTATAGATGAGGAAACTGAGGCAAACAGGGTGAAGTGACTTGCTTAGGATCACATAGCTAGTAAGTATCTAAGGCCAGATTTGAATTGAGGAAGATGAGTCTTTCCGACTTCAGGCCCTATTCCAGCTCTATCCATTGAGCTACCTAGCTGCCCCATTTATTTCTTTACTAAGCACTATGTTCTGATCTTTGTGCTAGGTGCTGGGAATAGAACCAAAACCAAATCATCCCTGCCCCCAGGAGATTACATCCCACTAGAGGAAACACCTTACATACATAAGAAAATACAAAATATATTCCAAAGTCATTCGGGAAAGGCACTGACAACTTCGGGGTGGAGGGGAGGTGGAGAGGGAAGGCCTTGTGTGGAGGTGAAGGGATGGACTAGAGCCAGCTCAGACAAATTTTGGAGAGTTGATTGTTAAATTGATACTTTGGAAATCCTTAAGGGCTACAGATTTAAGGCTTGATTTCTTGTTATGCTGATTGTCTGGAAAGTAAGTGTTAAGCAAGTGTTAATAATGCAAATTAAACTTTAAAAATGTGTGCTTTATACATCTCAGGGTGGGGGGGGCCCTCCTCTCCCCTTCCCTCCCCCACCCGCAACACACAGAGTTATTAAAAGAACTTTTACCAATGCACCTCTGGGGAGTTGGTACCTGTGCAGTGCTGAGCTTTGAAGGAAGCTAAATACTGTGTCCTATGATGAAGAGGCAAAGAGGGAGTGAATTTCATGGAGCCTGGGCAAAGCCCTGGAGGTGAGAGACAGGATGCTGTGTCCCAACAACAAATAGGCCAGTTGGGCTGGAAGGCAGATTAAGACAAAGAGGTAATGTGGAATAAGTCTGAAAAGTCTGGCTGGAAACATCATGAAGAGCTCTTTAGCTGCCAGAGAGAGGAGTTTTGTATTCTATAAACAATAGGAAGCCACTGGATCTTTTTCAGCAGGTGAGAGACATGGTCACACCTGTGGATGGGTAATTATTATCCCCGTCTTACAGCTGATGGAACAGAGGCACAGAGATGTGATTGATTTGTCCATGGCGATGCAGTGTCAGAACTGGGTCTTCAACAGGAGTTTGCTGGAGCCAGCTGAAACCAGCCTGCAAGAGTTGATTATTCAATTTTCAGTGTAAGTTAGGAAATTGGTAAAAACTACAAATAAAGAAAAAAAAACCCCTGAAATACAGCTGAGGAAGTTCTAGCAGCACAGGGACCCTTTTTGAATCCAGGTCTTCTGATTCTTAAATTCCATTCATAGAGTTGGAATGGATCTCAGAAGCTAGCTAGCTCAACCTATGATGGAGCAAAGGGCCCCTCAACAATACAGAATCATAAATATACAGCTAGAAGATTAAAAGCCAGCTAGTCTACATCTCTTCTCTCCTCTCCCACCCCCCACTTTATGGAGAAAAGAAACATACCTGATAAGGAGTCATTCAATCTCTGCTTGAAGTCCTCCAGAGAGGGGGAACCGACAACCCCCAGAGATTTCCCACCCCACTTCTGGATGGTGCTAAGAATTGGGGAGGTTTTCTTTATAAATTTTTCTCTTAACAACTTCTACCTATGATTCCCACCTTCTGCTCCATGGGACCAAAAGCTCATTTTGAGGAGAGATTGTTTCATTCTTTGGACTAGTTGCAACCAGAACTAGTACAATACCTGGCACATAGGAGGCACTTAATAAATACTTGTTGAATGATTGAAGCAAAGATATGTTGGAGCCGGTGCATACCAGCTTTTGAAAGCCCATTGTCAAATTTTCATAAGGAACATTCACAAATCTATAAAGGCTACATACATATTAGGGCTTTGTTTTTATTTTGTTGATTTTCTCTAGATTTAAGAGAGTAATGAAGAAAATGTTAATAATGCAGGTTAAACTTTAAAATGTATCATTGTATATTTTTTCCTTTGGAGAGCTGGTTGTTCAGTATTTACCAGCACCCTCCTAGACTGAAGTCTTCTTCCATGTGACAGCCTTTACAAAACTTGAAGACAGCCATCATGTTCCTCTTACCTTTTCTCCTTGAAACTAAACATATCTATTTCCTTCTATGGATTTTCACATAAAAATAATAATGATAACTAATATTTATGCAGCACTTAATATATGCCAGGCACTGTGCTAAGTGCTTTACAATGATTATCTCATTTGGTCCTTGCAACAACCCTTCAAGGTAGGGTGCTATCATCCCTATTTTATAGATGAGGAAACTGAAGTAAACAGAGGTTAAGTGACTTGCCCAGGGTCACCCAACAGGTTAATTGTCTGAGGCTGGCTTTGAACATGTTTCTTCCTAACTCTATCCATTTCACCATCTGGCTGCCATACCACATGATCTCAAAGCTCTTCACTGAAGGTTTGATTGATAAGCCAAAGAACATCCAGAGGAGGTCGATGTGTTTCCTAAAGAGTGCTGGAAAAAGTGAACTGTATATCCTTTTTCTGGTGTGATCTGACCGTGGCAGAGTACAGTGAGACCAGGGTAACCTCCAGGAAGAGACTATACAACGGGCTCGTGCTACTCAAGGTTGGAAGTAACAAAAAGTATCTGAAGAAGAAACATGTAGCCTATGCCAATCCCCCAGGCCTGCTAGAGAGGGATCATCCCTTGTTTTTATTTTTGTATATCTAGCTAGGTCTCATTTGGTGCAAGTAACAAATTCCCCCTTCTAAGTGGTCACAATATTTGAATTCCCCCTGCATGTTTTGATGGCCTGGAACCAATACCATCTTTATAACTTCAAATAGTGAGAATGTGAACATACATGATTACTTCAGGACAGAGGGATTTATTATTTGCACTAATTGAGGCTTAACTCTACTTACACAACATACACACAATATAATTATATGTCCTCTACTTAATATAAATATAGCATGTATGATATAGAATATATATCAAATATAGAAATATATTATGCATTTATACATAAATACATATACATATATACATTATGCACACACATGAACACTTACACACATTTAGTGGAAGGAATCTAAGTGCAAACCACAAGCTTTCTGTTTTAGAGTGAGTAGACAGGAACCATTAGGAACATCTCCCCAGGCTTCACAGAAGTATGAGTTTGGCTTAATAATGCTGTTTTCTATCTTCCTTCTACTTTCTCCCTTCCCCAGGTCAGTTGCCTGTTCTGTTACTAAGCATTTGTTTGGCTTTCCATGTAGTTAGGGAAGAGGAAATCACTTCCCTGTTTTTTCTCTTACTAAGACATATCAGAAGGAAAGTCATGGAAGAGGGATTGGACTTTTCTATTTTACCTCAAGGGGCACAAAGTTGAAGACAGTCCAACATAAGTTTGATATCAGGAAAAACTTCCTAACAGATTTCCCTCATTGGAAGTCTTCAAGCAGAAGCTGGACCACTCCTTGTCAGGTGTGTCATCATGGGGATGCCTGTTTGGATGACCTTTGGTAATGGACTAGGTGCTCACTGATGTCCCTTCCAACTCTGAAATTCTCTGTAATACTTTCTGTTGAAAGTTATCTAGACATGTTCTTTTACACAGATTTTGCTCACAGCCTCTGGATAATACTTCTATTACTAAGCAAAGTGCCTGGTACATAGTAGTTGCTGACTGGACTAGATTGTCAACTCCTTAAAGGAAGAGACCATTACCTTAGTTCAACTCAGTAATCATTGATCAAATGCCTACTATGTACTGAGTCCTGAGCTAGCTTGGCATTTTCTTTTTAATTTTTTTTTCCTTTTTATTATTATGAACTTGATAAACAACATGAACATTTCCTTATATAGAGAAGAACCCCCAAAAAGGACTGCATGGGAAACTGTGAAACTCTGCTACATGTAACTTGTGGAACTTTTTGTATAATCCAAATTTAACATGATAGTTCCAACTGCCTTCCATATCTGTGACTTCTTCTGAACTTCTTTCTGCTCTCTTCTGTTTATTTTTTAAGAATAATACATTGATGTTCTTTTTTTCCCTATTCTTCCTTTTAAAATACATCATCCCCTTCAACTCTTATTCCACTCTCCTGAAGAAAAAAATAGCCTTCCCTTGTAAGAAATATACACATGTGAATGGAACCCAAGCATCAACTACATCCCTATTCCATCAGCTCTCCAACAGTATGCTTCATCAGTCTTCTGGAATAGGGATTGGTCATTATATTGATCAGAATGCTTTAGTCTTTAGTCTTTCACAGTTTAGCTATTTTCCTTTATGTTTTAGTCATTATATACATTTCTCTTCTGGTTCTGCTTCCTTCACTCTGCATCTGTTCATATGACTCTTCCTAGATTTCTCTAAAATTGTCCTCTGTAATTTCTTATCATGCAATAACATTCCATTACATTCATAGACCACTGTTTGTTCAGTTGGCCCCTAATTAATGTGCAAAGAGGTGTTTTATACAAAAGATGAATAAGACCTGATTACTGTCTTCATGGTGTTAGATGTTATTAGAAAGATTCCACATAAACACAAATAACTATCACAGTGGCACAGTTAATAAGAGTGCTGTACCCAGAATTGGGAATACTTGAGTTTAAATCCTGTATCAGATGATAAATTCTGACAAATCTCAATTCTCAGCACTCTCCTCCCCACTCCCAAGTTCTTTAAAGCTGTTACTTGGTATTGTTCCTCAGCTTTGAGGTGAGAACCTTTGACATCCATTTTCTTCTTGATATGCAGCCAGACCCAAGTTTAGATGACTGTAGAGGGGGAGGACTCACTGGAATTGACATTACACCCGACACCAAACCATCAGTTGATATAATGGGCAACACGAAATCTTCTCTGAGGTTGGGATGATAGATGCACAGATTGATAGTGCCTGATAGTTTAGTCAAAAACAATTGCTATTATTTCCAACATATTTGCAATGATCACCCTGGAAACTATCATCACTAGAGATGTTTTCTGGGTAAGGAGTCAGCAAAACGTACTTTGACCTAAGTAGCCTGATTCCAAACTTTATTTATTCCATTCCACATCTTCTAAAGGTTCCCTCATTCCCCAACCGAAGATTGTTCTAAAGAATTGATCAGATTATACAGAGGCTGAAAGCCAATTGTCATCTAGTGGGGGTCCCAGTATTCTAATAGCCTGAAGAAGAGAAACCTCTGGTCTCTTGGGTGGTGCTATTGGGACAGAGCCCTGATCTTTTCAGACACTCTTTATGGCTGTTGCTCAGTTGTTTGGTCATGGCTGGCTCTTCATGACCCCATGGACAACCGAATTCCAAGCCCTTCTCTTCTCCACTGTCTCCCGAAGTCTGTCCAAATTCATGTTCCTTGCTTCCATGACACTATCTCTCCATCTCATCTTCTGCTGTCCCCCTTCTCCTTTTGCCTTTCTTTAAGTTTAATTAATTTTTTGTTACATTTTAAGTTCCAAACTATCTCCCTTCCTCCCTTCCCACTCCACATTAGAGAAGGCCACCATTTGACACAGATTAATAAATATATGTAAAACCATACTATGCATATTTCTGTTTATCAGTTCTTTTTCTGGAGCTGGATAGCACCTTCCTTCATAGGTCCTTTGTAGTTGATTATAGTATTTATAATACTCAGCATTAGTTAGTCGTTCACAGTTGTTCTTCAAACAATATTGCTATTACTATATTCAGCATTCTCTTGATTCTTCTCATGTTACTCTTCATTACTTCATGCAAGTCTTCACTCTTCATTATTTCATGCAAGTCTTTCCATGTTTTTCCAAAATCAAACAGCTCATCATTCCTTACAGCACAGTAGTATTTCATCATAATCATATACCACAACTTGTTTAGCCATTCTCCAATTTTTGGTGGGCATCCCCTCAATTTCCAATTCTTTTCCAGAACAAAAAGAACTGCTATAAATATTTTAGAACAGATAAGTTCTTTTCCTTTTTCCCTGATCATCTTGGGAAACAAACCTAATAATGGTATTTCTAGGTCAAAGGACACGTACAGTTCTATAACTTTTTGGGCATAATTCCAGATTGCTCTCCAGAATGGTTGATCAGTTCACAGTTCTACTGATCTGTTCCAGCATTTGTCGTTTTCCCCTTCTATCATTTTAGCCAATCTCATAGGTGTGAGATGATACTGTAAAGTTGTTTCAGTTTATAATTCTCTAATCACTAATGATTTGGAGCATTTTTCATATAACTATATATAGTTTTGATTTCTTCATGAAAAAATGCCTATTTATATCTTTTGACCATTTATTGATTGGGGACTCATATTCTTATAAATTTGACAAAGCTCCCTACATATTTGAGATATGAGACCTTTATCTGAGAAACTGTCTATAATTTCCCCCCAATTTTCTGCTTTCCTTCTAATTTTTACTACAATGGTTTTATTTGTACAAAACCTTTTTAATTTAATGTAATCAAAATTATCCATTTTACATCTCACAATGCTCCCTATCTCTTGTTTATTCATGAATTCTCCTATCCATAAATATTATAGATAATATATTCCATGTTCTCCTAATTTTCTTATGATATCTACCTTTAAATCTTTATCATGTATCCATTTTGACCTTGTAAATGGTGTAAGATATTGGTCCAGTGTCTACCTGCCTGCTTTCTGGTTTTCCCAACAATTTTTACCAGATAGTGAATTCTTATCCCTAAAGCTTAATTCTTTATATTTGTCAAACATAAGGTTACTATAATCATTTACTACTGTGTATTGTATATCTACTCTGTTCCATTGATCTATCTTTCTATTTCTTAGCCAGTGACAGATAGTTTTGATAATTACTGTCTTATAATATACTTAAAGATCTGCTACTGCTAACCCTCCTTCTCTTTACATTTTTTTTCATTAATTCCTTTGATATTCTTGACCTTTTGTTCTTCCAAATAAATGTTATTATTTTTCCTAGCTCAATAAAACTTTTTTTTTTGGCAATTTAATTGGGATGATATCAAATAAGTAAATTAGTTTAGGTAGAATTGTCATTTTTATTATATTGGCTCTGCCCACCTAATGTTTCTCCAATTATTTAAACCTGACTTTAATTATATGAAAAGTGTTTTATAATTGTGTTTATGTAGGCCCTGGGTTTGTTTTGGTAGATATATTCCCAAGTATTTTATACAGTGTGCAGTTATTTTAAATGAGGCATCTCTTACGATCTCTTTCTGCAGGGTTTTGTTGGTAATGTATAGAAATGCTGATAATTTATGCAGGTTTATTTTATATCCTGCTACTTTGCTAAAAGTATTGTTTCAACTAACATTTTAGTTGAATCTCTAGGGTTTTCCAAGTATATCATAATGTTCTCTGCAAAAAGAGATAGTTTTATTACCTCATTGCCCATTCTGATTTCTTCAATTTCTTTTTCTTCTCTTACTGCTATTGCTAGCATTTCTAATACAATATTGAATAATATTGATGATAATGAGCATCCTTATTTTACTCTTGATCTTATTGGGAAGGCTTCTAGCTTGCCCCCATTACAAATAATGCTTGCTGATGGTTTTAGGTAGATACTTCTTATCATTTTAAAGAAAATCCATTTGTACCTATGTTTTCAAGCATTTTTTAATAGGAATGAATGTTGTATTTTGTCAAAAGCTTTTTCTGCATCTATTGAAATAATCATGATTTTTCTTCCTTTTGCTACTGATATAATCACTTATGTTGATAGTCTTCTTTATGTTATAACATCCTTGTATGCCTGGCATAAATCCTACTTGGTCACAATGCATAATCTTTTTGACATAGTGTCACAGTCTGCTAGCTAGTATTTTACTTAGGATTTTTGCACCCATATTCATTAGTGAAATTGGTCTATAATTTTCTTTCTCTGTTTTTGCTCATCCTGGTTTAGATATCAGCCGCATATTTGTTTCATAAAAGGAGTTTGGTAGGACCCCTTCTTTGCCCATTATTCTAAATAATTTATTTGATATTGGAATTATTTGATCTTTAAATGTTAGATAGAAGTTACTTGTAAATCCATCCGGTCCTGATACTTTTTTCTTAGGAAGCTCAATTTCTTTTTCTAAAATAGGTTTATTTAAATATTGTATTTCCTCCTCTGTTAAATTAGGCAGTTTATATTTTTTAAAGGTATTCTTCCATTCACTCAAATTGTGAAATTTATTAGCATATAATTGGACAAATGATTCCTAATAAGTGCTTTGATTTCATCTTCAATTGGTAGTATAGTAACTTTTTTCATTTTTGATACTAGTGATTTGGTCTTCTCTCTTTTTAAAAATAATATTAAGCAATGGTTTATCTATTTTATTATTTTTTTCATAAAAGCAATTCCTGGTTCTATTTATTAATTCAATGGTTTTCTTGGATTCAGTTTTATTAATCTCACTTTTAATTTTTAGGATTTCTAATTTGGTATTTAATTAAGGATTTTTAATTTGTTTTTATTTTTTTTTAATTGTTCTTTTCATTGGTCTGCTTTTTCTCTGTTATTGATACAAGCATTTAGAGATAAACTTTCCTCTGATTGCTACTTTTGCTGCATCCCCTAGGTTTTGGTATGTTGTCTAATTAGTGTCATTCTGTTTAATAAAATTATTTATTTTTCTATGACTTGTTCTTTAACCCACTCATTCTTTAAGAATAGGTTATTTAGCCTGCAATTAATTTTTAATTTGTGTTTCTGTAGTCCTTCATTAATTATAATTTTAGTGCATTATAATCTGAAAATGATGTATTTAATATTTCTGCTTTTCTATCTTTAACTATAAAGTTTTTAATGACTTAATATAAGGTCAATTTTTGTAAAGGTACCATGTACCGCTGAGAAAAAGGTATATTCCTTTCTATTCCTGTTCAATTCTCTCCATATAGCTATCATATCTAGCATTATCTAAGATTCTACTCATCTCCTTGACTTCTTTCTTATTTATTTTTTGGTTAGATTTATCTAATTCTGAGAGGGGAAGGTTGAAGTCCCCCACTATTATAGCTTTGCTATCTATTTCCACTTGTAATTCATTTAGCTTTTCCTTTAAAAATCTGGAAGCTATAGCACTTGATGCATATAAATTTAGCGCTGATATTACTTCATTCATCTATGGTACCTTTTACCATAATATAGTTTCCCTGTCTTTTTAAATCTATTTAGTTTTAACTTAGTCTGAGATTATGATTGCTACTTCTGCTCTTCTTTGCACCAGCTGAAGATATTAATTCTACTCCAGTCCTTTATTTTTACTCTATGTGTATCTCTCATTTTTAAATGTGTTTTTGTTATAAACAACATATTGTTGAATTCTGGTTTTTTAATCTATTTTGCTTTTCTGTTACCTTTTTATGGGGGAGTTCACCCTTCACATTTAAAGTTATAACTACTAGTTGTGCATTTCCCTCCATCCTATGTTTTCTCACTGTTTATCCTTCTCTTCCTCCCTCCTCAAACACCTAATTTATTTCTAACCACTGCCTCCCTAATCTACACCCCTCTTAAGAATCACTCTCTTATCCTATCCCCTTTTCTCCTATTTCTTTGTAAGTTAGGCAGACTTTTATACTCTTCTAGATGTGTATGTTATTCCATCTTTAACAAAGTTCTGAAGAAAATAAGATTCTAGCACTACCAGCCCTCCAACCTCTCCTGCCCTCTACTATAACAGTTCTTCCATTCACACCTCATTTGTATGAGATAATTGCTCCATTTTACCTGTCCCTACCCAATTTTATTTTTTAGGATCATCCCAACATAACTCAACCTCAAGCCTTCTACCAATGTATGCTCTTTCAAACTACCCAAGTAATGATACCATTCTTAAGAGTTGCAGAAAACATTTTCCCATATAAGAAGTAAACAGTTTGACCTTATTAAATCCCTCCTTATAATTGGTCTTTAATGTTTACCTTTTTGTGTTTCTCCAGATTCTTGTAGGTCACATTTTCAGTTCTAGTCTTTTCCTTATAAATGCCTGGAAGTCCTTTAATTCATTAAATATTATTTTTTTCCCCACGCATTATTACACTCAGCTTTGCTGAGTAAGTTATTCTTGGTTGCATATCCAGTTCCTTTGCTCTTGGGAATATAATGTTTCATGCCCTTCAATCTTTTAATGTAGAAACTGCTAAATCTTGTGTTATCCTCACTGTACAGCTCAACAGTATTTAATTTTTTTTCTAGTACTTGTAGTATTTTTCTTCTTGACCTGGGTGTTTTGAAACTTAGCTATAATCTTCCTCAATAATTTCTTGAAGTATAGTGTCTACATTTTTTTTTTAACCATAACTTTCAGAGAATCCAAGAGCTCATATATTTTCTCTCCTCGATCTGTTCTTCAGGTCAGTTGTTTTTTTAATGAGATGTTTCACATTTTCTCTTCTTTTTTTCCATTCTTTTGATTTTATTATTTCTTGGTATCTTACGAAGTCATTAGCTTCCTCTTGCCCAACGTTATTTTCTTTTGTAAGTTTTTGCACCTCTTTTCCTAATTAGCTGATTTTTTTTCAGAATTTTTTTTACATTACTTTTTCCTCCCTAATTTTTCCTCAATCTCTGTGATTTTTAAAGTTCTTTTTAAGCTCTTCCAAGAACCCTTTTGGAGCTTGTGACTATTTTTCATATTTCTTTAAAGTAGAAGTAGCTATTGTAACTTGAGGATCTTCTTTTGAATTTGAACCCTGACAGCAGCTATCTGTGGTCAGGTTTTTTGTCTCTCTCTCACTCTGGTCAGGTTCTCTCTCTTTTTTTTTTTAAGTGGCTTTTTTCTTGGCTGTTAACTTTGCATTAGAGGTAGGCTCATTTCCTGAGAAGTGGGGGAATAAAGTCTGTAGCTTCAGGTTTTCCAGCTGTTTTCTGAGCTCTCTCTGGAGGGCTTTACTTCAGGTCTTCCTTTCTGCACCCCAGAGCCTCCACCAGGGCCCCCAGCAATGCTGTCTCCTCAAATGCTTTTTTACTCCCTGCTGTCCCTCCTGAGGTTGTAAACTTCAGCTCATCCCTCTGCCCAGGAATCAAAACCAGGGATTCTGCCCTCCTGGGAGTGCCCATAGCCAGCAGGCTATGCCGTCACACTCACGGGTGTTCCCTTTCCCCTCCTCGCCCACAGCCTTAGCCTGGATCCCTGTCTTGTCATCGCACCTGGGCTCCCAGGCCAGCTTGCCAGCTGACTGCCCCAGAATCTCCCTCAGACCCCAAAACTGTCCCTGGGGCAAAAGTTCTGGGACCTGAGGCTGCCCACCCCACCCCACCTCCACACTAACCCTGCCCTGTCCCACACCAGCCCCGCCCCCACTCCCACCGCAGCCGCGTCCCCGCCCCCACAGCCGCCCCCAGGGCACGTGGTTTGCTAATTCAACATGGCTGGCCTGAACGAGTCTGCGCTTCCTTTAGTCCAAGCCCAGGCCCAGGAGGTCCGCTCTTTCCTACCAAGTTGTCTTAACTTAGTTACGGACTTTACTACGACTTTTAGTTATTTATGCCACTCAGAGTTTACTATTATTCCAAATTATTTTTGGCGGAATTGGAAAGAGCCGCGTAATTTCCTCCTCATTCTGCCATCGTCCCAGAATCCTCTCCTGATCCCTCGAGCTTTCCAAGGGGCTGATGAACCCCTTCCTCTGAAGAGAGAAGTGGGCTTTGCTCCCCCTCTGGGGTCGTTGTGGGAAAGCACCAACACCTGGCCAGGCTCCAATGAGCAGCATTTTTGTGTCCTTTGCTATTCTAGGGTGTGAGTTCCATCAAGGAAGGCCACATCCTGGCCATCATTTGAAGACAGGCATGAGCTTCCTGAGGCTTTGGAAGAATTGGGCACTGAGGAAAAGGCAAAAGGTAACAGGTGTACTCTTAATGGACCCAGGTTTCTGCTGCCCCTATAGCCCTGAGAGTGATGATGCAGTGGGAAAGCTAGCTCCATGTGCTGGTAGAGGCCATGGGTTCCAATCCTGACTTGACCCCTTGCTACCTACCTGACCTTGGGCCCTCAGTTTGCTCCTCTGTGGAATGAAAGGGTTGAGCAAGAAGACCCTGTCAGGTGCCTTGTGGCTCCACGTGCAGCCCTTCAGGACCCCTGTTTTGGGGGAATCCAAATCTGAGCAGCTGGGGGTCAGGAGAACATGGCAGGCCCTGGGGATGGGCCCCTGGGAATGGCTCTGTTTGTGCTTAGGAAGAGCTGTGGTTTCACTTAATGAATCAAAAAACCAGGGTCGTGGTGCTGTGAACCCATCTGACAGGTGTCCCATATGCAGAGATGTTCCCATGCCCTGCAGCACTGACATTTGCCCAGAACTGCAGGTGCCCTCATGGAATCACTCCACTTTTGTCCACCAGCAAGATGGTTTTATTATTATTATCATCATTATTATTTATTATGTCTGCAAAGTAAGCAAGTTCTCTTTGAGTATCCCCTGTGCAGAATGCTTTAGGTGGAGGGGGGAGTAAATGCTAACAATGTGTAGGGCACAGTCCCTGCCCTCAGGAACACCCCATAGTCCTGAACAACACAACATGTATACATTGAGAACATAGTTAGCTGAGGACACTGCTTGACACAAAGGTATGGGACAACATCCCTACCCTCAAGTGGCTTGCAGTCTGGTCAGGGAGAAACGTGCTGTGATATTTCATATTGTCTCTCTGACTCTCCTGAAAACTTTACATACATCTGTGATAGATAATAATAGAATGCAAAATACTTCAATAGCTCCATGATTTCATTAATTAATTGATGGGGCATGGCAAATAGAGTGCTGGACCTGGAGTCAGGAAGACCTGGGTTCAGACCCTTCCTTCAACATTCATTACCTTTGTTACCTTGGGTGCGGCATTGAGCCTTCTTGGACCTCAGTTTCCCCATCTGTAAAATGAGGGGGTTGGATTAGATGCTTTCTGAGGTCTGTGATCCTCAGGTCACCTCTAGGTCTGTGATCATGGAATCCTATGAACTACTAGCTATATGCCTCAGTTTCCAAATCTGTTCAATGGGGATGATGATAGCACATACCTCACAGGGGTGTTATGAGGATCAGATAAGATGATTTTGTGAAGTGCTTTGTAAACCTTAAAGTGCTGTGGAGATGACAGCTCATATCACGATTCATGTGAATACTCCATCTAGTCAGTTTAAACACAGGCTGCACTCACCTTCTTATGCAGTGCATATCTTGCCATGAATATTCCACACAGAGTCTACCTGTTGGTCTTTCCACTCTGTTGATTCCATCTGGCATCCCTTCATTTCACTAAATGACCATCCCACTTCCTTTTTTGATCCTCTGCTTCCTGGACCATTCCCTTTAGGACACTTGAGCCCCAGTTATCTTGGGCTGCAGCTACCTTCAGCCCACTGGGTGTCTCCCCCTTCCTCCCGGGGTTATCCACCATTTTGATTCTTTGTGGATAGCGCCATTCCATGATCCAGAGCCACACAGCATCACAGGAAGAATATTCCTAGGAGAAAGGTTGGGTTTTGTGTCAGGAATCAGATGGACATCTACAAACTAAGCAGTAAATGAGGAGCCTGGATTTCAGGGGAAGGAGGGGTGCATTGGGCATGTGCACATCGCTAACTGGGCCCTCAGAGGCCATCAAGATCAACCCCTTCATCTTACAGGTAAGGAAACCGAGGTGCAGAGAGGGCACCTGATTTACACAGAGTCACGTAAATAGCTCATGACAGAGCAGCTGACTTCAAATCCAGAACTGTCTGTAACGTATATGTGTATATATATATATGTGTATATGTATATATTACTAAATTAACAAATATCACCCAACGTGAACATTTCAATATAACACAAAAAGAAAAAAGGATGGAACTTGAAACTGTGAGCACCTGTTACATACAACTTCCTTTTTTAAAGTATAAATATAATTTAATATGAACTGCATTGCTCATATGAACTTCTTTCTGTTCTCATCTGTGTACTTTGCCCAATGAGTCTTTTACTTTCTCTTTGTTTTTTCTTGCCATTCTCACTACTCATTAGCCCTTCCCATCTCCTACTCTTATACAAATTATCACCTTCATTAAGATGACTTAGCTCTACTTGTCCATCCCTAACCTCCCTCCCAACTTCCATTCTCACATTATTTCCCACTGCCAACTGAGTGTTCATAGGCAATTAAAACTCAACATGTCCAAAACTGAACTTATTATCTTTCCCCACAAACCCTCCTTATTTCTGTTTTCCCTATTATTATTGAGGGAAACCACCATCCTCCCAGTCACCAAAGCTCACAACCCAGGTATTGTCCTCAATTCCTCACTCTCTTTCACTCTTATCCAACCTGTTGCTAATGCTTGTTGATTTTACCTTTATAATATTTCTTGTATATATCCTTTCTCTTCACCACTCGAGTGCAAGCCTTCACCACCTCATGCCTGGGCTATTGCAGTAGCCTGCTGGTTGATCTTCCAGCCATAAGTCTCTCCCTACAGCAGTCCATTCTCAGTTGTCAAAGTGATCTTCCTGAAGCTCAGGTCTGACCATTTCACTCTCTACTTGGTCAACACCAGAGGTTCCCTATTAGCTCTAGGATCAAATATAAGATCCTCTATGTTTGGCATTCAAAGACATTCTTAATCTGGCCCCCTCTACCTTTCCAGGCTTTTACATTTTCATCCCTCCTCCCCATGCCTAGAATTTTCTCCCTCCTCATCACTGTCTCTGGCTTCCTTGACTTCCTTCAATTCCCATCTAAAATCTCACCTTCCAAAGGAATGGTTTCCTGAGCCCCCTCAATTCTAGTGCCTTCCCTTTGTTGTGTGTCTCCAATTTATCCTCTGATATAGTTTGTTTGTATGATGGTTGCTTGCTTGTTGTCTCCCCATTAGATTGTGAGCTTAGGGACTGGGGTTTTGTTGCTTTGGTTTTTTCCTTTCTTTGTATCCACAGTGCTTAGCACAGTTCTTATAACATAGTAGATACTTAATATATGTTTATTGACTTACTGACAGTTAAGACAAGGTCCTTGACCCAATGAAGAGTATAGTCTGGTCAAGGGAACCCACAAAACCATAGAATAAATGCAATACAAACTAGAACAAGAGAAATTTTTTTTCCACTATATTTTCTTTTTTTTAATATTAATTTATTTTTAGTTTTCAACATTTAGTTCCATAAGATTTTGATTTTTAAATTTTCTCCCACTCCCTCCCGCCTCCCTCCCCAAGACAATGTGTAATCTGATATAGGTTCTACATATACTTCCTGTTAAACATATTTTCACATTAGTCGTGTTGTAAAGAAGAATTAGAACCAATAGGAGTTAACACAAGAAAGAAGAAACAAAACAAAACAGAAGGAAAAAAAGAGCAAATAGTATGCTTCAATCTGCATTCAAACTCCACAGATCCATAGTTCTTTTTCTGGATATGGATAATATTTTCCATCATGAGACTTTTGGAGATGTCTTAGATCCTTTCATTGTTGAGAAGAGCTTAGTCATCCCACAACATGGCTGTCACTGTGTGTGACGTTCTCCTGGTTCTGCTCAGTTCACTCAGCATCAGTCCATACAAGTTTTTCCAGATTTTTCTGAAGTCTGCTTGCTCATCACTTCTTATAGCACAATAGTGTTTCATTAGATTCACATAACACAACTTGTAGAACAAGAGAAGTTTTAAAAAGACACCAAGGGTGACAAATTCAGAGAAAACAAAAATAAAAATTGTGAGAAACTCAACTAAATGCAGCAGATCCATTGTAGTGTCCTGAGTGATACTTGTCATGGTACCTGATGCTTGGGAATAAAGTTTTGTTTGCTTGTTTTTCAGCTAGGTGTAGGTTAGATTGAAGAGCAGAACTCACCTATAACTGGCAAGGTCAAAATGAGTCAATGGGATTGAGGTGTCAGCAAAAAGCTAATGTGATCTGAAAATGCACCGTGCCTGAAAAGAGGATGGTGCTATCCCTGATGTAACTCTTATTAGACAATCTCTGGAGTATTGTTTTCAATTCTGGATACTCCATTTAAGGACCTTTTTGGTGTATGTGTGGTGTATGGTTTATGTGATGTGTGAGTGTAGGGGTAGGGAGTGGGGAGGGGGTGTCTGTGTGTATCTCAGTGCTCCATCCTGGACTCTTCCCTTCCCTTCCTTGGGGTCTCATTAGCTCTCATGGATTCACTTTGAACTCTTTAGAAATGATCCCCCCCCTCCATCTACATATCTAATCCTCAGCTCTCTGCTGAGCTCTACTTTCCTGCATTTCCAACTGCCAGTTTAACATCTCCATCTGGATGTTCTGTAGGCATCTCAAACTCATCATGCCCCAAGCAAAACTCATTATCTTTCTTCCTAAACCTAGTCCTCATCCTATTTTCCCTATTTCTGTCCAGCACACCATCATTCTTTAGGTCTCCCACGTTCCTGGACTTGGAGTAGTTTTCAACTCTTCACACTCACTCACATTCCCTTACCCATTACCCCTTCCCTAATTGATTTCCAAGTCTTATCAGTTCCACCTCTTTAGCATTTATAGTATTTATCTGCTTCTACAGGGCAGCTAGGTGGTACAGTATATAGAGTGCCAGGAATCAGGAAGACACAACCCTATTTGCCTCAGTTTCTTCATCTGTAAAAATGAGGTGGAGAAGGAAATGGCAAATCACTGCAGTATCTTTGCCAAGAAAACCCCAAATGGGGTCACAAAGAGTCAAACAAGATTGAAAAACAATATTCTTACACATGGCCACTACTCTAATTCAAGTCCTCTTACCTGAAGTCTTGTAATAGCTTCCAGTTATTCCTGACTCCAAGACTAGCCCTCACTCTCCCCTACACCAGTGATGATGATGATTTCTGGACAGGCATGACCAAAAGGGCAGCTACAAACATACTTGACTCAGTTTTTAGAACAGAAGCTGCTGTGGCTTGCTGGTGCAGAGAATAAAATCAATTTTAAGAAAAAACCTTCTTTGTTCTTCCCAGGCTTTCTCTTCCTCACTAGGCATTTCTCCTCGATCAGCTGTTCTCCCTGCTCTTTCATTCTGTTCTCCTTGTTGACAGAATATTTTTTGGAAGTGTCTCTGGGGAACTAGGGGGAAGAGATACAGATCACTCCTTGGAAGTCACCAAGCATTTATTAAACACCTATGGCATTCCAGGCACTGTGCTAAGTGCTGGGTATAAAAGGAAAGCAAAAACAGTCCTGGCTTTCAAGAAGCTCACAGCCTAATGGGAGAGACAACATGCAGAAACAACTGTGCAAACAAGGCAGATACAAGCTAAAGTGGAGGTTATCTCAGAGAGAAGATATCAACAATGATGAGGACTGGGAAAGCCTTCCTGCAGAAAGTGGGATTTTAGCTGAGACCTGAAGAAAGCCAGGAGGCAGAGATGAGGAAGGAGAAAGTTCCAGGCATGGGGGAGAGCCAGTGAAAATGCACCATCAGAGATGGAATGCCTTAGGTGAGGAACTGCAAGAAGGCCAGTGTCTCTGGATCAGACTAGATGGTGGGGAGTAAGGTATAAGAAGACTGGAAAAGGAGGAAGGGGCTAGGATGTGAAGAGCTTGAAAAACCAAACAGAGGATGCTATATTTAATCCTGGAGACAACAAAGCCACCAGGCTTTATTGAATAGGGAATTAACATGGTCAGATCTGTCATTTAAGATCACTTTGATAATTGAGTAGAAGATACCGTGGAGTTAGGAGAAACATGAGGCAGGAAGACTAACCAAAATCTATTGCTGTAGTCAAGTTATGAGGTCGTGAGGGCCTGGACCAGGGTGGTGGCAGTGTTAGAGAGAAGGGATACGATGTGTATGAGACTTTACTAAATTAGAATCAATGGGATTTTCAATTGATTAAATCTAAGGAGAGAGAGAAGGAGGAGGAGAAGGAGGAGGAGGAGTCAGACACTTAGATTGCAAGTCTCAGTGACTGGAAGAATGGGAGCTACTTCATCAATTAAGGACCTGGGCTATTGTGGCCCCCTAGAATCTGGACCTCTCCTCTCCTCTTCTGATGCCACTCACTTGCTATTGTTCCATATGGTCTGGGAATGTAGCCATTGATCTATTGGATTTCCAAAGTGATTTCATCATCAGTGCTGTATTCCAGGAAATTGCAAGATGTCTGGAGAAAACAGGGACAGCCCTCTGTAATCCCTAGGAATGTTGTCAGAAGTCTCTGGTTCCTTTCCCCCAACTTTTGGTCTTATTAAGAGTGAAATCAGAGTAGCTTAGGCATACTGAGGTGGTGGCTTATAGAGAACACCAGAAGAGAAAAAGCATAGACTTCTCTGCTCCAGTTAAGAACAGAATTTCAAAATGGGAAGCAGCCTCAGGGGCCATACCTGAACAAAAATCCACTCTATAGCAAGTCGCCAGTGCTACTGCTGCATGGCAACATCATTAACAGCAGCCATCCAAGTCCTTCTCAGGCATTCCACTTTCCCTTGCCCTAAGTTAGAGTTAGGGTAGGGGGAGAAAAGAAAATCTTCTGGCTTCAGTGATATTATACATCTTTTCCCATAGTACCTCCCCATCCCCAACCATGGCATTCGTCAATCTCAATGTCCACATCATGACAAGGTATCTTGGGAGGCATTCACTCATTTAGTAAGCATTTTTAAGTACCTACTATGTGCCAAGCATGAGAGACAGTATGGCATGGTGGATATAGAACATTTTACAGATGGAAAGACAGAGGCACAGAGAGATGAAGTAGCTTATTCAAAGCTGCATATTCAGTAAATGTCAGAGGTGGGACTTGAACCTAGGTATTTCTTGGCTCAAAGGCCAACTTCTTTCCACATCCATTCCACTGCCTATCCAAGAGCAAAAGTAGCTGGATGGCACTGCCTCAAGGCCAACAGCTCCAGGTTCTAAACCAGTGACAGAGCAGGAGGGAAGTGGACACCATCATTCAGACTTTTGAGAGTTCTGAGTGCTTTCTCCTCCACCCTGCCTTCCCTTCCTTTCAGAATCCTAGGTGGCTTGAGTTGTGATAGAGATGGTCAGGATAAGAGCCTGGAAATGCCAGTTTGACAAATGTATCCTCTCAGAAGTCAGCCTAGGTGGTGCTTAATTAATATTAACAGGCATGTTTAAAGGGGGAAAGAGAGATGGAAAATAGGGCTGCTTTGAAAATATGTTTGTAATTATGTTGTGAAAGTTCTCAGTATTATACTGTGAAATTCAGGAACGTGCCTGTTGGTAGCTCAGGGGGAGTGCCTTGTTGGGGGGCTGGGAAGGAGGGGGGGGACATCAGAGTGTTTCTGTTTGTGTGTGTCTGGTGGAAATGGGGACTGATATGGTAGAGTCAGAGTTGTAGAGTTATCTAGGGATGAGATGTAAGTCCTCCCTACAAAAAAAATACCCTGTACTCTTCATGAGCAAAACAATGAAACTAAAATCCCAAATTGAGTTAAAATAATCTTTCAAAAATGTCAGATGCTTATCTGTTTCAAAAATTAGCTTCCTCTTCTTTGGGGGAAAAGACTGTAGGCAGCAGACATTCACGCTAATTCATTGACACTTAAGAGTTGTAACAGTCCTTAGAGGCCATCTAGTATCCTTCTGTATGAATACAACTGGGTCAACCTCAACAAGTAGGCCTTGAGCCTCTGGGCACCAGCTGTTCAGAGACATGGGAGAGTAAAATATCTGAAAAGAGAAAATTATAAACAGTACAAGAGTAATTGGGGCAGCTAGGTGGCATAGTGGATAGAGTGCCAGGCCTGCAGTCACAAAGACTCATCTTCCTGAGTTCAAATCTGGCCTCAGATAAGTCACTTAATCCTGTTTACCTCAGTTTCCTCATTTATAAAACGAGCTGGAGAAAGAAATGGCAAGCCATTCCATTATCTCTGCCAAGAAAACCCCAAATGGCGTCATCAAGAGTTGGACACAACTGAAAAACTACTGAACAACAAGAGTAATGGGGAAGCCCTCTAGCTCTTGAGGCCATACTCTGACATTGAGGCAGGTCAGGAGAACCAGAGATAGACTTTGAACTAGGATAAGGCAATCTGGGCTTTGCTGCAGGCACCAGAATTTAGAAGATGCTGATAGTGCTGGCACTCCCTCAGCAGCATATAGTAAGTGGGAATAACTTATTAAAATGGGAAAGTCCCAGATGGCTGCCTCCCCAGTTGAGACTTCAAGGTATGTGTTGGGGGGGGGGTTGTGATTTTTGCCTCTGGGGGTTAGTGTTCCCAGATCTTTCTCTCCCACCCAGAGAGTGGTATTCACCAATCCTTACCTCTAGAATTTGTATTTAAAAGTTGAATTGAGGCAATTTTGGCACTATTTTCCCTTAGTGTATTTTTTGAAGCATGGTAGGTACTCAGGTACCAAAATTGTTGGATATAGCTCTGGTTAACACCTCCACAATTCAAGGGTAAGGAGACAATGAGTGAGTCAAGATAGAAAGTACTCGACCTGATTCTAGAGAGGCCTCAGGAAACAAAAGGTAGGGGATATGTTATGGAGTACCTTTGCCTCCCATTTATTCCATCTAAACTTATAGAAGAAAACTCCCCGAGGGCAGGGACCATTTTGTCTTTGAATGCCCAGTGTTTAGCACAGTGTCTTGTACCCATTAGGTACTGAATAAAAGTCTGTTGAATCAAATTGAATACAGAAGACCTGAGCTTGGAAAGTAACTCCACTGAACAGTTATAATGTGTGAATGTTACGGAATACCATTGTGCAGTAAGAAATGATAAAGGGGATAGTTTCAGAAAAACCTGGGAAGACTTGTATGAACTGATGCAGAGTGGAGTGAGAACGTTACATTTAATAACAACAGCATTATAAATACAAACAACTTTGAAAGTTATGATGATCAATCCAATAACCAACCATGACTGCAGGGAACCAGCAATGAAGCATGTTACCCAACTCTTGACAGAGATGATGGACTAATATGCAAAATGAAATCTATCTATCTATCTATCTATCTATCTATCTATCTATCTGTCTGTCTATATACACATATATTTATATATGTATGCATATATACATATATATATTTTGTTTCATATGGCCAGTTAAGAATGTGGTTTGTTAGACTATGTGTATTTGTTACAAGCCTGTTATCTTTCTTTTCAGTAATGAGGGGAGTAGGATTGGAAGGAGAGAAAATTGATTTTTGTTGATTGAAAAAAAAATTAGGGGCAGCGAAGGGGCACAGTGGATAGAGCACTGGTCCTAGAGTCAGAAGGATCTGAGGTCAAATCTAGCCTGAGACACATAACACTCACTAGCTGTGTGACTCTGGGCAAGTCACTTAACCCCAACTGCCTCACAAAAATAAAATAAAATAAAATTTAATTTAAAGATAAAATAAAATGAAAGAGTTGGACTCCATGATCTATAAGATTAAAAAAAAGGGAGTTCAAAGGGACGGATCTAAGTTGTGTGTATTGTAAGGTGGGGGAGGTTGTGTTGGGGAATGGAGAGCATAGGCAAACATTTCTGAGGAGTGATGAGGTTGTATGGAAGGTGACTGATTTGCCTGGTAGGAAGCCAAAGAAGCAAGTAATTATCTGTGAGGAGTCATGTCTCTGCTATCTGGGCTTGGTATCTTATTTCCTTCATGAAGCTGCCAGGATCAAACTTCCTCTTTCATCACTTTCTCATCTAGCTCACTATCTTGCCAAACTTGCTCCCCACCCCCACTCATCTCATTAGTGGGCTGAAACAGGAGGGGGTGAGATAAAGTCTATATGATGATGGCCCCTGCCAGCATGCAATTTTCCAGGAGACAGCTATAAATGCTATTTTGTATTCCTTCCCAACCCCCAACTTCCCCAATAAGGGTTTATAGAATTATAGAGTTAGAGCTGCAAGAGGCCATTGAGTAAAAACTCCTCACTTTGAAGACAAGAAGGCTGCAACACAGAAAGGTGACTTACCCAAGGTTATGCAGTTAGTAAATATATGTGGTAGAATTTGAACCCAGGTCTTCCTGACTCCAAATCCCATTCCTTATCCACTTGCCATGTGTGCTCAGTCACCTCTTTGCTCTGTTTGTATGCTCTCACATCGTTAACTAGACTGTGAGGTAACTATCCTTCTCTAGGGCTAAAATAGATAAGGAATTTGACTACTGTCAGTTGCCTTAACATGAAGTGGACATATCTATCCCAAGCAATGTAGTATGAGGGGAAGAACACCAGATTGGCAGAGGCCAGACCTGGGCACGTTTTGAGCTCTGCTTGACCTCTTTCTTCTTACATTACCCTGACCTTTCTGACCTTCTTCATCTGTAAAATGAAGATGATAATACATAATGCAGGACTGCTGTGAAGGAAGCATTTTGCAATAGAAATGTGACCTCTGGTCATTGTTTTGTTACTTTTTAGGAAGTGTGGAAAGGGCACTATTCTTAGAAGCCAGGTTGGTAGACAAACTACTGCTTTCTTTCTCTGTTTCTTGTGCTTTCTCCTCCATCCTTCCCTTCCTATTCTTTTCTAGATAACAACTTGAATTTTTTATAAAATTAAAAAAAAACTTTTCCACATAATCTGTCTGCATGCCCTGTTTTCTCTTTTGAAATAGAATTAGACAGGGGGCAGCTAGGTGGCACAGTGGATAGAGCACCAGCCCTAGAGGCAGGAGGACCTGAGTTCAAATCCCATCTCAGACCAGAAACACTTACTGGCTGTGTGACACTGGGCAAGTCACTTCACCACAATTGCCTCGCAAAAAAAAAAAATAGAATCAGACAGTCAGTAGAGACTCTGCTAAGCAGATGCTATTTCTTCTTGCTTAGGACAATGGGTTGAACTGGGAAAACTTCAAGGAGGGTCTGAGTACTTTCCCCTAGAGGAAATAATGGGGAAGGATAGAGGGTTAATCTGCACCCATTGCTCTACTCTCATTTTTGTTTGTCTGTTTTCAGAGAGGGCCAGTGACATCTTGGTGTGATGGATTTAAGTGAGGCAGAGTTGCACAAAGTTGGTAGCCTTACTCTCTTTTCCAGTCATCCAAGTCCAGTGGCAAGACAGAAGTCAAGATGACTGGTGATGGCTGGGGATGCAGTGGATGACCTTGGTGTCTTTGATGTCTGACCCAGCTCTAAGTGGTCCATAGTGCCTGCTTCATCCACCTTCATGGTTATTGGAATAAATTGTTCTCATTCACTCATTACACTGGGTGAAGTCTTCCCATGCTTGGAGTAGACTCCCCCCTAACTCATAGATGGGTTTGAGGCCTGTCAGTTACCCTAAACCTGGTTTATCCTGTTTGCCCAGATGCTTTTATTGGGGAGGGGTGGCCACTTTTTGACCCTTTCTTTTCTCATTTGCTTCCTTCTTTATTCCCTTGGGTCAGAAAGATCTCACTGTGCATTTTGGGGAAGATGCCAGTGAGCTCAGTCTTCATTAGCAGACTGGTCCTTCTTCCCTCAGCATCAAGGGTTCTACAGTGTCAGAACTATCCTAAATATAAACACTAATGTTCAATTATTTTGTAAGACATCTCCTTTTCCTTTTCTTTGTTTTAAAACATGTTGGCTACTGGAGATAGTCTCCTGGCAAGAGTGAGTGGTTGAAGACAAGGAGGGTTATTAGGAGATCTTAATTGTAATCGACCTTGCCACAAACTGCTGTTACTTGGGTTGATCTCCAATGTTACTTCCAGTTCTAAATTTCTGATTCTAATGCATTTTTTGACCAGAAAGATCTCATCTTCTATCCCTTTTCTCCTATTTTAGAGTAGAAAGAAGGGGGAAGTTATTAATAAAAGATCACATTTATATTATACTTCTAACATATTATGAAAAGTGCTTTCTCTTGAACACTCTGGTAGAGATGAGTACCAGAATTATTATCGTGTCCATTTTACAGATGAAGAAGCAGATTCTCAAAAAGGATTGCCAAGTGGATTGCCCAGGGTCTCACAGCAAGTGAGGGTCAGAGCTGGGATTCCAACCTAGATCTGACCCTTACTCCAGTACTCCTTTGGTTACACCATGGTGGTCAGCACACTTGCCAAGGTTCTAGACAGAAATCACGTTGTTTCTTGTGACAGTTTCACGTTGATTTCATTCTTTTAACCTGTCTCCTAGTACAGAAACATCATACTTGGTGGGCTGATTCTAAGTGGGTTTTTTTTATAATCTTGTGTGTGGTCCCATTCTCTCTTTGATTTTTTCCTGTATTTTTGCTTTGTTACCGGAGTCATTTTGTTGTGGAACTGGTGTGGCCGTTGTCTTTATTCATTGTCCTGATATGGCTAACGAATGCAACCCACTGTACAGCCAGAATGAATGTAAGGATTTGGGTTCGACTTTAGGCAGTAATTAGGATTACTCCTTCATTCATTCATTGACAGTATATGTTGTCTTCCTCTATCGGAGGGTCCTATATCCACTGTGCCACCTAGCTGCCTTCAAAGCAGGCGGTTTTTAACTTTTGTGTTGGTATCTCCAATGCCTAGTATGGGACTTGGCACATGGTAAGTGCTCATGCATGCATTCCACTCATTCATTTCTTCATGTATCCTGATCATGAAGTCAAAATGGAAAACACCTGTGGGGGCCTTCCTCTGTCCTCCTTATTGATTTTTGCTATCTTTATGTTCATGCATATAGTATAAGCTACCTGAACTGTAATGTTTTTTCATCTCTGTGCATTTAATTGTAGGTATTTATTATGTAAGCTAATTGAAGGATTTGGGGGTTCTTTGTCTCCAAATAGAGTCACAGATTCTTTTTTGAGAAGGTACAAATGATGAATAAAGTGTCTCAATGTTTTGGGAACAAACAGGAGATTCGTATTATGTGGAACTAGGGAAATGGAATATGCTATAAACATAGTTTGTACTATGTACAGTACTGCTTAAAAATAAAATGTTTATCTAGGGGTCAGTTGGGGCAAGTTGGGGTTGAGTATATTTGGTGGGGTTGTATAGTTGCCACTCTTCTTCCTTAAACCAGAATTCTAACACTGTTATGGAGAAGCCACAGGCCTATGTCATCTTGGTCTTGAACTTGGGTGGGGTCGGGTGGAATGGTGTCTCAGTTCTGCTTGGGCAGACTTTTTATTTTATTTGAGTTCTTCTAAGCTGGTGAAAATCATTGCTCATGGTACCTATATTCTTCTGCCTTGTTTTCTCTTCTATTTCTCCTATTTTTTCCTCTTCTCTGAACTACCAAAGGACATCACTGGGTTCCATATAAATTATGTCAGGAATTTTTAACTTCAAGGAACTAGGATTTTATTGGTATAGTTATTTTTTCCACTTATATACAGCAAAGCTTCTGTGCCAAGAGTTCTTAACTGGGGTGGTCTGTAAACTTGGGGTTTTTTTAATATATTGATAACTGTATTGTGACATCATTAGTTTCCCTTGTAATCCAATGTATTTTATTTTATACATTTAGAAACATTATTCTGAGAGGGGTCTACAGGCTTCATCAGATTGCCATGACATAAACATGGCTAAGAATCATTGCTGTGCACTTTAGGAGAGAGTCTCCATGAGTTATTGTTGCTGAAAATTAATGCTCTGCAGCCAAGCTGCTGACGAGCCTTTGAGAGCTTACTTAGCAAGGCTCATTCTTGAACAGATCCTGCTAGAGCTGGCATGACATCGGAGAACCCAGAGCCATCCTCCATCCCTAATGAGGCAGGATGTTTTATGGTATTTTAATCAAAATACTCTAGCACTGGTCCTGGAGCCAGAGGACCTGGGTATCTGATGGTTACTGCCTGTGTAACATTGAGCTAATCCCATAACTTCTCTGGGCCTCAGCTTCTTCATTTATAAAATGAGAGGTTTGGACTAGATGACCTCTGAAGTCCCCCACACCTCTAGGACGATGCTGCTACGAGTACGTGAATGTTTCATGTCAACTCTATGACAGTAGGCAGAAAGTCAATAGTACAAATGGATTAAAACCCAGTCCTCCAACTCCCAATCTAGTGGGATCCATAAAGTACCATTCTGGTCAATTCTATCCCATTCTATTCCATCCCATCTCTTCCCATTCCTTCCCATCCCGTCCCACCAACATTTTTTAAAGTATTCACCATGTGCCAGGTGCTATGCTAGGTACTGAAGATACAAAGACTAAAATAATGATGGTACAGACATTTGTTCAAATATCTATCAGATTTAGGCTGCATCAGGCAGGAAGCTCAAAGTAACATATTTTTTGCTATTTTGTATTCTTTAAATTGGCCAAATGAGGATTTTTAAAAAAATTATCAGTATCTTTGGTTTTCATATCATCTCTACTCCTTGATATACCCCCTCCCCTGTTCCCTATACATTGATCCTTGTTTCAAAAAATAAAAGAAGAAGTGGGAGAGGGAGAGAGAGAAGGAGAGGGAGAAAGAGAGCACTTCTGCAAAGCTAACCACAACATCAGCTTGTGAGTCTGACAGTACATACAATATTTCATACTCACAGTCTCTTCTACCTGCAAAGAAGAGAGGGATGTGAAGCTTCTCTTCTCTAGGGCAAAAATTGGTCCAAGTGAGAATTGTTAAAGACTACTGACTAAATGGGTGGGAGACAAAGAGATTGATTTTGAGTTGGGGAACAGATAGTTCCTTCTGCCAGTCACTGCGGTATAAAACAAATTACCGTTAAGGTTAATGGTGCCATGGTCATAGAAAGAGCACTGAATTTGGAATCAGAGTACTTGAGCTCATGTCCCAGCACTGCCTAATGCAATCTCTCTGACCTTGGGCAAATCACCCTCAATTTGTTCACCCAGAAAATAGGAGATTGGACTAGATTATCTCTAAGTTCACTCAGCTCTAATTATTTGGGTATCCTAGAAAAGAGGAGTCCACTTGGACTAGCTGGGGCTTCCTAGCACTCATCTGTGTGTATCCCCCAGATCTGCATATCCCCAAATCTCAAGGCTACAGGGGGCAGGAGACGGGAAGGAGAGGACAAGTGAGGACATTCCCAGAATTGCTCAGATCCATGCTTGGCACCCTGAAGACAGAGCCCTGTTGCTCATAACCTTTGGAAGGGTCACCCATGAACCCTGGACTATGTGATGTGAGGGGAGAAGAGTTAGTCCTTCAAAAGTATAGCCTTTTCTTTTGTCGGTTTCCCCTGGGAAAGCCAGTTTCTGGTTGGAACCAGGGAGCATGTTGCTTTCATAGTAAACCTGCCTTGCTGCATTCTCTGCAGGAGAGGATTAAGGCTAAAAGTGCACAACCATGAACTCCGCCTCTTCCTCTTCCCACCCCCTCCTCACCATACCACCAAGCAAGCTCTGTGGTCTCTCAGTCTTCTGCAGGAGACCCATCCTCCCACCTAAGTTTGGAAGCATCCCCTCCTCAACCCAGAGCATTCTGCTCTCAATGACCTTCCTCCCCTCTTCCCCTGCCATTTCACCACCCCTACCCCACCCCCTGGCCCCTCTGACCTTCAGCAGGGAAGGAAACAAGAAGAACGACATTTTAAACCGAATTTATTTTGTTTTCGCTGCAGGCCCTCCAGTTCATGTTTCTCCCTCAGGACTCTGGTTAAGTCTGTCTGGTATCGGCTCCCTCTCATACTCTCGGGGGGCCCCAGACTCTCAGCTTGGGGAGGGCGAGAGGACTCTTCCCTCATTTACACAGATGGATGACTGTTGATGGATCTAAGTCCTGCCCCTTTTCCCCAGGGCTTATGGAAAGCAGGTGCCAAAATCAGCAGCCCAGCTGTCTGGGTGGTAGCAAAGGTGGGGAAGGCTCTAGCAAAGCTGAGTTCCAGGGGCCTGCCCAACTGCCATCCTTTCCATCTCCCTCAGCCTGGAAGGGTTCCTCTTCATCCAGTCTCATCAGTTTGCATTAAGAGAAGCATAGCTTCTGGGAATAAGGAGTCTTTGTAGCTGCTCTGGTCAGAACAAATTCTGGAGCTTTGGGTTCGCTTCTAGGCATCTCAGCTCGAGAAGGACAGGGATAAGCTGTAGAGTGTCCAGAGGAGGGCAACCAGTATAGTGAAGGGCTTTGATGTCATAATCAGATCAGTTGGAGGAACTGGGAAAGAGCTATTATGTATGTAAGAGGGATTAGCCTAGGGGTTCTTTCTCTTTTCTTTTCTTTTTTTTTTTTTATCCTGTGTCATGGGAGATCCCTTTGGCAGTCTGGTGAAGTCTATAGACCTCCTTTTTAGAATAATATGGTGTGTTGTTTTTTTTTTAAATCACGATTGGAGGAAATGCTAAGTTTCAATTAGTGGTTACTGAAAATAAAGATACATTTTTTTCCCATCCAAATTCACAGAAGTTTTATCTACAGACCATGGGGGTTTGGGGGATAAAGGGCTCTGTGGATCTCAGTTGAGAACCGCTGGATTAAATTTATTCTACTTATCTCTAGAGGGCAGAACCAGAAACATTTCACCTGATGTCAGGGAAAACTTCTCACTAATGACACCTATCCAAAAATGGAATATACTGCTTTGGGAGGTGGTAGGTTGCCCCTTACAAGTTGGATGACCATTTTGGGGAAAAGATGGAGTATGTTACAATGGGGATTCTTGTTCAGGTATATATTGGACTACCTCCCAGGGTTGTTTTGAGGGCCAAATGAGGTAATATTTGTAAAGTGCTTAACACAGTGCATGGCATGTATTAGACACTTAATAATGTTTATTTTCCTCCCTTCCTCCATTCTTTCCTTTGTTCCTTTCTTTTCCTTCCTTCCTTCCTTTGTTTTCCTCTCTTCTCTCCCTCCCTCCTCTTCCTCTGTCCACATAAGGAATCATACCCTTACCAGCTCTGCCCAAAGGAATATAAATTTTGAGCACTGAAACCTCGAAAGATATCTGGGGTTTATGGGCTACATTTCTTTTTTTAAGCACCTTGCCTTAAAATTAAATCACTGTGACTCTCACTGATTGGCCAACAGTAGGTCCCAGCCTAATCCTACCTTTATCATTGGGTTCTGATGGCTCAGAGTGAATGTAAATTGTTTCTGTTTTGGCCAGAAACCCTGAGGGTCTTCCTCTCCCACACTGATTTTTTTTTTTGACTAGGCCATTTTTTTCCCTCATTTCTTACCTAGCCTTAATTACCAAATGGGTATTGCTTCACACAAACTGAGACCTGGAAAAGAGCTTAAAAAGGTCAAGGTCTCCAACTGCATCCAAGGCCATCTCCAGTCATCCTGATCTGTATCTTGCCACTGGACCCAGATGGTTGTGAAGGAGAGAGTGAGGCTGCTAACTTTCCAAAGCCCTGCTTCACTTAAATCCAATTCACTTGCAAGTCATGATATCACCTTCCCAATGTCATGGTCCTCTTTGAGAACAGAGGACAAGCAGCAACCTTTCTCCCTCCCTTTGATTCTTCTTTCCTCCATTTATTCTTTCCTTTGTTCCTTTGTTCCTTCCTTCCTTCCTTCCTTCCTTCCTTCCTTCCTTCCTTCCTTCCTTCCTTCCTTCCTTCCTTCATTCCTTCCTTCCTTCCTTCCTTCTTTCCTTCCTTCTTCCCTTCCTCTGAGCTGTCTAGAAGAAGGGAAGTATTCAGATTGGATATTCTGGAGTGGCTTCGAAGGGGGGTGGTCCTAGGCTGAATGGGGCATTTGATACACGAGTCAGTAGCTTGGAGTTCTGCCCAAAAGAGCAGATGTACACTAACCACCCAACCCAAAGCCTCCCTGTATTGCTACTGCCTTCTCAGACCACTTCACAGCCTTAGAAAACCTCAGGCCACAAACTGCTTCCCAAGCCAACCTGACATTGATGAGCGGTTGGGAGGAGGGAGTAAGAGGCTTTGTGTTAGGACTTTGAGGACCTGGGAGGCCCTATTGCCCCCCATCCCATAAAAGAAACATCCTACCCTTGGCTGTTGACTGAATAAAATCTTTGATCCCTGGTGGATGCCAATACCCTTAAGAGGGGTAACTCTTTAAGCTGTTATGAATCATTGTCCTCCACTAAAGTTTTCCTTCATGATTCCTTATGGCATGGAGGGTAGTTAGCCTGGCTTC